>NC_041408.2:2055000-2655000 GCF_900747795.2 Erpetoichthys calabaricus | reverse complement strand
TCCTGGTGAAGATTCCTCATCACTGCATTCCATCCATTGCACTTCTGGATGAACGTTCAGCAGTTGTCGGCTCTCGTGCACACAGAGGCGCCTCCACAACTAATGACAAAATCAAACCTGCTTATGGGGCAAGTCGCACGTTACGTGTCTGACTTCACAAGAACATTCCACCAACTGCACCCAGCTCGCCAAGATTATATAAATGAAAACAATGAGAGAAAACTACTGGAAAAGTCTCAAAATGTGACTTTGGCTTACCCTGGACCACGTGGAGCAACAAGCCGAACAAACTCACAAACAGTGGGCAGAACTGGGACATGCGGACAACAAAAGACGATTCTACACAACATTCAAATGTGCGGCCTGAGCACTTTAATGTGAGAGCAGAATGTCGGTGCAGGGTTTGTTATTCAGTAAAGTGAGGTAATTGCTCAGGAGACCAAACACTGGCAAGGCTCCGAACAAACACTGGCGAGGCTCCGTCCGTCTGTCTGCACCTTTACAGGCCCGCACAGCTGAAGGAAGGCAAAAGGCCGCCGATCAAAGGCCTCCGTGGAACTTAGCAAAGCGAGAGCAACAAGTTCAGATAAAACTGTGCCCACGCCAAACCGTTTAACCTTACATAATGCAACTCAGAGTTCACCAGAATTCCAACTGGCAGTGCCTTTACAGCTGACCCTCCTATGCGGCAGGCACTGTCACAGTGCCATCTGGGAGGAGAGGCTCTCAAAATGCCAGTCCTCCGTGCAGTAAACAACGTCTGCTCTTTTGGCAGCAGGCCTTCAAGGTGATCACAGGCACAAAAGCCTGTTGGCTCACTGGGGGTCTTTAATGCACACGTGTTCATGCAAAACCAAGCTGCTTTACCGTTAATTCCTGCTGGTGGGGAGTCACTGCACAGTTTACAGTGTGTTTTGCGCATTTCAGGGCAAGTGCTGTGCCACGGCAGGACCCGATGGCGACAGCAGGGTGAGCTCCTCTGTTCTGTGCAGGGGCCAGTGGAGGAACTACAATCTGAATAAAATGTAACTTCACATGAGTGGGCCTCATTTAAAAAATGACCACCACCAATGAGATACGTCAAGCATACAAGCCACATAAAAGATCAATAATCAGAGTTCAGCTTGACAGAGTTGAGGGAGGGAGACGGCCGTTAACCTTTTCATTCTGATGTCAAGTAGGCAAGTATGTTAATAAAAATAATACCTGCCTTGAAGTCACTGTGAGTCCCCCCCCCGTCCCAGCCCCATGGGCCTCAGTGTGACTGCGCCACTCGCCCTGCCACCAACTGTGGCACTCTGATGACTGTCATATGGCACTTGGCTCAAAAGTGAGAGACTTTTTAGGAGACACACCACTCTGCTGTAGTCCTGTGAAATGAAGCGAATGCCATTTGAGTGACCAACGAGAAACTGAAGGTTTAATACCAAGATGTCCACTAATGTCGTCAGAGGGACAGGCAAACTGGATCTGACCAGAAGAAAGCAGAAGGCCTACATACGCCATAAGAGGATAAGGACATGCGATGTCAGTTTTGGTAAATTCAAGTCCTTTGAGTATCTCGCCGTTGTTATCCATGGAGATTCTCACGTTTTAGTATTATCCGTGTATAGACCTCCTAAATTTAACGCGTCTTTTTTTGAGGAATTCTCAGACTTAATGTCACTTTTAATTACGAACTATGACACACTCTTAATAGTCGGCGACTTTAACTTTCATATAGATAATCAGTGTTACCAAAAAGTAAAAGAATTTATGAACCTCCTGAACTCTTTTGAGTTGAGACAGCTCGTTAATCAGCCTACACATAAAGCAGGTCATACGTTAGACTTAGTGATTACCAAAGGACTAAAAGTTGATGTAAAGCAGATCATTGATATTGGTCTATCAGAACATTTTCTTCTACTTTTTAATATAGAAATAATGATAGAAAACACTCATGAGAAGCATATTGTTAAAAAACGCTTCTTTGACTCATCAGCAGCCTTAAAACTTACAAACATTCTAAGTAATCAGTCCGTTTACAGTGCCAACTATAATAGGGAGGATAATGTAAGTAATAAGGTGGAAAGATTTAATACTAAGGTGAGAGCTGCTGTTGACTTAGTTGCACCTGAAAAGACAGTTAAAAAATCTTCTAGCGTTGTTACACCATGGAAGACCCAAAGAGTGTCCGATTAAAAGAGAACATGCCGTAGAGCTGAGCGTAAATGGAGGAAGACTAAGCTAACTATCCACTATGAAATATTAAAAGTTAAAATAGCAGAATACAATAACACAGTCCGTCTTGAGAGGCGCTGCTATTTCTCTAAGATTATAAATAACAATGCTAGTAATCCCAGAGTCTTATTCTCGACGATTGATCGTCTGTTAAACCCAGGTAACTGAAAGGAATGCCTCCTAAGTACTTCAAGTAAAACCTGTGAGGCTATCGCTGTATTTTTCAATCAAAAAATTACTGATATTAGAAATAACACAGTATATCTCCCCAACACTGTGGATCCTCCTAAACCCCAGTACCCCATAATAAACAAATTAAATACTTTCACCAGGATAGATTTACCTGATTTACATAAAATAATTTCTCAACTGAGACTCTCCACCTGCGTCCTTGACCCAATACCAACAAGTTTTTTCAAAGAAGTATCGGACGTGCTAATTGATAATATTCTTGACATAGCAAACTCGTCATTAGATACGGGGGTCTTCCCAGACTGTCTTAAGACTGCTGTAGTTAAACCCCTACTCAAAAAAATAATCTTGACCCCTCTGCTCTTGTCTAACCTGCCTTTCTTAAGTAAAATTCTAGAGAAGGCCGTCATTATGCAGTTAAATGATCACCTCAATAAACCTGCTACTCTTGATAAATTTCAGTCAGGTTTTAGAACAAATCACAGCACAGAAACTGCACTCATTAAAGTAGTCAATGACTTGCGGGTAAATGCAGACAGAGGCCATTTATCTGTTCTCATCCTCTTAGATCTGAGTGCCGCATTTGACACCATTGATCACAATATTCTTAGAAATCGCCTTAATCAATGGGTGGACCTCTCTGGCAGGGTCTTAAATTGGTTTGAATCCTACCTGGCAGGGTGAAAATTCTTTGTTAGTTGTGGTAATTACAACTCAAAGACACATGATATCCTATATGGTGTTCCACAAGGCTCTATCCTGGGTCCGCTGCTCTTCTCAATCTACATACTTCCATTAGGTCAGATTATCTCAGGGCACAACGTGAGCTACCACAGCTATGCTGATGACACACAGCTGTATTTATCAATAGCACCTGATGAACCCGATTCTCTTGATTCACTAACACAATGTCTTACTTGTATTTCTGAAAGGATGAATAGTAATTTTCTAAAGCTAAATAAAGAGAAAACTGAAATTTTAGTGATTGGCAATAATGGATACAATGAGGCTATTAGAAATAAACTGGATGCATTAGGATTAAAAGTCAAGATGAAGGTAAAAAGCTTAGGGGTAACTGTTGACTGTAATCTGAATTTTAAATCGCATATTCATCAGACCACTAGGACAGCATTTTTTCACTTAAGAAACATAGCAAAAGTTAGACCTCTTATATCATTGAAAGATGCTGAGAAATGAGTTCATGCGTTTGTTTTCAGTTGACTAGATTACTGTCGATTACTAGATTACTTCACTCTAATCTAATCCTGATACTCTGTATATCCAATTCATTATAATAACTATTCATGGTGGCTCTAAAATCTGTACTAACCCCTATTCTCTCTTCTGTTTCCTTTTCTGGTGTCCTTTTGGTAGTGGCGCAACTACTCAAAGCACCGTGATGTTCCAACAGTGAAGAATTAAAAGCCAGAAGTCTGCATGACCACCATCATCAAGTCCTTCCGTGAGAACCCTAAATACAAAGAGGACTATTTCATTTATGTGAGGTAGAATGCCCAGAGGGGACTGGGTGGTCTCGTGGCCTGGAACTCCTGCAGATTTTATTTTTTTCTCCAGCCGTCTGGAGTTTTTTTTGGTTTTTTCTATGTTAACTAATGTTGTCTTACTTTAATTTCTTACTTTGTCTTTTATTTTTCTTTTCTTCATTATGTAAAGCACTTTGAGCTACTTTTTTGTATGAAAATGTGCTATAGAAATAAATGTTATTGTTGTTGTATTTTGATTTTATACCCCCATTTTTATTATAAGGTCAAAGATTTGCTTTATTTATATAAACATGTTCATATATGAACAGTAGAACATTGACTTACACAAATTCCTCTTTACACAACTTGCCGACAAAAAACATGAAATAAAAAGGAAGAAAAAGAGTGCAAATATCGAAGTAATGTCTCCTGAAGGGCGATGCGCTCGTTTTCTTACATTGTGCAAGTGCCGCCTCTTGTCCCGGTCACTGCTGTCCCCCATATTCTTGCATTTTCACTCCCAGCAGGCACTCTCGCTCCCTCATCCTACCGGTGCCAAAAGAATCCCAAATACTTGTGCTGGGACTCACTGACTGTGACAAACAGTGGCACAAGTCAGACATGCGTCCGTGCCACTCTTCTTCTCTCACATTCACTGTTACACCCAGGGGGGTGAGAAAGATCAAAACAGGCGTTTGCGGTGCACTCACTTGGTCTCATTAAGAGCAGGATGAAAAGAAGCGAGATGTGCTCCTCTGTGTACGCTCCTGCTGTGTCACCCAGCCTGGCAGGCACTGGCACATAAACAAGAGAGCTGTCTGCCCGCTGTACTCGCCTTTTTCCCACCTCATTCTCTTCTTCACACCACTGTGGAAGAAAGACGCGGCCCTCTTGTGTTTTCATCCATCTCAGCTAGCGTGGCTTGTCCTACTTGCTGCAGGTATCTTCTAACGTCTGGGTGTCCTCTAATAAAACAAATCTGCCCATACCGGACAGAAGTGGAGTGCCAGCCTGGTCTTACTCCAGCTCCCTGCATGCAGCCCCAATCACGTATGTGGGACAGTGTACACGAAACTACTGAAGTGCATTCATATGTGAAGTGGCGGACGTAGATACATAAAGTGCGTATTAATAGGCACACGTTAAACAATGTCTGCTGTTACATTAGGGACCTTTCATTACATGAAAATCTCTACCACACACAAGGCGTAGGAATGTAACCCTGGCATAGGGCGAGAGTCTGCGGTGTACCCATTATTACAGTTACGTCCATAAATATTTGGACAGAGACAACGTTTTTCTAATTTTGGTTCTGTACATGACCACAATGAATTTGAAATGAAACAACTCGGATGCAGTTGAAGTGCAGACTTTCAGGTTTAATTCAGTGGGGTGAACAAAACGATTGCATAAAAATGGGAGGCAACTAAAGCATTTTTTGAACACAATCCCTTCATTTCAGGGGCTCAAAAGTAATTGAACAAATTAAATAACTGGAAATCAAATGTGTGGGCGGCACGGTGGCGCAGTGGGTAACGCTGCTGCCTCGCAGTTGGGAGACCTGGGGACCTGGGTTCGCTTCCCAGGTCCTCCCTGCGTGGAGTTTGCATGTTCTCCCCGTGTCTGCGTGGGTTTCCTCTGGGCGCTCCGGTTTCCTCCCACAGTCCAAAAACATGCTGGTTAGGTGGATTGGCAATTCTAAATTGTCCCTAGTGTGTGTGTGTGTGTGTGTCCTGCGGTGGGTTGGCACCCTGCCCGGGATTGGTTCCTGCCTTGTGCCCTGTGTTGGCTGGGATTGGCTCCAGCAGACCCCCGTGACCCTGTGTTTGGATTCAACAGGTTGGAAAATGGATGGATGGAAATCAAATGTTCATTTCTAATACTTGGTTGAAAACCCTTTGCTGACAATGACAGCCTGAAGTCTTGAACTCGTGGACATCACCAGATGTTGGGTTTTCTCCTTTTGAATGCTCTGCCAGGCCTTTACTGCAGCGGCTTTCAGTTGCTGTTTGTTTGTGGGCCTTTCTGTCTGAAGTTTAGTCTTCAACAACTGAAATGCCTGCTCAATTGGGTTAAGATCAGGTGACTGACTTGGCCATTCAAGAATTGTCCACTTCTTTGCTTTAATAAACTCCTGGGTTGCTTTGGCTGTATGTTTTAGGTCATTGTCCATCTGTATCATGAATCAATGTGACTGCTGTATTTAGCTGGATTTGAGCAGACAGTATGTCTCTGAACACCTCAGAATTCTGTCCTGTGTCACATCATCAATAAACACGAGTGTCCCAGTGCCACTGGCAGCCATGCACGCCCAAGCCATCACACTGCCTCCCTCCACCGTGTTTTACAGATGATGTGCTATGCTTTGGATAATGAGCTGTTCCATGCCTTCTCCATACTTTTTTCTTGCCATCATTCTGGTAGAGGTTGATCTTGGTTTCATCTGTCCAAAGAATGTTTGTCCAGAACTGTGCTGGCTTTTTTAGATGTTCTTTAACAAAGTCCAATCTCGCCTTTCTATTCTTGAGGCTTCTGAGTGGCTTGCACCTTGCAGTGCACCCTCTGAATTTACTTTCATGGAGTCTTCTCTTTATGGTAGACTTGGATATCGATACGCCCGCCTACCCCCTGGAGAGTGTTGGTCACTTGGTTGGCTGTTGTGAAGGGGTTTCTCTTCACCATGGAAATGATTCTGAGATCATCCACCACTGTTGTCTTCCGTGGACGTCCAGGTCTTTTTGCGTTGCTGAGTTCACCAGTGCTTGCTTTCTTTCTCAGGATATACCAAACTGTAGATTTTTCCACTCGTAATATTGTAGTAATTTCTCAGATGGGTTTTTTCTGTTTTCGCAGCTTAAGGATGGCTTCTTTCACCTGCATGGAGAACTCCTTTGACCACATGTTGTCTGTTCACAGCAAAATCTTCCACATGCAAGCACCACACGTCAAATCAACTCCAGGCCTTTTATCTGTTTAATTGATACAACATAACGACGGACTTGACCACACCTGCCCATGAAATAGCCAAAGAGTCTATTGTCCAATTACTTTTGAGCCCCTGAAATGAAGGGATTGTGTTCAAAAAATGCTTTAGTGGCCTCACATGTTTATGCAAATCGTTTTGTTCACCCCACTGAATTAAAGCTGAAAGTCTGCACTTCAACTGCATCGGAGTTGTTTCATTTAAAATTCATTGTGGTGATGTACAGAACCAAAATTAGAAAAACGCTGTTTCTGTCCAAATATTTATGAACCTCACTGTATTATATATATATATATATATATATATATATATATATATATATATATATATATATATATATATATATATATATATATATATCCATCCATCCATCCATTTTCCAACCCGCTGAATCCGAACACAGGGTCACGGGGGTCTGCTGGAGTCAATCCCAGCCAACACAGGGCACAAGGCAGGAACCAATCCCGGGCAGGGTGCCAACCCACCGCAGGACACACACAAACACACCCACACACCAAGCACACACTAGGGCCAATTTAGAATCGCCAATCCACCTAACCTGCATGTCTTTGGACTGTGGGAGGAAACCGGAGCGCCCGGAGGAAACCCACGCAGACACGGGGAGAACATGCAAACTCCACGCAGGGAGGACCCGGGAAGCGAACCCAGGTCCCCAGATCACCCAACTGCAAGGCAGCAGCGCTACCCACTGCGCCACCGTGCCGCCCTATATATATATATATATATATATATATATATATATATATATACACACACACACACACACACACACACACACACACAGTGCATCCATAAAGTATTCACAGCGCTTCATCACTGTTTCCACATTTTGTTATGTTACAGCCTTAATCCAAAATTGATTAAATTCAGTTTTTTCCTCAGAATTCTACACACAACACCCCATAATGACAATGTGAAGAAAGTTTACTTGAGGTTTTTGCAAATTTATTAAAAATAAAAAAATTGAGAAAGCACATCTCTCCAGACTGGCATTTTTTCTTGCCCTCTGTGCCAGGACATCTCGTAGGTGACCTCCTCGTCCTAACTTTACACAGCATAAGACTTCAGGAGGACGCAGAGCACAGCACATAAGGCACAGCTCAACACGAGTGCTGCCATGCTCCCTTTACGACTGGACTTCCTAAGAAATAATGTGGACTGTCCCAGCTCCTGTAAAATGGCTCCTTCGTGTGCATGCATTATGAACTCTGTGTCCAGACTCCATGTCTCATTCAGTGACTCAAGTTATTTTTCATGTGTTTGTTTTGTGCTCAGATCCCTCCATTGTTTAATCCCAACAGGCCAGCCCTGACAGCGGAAACTCCAAGTGAAAAGCGAGCTAATTAGGTTAACCAGCTTGGGGTTGGGTGTTAGAAAGCCGAATCCCTAGACAGTCCTTTGCCAAGCAGCAAACATCCACAAGAATTAATTTTTCATTTGGAACTGGAACGTCGTCCTGCACTGAAAACGGCTGCTCCCTTGCGAGTTTCCCCCAAACATGATGTGAAATCCAATAGTTTAAGTATCATTAACTCGAGAGAGCTCAACAGCTGGTTAACACGTGGCCTAAAATAGAAAGTACAGTATGTTAAGTTATATTTATTCTGCCATCTGTTTCCAAAAATGATTCATCCGGATCAAGGATGTCATATCAGCATCATCAAATATTTTGCTAATGTGATTTCATTGAGCGGAACAAGGATTTGAACAACTCTTGAGAGTCCTGTCACACTGAGGAAAGAGTCAGAAGGCTAACATTTAAAAACTAATGTGGCACAACGATGTCAAGACTGAGGCTGGAAATCAAACGGTTTACCCTCGACAATATTGTAATTACCAGAAAAAGAAAAGCACTGCAATTAATGGACTTTTCCTGAGACTCTGACCGCTCAATTGATTCTTTTTTCCTTAAACACTTTGTATGAAAATGAGCTACATAAATAAAAGTTGTTGTTGTTATAAACATAAATCTGACGTGACGTGAGTCAGCAGATGAGCAACTAACTTGGGGCCTCAAACTCCAACCTTCGTTCAGTTTCTTAACAATTCTCGTTGCTAACTGAACCCGTGATTTCATTCCGTGGCGCTCGCTCGCTCGTTCGCTCTGCCATGGCAGACATTTCCAAAACTGTTGATTTACTTTTTTTTTTTTAAGAGCACAGGCTGTCAAAATGTTTTGTGGACCTGAGCAGATCGGCATTACTGAGGCCTTTCTTGATTTTCAGTTACGGTGTGATGGACGCAGGTTGTTGTTGATATGTTGGTTCATTTTGTGTCTTAATATTGTTTGGTTGCTAATTAAGGGGCCCGAGTCTATTAATTAAAATGAAGGCAAAGAGTTAATTAGCAGCAATGTAGGAACACTTACCTGAAATAAAACGGGGCGATGAAGAGTGGAGCGCCATTTGAAAAGGACTCCGGAGCAGCAGGAGGATGTGCGTTGACTGAGGTTCGCCTGGAGCCTTGGAGGCCTACAAGCCTGAGCGCGGCAGTGACTGATAGACCGGCGTTAGTTAGTCTCGCCACTGCGGGAGGCGGGAGCGAGAAAGGACTCCCCGGGTATGTTAAGAAAGCCTCCAGGCACGAACCTGAATGAGTAGGTCTAGTAATGTCTGACCCGTGAGCGGCGTGTGAAATAGCGGGTGTCACAACATGAGATGTAATCGGAGGATGTAATTAGCAGCAAACTCTGGTCACTAATTAAGAAAAGGGTTACAATGCAGGACTGGAGTTGGAGACCCCTCAGTGTTAGGAGACGGCTGCTGTGGAAATCACTTCCGCCGTGAGTGTTACTTGTCAAGTTCTCTCTTATGTTTTGGCCGTACGCTCTTCGTATTCCACGACATGGTGGCGTTTCCACTGTCTGTGTTATGTTTGGTCGCTGCAGCGGCCTTTTCATCTCTCTTTACATTTAACTTCTGTTTCTTCAGCCCCCTGTTTGCTAAATCCAAATATGCCAAATGAATGACAGTCTTATTTAGATACCCACTCGTGTTCCTTTGTATCACACTTACTCAGGCTTGACTGCGAGGGCGAGCAAGGGAGGCACAGGAGACACGAGGCTAAAGCGCGGGACTGGATATGCTGAAGCAGGGCAGAGCTTTTATCACACCTACCGACACGATCAAAATGAACTCCCTGAGAGTTTCTTACGGCTGCTAGACTTTCCAGCGTATTGCCCAGCCTGAAGCAACAATCTGTCAAACAATTACTTTACGCACCTCACTAAGAGGACTTCACGTATCACTCACAGGTGCGCGCTCTCCACAACTTCCTTCCAAAAACACAAGCTGTGCCAGTTTCACAAAAGCACAAACATATTTTAATTGTTGAATTGTCAGAAAATGTGTAAAATGATCTGTTTGTCATGCTACAGTCTACAGAGAATCTCACGTGGTAAGTGACTTCCAGCGCAAAAACCAAACACCCGTGTCCCTCAGGCTTTGAGGAAGCCGTAATCAGAGCAGGTAAAGCGTGCCGTGTAAATTAACTCCACGGGTTAATAATTATGGAAGTGAAGTGTGGAACCAAGGTAATTCAACAGTTACTCTGAAGGATGAATTGCTTACAATAGAAAGCTTGGATCATTTATTGCGCTTAGGGTCACTGCTCTTATGGCTGGTTGGCTGCTACAAAACTTGTACCATGCAATCTTTTGGCTGTCGTTGACAAAGAATCACAAGAAAGCATCTGCTTCTGTTTATAAAATCAAACAAGGCAACAGAGTAGCCAGTAAGGATAGGCACATATACTGTACAAATACACACAGAGCAAAATTATAAAGGCAACATTCAGAAGTGTCACTAGCGGCAACAACAGCGAAGTCCATTCTGAATTTCTTAAAACAAACAAAAAGAGCTAACAACACTGAAGTGAAAAGCTTTAAGGTATAACGAGACAAAAGGGAAACGGTACAAACTATGGATAATTGAATATTATCTGTGAAGTGTGACATGGCTTAGGTGTGTATGGGTAACTCACTCAGTGACCAGTGATTAGAGCAGCAGAGAGAAGAAAATGCAAGAAAATATCTGGAGACTCACCGGCCAGGCCCAAGACACCAATGAGAAGTACAAAAACAACTTAGTGTCCTTATTTAAAACCACTTTGGAAGGACTGAAATTTATAAATACGCAAAGCAAAAGTGGTTACAGCAAAGGCTCGTCACACAAATAAACTGACCTGAGCGCACACTGGGCCTCCATAGAATAACAGAAAAATAATCATCTCCATCTTCTTCTATAATACGCTACCGTGGCTGTTCGTTTGTCTGTCCAGGATTTTAAATCACCCGTAGCTTGCAAACCGTTTCACCTATTGACTTGAGATTTGGTACACATATACTACGTGACGTCTACTATCTGCTTTCAGGGTGATGATTTTATTACTCTTTTTATTTTTATTTTATTTTATTGTAGAATCAACTCTCAGCAGCGCACAGCAGGGCAGCCGTGCGGCACATGCGTAACTGGCGCCGTTCTCATTCCCTACCACCTTCGCTAATCATTCTTGAGGCAGATTGAAGACTTCCAATACAACTCGGAGTCCTGCCATGTGCAGAAGTTCGCTGACTACACTGCTATCGTGGGCTGCATCAGGAGTGGGCAGGAGGAGGAGTACAGGAACCTCATCAAGGACTTTGTTAAATGGTGCGACTCAAACCACCTACACCTGAACACCAGCAAAACCAAGGAGCTGGTGGTGGATTTTAGGAGGCCCAGGCCCCTCATGGATCCCGTGATCATCAGAGGTGACTGTGTGCAGAGGGTACAGACCTATAAATACCTGGGAGTGCAGCGCCTGTTTGTCTGTCCGCTTTTCACAAGAGAACTACTTCACGGATTTAGCTTGGGCTTTTTTCTAGAATTTGCTTGAACATTCCGGTTGATTTTGCGACTTCTCTCATTGCACTAAGCGTCATAGTTCGCTTCCTGTACCGATTTATTTGCACAAACTCGAGAGACACGCAGCGGATCAAGGCCCTCCTCACTCGTGCGCCAGCCTCGGGGCGTATCTTACATCCACTTAGCTAGCGAACGAGAGAACTACTTAACGGATTTAGGTCGGGTTTTTTTCTAGAATTTGCTTGAACATTCCAGTTGATTTCACGACTTCTCTCATCGCACTAAGAATCAGAATTCCCTTGCAGGAGTGATATATTCGCACTAATCCAAGATGGGAGGAGGAAGCGCAACGTCAAGAGTGGAGGGTCGCTCTACCTTTGGCCACGTTTTAGAGCACACCTCGCCTCCACTTAGCTAGCAATACCTTTTGTTTATCAATTTTTAAAGTTTGTTCTGTTTCACTACTACACGAGTGGAGCCACGGGGGACGGCTAGTATATTTATAATTATGATTTGCATTACTGATTCTCAAAGCTGCTTAATTCAATTCTGGGTCATTGGAGACCCAAGTCGTTATATCACAAGGCTGTAAATTATAATATTTTTTTGACACTTATTTGTAAATATTACGCAAAAACTGACTTTCAAAACCGTGTAAGTGGTAAATGTAAGGCGTATGGCAGCTAGTTTAACACGGTATAAAGTATTGGCAACAGGTTTGGGCACAAAACAATGACTTGTGTGCTTACATTCTGTATGTTTAGAAATGTGCCAACTATCCAGTCAATTGGCACGTAATGCTGGGATTACACTTTATATGCATAAAGTGTAATGAGGAGTCTTGGTAATTATTTTTGGATTATAAAATCAGATTGCTTGTTTGCTCACTGCAAAACTAACTTTTTAAATGATATTGTAAATGAAAGTACAATAATTCATACTGACTGCCAACGTATTTAAATACATTTAGTGGATTCAGAAAATATTCACTGCCCAAAACCAGGTATGCCAGGCTGGCATAAACAAGACCTGAAGCTGAAAGTCATGACTAAGGGGGTTTCTAACAAAGTATTGAATGAAGGGTCTGACCACATTTGGAATAAAATACCCCAGTTTTTAATTTTAATGCATTTAAAGATCTTTGTGAAAAAATGTTTTCACTTTGTCAATATGGATTATTAGGCACAAATGGCAGATTTTTCCATTTAGACTTCAAATCTACAACACTATAAAGTGTGCAGGAAGGACCGGAATTGTGAAGATTTTCTTCTGTTCTTTATTTGCAGGCTTTACCAGTCCCCCTGAATATCACTTCTGTAAGCGTAACACTCTTCCCTCGCATGTGTGTCTTAGGCTTCGGTTTTTTGACACACTCCAGGGGTTTGTCCTCGGCCCCAGCCAATACTTGTGACAAGGCTCCTAATCCAAAGGACTGGCCACCTGGTGGCTTGGCAAATCAATTGCTAAATCTTCTCCTCTGGTTAATGACAAATTACACTCCCTTCATGTCGGCGTCATCAATTTGTATAAAATGACTAACAGGCCTATCTATCCCTTATAAGTCAGAGAGTGGGAGGAAAGCTTTGACCACACGCTGTGGAATGAAGGCTTCATTTAATAAAAATCTTATGGGCTATACAGGCTGTTACACTGATATTTGATTTTTTGTTTAATTAAATGTTCTAACTGGCTGTCAATAATACTATGGAACAACTTTCATTACTTTCTATCATTTGCACAACAGTAATTCACTTAACCCTCGTTAACTTGCATCTAACTAGTAGTGTAAACTTATATCAAACATTTAAGAAGCATTTACACTGTGTGCACAATTATTAAGCAAGATGTATTTTTGAGGATTCATTTTAATATGGAACAAATACAGGGCCATCAGTCAATCCAAAATGTTAATAAACCTGTAACTTGAATGTTTTACAAAGGGAATGTGAGTGTGAACATTCTCAGGAGAATACACGTGTGTGCACAATTATTAGGCAACTAAAGGAGAAACGAAAATTCTGTTAAAGTGAGAATAATAAACAACTCAAAATTTACAAAGAAACATTTCTGACATTTCAAAAAAATAAATAAATAAACCAGTGCCCAATATAGCCGTCCTTCTTTTCAATGACAGTCATTAGCCTTCCATTCATGGAGTCTGTCAGTTTCTTGATCTGTTGACAACTGTTTGTGCAGCAGCCACCACTGCCTCTCCCAGACGCTGTTCAGAGAGGTCTTCTGGTTTCCTTCCCCGTAAATCTGCCGTTTAAGAAGGGCTTTAGGTCGGGTGAGGAAGGGGGGCCATGTCATTTTTCTTTTATCTTTAAGGCCTTTACTGGCCAGCCACGCACTGGAGTACTTCGTTGCATCTGATGTTGCATTGTCCTGCATAAAAATCATGGTCTTCTAGAAGGATACAGACTTGTTCTTTTACCACTGCTTGAATAAAAGTGTCTGGCAGTAGATTTGGGAGTTGATTTTGAGTCCATTTTAAACCCGAAAAGGTCCAACTAGCTCATCTTTAATAATACCAGACCATACCAGTACCCCACTTTCATCTTACTGGTGTCTGAGTCGAGGTGGAGCTCTGTGTCCGTTACTGATCCAGCCATGGGCCCATCCATCTGCTCCGTCAAGAGTCACTCTCATCTCATCAGATGTCTTCAGATATTTCTTGACGTTTCAACTTCTGTGTCTTGTTCAGTGGTGGTTGGGTTTCAGCCTTCCTTACCTTGGCCATGTCTCTGAGCACTGAACACCTTGTACTTCTGGACACTCTCACGTAGGTTGCAGTTCTGGAATATGACAGCACTGGAGGATAATGGGTTCCTGGTAACTTCATGTTTGATTCTTCTCAAAACTTAGGCAGTTAATTTGCTTCTTCCCCCCAAAACACGTTTCTTGTGGCCCTGTTGACTATTTACAACAGAACATTTGATGATTCTGTGATCATGCCCCAATATCTAAGCAATTTCAGGAGTGCTGCATCCCCATGAAAGACTTTTTACAATTTCTGACTTTTTAGTGTCTGTTAAATCTCTTTTTTGTCCCATTTTGCCTGAGGAAAACAAGCTGCCTAATAATTATGCACACCTTGATATCGAGTGTTGATCTCCTTAGGCCACAACCTCCCTCATTACACAAATACACATCACCTGATATGCTTAAATCCAATAAATATTCAAGTTTATACAGCTTAGAGTCGGAATACATAAATAAAAATGAAGATATGGTCAAAATACTCACTTGCCTAATAATTGTGCACACAGTGTAATGTCACAAATAACTGAATGTGGGAGCCAACAAAGTCGTTAGCCACCATCAACAAAAAACTAAGGAATAAATCCATGTTCTAATGTGAAGGCACACATGCTTTACGTTGCGACTTTCTTCTCTAATCTGCTCCCCAACATCAGGAGCTCTGCTCACACCAAATGGCCAGTAACAAGACCCTCCATAAAGTAAACAAACTAAAAGGAGAGCAGACCTCCGCACGCCTGGCACAGCACACTTGTGGCACCACACCCAAATCGGCAGCATAGCGACCTCTCAACACTCCACAGCTGACGGACCTTTTAATCTCAGGAACATTTCCAGAAAGTTCTTTAGGCCACACAGCTCTGCCTTATTGCAAAGAGCAGTGGTCTGTTTAATAAAAAGTAACGGCAAAAACGCAACAACATGCCATTAGTTTTCCGATTTCTTTAGTTTATATTTGATGTTTTTTATGTAAATGAATATTCTGTGCTGATTTGCTTTGCGTTTACATCTTACAATAGTTACTCCAGGAGCTGTTTAGCCCCATTCTGTCACTGCAGATGAGCCAGTCAATAAAGAGTTCTTTTCTGTCAAGATTTCTATTGATTTTCCATACAAATCCACATGTGGAGACCGGCCTCTGGAGAAGAACGTGCCAAGAACGGTCATTTGATGTGGTTGCTTTCTTATTTTAATGGGTTAAAAACTCAAAATTAATTTTATAGAACCAGAAGTACTGAAGGTTCATAAAGCACAAGTGAAGATGGGTGGCCGTCTGTTCTCGGGTTTGCAGTTGTTCACTTCATCAACAGCATAAAAATAAATAGAAATTACTTTTATTTTTGTTTTAATGGCTCTTTAAGTTTCAATCATAGAAATGCAACAGAGTATCAATGTTAAAATAGTAGATTTGAGCACAACTGCTAGTCAAAGTATTGGAGCGTTTAGAGGACGGACTCCAGCCTGGGCATCTTGTAGTTAATGACCCAATGTGCCAGGGGGCAAGTGACAGACACAGACAAATAAAAAGGATGTGCAAAGCAGCTGGTCTTCTATAACATCAAGAGCCCAAAACAGGAGCTGCAGTTCAGTGTCGAGCAATGTGACAATAAAAAAAAGGAAAAGCAAAAATGAATAAGGAATAATGATTTACATATGTACACCCCAAATAGCTGTTCAGTAAAGAGAAGAAAAACCAAAAACAAATGACAGGTCAGGAATGTCTCTCTATTATAAAAAAAATAAATAAAATCTCGAGACCAGAACTTTTGAAGCGAGACAGAGAGACACTTTCACATCCCGCGAGACGGTCAAGTCAAGTCACGTCACACTTACAACCTTTGGAAGTAAGTCCTGTGAGACGGTGGCTTTTGCAAGTCACTCCCCACTTACCACCATTTTCAAACAACACTACGGTCATCTAACCGCTCAGTGGTTGGAATGCTTTTGGCAGACACACTTCCTGTGCTCTCGGCCCTTAAAAATTTTGTACATTCTAAATAACACGTCAACGACTAAGTGAAGAAGAAAGAGCCGCGTGTCAAAAAGAGACTCAAAAGCACTTGAGAGAATAGAATGCAAAAAAGAAAGTCCCAGGGCCGGAAAAAGAAAGTGGAACATCGTAAAGAATTCAAAAACGTTGGCGTGATACACATGCAGAACAGGTTAGAGATAATGGAAGAAGGAAAATTCGAAAGTCTCAAAAGAATGATAGTAAAGATCACATTGGCGCTAACAAACGGAAATTACGCGGTGAAATAACGGAACAGCGAAAAGAGATCGCATAGTGTTTGAGGATGTCTGGGGGAGAAGACAGACAAGGCAGTGAGACAAAAGGACCGCTGCTGTTCAGGCTTTCAAACGTTTCAAGTGCCACACGTAATGAAAATCACGCGGCACCACAGCAGCAGCAACAGCTGATCGAGCAAAGAGGAGGTAAAAAACAAAACTATTTGTTTCCCATTGTATCAGCGTTTAAGAGGGGGTGTCGGAGGAGCGACCGCGTCTCCTTGGGTTGCGTTCAGCCCCCCTCTTCACAACAGCGCAGAGCGCAGCCCCCTAGGATTCCAAAAAGAACAAACACAAATAAACAACTCGGGGTCTCCTGTATCCTCCGATTACATCTCATGTTGTGACACCCGCTATTTCACATGCTGCTCACAGGTCAGACATTACTAGACCTACTCATTCAGTTTCGTCTTTTCTCTCCACTGCCTGGAGGCTTTCTTAACATACCCGGGGGGTGCTTTCTCGCTCCCGCCTCCCACAGTGGCGAGACTAACTAACGCCGGTCAGTCAGTCACTGCCGCGCTCAAGCTTGTAGGCCTCCAAGGCACCAGGTGAACCTCAGTCAACGCACATCCTCCTGCCGCTCCGGAGTCCTTTTCAAATGGAGCTCTGCTCTTCATCTCCCCATTTTGTGTTCCTACAACTGTTTCCATTGTTTTCTTGCGACCCTGAAATAGTCACATAAACATCACAATGCTTGTGACAAATGCTTCTCAATCAACAGGCTCTCTCCATCAAGCGGGATGACTGTTACACTAATATCAGCATTCTTTCCAGTGATGCTCAACAGACAATGAGATGATGATCACAGTTACTAATTTTGTACGTTTTCTTTGCCAGTATTTGGTGGTGGCACTCCGCACCACTGCCACCAGATGAAAGAACAATGCAGCCACCTGTGATGCTAACAGTAAGTAACACACTGGTTAATCCAGTATACCGGATGAAATTCTTCTGGTTTGGAATATTGAGAACACCATTTTGCCAGTATTCCCAACATGTAAACACATTAAGCACAAAGTAAGCATGTGAAAGGAAGTGTGATTTTTGTGTTGGTGTATTATTGTCTGAAAGGGAACGTCTCCGTGTATGGACATGTATGTGATCTGTGTGCAAGAAGTGAGCCTACCACATTGGTACTGTAAGTCGATGCAAACACCAAAGGAGGACAAGAAGCTGCGTCTTGTGCTGTGTTTGCTTGGCAGCAGTGCCATGAGTCAGTGAATGAAGCTGTAGTGTTATTCGGATCAAAAGAGGAGGACACCTGCAGTTTAAAATTTCAAATAGCAAAGCATTAACAAGAATATTGATGCAAGAGATGCGTTTGTGTTTCATTAATCCAGAATATGTCTGCTGTTTGTTGAAATAAGACTCAGTCTGAAAAGTAAATCATATAGTTTGCATTGTCTGCGCATCGTACACCAATCCGTTGTGCGGATGCTCCTTTCCTTCTCAAAGTACAAACTGCTGTTAATCAGGGGGGAGCACCGGGAGTCCTGGAGGGCCGCCGTGGCTGCACAGTGTTTGTTCCAGCCGTCCAGGACTGAAGCTGCCCACCCCGGCCGTAAATCAGCTTCACGCAGAAGTAACTAAAACTTGGCGTTAAAGGAACCTAATTGGAGAGTAAATCTGGGAGCTGTGTGCCGAGTGCTCAGTTCTTCTCAACATCAGGCCTTGCAGAGTTAAAACCAGATGACGACTTCTTCACATAGGCATGTGATCTCTCGGTTTATGGCTCAGAAGGCTTCATCTACTAATTAAGTGCTAACAAGGGGTTGATTCAGAGGGTGTGTGGCAGGAGCGAGGAGGCTTAAGCAGACGTGAATCGAGCTTGTGAACTGTTTGTACTCAAGACTATGATTAGATATTTTTTGTTGAATTAATTAATATTGAGTATCAAGACTCCTTTGTTGCTTCTTCCTTACATACTTTCTTAGGAGATCAGGGCTTTTTTTAGGACACTAGCTTTACAAATTAAACACATTTACAGAGGTTTCCTTGATTTAAGTATTGCTCTCTGATGGCGACATCCATCTTTAACCACAGCTTCTTTCTCCGATGAACATTTTACCCTTTAAACCCATCTGCTTCATGTGCTGCATACGAGGTGGCTAAGAAAGTATTATCCGCATTACCAGTCCCCGGACCGTTCACTTCACTTTGATGCGTTTTTTTGTGGCACACATGTTCCACAGGGTTATATGCAGTGTTTTCTCTCATTTTCAATTGTTCAACTGCTTAAGCATCAAAATGACAATCTTGGAGATGCCAACCTGGTGAGAGTGACCGAGTGGATTCTTTCTTATGACGTTTTAGAATGTGCACTTTGGTACAGAACACTACTAAATCTAAAAACACATTACAGAGATGTGCTCCACGCCATTTCTAGGAGTGAATTTGCCAGTGCTGATCACCAACAGCATATATCAGCACTTCAGACATCAGTGTTTCCCACAAATGCCTGATAAAAAGGACCGTGCTGGAGACTGACAGACTCACCAACTGACCACAAACAGAAAAGCCACACAATGGCACACCTTACACTGCACACAGTGTCCCTGGAATTTGTAGAAAATACTGTTAAAAGAATTATAATCAAGAATCGGTCCGACGTGAGTGTGTAGACAGGGACGCCTCCATGTTTCCCTTCTTGCACCCAAAACTACTGGCATAGGCTTAAGCTACCCGTGACACAAAATTGGGTAAGTGAGTATAAAACAACGGGATGCACTATAGTATCATCACATGAAACGGAAGGTGAACATCCTCAATGGTCATCATACCCTGCGTCAAGATGTGCAAATTACAGCTGGCTGGCCACAATCATAAACATCTGTTAATGTTCTGGCCATTGTGAGGTGTTCTTCACAAGAGGCTGGTGTAAGCATAATGTGGCAGAGGCGCTATATAGGCATCAACCCGACACAGACTGACAACGGAGGCATGTGTAAAATAAACAAAAAGAACTTTTAGTTTTTTCTTCAGCCGTGGGGGACGTCTTCCTCGTGTCCCACAGGCCCAACACAGTCCCCAAAACACCAAAGAAAAGAAAAACCACACCACAAAACACTCTTCTTTCTCCTCCGAGGCAGCTTCGTCCTCCTCCTCCCGACTGTGGCGCCCGGAGTGGTGACTGTCGGCCTCTTTTATAGCCCACCCGGAAGTGCTGCAGGTGCTCGTTGACCTGCGTTCCCGCCCAGACGGGCTCGTTAGGCCGTGCAGCTCCCCCTGGTGGTGGCCACGGAGCCCAACAGGAATGAGCTCCGGTATTCCAAACTATTGGCCCCGATGCAATCGAGGGGGGCTGCCAACAAGTGTTCCGGGGGACGTAGTGTGCGTCCCATGACTGCTCCCCCGGATCCAGTGTCAACGGGGTGTCCCATCCGGGCATGGGACCCAGCCATCTGCCACAGTAATCAGCTGCCATGCTGTGTCATCCAGAAAATAAAGGGATAACCCAAACTTTTATCATATGAACAGGGACGGCCTGCAGTTCAGAAGTGCATAGGTTTCGTGCTTGCCTTTGACTTATGTGTACGTTTTTAAAGAATATCGACAGACAGACAGACAGACATTATTAATCCCACTGGGAAATTCACATGATGAATATGGCCGATGAGAGTGAAGCGCCGGGCCTGATTATGGGTCTTTGCATAAATCAGTATGAAATACGAAACAAGGAAGATACGCAGAAGGAGAAAGGTTTTCCAATAGCAGGTAGACCTCAATGGATTACTCCTGTACCTCAACTTGGGTTCTGGGTGGAAGAGCAGCGTCCAGACTATACCTTTGGCTAATGTGAGCATTTTTCAGATGTTTCATCACAGAGTCAGAAGAGGAAGATGGTTACCAGCTTTCCAGGGGAGTTTTGGTACAGTGCTGTTAACTTATTTTTCAAACCCAAGGCTCTGCAAGCCTGCTGTGCACTTGGCATCACAGCACATAGAGTGGCGAGGAGGTCTTCTCACAAGTGAAAGTTACTACCAAGTACAGAAGTGAATGAACAGGCACACATCTTTGCAATGAGTTGTGACAACCCGATTCTCAGCTGATATTAGCAGTTTCATGTTCATCGCTAGAACAATATCATTGCTTTGTAATCAGATCATTTCCTGAGCCAACTATCTTCCAAATGTATGTTTGTCATTAACACATATGCTCGATTATCCCTAGATTTTATACGGCCCCCGCTAAGCACTTACACAGTTGCCATTCACTGTTCCCTCCCAAGCACAGTACATGATGACGCTGCCTTTGTGAAGTTTTGTTAGGGTAAAATACCAGAGGCACAGGAGGAGGGAGCAGGTAACAGACATGCTGTTGAATATCGTAGGCTACAACCAAGTACGCCCTTCTGGGGTTTACTCTAAAATTATGCAGGCGACTTAACCATTTTTTTTTCTTCCTCCAAACCACCAGAACAGGTTTTCAAGAGACACCGATGATCGTGTTTTTCAACGCTGATTGACTTTTTGATAAAGAGTTTGTTCCCCGTGAACAGACTGGTAATCAACGACATTCCACTGACCTGTCTAGGGGGGCACACAGGGAAGCGGCGCACCTGAACAGTGGATGTTTCACAGCGACAGCCCACCCGTACACACCGTGTCATCAGTCAGAAGTGCTTTTGATCAAAGACAGCGTGGATGTTGCTGTGCACCTCTCGTATTCACCACGTCTCACTCCTTCAAGACTTCTTCCTGTTCCCAAAATTAAAACCGGAGACGCAAAGGAAGAAGATTTGCTACCATGGAAGAAACGTGGTAAAAAAAAACGCAGGAGCTTCTGGACACGGTAACAAAAGACAAGTAAAGGAAATATTAACAGAAATGGAAAAGGTGCAAAGACCAGGGAATTACATCTCAAGGAAAGGGTTTAAGAGGCGACGGACTTCACAATAGTTTTGTTTTTGGACAATTCTGAGAACTTCTGGGTGTGTGGATACATCTACACCATACACACTAAATAGATGTACTCTCTTAAGGGCACCATGACAACAAATGATAAAAATCAGTGATGGATTTACTTTTAATATATTTGAATATGGAAAATAACATTTACATTCACAGGCCTTTTCTTTAAGGTCCGCCTGGCGAAAACCAGAGTGCATTTGCATGGCTGTGCACTCCTGCTAATCGACTTCTGGTACAGCGAAGACAACCTTCTAGGGCCAGAACATGCAGACACTCATCACAATGTAGAAGAACGCCGATATTCTACAAAATGTTTCAGATGGCCAAATACAATTTACCTGTACACCTGTTGGCGTTCGTTCAAACTCGGAGACATCGCACATTCTGAGCTTTTTAAATTACCGTATGAAACACGGCATTCTGAGGTTTAAATGAATCTTTAATTAATGGACAGCCAGTTGTCAATGGCTCTATATGGACAGTAATCAAAAGGTGCCAATAACTAGATAGATGGCAACCAAATCCATGAGTGTAACCCTTCATACCAACCACAGCAGCCTCTCAGGTCTTCCAGTGAAGGAATGGCCCACGAATGCAGCGAGGAAAGCACATAAAACACGTGTAACGATGCTTTGGAATCCGTTTCAAGAAGCATATTTCAATCTGTATTTTGCAAGGAGCACACAGTCCCTAAAATATGTGTAGTCGAACACGAGGTTCAAACTCAGGATGCTGGATCTGAGCGTCACCGGTGCGACCTTCTGCATCACAGTGCTGCATGGACTACAAATGAGCCAGCCATTCTTCTATATGAGCTGAACTAACGTTTTAAACAGTGTGCCAACCATCAGCGTCCTTGGAAACACAGTGCCGTTTGAAATGACTTACAGGTAAAAATATGCACAGGGTACGGCTGTTAAAATTACCCAACGCGGGGCCTTAGCGATGAATGAAGACCTGCTTGCCACGTGAAATTCTCTCTTCAAAAGCTCGATTACTGCAAGGCGTTTACCAAGATCTAGCAAGAAGGCTTTTTAAAACACCTTGCTATTTGATCAAAACTAGACATGTGTGTGAGATTTCATTCCAACACTGAGAAAGTCTGTTTCAGGAACGCAGGGTACCTCAGCTTCTATACTTAAACTGTAAAGAGACGAGCACAGTACTCACGAGTGGTTCGATTATCAAACGTACAAACGCACGCACGTAGCCACAGACATACAGTAGTGACTGAGAACAGATGCAGTATGCATGGAAAAATTAATTTCTAGAAAAACAATTAAACTAATCTTAACAAGTCCATAGGCAAGTGAATGCAGAACTTCTTCCTGTAAAATTCCTGTATTATTGATCAGAAATGAGCGCGTCCCATGAGCACCTTGCAATCTTAAAAGCACAATAACTCACTAAATAATTAGCAACTTTTAGAGACCCACTGGTGGGCAATCAATCTGAAAGACACTGAACAATACGCAGGCGAGGTTTGGATTTTGCATCCAAGGTTCCACACAGACACCACCAATTCATCGAAACGTCCCAAACGTAGCCCATGGTAAGCAAACTGTTGCCATGTCTAAACCTCATAGCCCACTCGGCTCTCATTCTGGCTTTTCTACAGCTGAAGTTATAGGTGTGTGGTCACTCCATTAACAGAGGAATCTTTCAGTTAAGTTAGCAGGGTTTGTATCACTAGAAACGTCAATTAAGAATAGACAGACGGCCAAAAAAGGATCCGTCCTCAACCCTTCAGTTAAACCACCAAGTATTGTGAGGTCAGGGCCAGAAAGAGCACTCTGACCTACTGCTGTACTGCCTTTTACACTTCTATACCAGGCTGTGAGGAACCATACGAACAAACTCCACCGAAGGATTCCGTCGAATCCCAAACTGAAAAATTAAGACATTTTTTGGAAGCCCTGAGCACACTTGACAAACCCAACCTGTTCCAGAGGTGCGTCTGGTTAAAGTAAGGCAACTTAAAGAGTTCACAGTTTGGATTTATGTGTCACAAGCATGAGGAGCCTTCCCCTCAGAGACATCTGCTGGTATTGTCACTTAGTCCTCACCGTTTAGCCAGTTATCCAAGGTAAATAAAAAAAGACAAAATTCCTTTCAGTGCTAACTAATCCATGGCTTTTGAACTGAAAATGTTTACTTTGGCCACTAAGGCTGCTGGTTTAACTTTCAACCAATATAATAAAACCAGAGTGGATTACTGCAGTTAAACATTGAAAACAAATGAAACAAAAGTGAACTTACAAGCCTAGCGGTTAAAGCAGTCAGCCAGCTGGTTTCAGACAGTCACGTTATCTTAATTCTTCAGATTGTACAAGAGAAATGAAACTGTAAAATGCTTGGAACCTTTCCTTCATAACCATGCATATGCACAAAAAAAAAAAAATATATTATATATATACACATACATAAACATACAGGTAGTCCCCAGGTTACAGACATTCGACCCACGACATATGAACGGGGCTGCAGCTGTGACACATGTGCCTCAGTAACTGCCGCTCCATCATCTTCGGCCTGCGGACGCTGCAAGCGGTGGCTGGGCGGAGGCTGGAGGGGGGCGATTTCGCTGCTCGCGCAGTATAGAGTCCCTCCAGTGGCTCCCAGCGGCAAGCGGTTTCACTGCCCGCCCACCACACACGGCTGCCCCGTTCGTTCTAGGTGCATGGCTGGTAATGCTGCAAGCGGTGATCCAGTTGTGGCTGAACGGGGGGACGGGTGGTAGCATTGTAGTGTGCCTCGGATGGCTGCGTGTTGAATGGGGGCGGTGGTGTTGCGTATGCTGCAGGCAGCATACTGTAGTGGAGGTGACTGTGAGGTGGGCTGGTGATGAACCGCCCCTCGCTGCCCCCATTCATTCTCAATAGCAAGCCTGCTTGTACTGTTACACACATAGCAGGAAGTTGTCTCTTGTCAGTACAGAGTGGTCCAGATCTAATTATGCAGATCCAGATCATCTGGATGACTTTAATTTATGATTCCAGTTCGGCGCAAAGACGATTCTTCATGTCGTCAGTTTGCACACTTCTCAATGGTCCAGGATTTTTCGGGTGATTTTCTATGTAATAAACTGAATAAGTTACAGTGTAATGAAAATTGCATAATTAGATCTGGACCACCCTATACATCATGACGACTGGTGCCTAATCTGCTGTGATACAGTGCTGTGCAGAAGAGCTCATCTTAACCTTTTGTCTTCCCCCTTCAACAATGTCTCTGAAACACAAATCTGATGCAAGTGCTGGTGATACAGTAAAGAAGAGAAAGACCATCACCATGGGAATACTTATATACATGTGCTTTCTCAATTTTTTTATTTTTAATAAATTTGCAAAAACCTCAAGTAAACGTTTTTCACATTGTTATTATGGGGTGTTGTGTGTAGAATTCTGAGAAAAAAAAATGAATTTAATCCATTTTGGAATAAGGCTGTAACATAACAAAATGTGGACAAAGTGATGAAGCGCTGTGAATACCTTCTGGATGCACTGTATATATACAGTATATATATATATATATATATATATATATATATATATATATATATATATATATATATATATATATATACATACACACATATACATACTGTAAGCCAGTAGGTGGCGCAGTGCCCCCAATCACCAACACCACACCAATACACGGTCCATTCCCATCTTGCCGCCACTCCTCCTCAGGCTTTGTCTCCTTCCTCCCGACTCTGGCCCCTCAATGGAGTGAGGCGGCTCCTCTTATTCAGGTGGCTCATCAGCATTACCTGGAATCACTCCCAGGTGTGCTGGAGGTCCATTAAAGGGCTCTGCAGCGCCCCCTGACGGCCCCCACAGAGCCCAACAGGGCTTCACCAAACTCCAGTTCCCAACATGCCCTGCGGGAATCCGTGGTGCTACAGCCGCCCAGGAGGGCTGCCCTCTAGTGTCCCAGGGGAGGTATTGCCTCATCAATGCCCTCTCCCCTGGCCCTTCCACTTTGTTGGTGTTCCAGCCAGGAAGTGGCCGTGGCCACTCATCATAATATTTTAGATATATATACATAAGTAAAATGCACCTATCACTCTATCCTTCACAAATAAAAATGAAAACTAAAATCTGTACTGCAGTATGAGTGAGTGAAGCTTAATAGTTTATTTTTGTTAACAAATTTAAAACCTGCCACCCGATGAAACAATACGTACATTGTTACTGATAATGAGCTCTCTTGATTTCATGCACACCCACGGCGCGTATTCACTGACAGCCATGACAATATGTACTACATACTCCGTGACAATTGTGACTGTAAATGAAGCCAATTCCGCTCACCGAATATGCGTCTGATCACACCAATGTGTCCATGTGAACACCAAACCATAATAAGGTCTAAACGTACTCAAGGTCATTGCCAATCCAATTAACTTTCTGTCAGATGCAGGATATGCTCGAATAGAACAATCAAAGACAAAGAGACAGAAGAAGATACAGCAGAGAGACTCGCCAGTGGAGGACTAAGACAAGTCCTCACGGTACGTCTGCTGCCAGTGTGCCAGTACATGTAAGTGAGGCTCACCCTAAACTACTACGGTCTGCATGACTTGTATTTTATTTTTGTAGTCAGACGTGTGGCTGCCTTATTGACCAGTGTGATGGTACAGTCTTCTGCAACATTAAATATGACAGTTCAGAAAAGCAGAAGCCTGAGGGGAGAACATTTAAACAAATCTTACAAAAAAAACAGCAGATGGCACACACACACACACACACACACAAACACACACACACACACACACACTAAAGGCCCGGAGCAGCGCTGTGCACATCTACTTTTCAAAATTTCACCACGTCAAAGAAACTGAAAATAAATCAACTTAAGCAGCGAAGGCTTTAAGAAGGAAGATCGAAGGGCAGGAAAGTAAAGTAACAGATTTATCACTAGCATGTGTTTAAACATTTTACACAAAATTGTGAGAGTAAAGAAAACATGGAAAGCAAATAAAGAGTCGATCTGCTGGTAAAGACATGGCAGCCGCGTCACTTACATTACTAAAGGTAAATAAAGCAGAAATTAATTCCTCTGTCCACACCAGCAGGATTTATAACATGCCCAAGAACACGGCACACTGGGAATTCCTGAAATAAAGTGATCATCAAGTAACCGTCCCTGCTCAATAGCCACTTGGCACATGATACTCAAGGAAAAAAAAATAAATAAAAGCTTATTGACAGAAGACAAATCCAATAAATGGGAAGAGATATATGAAGAGAGTCCTTAAACAACTGCAAAGGACGTACCTGTAGAGCCAGCCGCCTAACAGTAATGGCTGACATGCTCTCTCTCATCTAAACTGACTGCCTTTGCGGTGCACAGGCCTCTCGCCAATGCAGATTGCTTTGCACTGAGATGCCAAATCATTTCCGAGGAACAAAGTTCCCCGCCATTTGCAAAATAGGAGGATTATTCACCTCGTAATGTAAACAGCCACTTCAATAATATTGGATTTGAAATGCATTATTAGAAACGATACGACTAAATACAATTATTTTCTGCTTATAGCCCTTTCACAATGTTTGAATCAAATTTATATCCACTGAAAGAACAACTCCTTACAAAGCCAGAAAATAAATTGGGAAGAGACAAGAAAGCACAATTTGGCTTTCCAGCATCCAAATGTGGGCTCTCTGTGCAAACACACAATGAACTTTCTAGAATGTTCTAAAGGGTTTTATTTTCACTGCCTTGAAAACCATAACAAGAAAGACGACTAGTTCATTTAGGAAGAGACAAACTCATGGCAAAAACATAAACATAAGCACAAAAAAAGCAGATATGTAAAAATAAGTGAATATATTAAATAGAAGACAACAAAACATTCCTGCACATTCCCCACGTAGAGTATATATGTATATCCCTCCACCAAAGCAGCAACGTGACAACACCATATATATATATATATATATATATATATATATATATATATATGCACATAATAACAAACCCTCCCTTGTCCCACGAATAACAATGAATGAATACAGAAAATGCAAATGATAGTGAACTTGAGTCCGAATATACAACTGTCCTGAATGGGAATGACTGATCAACAGATAAGTGATGTTTGAATTTCCCGGAAAAAATGGAGCAACCTCACCGTGAATCCTCGGCTTGTGGTGGATGATGTAGTCCAACCCCAGGGTCTCTGGCGATGATTGATTTGAAGTAAGTCCGACGGAATGAAAAAAACAAACTGGTTAAAAAAAGCGCGATGTGGAAAACAGCAGGTAAAGTTGGCTCGTTGACGTGAAAATGTAATCTCCATCTTTCTCCTCTCTCCCTCCCTGTTCTCTCCCGATTGTTTATATAGTACTGAGCCGGATGTAATTGATTGTAAACAGGTGTTTTCCATCTTGGGGTCTGCGGTCTCTTTCCATCATCCGTCCCCCCTGTATTTACGGGGACGACATTCACTGACGCACACAAACGGCAAATGGAACGATGGAAACAAAACGCACTCAGTACAAACATTGAACAACACTATTACTACTATGTAGCCCCGCTACACCATAAACTGTTATGAATAACACAGACGTTCAGCTAAAACTCGGGCGGCACAGCAGTGCAGAGGTGAACAAGGCAGCCTCATAGATCACAACGCGCTATTCCTGCCTTGCACTCGATTCTGCGTGGATCAAATGAAAATTCAAACTAAACTGCATGTTTCTTTAAAATAAAAACACTGACTATGGAAAGCAAACAGCAGCCATAAACAAAATGATCATTAATAGGAACTGCTTCTCAGAACTTCACATTTTGTCACCTTAAGAAAGGTCTCTGAGCGTTTCAGTCAATGTGTTTCACCAGGATCAGCCATGTTTTGCTGTCTTTGTATTTTCACGTAAAGGGAAGTTTGGTGATGGAAATTTGTTATCGAGTTATTTCAGATTCCGATTACACAATGTTCAAAATGTCAAGAAAAGTTCATCCTTGCATGGTGTGTGTATTTGTGTGTCTGTGGAAACCCAAGTGGAATGAGGACTTCTATAACCACAAAAATGGCTCCTTGTTTCCACACACGTTGCATTGTGTCGGCCTTATTGTCTTTGGTCAAGAGCTTCTCAACGTACCCTTCAAAAACGTCCCACGATAAAAGCCATAGAAATTGAATAATTTAAGCAGGATTTCTGCAGTCTGCTCTACTTAGTCACAGGACCAGGCCCATTGATTTGCACACATAGCTAACTGACATACATCATTTATTTAATTATAAAAGTACACACATGCACTCAGATACAGTCACACACTCAAAGGACGTGTACATGTGAACATAGGACACAGCTTGTATCCCCTACCGGAGTGCATGCTGGATGATGCGACGATGCGAGTTCTGCTCCAAGCTCCCGTCTCCAGTTTGGGAGCTCTTGAACCCGACACCATCGGTAATGTCACCGATGAGCTGGACAGTGAGGACATCAACAACGAAGAAAGGGGATGGTGTAAAATATGCAAAGTGCTTTTATTTAAAATAACAAAATCAACAGTGTCCAAATAAATAGTGCAGGGTCACAAACAGTCATCCATTAAAAACTAGTGAAAAACGTGGAGGTGAAAAATCCCATCAATAGATCCTTTAAAAACAATGAGGTGAAAACAATGGCTGGAAGCCGTCCTTTCACAGACAAAGCCCGGTGCCTTCTTTCTACTGGCGACTCCCCTGCTTCTCCCCTCCAGGCGAACTGCCATACCTGCAGCGGACCTTCTCCACTTGGCTGGTCTGGTGGCCTCCCAATCCCTGGCCACCAGATTTGGCTTCCCCCAACAGCCAGGACGCTCACTCTGGGGTTCCACTCCAAATCTCCGACTACGGTGAGCCAACCTTCTCCCAGTCACTCCTGCTCCACACCAGCGCTCAGCGGGAGCGACCACTACTGTCGGCCAAACACCCTGCTGGAGCTCGCCTCTCCCAGCTGCCTGCGAACATCAGCGAGTCTGCGCTCTCTCATGCATGCACACACCGGCTCCCTCGCTTCCAGCTGCCTTCTTCTCCCTTAACCTCCGTTCCCTCCGTTTCTTCTCTTTTCCCCCCTTCCGCGCTCACACTCCTACTATATAAGATAATGGGGATGTGGTTCAGGTGTGGCAATTAGCAGTTCTTGGCATCAATTACGGATGCAGACAATTCCTCACCCGTGCACTTAAGCGAGGACCACCTGGGAACCGCTCCGGCCACACGACCACGCCCTGTCTTTAAACTGCGAGTATGGCGATGATCTATTTAACAACTGGCCTTTTTAATCTGAGCCGTGGACCCGCTATACCACAGATGATGAAACACACACACACACAGACAGACAGACACACACTACAACAGACCTGTAAAAGCTGACATGGACCTCTAGAGCCATGTAGCCCCCCACTTGTAACTACTATGCCATGCTGTCTGCCTGCACATTCCGAATAATAATAAAGTCGGAGGTGTACGTTGGATATTATCTTCCATAGTTGCTGAATCTTCAGCTGACACCCTTGTGAACCCAGTATCAGGGTCTCTGTACTTGGACCATTCATCAGAACCCTAGAGGTTTGACTACAAATGCTCAGTGACCTCCCTTTGAATGACTGCAGATTACATGAAAGATGAACATATGACTATGATCAGGTTCAGGATATCTTTAGCCAGGCTGAGCTATTATTGCAATGATGAGAAATTTTATCAGACGGCTGCAAACAAACACAATCATAACACGGCTATCAATTATATAACTACAAGTCACGATCATCGGACAGATAAGTCATTACCCCCCAGAGCATCCCTGTCATCGTCATTATGACACAAAGGAATGATGAAAAATGCATTGAAGAGTTGTGTCACAAATATTATGGAGAAACACTTTTGAGAAAGGCCAACAAAGTTGTTTGCTTTGCAGACACTTGGAGAAAATGGACAGAACCCTCCTAGTTAGACCCTGACATACTGTAACAAAACAACGCTATCTTAAAGATCCAGAAAGCACTAGCAGGTTGCGCCATTCGGAGACCCCATTACTGCTGATCTGCAAAGCAGCGGGTCTTTGAAGTGACGGACTGTGGAAAGCCAGAGGTCCGCACACTCCAACAGCACCAGAGGAAGACTGCAGCTGGAGCACCCAGAGCACCTCCGCTGACTGCAGCACTCCTCTCTGTCTGTCAACTTAACCTTTGGTCTCCCAACAGAGCTGGAATAACGTTTAAGAAGAGCCAAGTATGAAGCTGTCACATGTGTTGTGGTTATTTGGTCACCAGACCGTAAGCCTAATGATCTTTACACACCGGCACAGAACCTTCTCCAACAAGGAGTGGTTGCTCTGAGGCTAGGGATCTGCACTGGCAATCGGAAGGTTGCCAGTTCGAATCCCATAAATGCCAATAGGGACTCAGCTCTGTTGGGCCCTTGAGCAAAGCCCTTAACCTGCAATTGCTGAGCGCTTTGAGTAGTGAGAAAAGCGCTGTAGAAATGCAAAGAATTATTATTATTATTATTATTATTATTAAGGACACAACAAGGACTGCAGGTTGAGCACTACTCAGTTCCTAAATGGTGGTCAAAGTTAACCGGGGGAGTGGGGGTAGAAAAACAATTAGCTACATTATTTACAGAGCTTTGTTACCAATAGACCTGTACAAAGTACAAAAAATCCCAATACTCATCCTCCGTGTATTGATGACACATCGCAAATGAAAAGTGATTGCAGTTCCCTACTGTATCCGTTCTGCCCTCATCTCTACTGCGCATGCTGCACTTCTTGTACCAGGTTTTATTGTCCTGTGTTAATCTTCTTAACGCATTGTTTCAATAAACTGAACCGTACATTGTTTGACACACAGTAATGCAGTGACATTCGGTAGAAAGTGCCCTACGATATCCACATGCTATCGCTTGCAAGTCAGTACTCATTACAACATTCCAAATTCTGGAGTGCAGGGGCCTCATGTATAACGCCGTGCATAGAACTCACACTATAACATGGCGTAAGAACAAAAGCGAAAATGTGCGTACGCACAGAAAAATCCAGATGCAGGAATCTGTGCATTTGCCAACTTCCGCGTTCTTCAGCTACATAAATCCCGCTCAGCGTGGAAATAAACGCAGTGTGAAAAAAGCTTGAAATGTCAACTTTAATCTCGAAATTTCCACTTTAATCAAGTAGTTTATTTTGTCATTAAAGTAGAACATCATAAACTTCATCTTAAAATCGTTTAATTTACTAGTTTCTCAAATCCAATCGTAACTAAAGTAGCATGTGTCATGGACGACCGGCTACAGACTCCGGTCGCCACCCCCAGGCCGCTAGGAGGAGCCCTCCAGACAGCATGATGGTGCCCCGAGCTCCAGCAGGTCCTCATGGACTTTGTAGTTTGTATACACAGCCCTGCTGGATACCTTGGGGCCACCGGGAGTCGTTGTAAGGGGGCTAGTGGGCTCTTATGTGCCCTATAACCTGGGAGTGCGTCATCATCACGTGACAGGAAGGAACGACGTGCTCCCGGGCTGAAGAAAGGACTGTTTACCCTGACCCAGAGGGAATAAGGACTTGTGGGTTTGGCCAGGAACCACTTCTGGGTCAGGGCATATAAAAGGACTGTGGGAAAGCCCAGACACTGAGCTGAGCTGGGAGGTAGGGTGGCAAGTGTCTGGGCGAGGAGGAGAGAGTATTGTTTATAGTGATTATTGTGTAGTATATGAGTAGTGTGGTGTGGAGAGTGCTTTGTGCACGTGACAACAAAATAAAGAGTTGTTATACTTTCATCTGGTGTTCAGAGTGGTACCTGAGGGTTCAAAAGGTGGACCACACCTCAATCTGTTACACATGTTAAATGCTTTGTTGTGTATTTGATCTTATATGTGCTCAATGTGCCTGAATCACTACGTGTTCTTCCTCCGAAAGGACACAGAATCCATTACGTTCGTAATATTACAGCTCTCTGAGTAATTAAAATACTGAGAAGTACACGTGATATCATTTTCATGATGATACGAGTTAAAGCACGTTATTAAACATGGGAACACGGTGGCGCAGTGCTTGTTCATGTCTTACAGCAAGATGCTTGCTACGCCATGCGCGACCTTCAATGAAATGCTTTATTACAGAAGTAGTCTTTCTCAAACGTACTAACCCCCAATTCCTGTCCTTACTTTTCTTTCTCCAAATACCCAATCGCCACACAATCAGCTCTGTAATAGACGTTAAGCCATTTGTAAGCTTAGAACGCACATTCTTCAAAACGTTTAAGGAACATCGAAATATCTTCGTAATGTTTAATTATTCTATCCATCTATCCTTCCAGTGTCGCGCCAGCCACAGCATGAAAACAGCACGAGGCAGGAAAAAACCGTGAACGAAGCTCAAGCTCGCTAGCGCTGCGGCACCGTGTAGTTAAAGTTAAAGTTTTACCTGTATAATATAATCAACATATTTTGCTGCATTTCATCTTAAAAATGATATCGTCATCATACGTACATACGTGCTTTATAAAGTGGCTCAGGATGTGCAATATTATAACTGTATCATAAGTACAATTACCTCACAGTAACTTGCAAGTACAAACAGTTCTACAAGGAGCACTTGAGCCGCCGTCGTGGATGTGGATCTAAGAAAGGGTAACCACACAGGAACAGTAGCACTGCTTTGACGCTGGGTGCCGCCAGTCTGCAAAACCTAATGGAGAACTTGCGTACGACAGGGTATGAGGTACCGTGGAAAAGTGCGTGGCTTTACGCCAAGTGTAGGTTTTATACATAGAGATTTGAACGTGGAAACGTTCTTACGCAACATTTCTGTGCGTACGCACCGTTTATACATGAGGCCCCAGATGTTTTGCAGAGCATCCCATGTGCGGCGGCCCTAAAGCTGCTCCTGCTCAAAGCTAACACTTCCAGGCGTCTGTTGTACTGCACATACATACTGTACGTGCATAGCATGTCTCGTGAAGGTTCTCCTCCAGGTTCGTGTCGGCTTCTTGCTTTCTCTTTGTATCAACAAGCACATGACAGCCAAGGATGAACAAAGTGGCCACCCCCCGCCTTGACACCTTCAGAGACCCCCGAGTGTATGCTTTGGAGGTTTTGCCAGTGTAATACTACGCCATAGTGCCACCTCCGCTTTGGTGGATAACCTAAAACAGGCAGACATAGTCAATGAGCGACTCCTACATATTTACGAACACAGAAAACTAAAATGGCCGACCAGCACCAAGTGCAAAAATTCCTAGCATGGCTCTAAAATTATTTTTGGATTATACAGCCTTGTGTAATGTACCAACAATATCGACACCCAAACAACAGCCCATACTGTGGCTACCCAGCCAGCCTTCAATTTCAAGTTATGTTTATTTTATAGATTGGTGACAGAGCTGGTATAAACTTTGGTTTTATCATTTACTTTTAATCAAGTCTAATTCAATTTGATTCCATATGCATACATATCATAAACCACCCCCCCACCGGACGCATCTCATTCTCAACAATAAATCAGTCCACCCAGGAGGAACCAAAAATGTGTTTTCATGATTTACAACAAATGGGCTTGGAAGAATAAACAGGGTGAGGCCAAACGAGAGAAGTTCCACGCACAACTTTCACCTCCCCGACTCCTGCCATTCGATGTGCCAACTGTTCTGCTGACTCCCACTGGAAGCCTGCTGCCTTTTGCTCTCTAGCAGAAGTCGTCCTTCCCAGCACATCTGAATGATCGTGAGGCCGTGTCAGCGAGGTCAGCGGATGTTCAAAGTCTGCAGGCCTTCCTGGAAGCGCCGCCTCTCACTAGTAGTGTCAGCACAAGTTTATCCACAAGTTTATTCAACTCGGGCCTTGAACTTTTTTATTTTTTATACTCAAACTTTCTTCCAGCTTACATCACAGAAGAAATTTGAAGTACTGGTAGTTCAATTCACACAACAGCAACAAATATGAAAAGCAGCACTTAGTTAAAAGACACCCCTACTAACGCCATAGAAAAGAAAGAGGCGCCACAGAGTAATGAAGGAGGTGGAAGAAGAAGGAGGGATTGGAGGGGTGGGCATCTGGCTAGGGCTCCACGGTGTCAGGCGTGACAAAGAAGCATCACGAGACTTCTAACAGAAACAGTTCCACTAAAGGGCAGCGCCTTAAAGCCAATGTCCCACACGAGCAGCTCTAACAGGATACGAGTGGCCATCACTCACTTCCCCTGGCGCTCGCTTTGCTCGTTTTTACTTTTGTGACTGTTCTCAAAGAGCTGTTTTTACATTTAAACCAGCGTAACATAATAAACAAGGCCTTTCGCTTTCAATTTATAACAAAATATAAAGTGTCATCATCGTGGAACAAGTGTACTCACACATGTGCACAACACATTCTCAGGCCTCCTCAATACATGCTATGCCATGACAAACTGAAGCGGTGTGCCACATAAACAAAAGTATCAACTATTTCTGAGCATATTTAATAAAGTATGTGTGTCTCAGGAACTGCACGTCTGACATTGTGGTCAGCAGCACAGGAGCACCACAGGGGACTGTACTTTCTCCGGTCCTGTTCAGCGTATATACATCGGACTTCCAATACAACTCGGAGTCCTGCCACGTGCAAAAGTTCGATGATGCACACTGCTATCATGGGCTGCATCAGGAGTGGGCAGGAGGAGGAGTATAGGAACCTCATCAAGGACTTTGTTAAATGGTGCGACTCAAACCACCTGCAACTGAACACCAGCAAAACCAAGGAGCTGGTGGTGGATTTTAGGAGGACCAGGCCCCTCATGGACCCCGTGATCATCAGAGGTGACTGTGTGCAGATGGTGCAGACCTATAAATACCTGGGAGTGCAGCTGGATGATAAATTGGACTGGACTGCCAATACTGATGCTCTGTGCAAGAGAGGACAGAGCCGACTATACTTCCTTAGAAGGCTGGCGTCCTTCAACATCTGCAATAAGATGCTACAGATGTTCTATCAGATGGTTGTGGCGAGTGCCCTCTTCTACATGGTGGTGTGCTGGGGAGGCAGCATAAAGAAGAGGGACGCCTCACGCCTGGACAAACTGGTGAGGAAGGCAGGCTCTATTGTAGGCATGGAGCTGGACAGTTGGACATCCGTGGCAGAGTGACCCAGTCAATCATGGAGAATCCACTGAACAGGATCAACTCCAGACAGAGGAGCAGCTTCAGCGACAGACTGCTGTCACCGTCCTGCGCCACTGACAGACTGAGGAGATCGTTCCTCTACCACACTATGCGACTCTTTAATTCCACCGGGGGTTAAATGTTAACATTATACAAAGTTATTGTCTGTCTGTATACCTGCATTGTTATCACTCTTTAATTTAATATTGTTCTTTATCAGTATGCTGCTGCTGAAGTATGGGAATTTCACCTTGGGACTAAAAGTATCTATCTATCTAAAGACCAGTATAACACAAAAGTCCAGTTCAACGCACAAAAAAAGAATTGTTTTTAAATTTAAATGGACTTGATGAACACAACGTGCACCACGTGTTCAACTCTAAATTTAAAGAAAAGGCTGCTGGCTTCACTTTCTGTGATGGACGGAGGAGCTCGTCGGTATTTCAGAGAATTTCTCTCGATTTTGCTCAGGGTATTCCCTAGCAAGGTCCTGAAAATGTAACTTTCCACTTCCGTGCGTTCACGTGAATTCACGATTTAACTATTCAGAGAAACACAAGGTGACAGTTGATTTGTTCCTTTGTCTGCAAAAAAATTACAAGATAAACTATACTTTTTCATAAAATCCATCCATCCATCCATCCAACCCGCTATATCGTAACTACAGGGTCACAGGAGATGCTGGAGCCAACATGGGGCACAAGGCAGGGTTTTCATAAAATGTGTATCATCAAATACAATGCCAGCACAAAAAAGGCCCTGCGCTCTAAGCAGGTCACATTTTATATGTGATGTAATTGACTAAGGTAAAAGGTCAGCATTTTTTCACAGCTTAAGAGAGAATTTGGGTAGCTTTGCTTTCTCCGAATTACCCGACTGGCAGCTCCACGACTGTAGAGCTACAAATGGAATTTCTGACTTGACAACTTGGATTTAGCATCTCATCTGACAGCACGTGAACACAGGAAAGACGCTCATTCCCGGTCCGGTAGCTGTGAGTTTTGTTTGTGCCGAGTGTGTTTGCTTTTTCTCTGTTCTCATTCCAAAACACACACAAGTTAGGTTGAAGCTCCACTTCCAAACCGGCTAACCGGGAGTGCATTAGTGTGACGAGTATTCAACACTCCCAGCCTGCTCCTTACCTCACGAGTAATGCTGCACAGACCGGCTCAGTGACTCAAAATGAAGGCTGCGTGAATGGCTGACCTGTGGTCTGAACTCCCCGTGTTCTGATCAAGTCCAACTCCCACAGTGCCACTTAGTGTCGGGTTTCAGTTGCTCCTTGAACAACATCCGAGTTTCACACAAGTCAACAAATGAGCTTTACTCTCGGCCTGTAACCTCATTAAGTAGGGACTTTGTGCTCGAAGATGCACGATTACACATTTTAATAACAAATCAAAAAACTGGTTAGTTTAGAAATTTAAATGAAGGCCTGTGTTATGGACCAGACTACACCAAAATAAGCAGCTGTAGGGACCGTTGCTTTCCACAGGCCATCAAGCTCACAAACAGGGCTGTGGAGTTGGTAAATATAGTACATCTGGAAAAGTATTCCCAGCTTCATGGCAAAGGCTGTGAATACTTGTGGACATGGGATTTCTCAGTTTTTTTATTTTTAATAAATTTGCAAAAACCTCAAGTAAACTTTTTTCACGTTGTCATTATGGGGTGTTGTGTGTAGAATTCAGAGGAAAAAATGAATTTAATCCATTTTGGAATAAGGCTGTAACATCACAAAATGTGGAAAAAGTGATGAAGCGCTGTGAATACTTTCCAGATGCACTGTAAATCCTTTGACTCGGACTCCTTAGTTTCCGGTACTTCTGACTCCGACTCCTCTGTATTTAATATCCTAACGTATTTTCCATGTTGATTGAAGGAAGACAGCATACACGTCGACATTTAACCACAGAACTACTGGCTAGGAAGCGGGCTCTCTACCGTATTGGCCAAGACAAGACAAGAACTCCTGAACACACCTCCACCATTACACTTGTTAAACACATTAGATCTGAAATCAAATGAAAACACTTTCTGTAATGTACCATAATCCAGATTTCGATATGTCAATATGTGAGTGTCAGGTTGTAGGATCGCTCAGCTGAGCGTCACACTCGTAGTAACACAACTCTGCACTGGGCTTTATTCTTACATCAGAGGAGGACTTCATTAGGACTGTTCTTTGTGAAATGGGACATTTGAACTTGCTGTGTTTTTTTTTTCATTACAATTTAAATTTATTAGGAGTCGGTACATTTTAGTTGACTCCGACCCCAGTTTACCCAAAATTGTCTCCAACTCCTCGACTCCGACTTGGACTCCACAGGCCTGCTCACAAACACTTAATTCATCTCTTTTTGCCCGGTATGGACAGGTTAGGAAATGGATGGATGGACTGATATTGTAGGCGGTCAGGAAAGAGTAAAATGCTGCTGAAATGTGTAAGAGCTCACACTGCAAAGCCACCAGGCGTAGTCAGGGCCAGCGGTGTGGCATTGCAGTTTGTACTGTGACTGCGCCCAAGAATATGAACGAGTACAACACTGTTGGGTTTTATGAGGACTCTTACTTGAGAAATACCCACCTGACTCATCGTGAAAACTGGCTACCACTCACAAGGATGCACTTTACTCGGACTGAAGGACATCAACTATTTATCAGGGTCTTGGAGGCAAAGAAATGGAAAAAGAAAAAAAAGCACTAAAAGCAAAATTTTAAGCGAAAAAAAAAACGGCTTCAGTAACATGGCGGCATTTTGGCTTCAGACCAGAGGATGCTGGCCAAACGCAGTACAGCTGTTAGAGCTTACCTTGTATTTGTGGCTCGAAACTGAAGCCATGTGGCAATTTTTTTCCAGCATTTAAAACAGCACCATCGATCATTGTGTGATAAACAGCTAATGTGGGGGAAAAGGGAGGCAGCGCCTTACTAAGTAAGCAGCAGACTCGGATGCATTGGTGTGTTTGTAGGGGCTTTCGATGCCATATTAAAAAACTCGTTTAAGCACAAGGGGGAAAAAAGTAAAACGAAAAATGACCATCACACACTACACTGAAAAGGCACGGGAGCTGTAGGTACAGCTGGTCAGGCAAGGCTTCCTTCAAGTCTGCAAAAATAAACGTGCTTTAAAGGAATACTCCATACAAAAACGTTATTTCCCCTTTGTCTTTTAGAGTGATGGCCAAGAAAAATTTTTCATCTCATATTTTTAATGCAGACAGTTTCTGACAGATTAGACATTTATGGGGACCAAAGCTGTCCAACAGCAAATACATTCATGAACAAAAATCTCACATTATGTGTCTTACAAGTAAGCCCGCGATTCGCTAGCGAATCGGAAATCCTAGAATGGCAATCAGTTTCTGTTCCGTCCGATATGTGGATGGATGACATATCATGGAGGGCGGGTGCGTCTGGGGAAATGTCATTTAATCCAATAAGCATATCTGTACTGAAGCAGTTTCGTTTTGTGGAGACGTGAGTCTGTTGCCTTCGCTGACACCGACTGCTTGAACAGGTTGTGTTGTTTGGGGGCCACCTACTGACTCTGGGAAGCCGCTGTGTCTGACTGTGGGGCGAGCGCCACAGCGCAATATGCGCCTCGGTGGGAAGCTGCTGCGTGAAGACATATCATGGAGGGTATATGCGGTGGTGTGGGTGGTCGCATCCGGGCAGCCGTACAACCTGGCGTGCACGCTTTACCTGAGGTGTAGTTCACAGGTCGTAGTCTCGTTTCTCTGTTTTCTTTGGTTTGAGCCGCGACTCCAATCGCAAGCGCGTTGTAGGCGCGCACGTTGTCACAGTTGGTGTGTGCCGTGACTCCTTTTGCAAGCGCGTTGTCACAGCATGGACCTTTGGTGTTTCCGTACATCCGGTGAGCTCTGCGCCCTGCACCCATCCAGTTTACAACCTTCGGTTAGTACTATGGATATATAAACGTCTATGCGTGGAAGTGAGTGAGTGTCAGTCTGTCTGTCTGTCTGTCCCGGATGTGCAAGGTGGAGTTGGGGTGAGGGCTCCACCTCCGAGGACACAGAAAACGTCTATGCATTGAATTAAGTGTGTCTGTCTGTCTGTCTAGAAGTGTGAGGTTACTACAGCATGAAGCCCAGAGAGCCGACAAGGCGGCCCCCCAAGTTAACGAGTCAGAAGAAGAAAGCGACTCTGTTGCCGAGAAGAGTCGAATCTCTTACACAAACGAGACGAGCACATCGGCAATACAGTATCCCTTTTACTTTTCCACCCACTGCTAATCCAGAAGTGGAGCCAGCACATCGGCAACACGTATCCTCCTAGGAGACAGAGAGACGCCCAGTGGAGTTCCTTTCAATTACCTGACAGCTCGACATTTCGTTTTTTTTCCCCTGACGATTTCAATAGTTTCTAGGATCCTGGGCTTACACAGCTAGTGTTACATAATCCACACATCAAGTCATTCAGTCGCATGCTCACAAAGTCCTAAACGCATGCATTTTCATTAATATATTGTGAAATAAACCGCCTGTGGAACAGTCTAGTGAATAAAAACAGAACGTGTTCAAAGAGGTATTCTGAATACAATAGAATACAAATTTATTGTTGTATAGCCCAAAATCACACAAGAAGTGCCGCAATGGGCTTTAACAGGCCCTGCCTCTTGACAGCCCCCCAGCCTTGACTCTTTTTTTTTTTGTTCTTTATTTCACCTTATACAATTTCTTGTATTAGGAATTTGTTAGTTTTCGCATACCCCTTGGGGTCAGAGCGCAGGGTCAGCCATTGTACAGCGCCCCCTGGAGCAATTACAGGTTAAGGGTCTTGCTCAAGGGCCCAGCAGAGTAGCATCTCTTTTGGCAGTGACGGGGATTCGAACCGGCAACCTTCTGGATACCAGCGCAGATCCTTAGCCACAGAGCCACCACTCCGAAGACAAGAAAAAACTCCCAAAAAAACCCTTGTAGGGAAAAAATGGAAGAAACACCAGGAAAGGCAGTTCAGAAAGAGACCCCTTTCCAGGTAGGCTGGGCATGCAGTGGGTATCAAAAAGAAGGGGGGTCAATGCAACACAACCCACAGAACAGAACACAAGTCATCCTCAATACAATATAAAAATATTACAAGTATGGAGCAGAATTTAACAGTAGATGATATCCCATAATATGATTTGGATTTGTTTAGAGTCCTGGAGACCTCGGCCATCAAGCTGCCTCCCCCTATTGGCCATTCCACAGCTGAGACAGCCCTGGGCCAGCCAATCCAATGAAAGGACCCCTCTCTGCCCCACGATTCCTGTAATCTTCCATCAGGGATGACTTTACCTTAGGCAGGCAGGTGGGCCGTGGGGGTCGTTATATCACAAGCTTTGTTATCTCCGTTCTACATGAAAAAGCATTCTCGGTCATCACAACAAACTACATGGGTAAGTAACACAAAAACAATCATTATCGGGCGGAGTACGGCTTTAAGCAAAATGGTGATAACCGGGTAGGTGACAACGGTATGTTAACGCAGCGCCATACTGTACGTCTCATCACCGCTACCTTAAAACATGCTGATAATTCTGATAACTCCCATTCTTGGCCATATAGAATTCCTTGCCATTTTTCTCCTACCCCAAGTCACTCTGCAGAGACGCACAGAGGGAGACAGAAGCTCGAGGGCAGAGTGCCTCGGAGTAATTACAAGGTAAGGGCCCTGCTCAAGGCCCAGTAGGGCAGCATTCCTTCTAGGACTGCCAGGATTCAAACCAGTAACCTCCCACTCACCAGCACAGATCCTTTAGCCAGACGGTCACCACGGCTGACACAGAAGGAGAAAGAAAGAAAGAGAGGAAAAAATCAAAAAGCTTCACAACATCAACTTCATTCGAATGAAAACCCGTAAGATGCTTTCCAGAATAACCGCTGCACTTCTTATTGTGCCAATCGCAGACCTTTATAGGAATGCAAAAAAAAGCTCCATAAGCAGGTCAGACATTAATAATAATAATAATAATACATTTTATTTATATAGCGCCTTTCCCATGCTCATTACTCAACCACTACAGAAGACAAAACAAAACAAGATTTCATAAACGGGTTTGACTAAACAATTGTTTTCATGACTCAATTACTTTCCTGTTATTTCTTTAATTGTTTCAATTTGACTTACTTCTAGACCCTGCTGTGCTAAAGAGAAATGACTTTACAACTTTAACAAACGGCTATCCTGATTGAGCTCTTCAACCATACAAGTCAACAGCTCAATATAATCACGTGAATCATTTCTATTAGTTACGTTTTACAAACTGAGGACGACCTCTGTGCGTTCATTCATTCATTCGATGCCACTCTTGCATTATTTGAACCCTCTACTCTGTTTGTGTAGTGAGAACTCAAGTAAAATGTCCCCTTTTATTGGCAAACTAAAAAGATTACGAGGGGCTTCTGTAGACGAGATGTGATCAAAGCGGTCATTCGAGCCATTCTCACTTCGGACTGCCGGATGAAGCAATACAGATTAAACCCAACGCAAAATTTTGTTCACTTCAGCCTTAGTTTATATATTAAATGGGTTTTAATTAATTAAAAAACACCACAAATACTCAAAGGTGGTGGAGTGAGGGGTCTCATCAAATAATACGTTCTGAAGACGCGTTTGATGGGGTTGCGTTTTGTTTGTGCATCTTGTTCTTTCAATAAAGAAATATTACGTGCTCTAAATACGCTAACATACAGCACATATAGCAATGTCCTTCAACAGGATCCAATTCTAGCACAGCAAATCAACTTTTACATTTGTTCAGATTGTAATTCTTCCCAGAAAAAAAAAATGCTGACAATTTCAATTGACACTGTTAATCCTTTCCATGGATGACACATCACATTACATTATATAAAAAATATTCTTGCTGTGCACAGCCGTTGCCCGGATTATTTTTGAAGCACACTGTTGTACTGGATATGTTACTGTCCTTTATTTGATCGGGACGTGTTACAATATTTTATTTGCAAAAACACCGATTACTATTTAACACAATGTCTTCTAAAGACAAAAGGACTACAATGGTTATTTACTAGAGAACGGCTTCTGCCAATCAACCATAAGCACAACACAATGTAAATAAACATTTGATTCAGTTTCTCTCTCTTTCCTCAACTTTATACACTCCCTCATAATGAAGCCTTCGTAATCATTCGGTACTCAGACTATGAATACCAACAAACCCCCGTAATCGACGGGACACTCGCACTTGTTCCCTAAACTCACTGCCATTAAGAGCCCTTTGCCCAAAGACATAAACACAGCACAGAGCAGGACCCTAATGCTAGGTTTCTACTTAAGCTAATATTTATGCCTCCGTGACCTGAATTGGATAAGTGGGCTTGAAAATTGATGTCTGAATCGTTGCTGATTTGAGTCTTTATAAATCCAATGAAATGGCAGAACTGCATCTGCGGCTCAATGACAGGTGTCTTTAGCGGTGGGCCTCCGGGTCAGAGCAGTGCGTTTCAGCCGATATCCAAAGACGTTAACGTTTCTCTTCGGAGGTTTACATCGGGTGGTAGGTTTAGGAATTCTTGTTTCATGTGTAAGGCTGGGCTGTGCGGATAGAAGCTGAAAACATTAGGATTCTTTTGCTTTTCTGTTTCTTTTTACACACTGGCTGTAAAATGCTGCAAGCACTGGTCTCATGACAGAAGAATTTCTTTACAGCAGGAACTCTGAGCAAACAAACGCAACAATACACAAATGCTTCTACAGTTTGAAAGTGTCAACTAAACTGTTCCAAATAGAAACTGCTTGAATGTTGATGCTGAAGGATGGATTGATTCGACTGTGTAATCTGTAATAGAAAACTTAAAAATAACAGAGACGGTCAAAGGTCTGGTCGGACTGATTCAAAGTAAACAATTACACAGGAAGCAATTTCAAATTAGAATTTCTGTATGATGCTACAGCCAAAACGCAAACAGCAAATCCAGATTACATGCAGATACACAATAAAAAGAATACTGCTGCCTTGCTCTGTGAAGAAATAAAATGGTTCATTTAGCTTACGATTTTAACTCCATGATTTATCATAAAGCTCATGGGGCAAAACAACTTACCCCAAACCATGGAACTCTCACATTAACAGCAAGTATTGATCACTACAAATAAAGAGAGGCAACAACTAACTACTGTGAAGGTATGAAAGGAGGAAACAGGACCTCATTAACACAAAATATGTTTTTGAAACTAACACAGTAAAATACAACCTCTAAAAAACAATAAAATGCATTATTAAAAAAAGAAGAAGTTCACAGCTATAGAGATACATGTTGGCTTTGTCCAGCTCCATGTGTGCCGACTCTTGCCAACAAACGCACACAAACAGTAATGCAAGTTCCCGTCTGGGCTCTCAGCAGCACAGAATGACAAAATCAGACTCCTTTACATCTAACGGCTGGAGTGCAGCTCAAGATAACAACCCAATCAGATCGGTGCCAGATTTGCTCTGCTCCAGTCTGATCGAGTCAACCCTGCACCCAATCACAGCATCTAAATATAATGAGAGGACAAGCAAAGTTTGAAACTCAATAGCAGCTACTGACCAAATGAAATGAGTAATAAAGACTGCTCTACTGTAACCTCTAGCTGGCACAGGATTGCCAAATCGTTTCACCATTCGAGATAACCCGTAATCACAAACGTCAATGAAACGCAGCACACTAAAGGTGCAAGTCCATTCACAAGACTGAAGCCTCAGACTAAGGACTATGGGAACCTGGAAGTTATGTAGTTGAAGACAAAATTCGGAAAGATTAAAAAACACGACAATAAGGGGTCAAGTCTGCACAGCTAATGCTCGCTCTAAGGCGCAGGACAGAAGTAACGGGGCAGCTCGTGGCATGACAGCGACTAGATAGCAGTCAAAAATCATAACTTGCCAATTCATTTAGTTTTCCTGTTTTGAGAAATTTTGAGAGCGACTTCACAAGCACCTAAAATTCTCTGTGGAGGATATTCTGACGGAATGCTGAATGAGACATTGGAGGAGCTCAGCTATTACTCAAACTCCCTCGACTGCCTGCTCCTCGAGAATAAAAAGAAAAGGACTGTATTTATCGTCTAAATGACAAACTTTATGGAAATACTGACTCTGCTCTACTGCTAGTCTCAATCCACTATCAGTTTAGTTCATTGTTTAACTCCTCAATGATTAATATGTCGAGGGTACCGGGTCAGCTTAACTATCATGTCGAGGGTACCGGGTCAGCTTAACTATCACTTAAACAAACACATTTGATGGACTGAATGGCTTTTCTGTTTGTCAGAATTCTTAGGCTCTTCTTACTTTTCTCCCAATAGTTTGTCATCAAGCATCTTTTGATTTCACGTCCTGTGAAAGGTGGCATACAAAATAAAAGACCAACTGGCAATGGCAGTAAAACAGTACAATGACACGAGTTCTCCTTACCTGTGTATCCTGCGGACCAGCCCCAGGAGGAGACCATGGCCAGGAGCCACTTAAACATCACTCCTTCAATGTACCAAAAAGTAGGACTGTCCAGCAGCCGAAGAGGCTGAAGCAGAATCAGATAGAAAACGTAAGAAGGGATGGCCACAAGGTTGTTGAGGACCATGAAGGTGAAACGGAGCACACCCTTCAGCAGCAACCAGCCCATCCTGCGAGCTTCTTCTAAGGTCAAAGCCATCCTGGTACCCCTGGAGTGGAAACGCACAGAGTTAGCAGCAGCAGCAGAAGCAGAAGCAGCAGTCGGCGGCAAGGAAGACGCTCGGGTCTAACACGGTGGGCACGGCGAGGCGGCACGCTCGTCAGGCAGACCACGCCCCCTTCAAATAAGGCGCGCGCATCGACAACGGGACCATCTCCAAGTCAGCCCAGGAAGCGACGCGCCCTCACGCCCTTGGCGCGTGCTGCCCGCTTTATGACACTCCGCTTCGGCGGAGGAACAGGTTGGCCTACAAGTCACACCCAGGTGGAGTGAAAACTGAAAAGGGGAAAAGTTTGCAACAATTGGCGACTGCGCCTTTGAAAGTGACCCCTGCTACGGCAATGACCTTACGACACCGCTCGAAGACAGACTCGGTGAGAAGCACGGAGCGAGAGCGTGCGCGCGCACACACACACATACATACATACATAGTCACTGGCAGCCAGGCAGGCACCGACACGCAAGTGCCAACCTCGCCCCCTCTGCTCTGTCCGCGCGAGCGGCGGTCTGCCGCCAGCCCAGCGGTCGCTGCCAAGCTCAACGGGGCGGAGGTGGGTGCGTGACGCTGGAGAGCTCCTCTATAGCAGAGGCGGCCGACTTTCCAGAAATGCAACAGAGCGGAGTCCGCCGCCGCACCAGTGAAAAACGCGCTGGAATGCAACGCACCGACGACCAGTCTCCACAAGGATAAACGACGCACCAGGCAAAGGGGAAGCCTGTCCGGTGAGATTTAAATGACACGCCAGAGCCCGCTCGTCGCCCGCCGTTCAGCGCCTCAGATCCTACTCACACTGATGCCTTTTTCCCGGATGAAGCCAGACGATGTTACAAAAAGATGGATGTCTGTATCCAGTCACATGTGCTTCCTGCTCTATCCGTCCATGGTCTTATTCTTCCCCACGAGCCTGTAGACACCTCTCGATCTGGTAACTCGGCCCCATCTCAAATATTTGAAAAGCCAAGATCGGAGACTCGCCACACACTTCACTGCTGCCCGGCCGATCCGTGCATTTCAGGCACGCTGCCGACGCGTCTTCTCTCGGCGAGGCGTGTGCTTGTGCCCGTCAGTCGCCGGCTCCTTCGTCTCATCGGGCGGCTGCCTTCCACTCACAGCGCGCGCCCCGCCGTACCAATCCGCTCGGCTCCACTAGCGACTCTCCGCTACGCTTCTCTTTACGTCCAGCCAGCCGCTCAAGGGAGAACCTCGCGGATCGTGACGTCAGCGATGACAGCGCACGTCGCGGCCTCACGCAGCCCCGGACACGACTCGAGCGGCCGTCCAGCCGGGGGCTCCCGAGCCGAAACACACACATACACGGAGACACAGGAGAAGGACAGGCGAAGAGTGGAGAAGCCGCGGGGCAGGTGAGGTGGCACTCCGGCTGACCTAGTGGCTCCCTCTTCGGCAGGTCGCTTTAATGCGGAGCGACGAGTATAGCAGCCCGAGCCTGGAGGCGAGGCCCGCTATAGACGCAGAAACGGCGTGAAAGTAGTGCGCTACCTTGGATGATGAACGTGGTTAATAGCAACAGAATGGATGCAGTCATTATTTATGATGAACAGATTCAATGTACAGTACTGATTATTGAGCCATTGCTATTACATTGACTTTGTGGGGTTTTATCACTATTGGGGTGACGTCTTTATCGAAGGTGACATTTGAGATACAATTGATTACATTTCTTTTGAAGCAGACGAGCAGTGAGATGATTGCTCATGATCACACAGTGTCAGTAGCGGGGTCTGAAGCCACGACCTTCGGGGTTAAAGTCTTATCCACCCACTATGCCATGCTGTCTACATACTAATCATGTTTACTTACTCGGCTCACACCTTTATCCAAGGCGACTTGACAACTTTTGGGATGCAATTGGTTACATTTCTTTTTCCAGTTGGAGCACAGGCAAGCAACGTATGAAAAGAACACCTGAGGGTTTGAAGTTCACAGCCTTAACGTCTACAGCACACTGTTCACCTACTACTTCATTTTTCTTTTTCTCTTCCCCTGTACCTCCATTCCCATCACTGTTTTTTCCAGATATCATTGTCTGTTCACGTCACATGTCCATATCACGTCAGTCTACTTTCCTGGACTTGCTTAGGGATCTCTCCTACTTTTGTTGTACCTTTGATTTGTCACATTTCTTATTTGTAACTCCACACATCCATTTCAACATTTCCGTCTTCTTCTGTGGCACTCCCTTTACAGTCCATGACTCAGCTCCATCCCTCATTCCTGGTCATACTCCAGTCTTAAAAATCTAACCTTTATCCTTCACCTTAATTCTATGATCACACAATACTCCGAATACTTTCATCTAATTTCTCCATCCACACTGCACTCTCCGGGTTATACAGTATCTCTACATCTAATTCTCCATCTTGGGCTACCATTGATCCTAAATATTTAAACATACCCATTTTTTTAACAGCTCTCTCTGCAGGCTAACAACTGTATCCTAACCATCATAGGTCTTCATATATATCTTCAATTCTCTGTGTTCCAAAGCCCTTCTCCATTTCTTCAACTTCATCTCCATTTCTTCCTTTTCTGGTGCTACACAACACTGTCATCAGCACAAAGTCTGCAATACAGTACAATACAATTTATTTTTGTAAAGCCCAAAATCACACAAGAAGTGCCGCAATGGGCTTTAACCTGCCCTGCCTCTTAACAGCCCCCCAGCCTTGACTCTCTAAGAAGACAAGGAAGAACTCCCAAAAGAAACCTAGTAGGGAAAAATGGAAGAAACCTCGGGAAAGGCAGTTCAAAGAGAGACCCCTTTCCAGGTAGGTTGGGCGTGCAATGGGTGTCAAAAGAAGGGGGTCAATACAATACAATACACAGAACAGAACAAATCCTCAATACAGTATAAAAATAAATTCTACTCCGTACTTTTAAAATTTAACAGTAGATGATATCACATAAGAAGATTTGGATATATTTAGAGTCCTGGAGACCTCGTCCATCAAGCTGCCTCCCCCATTTGGCCATTCCACGGCTGAGACAGCACTGGGCCAGCCAATCCGATGACAGGACCCCTCTACCCCACAATTCCTGCGATCCTCCATCAGCAATGACTTTATCTTAGGCAGGCAGAACAACTTGGCAGGTGGGCCGTGGCACCAAGTGCCACATTTGAGTACTGAGAAGAGAAACACAATAGGTGAGGGTTAGTATCCAATTATAACTATCATGTTACTTATGTTTTAGTGCTAATGACTAACAACAGAGATGCAGTCTGTACAGCTAATCAGCAGCTCTAGTCAGGGTGTGCTAAACTGAAGTAGTGAGTCTTCAGCCGGGATTTAAAAGCTGAGACCGAAGGGGCATCTCTTATAGTAGCAGGCAGACCATTCCACAGTTTAGGGGCCCTGTAACTAAAAGCTCGACCTCCCACTGTTATTTTAGTAATCCTTGGAATCATAATCAGACCGGCATCTTGAGATCTTAATGTGCGCTCTGGTTTGTAAGTCATGATAAGTTCAGACAAGTAAGCCGGACCTTGGCCATTTAATGCTTTATATGTTGTAATAAGGAGTCAGAAATGTCAAGAAGGTTTGGGGTTTCCGGCTCCGTATACTGTACAGAAATATTTCAAACAAAAAAGTACGGTCAAAGTTAAGACATCCTCATAGTGTCCGGAGGGAACTTAAATAAGGAGGGACCGGAAACTGGCAACAGGAATGCTGGGAGGAACCGAAGTGTAGTATGGGAGCCGTGACGTCATCAAGGGGGGACCAAAGGAAGGGATGGAATGCGGAAGTGGTAGCGTGTGTTTTACTGAGTCCAGGGAGAGTTACGGTGGCACTGTTTCTGTGGGAAGAAAAGAAAGAAAGGTAAGTACCCCGCCATAATCCCCTGGCACGATGTGTTACGCTGCTCGTCGGGTCTTTCCGTGGCTCCCCATGCGCGCGTGCGTGACAATGTTAAAAGGAGGATTTTGAAATCTGCCCTAAACTTAACCAGAAGTCAGTGTAAGGATTTAAGAACTGGAGTTATGTGTTCATATTTTCTTGTTCTTGTAATAATTCTTGTAGCAACATTTTGGATTAACTGGAGGCTGTATACAGAACAGTTTGAACATCCAGTGAACACCGCATTGCAGTAGTCAATCCTACTAGAAATAAATGCATGAATTATTTTCTCAGAATCCTGTTTAGGACCAAGGGATTGGTCTTTTATCCCACAGACCAGCACATCCTTAACCAGATCATTGAGGTAAGGACTTAAAGAAGATCATTGGTACATAACCTCTCTAACTGGGATCTTGTCTGTTACCCCAACACTGCTTTTAACCCGAGTCCTCACTCCCTCATTCATATCCTAGACGATCCTTGCGTACTTCACTGGTCCTCCTTTCTCTCTCATGCACCTCCAGACCTCTTGACGTACCACTCTATCATAAGCCTTCTCCAAATCAATAAGCACCATATGCAAACCTTTCTGTTTTTCCCAATGCTTCACTATGAGCTGTCTCAATGCAAAGACTGCATCAGTTGTTCCTCTCTTTGGCCTAAAACCAAACTGCTCCTCCCCTATGGTGGTCTACTTCTCTCTATAACCCTTTCCCAGTTTTCACTGTATGTGACATTGGTTTTATCCCACTGTAGTTTCCACAGTCCTGAATATCACCCTTCTCCTTACAAATGGGTACAATCCCAGTGGTCCTACCTTCTGGCGTTCTCTCTTGTTCATAGATCTTCTTCGTTAGTTCTCTTTGAGATTCAATATGCTTATCCCAGCACTTCTCCCATTCCTGTTAACATTTCCTGGACTCATCTTTTGTTACTATGTCTGGAGCTTCCTGTGTTTTGTTTGCTTGATTTGTCTTAATTTTGGAACAAAAAGAAGTCAGAGGATGTGAGATCTTGCAAACACTGGGGGGAGTTGAAGAAAAAATCTTTTTTTTTTTTTTTGGACAAAAACTTTTAACAACATGGTGTGTGCCACTTTGGGTATGCCACTTCTCTGGTCGTTTCTTTCCGATTTTGTCCGGTAGATGCCTCAGCAGTGTACTGTCGCTGATTGTCGGCCTGTCCACTGAGAAGAAACTCTTTAGAGACAAGTTGGTCAATGTTGAAAAACACAGTTACCATTGTCTCTTGAAAATCTGCCATGGGGGCTCGGAGAAAAAAAATTACCCAAGTCCTGCCACGCGATTGTAGAATTAGTAGCAGAAATACACACTCGATCAAATCAGCGCAGGGCCACTCGGTGGATTGATTAACCAGACTGTTCTCTTACCGTACCTGCCGACATTTTCAGAAACTGCACACTACTGCCGTGCTATTGACCGATTCAGAGAATTCTTCAGTTCTCACCCGTATATGAAAACAATTCCAAATGACACAAAAAATAGTATTTTATATAAACTGAAACACTAATTAAAATAATTAAATAATAATAATTTTTAATCCTGTGTCACACACGTGCGCATTGGAGGTAGCTAAAGGGCTTGATTGAGGTAAATTCCGAATCAGACCGGGATGTGGCAGAGTGCACGGATTCTTTTTCTCGCTTTTCTGCAGACCATTCATGGGAAATTCCGCCTGGCCCTGTTGACGTCACTTCCGGGTCCGAACCAATGGATGAAGACCTTTCTGGTTCCGGCCCCTTTGACGTCACTTCCTATCCTGACCGTTAAAGGCCTCCACCTTTCCCCTATCCCCTCAGTTCTGTTTTAGACTCTGGTTTGTGTACCTCGGTGCTATCACTTGTTTGCAGTTTTGCAGCCAGGACACACAATATACGAGTGGCCGCCACAAACCTTGCTATGGCTCTTGTTCTCGTTTGTGACACGTGTTACAAGAAGTCCAGATTGCAAAATAAAATACAAAATGGAATTCTACGTAATTTGAAACCCCCTAAAGAGGAGAACAAGGGAAAAAATGCATTATATAACTGTGGGGGAAAATTCTGAAATATTCACTTTCATGACAGACACTTTGCTGAGCACAACTCCTAAATCACTACACAAGAATCGAACTCTAAAGGACATCGCAAGACCAAACAAAAGAGAGCCAAACCGAGTTTGCACTTTATCCACACTTGGGTGACGCTGGATGAACTATCATCACAATGACGACATCACACAGCACGACTTCTTGGGCTTGCCCCCAACACCGCCTCATCATACACCCTTTAGAAAACAAAGTGCCGTTCTGGTATTTTCTAAGCATTACAAAAAAAAAAAAAATAATTAAACAGCAGGTGCCAATACCTTTAGCAAGTGAAAACCAAAGAGAAAAAGGCACAGTAACAAAGTGCCAAGAAAATGAATTAATTTCAGGAAAAAGCAATGAAGCGCAGGCTAGTATAGCAGTAAGTTGCTCTGGATGTCATTACCTTCATTTTCAAGTCAAACAGCAACCCTTGTAAAAAGATGGCTCCTGAGTGCTTAGTGCGGGTGCCCCGTCTCTGCGAATCGGCCGCTGATGTAGACGGCCTTCCATATGTGCCCCGTCTGCATGTGACTGGCTTAAGACACTGCACTCCATATAAATGGAATGGCTTCTGCTTGGGGCACTTTGTCATTGTGCTGAGAGATGTGTGGTTGGCACACTCGTGAATGCTTTTTTGTTCATTGGATAAAGAAGACAGTGCCTCATCCCATCCCGTTTGCTTTTAATGGCAGTGATAATGTGTCTTTTGTGATTGTAACAATACAATAGTAGCGTAACTCACTTTATTGTTCCTTAACTTCCTAAGCCTTCTTATTCCAGTTCAGGCTTACGTTGGGCCTGCAACCTGTCTCATCTGCAATGGGTGTAAAGCAAGAACCACCTTTAGATGGCACAACAGTGCATTACCAAGACCAAGCAGTCACACTGGACCAGTTCATAGCTGCCAGTCAATGTAACCGGTGGGCTTTTGAGATGAGCGGCGGGAGAAAACCACAACATGCAATCTCAACAGAGCCGGCAGTGTCCGGGTGGGGAGTCAAACCCCGATTCCTCTCCACTGGGCCCAATTTTATTATTATTTACGGCAGTGTATCGTAGAATTTTCATTATGTATTGTGTGGATTCTAGTGATAATTAATAGTAATTCTCTGTCTCAGTCCTGGTGTGATGGCCACTGTTCGGGTTGGTCAGTTCCTCCTCACATTCTGGGAGTGTTGGAGCAGAAGACTTTACAGCTAGATACCCTTCCTTACCCCTGTTCTGCAAAGTAACCACACAGAAATATTCCACAGTAATAGAAACCCATCTTCCCAAGTATACTTTTGTTTATAAAAAGTTATTTCAAGAGAATTTTTTTACTTTCTCGTATACAAAGTATAGGGAAAGTATTCTAATCGTCCAAAAATGCAACCTCGAGATTTTGATGAATCTCGACATTTTAGACCTCCCTGAGTATGATGTACTTCCTCATAAGGAAAATATTGTAAATTGTCCAAAAATGTGATTTCGAGATTTTGATGAATCTCGATGTTTAAAAATTCCCTGAGTATGATCTATTTTCTCATAGGGAAAATATTGTAATCGTCCAAAAATTCAATTTCGAGATTTTGGTGAAATCTCGACGTTTTAGACTTCCAAGTCTGAAAATACCATTTTTGGAATTATGCCTGTGTGTGTGTGTGTGTATAAACACGATAACTTGTGGACGCTTTCACTTCGGTCAATCAAATTTTGCATACAAGTATTAGGTACAAGACATAAATTTCTAGGAAAAGTATTATAATCTTGAAAATATTCAATTTCGAGATTTTGATGAATCTCGATGTTTTAGACCTCCCTGAGTCTGATTTACTTTCTCATAGGGAAAGTATTGTAATTGTCCAAAAATTTGATTTTCAAGATTTTTGATGAATCTCGACATTTCAGACCTCCCTGAGTCCGATTTACTTTCTCGTAGGGCCAGTATTGTAATCATCCAAAAATCTGATTTTTGAGATTTTGAAGAATCTTAACGTTTTAGACCTCCCTAAGTCTGAAAATGCCATTTTCGGAATTCTGTCCGTGTATGTGTGCGTATGTAAACACCGTAACTTGAGTACACTTTCAGTTATGTCAATCAAATTTTGCATACAAGTATTAGGTATGAAACATACATTTCTATCAAGCTATTTCCACTAACCGGAACTGGTACTTTACTTTTATAATAATTGTTTAATATATTATTAATTTGATTTGTTGTTGATGGTTCTTTAATGTACATAATTTAAAATATAATCATTGTCTTGTGGATTACTCTTCAAATATAAATCCCCATATCTGATTATACGAGAAAGTCTATTTTTTTTAAGTGAACATCTCACAACATCACCAACCTCCTTTAGTTACCTAGTTAGAGATGGACAGCTTAATTTATTCCCAGGTCACAAGAATTGATTAGTAATTGTAATGAGAATATAGTAAAAAAACATGAATTTAGTAATAACTTCTATTCTTATCCACATACTACAATAACCGTGGTAAATATCAGAAAGTTTACATAACTCGTCTATTTTCTCTGTCAGGCATTTTCAGCACATTTTGATGGAAACTTAGAGCTTACCTAGGCAGGAAGAGACCAAACTTGGCTGAAGTTCATTCCTGGGCATTAAACTTCTGTTCAGCTGAGAGATGCCAGCCAGTCTAAACCCTGGTCCCAAAGGCATCACTATTAAGAAATGAACCAGGGCATTGCAAACCTGCTACCCTCTACAGTGCTGTGTGGTTTATGGACATCATGCAGAGTGCGACTTTGGAAGTCATGCCATGTAAACAACAGTGATGGCAGCAATAACACAAAATAACATCACAGGAAAACCCAAAATTATAATCACTCCCTTAATGCTACTCGAAAAACTGACAGTCAAAATGCATTCTGCGACCCAAAACACATACAAAGGTTAATATAACATGTTGAAAATACTAATTCTCAAGGTGTACAAAACAGAGAAGAGAGAATTGAGGAGGAAACAAACTGCTAGTGTATGGCGAGAGATGTGGTCAGAAAACAGGCGATGGTCAAAACCGGGACTTCCAAAAGATCAACTCATCAAAAAAATCTACAGGTTCTGATTTTGTTTCGTTGTAAACACTCCCAGTTCTTTTCAGGATTTATTATACTTAAACGTTTTTATGCCACAGAATCCTTTTCTTTGTTTTTAATGTTGATTCCTTTATGAAGTGATTAGAATTAATTAACATTAATTCACAATGCTGTTTTTTGTTTTTCTGTGCATGCCACCATCTTGCGGGTTAGTTGTCAGCAGTTTCTGTGGCGTTCATTATTAAGTCCATTATTCCTCAATTAGATAGATAGAGTAGTTGGCAGGGACAGATAGATGGATAGATAGATAGAGTAGTTGGCAGGATTAGATAGATAGCGTAGTTGGCAGGATTAGATAGATGGATAGATAGATAGAGTAGTTGGCAGGATTAGATAGATAGATAGATAGATAGATAGATAGATAGATAGATAGATAGATAGATAGATAGATAGATAGATAGCATAGTTGGCAGGATTAAACAGATAGATAGATAGATAGATAGATAGATAGATAGATAGATAGATAGATAGATAGATAGATAGATAGATAGATAGATAGATAGATAGAGTAGTTGGCAGGATTAGATAGATACAGTAGATACTAAATCAAAAGCCACAACCTCCCAAACAAACAGAAGAACCTCTGGCTTGGACACCATGATAACAGTCTTGTGGGTGGCAGTAAGGTGTGGTCGGACCTGCCCAGTTGTGCCACAGGATTACATTAGAAGTTATTAACATTGGGATAGAACAGGTCCAGCTCTTTATGTCCACAAATTGAACACGACACATAATCAGAACATAACACATACTGATAGATGTTTGTTCCTTTCAAGTTCCCCTGGTTGAAGTAACCAGCATTCCAGGTTCCGAATGATTAATCACTGGAGTTGTTTGGTTCCAAGATAAAAACAAATACTAATCAGGATGGCGTACCTTATCTGTCAAGTTAGTAATGTAAACAAATGTCCTCAGTATTGTAATGTCTGGATTACATATTTAAGTTCTAATTGCTCATTCATATCGATCTCCTGTCCCCATCCTGCCTTTTTTTCAGAGGAAACTCATCCAGAATTTAAACAGCATCTGACATAAGATGTTTAAGCCACTTGCTTATCCTCAGTACTCAAAATGCCACGGTAGCCTGAACTCACCATGGGATGTGGTAGTTCCTCCAACTTTTTTAAGAGCGACTGAACAATCCCCACTATATGGCGGCAGGCCCGTTCTTAAACCTTTCCACCTTACTTTATTCCTCACTCCGGATCTTCACGACGAGCTGCTCTTATGGTAAGGTGTGACTGAGCTCCTTAGGTGCTAGTGATCAAAGTGCGGAGTATGAGGATATTCACCGTATCCCAGTGTATTTTGTCCAGTGTCTCTGACAGTGTCAGATGTTGGGTACGTAAGGTAGCCTTCAGGTCCTCTGCGCTCAGCCTGTGATGTCTCAACTTCACAGCTTGTCCCAAAGGCAGTCGAGATGAGATGAGCCGATACTTGGGTCTGCAATGACCGCAGCATATCTTCAACTTAAAATTACATTTAAAAATTTTACAGCGACAAGCCGGATATAAGATCACATCTAATCAGTTGCTGCTTACTGACATCACACACGGTGCCAATGTTCAAAATGTGATGGCAACAAGAGACAAGGTGGCTGCAACCATCAACAAAACAAACAAAATTTACTGGAAAAAAAGATAGATAGATAGATAGATAGATAGATAGATAGACAGACAGACAGACAGACAGACAGACAGACAGACAGACAGACAGACAGACAGACAGACAGACAGACAGACAGACAGATAGATAGATAGATAGATAGATAGATAGATAGATAGATAGATAGATAGATAGATAGATAGATAGATAGATAGATAGATAGATAGATAGATAGATACTTTATTAATTCCAAGAGGAAATTCACAAATTAAAAGATCCAATGGTGAAGAGAAGGACCATAAGGTTACAAATATAATGTTCACGACATAAATACCCATATAGGGGCCAGTTTGGAATCACCAACTTACTGTACCTGTGTGTCTTTGGAGGGTGGGAGACATGGCAGAGCGTGTGGTTTGAACCCCGGACATCAGAACTGTGACGCAGCGGTGGTGCGGACCCCCTACTCATGATTACAATGATCATTTACAGATATACGAGTAATAAGAGTAAGAGTACAATACGTTATCAGTGGCCCTGCTGTAGCCTTGTATAATGTCCGGGTGTTGTTCCTGCCTTGTGCCCGGTGTTTGCTGGGATTGGCTCCAGCTTCCCCACAGCCCAGTCCTGGACAGGCAGGTAAAGAAACTGGAGAGATGGAGGTTATCGGTGTTTTGTTTTTTTTTGAGAAAGTGTAATAATTGGGTAAGAACAATAAGTTTACTGATTTCTCCTAATGATTATTTGATTACACTCATAGCAAGATCTTGACCTTTTTATTATTTTGGATATAAAATGTTAAAACATGTAATGTTGCTCAACGGTAAGGTGTTGTGTGGGGCTTCTTTGTCATAACATGCAATTTATTGTTGCTGATTCTACTGTTAGTCATAACCAGAACAAGATCATTTTTGTTCATATTCATAGGAAGCTTAACGAATCTGCAGTGCTGTGTAACTGCAACGTGCCACTCATTACGTTTGGTTTTGTTCAATGCTGTGTCCACAGTGATAGTGAATATACAGTAGAAAAGCTTTTAACATGTCTGGACAAAACACAAAAATCAATCTTTATTTTATAGAGTGTCTTTCTAGATCACTGTCACCTTAATGCAATTCGGTGAAGGATTTGATACAATAAGCTCAGTAAATTGCAGCACACGTCAATAGGAATTGCATGTGACGTTCTAAAAAGAATACGAAGTGAGCGTTTTCAGTGTCTTTAAGCAAAGCTTCTGACGGCGCACTGTAACCCCCAGCATGGGACTTATTCATTCCTCCCCATCTCTCTCCTTCTCTACTGGTCTGGGGACAAACATGCAGCAAATATTAGAAGACAATAAAAAAATCCACAGGAATTAAACACCCACGCAGAAACGAGCTTTCGTTGGATATGTTGCATTTAATCATGTGTAGTTTATACTGACCACTCATTAGTGCTGTTCTTTAAAGTACAACAGGCGTGATGTTCATGAGTGGCACATATGGCAGCTCAGAGTGAAGCAGTGCTGTTGAATTGGTATGAAGGGCTTTCAGTTAAAAGGTCAGGAGGAAAGAAGAGCCGAGACTTCCAAAGGTCCAACTGTACCTTCCTGTCAAGTCACACTGGTGCTCCTTCTGCCTCTGCTTCTGGTCTTTGTCTTGCAGCAAGTAATGCCAGCAAAATCTAGGAGCTGGTCATAGAGTTCAGGAAGCAGATTATACTCCAGTGTGAATGCCTTTGAGAGGGCAAGCAGTTTTAAATGTCTTGGAGTGACCATCGCAGACGGATCGAAGTGGGCACAACACATTCCGGCTATTGTCAAGAAGGCTCACTGATGCCTTTGCTTAATCAGGCATCTGATATAAGCTCAGGTTTCTTCATCTGTTCTCACAAACCAATACAGGTGCACAGTGGAGTCCATCCGAATCAACCACATCACATCCTGCTGTGGCACCTGCTCATCCCAAGAAAATAAAGCATTGCAGGTGGTGAAGGTGGCACAGAATATGACCAGCTGACACATATAACACTTACTGCATTAGAAAGATAAACAGGATTAACAACGAGCTCAGCCATCTTGTGCTCCTCCTTTGTGACAAAATGTACAACATTGGCACTGCACTGGCATCAGGCGACTCAGGGACAGATCCCACTCACAGGTAGTAAGGTTACTGAAAAGCCAATTATAAGAACAAATACTGTAAACAGCCTAATTTTAAATAGATACATTTGCCATTATTGCCCATCAACCTACGCTCAATAACTCATAATAACAACGTGAAAACATTTTCAGAAATGTTTGCACAATAATTCAAATATCCAGAATTGAAATCTCTCAAACCTAAAAGTATTCAGACCTTTCATTCAGTACTTTGAAGGAGCCCCTTTGGCAACAGTTCCAGCTCTGGGTTTTTCTGGGTAAATTCTACTTGAGAATTATTGGTCACATGACAAATTTAAAAGAAAAAATATGAAAACTATGATTAAAGTGTACTTTAAGGAAGCCCAAGAGAAAGTTTTAAAATGTATAGTGTCACACACGTGCATTTAGGAGGCAGTCAAAAAGCCTAAAGGTGAGTGAAACATCACCAGACAAGGGGTTGTCACATGGTACTTACCCAAATCTCTCGACTTCTCAGCAGGAAAACCGAGGGGAAGTAAAAGAGCATACTTCCAAAATGGCCACCGAGACGTCACTTCTGGCGCTAGACATGACGTTACTGATAGATAGATAGATAGATAGATAGATAGATAGATAGATAGAGTTAGGTCCATAAATATTTGGACAGAGACAACTTTTTTCTAATTTTGGTTCTGTACATTACCACAATGAATTTGAAATGAAACAACTCCGATGCAGTTGAAGTGCAGACTTTCAGCTTTAATTCAGTGGGGTGAACAAAACGATTGCATAAAAATGTGAGGCAACTAAAGCATTTTTGTAACACAATCCCTTCATTTCAGGGGCTCAAAAGTAATTGGACAAATTAAATAACTGGAAATCAAATGTTCATTTCTAATACTTGGTTGAAAACCCTTTGCTGGCAATGACAGCCTGAAGTCTTGAACTCCTGGACATCACCAGATGTTGGGTTTCCTCCTTTTTAATGCTCTGCCAGGCCTTTACTTTCAGTTACTGTTTGTTTGTGGGCCTTTCTGTCTGAAGTTTAGTCTTCAACAAGTGAAATGCCTGCTCAGTTGGGTTAAGATCAGGTGACTGACTTGGCCATTCCAGAATTTTCCACTTCTTTGCTTTAATAAACTCCTGGGTTGCTTTGGCTGTATGTTTTGGGTCATTGTCCATCTGTATCATGACTCAATTTGACTGCTCTATTTAGCTGGATTTGAGCAGACAGTATGTCTCTGAACACCTCAGAATTTCTGTCCTGTGTCACATCATCAATAAACACGAGTGTCCCAGTGCCACTGGCAGCCATCACACTGCCTCCCTCCACCGTGTTTTACAGATGATGTGCTATGCTTTGGATAATGAGCTGTTCCACGCCTTCTCCATACTTTTTTTTTGCCATCATTCTGGTAGAGGTTGATCTTGGTTTCATCTGTCCAAAGAATGTTTTTCCAGAACTGTGCTGGCTTTTTTAGATGTTCTTTAGCAAAGTCCAATCTAGCCTTTCTATTCTTGAGGATTATGAGTGGCTTGCACCTTGCAGTGCACCCTCTGTATTTACTGTCATGCAGTCTTCTCTTTATGGTAGACTTGGATATCGATACGCCCGCCTACCCCCTGGAGAGTGTTGGTCACTTGGTTGGCTGCTGTGAAGGGGTTTCTCTTCCATGGAAATGATTCTGATTATCCACCACTGTTGTCTTCTGTGGACGTCCAGGTCTTTTTGCGTTGCCGAGTTCACCAGTGCTTGCTTTCTTTCTCAGGATGGACCAAACTGTAGATTTTGCCACTCGTAATATTGGAGCAATTTCTCAGATGGGTTTTTTCTGTTTTTGCAGCTTAAGGATGGCTTCTGTCACCTGCATGAAGAGCTCCTTTGACCGCATGTTGTCTGTTCACAGCAAAATCTTCCACATGCAAGCACCACACCTCAGATCAACTCCAGGCCTTTTATCTGCTTAATTGATAAGGACATAACGACGGACTTGCCCACACCTGCCCATGAAATAGCCAAAGAGTCAGTTGTCCAATTACTTCTGAGCCCCTGAAATGAAGGGATTGTGTTACAAAAAATGCTTTAGATGCCTCACATTTTTTTGCAATCGTTTTGTTCACCCCACTGAATTAAAGCTGAAAGTCTGCACTTCAACTGCATCGGAGTTGTTTCATTTAAAATTCATTGTGGTAATGTACAGAACCAAAATTAGAAAAACGTTGTCTCTGTCCAAATATTTATGGACCTAACTGTAGCTAGATAGATAGATAGATAGATAGATAGATAGATAGATAGATAGATAGATAGATAGATAGATAGATAGATAGATAGATAGATAGATAGATAGAGTAGTAGGCAAGATTCGACAGATAGATACTTTATTAATCCCAAGGGGTAATTCACAAACTCCATGTCATCACATGTCATCAGATGACATCACTTCCATCTCCCCGTTTCGACGTCACATCCTGCCAACCATTTCCTGTCTTCATTTTCAGTTACTGTATAAAAATGCCATTTTGTTCACTGTAATTCATCAACTGCTTAAAAATGCTTTGCTTTTAATCACACAACGTTTTCTTTTGTCTGGTGCACAATATATGGGGACGGTCCCCGAAACTTATTTTTGGTGAAGCTTACAATAGATTGTATAATAGATTATGAAAAAGTGAGTAAAATGTTATAAACATGTTTAATTCTCCCTCTGGGCACCTCAAAGGAAGCAGCCGGTGAGATCGAGAGCTCTGCACAACACATGCGGTGAAGTTCAGTTAGTATTCCATACAAAACATGCTTATGAAATATTATTCTTTCAAATACGTATTTCTAATTATTTTGTCACATTCTTTGCTCGTCTTATGTGTAATATATTTTTGCTTTTTTGTTTTTGCTCTTATGCAGTCTCAGTCTGTGAGTATTTCTTGGGCCCTGCAAGAGGTAACACTTAATAACGTTCCAGAGATTTCCAACAGAAAAGCCAAAACTCTCAGTTCCACACGGATTGATTTATGGCACTAAAACAGTATGATCCTAAAGCTCTAAAAAGTGCACTTGATAACCCACGACCTCTGGACCCTGGTCACACCACAACAGCTGACCTCTTCAGCCCTGGGAGAACATCTGACGATGAGGCCTGGAGCACCATGAGCACTTTAGCTAATAAAGAATGAGAGTCCCGACTACTGCAGCCACACTCATTCTCCCAGCCAGTCTCATGACTCGCATCTCACGCTGAATGATGGGTTTTATTTTTAATACAGGCTAAGTATAAAACATTTGATCATTTTATTGTTGTTGTGACTTTAAGGCAGTACCAGAAGTTTAGCTACTTTTCCACAGTGCATTAGCGGAGGTAACACTTCCTGCTGGACACATAAGGCACCTGGTGATGCCCAAAGGTGTAACAACCCTACAGTTGGTCCTAAATGGAGGACAGTTTATAGTAAGAGTTATCAAAGAATCCTGTATATGAGTGGGAGAGTGCTGACGCTCTTTCTCTTCATCTGTGTTATGCTGATAGAAAGCTAGCGAAGAGAAGGAAAACATTAATAGGCTGCCGAAAACTTGTGGATGGCAGGGTTTGGAAGGGTGGTATGAGTAACTGCAGGGCTGGGCGATAAACCAGTTGATCTGGCCTACTGGATGATATTCTTCTAGTGGTATGCATTTTAAAATAGACAGACTCAGGCGCTGCCGCGAGTGACAGCCTTTCCAGCAGCTCCGTGTACGACTTTGTTTTTCTACCTTTTTCTCTATTTTTCTGATCACTCCTACCACTTTCTTTTATGTGGGCTCGTTTCCTGGACACTTTTTACTACTTGGAAACTGATTTTTACACACCGAGACTCGTCTATTCAGGTAGTCAACTTCTAGCGCCTGTCCCAGTGTGGTTCCCTATTTACCTGACAAGGTAAGAAGGTCGTATTGTGGCAGCAGAGCCGGCGCTAAGGCTAAAGGCTAAGCGGCTAGCGAGGAGGTGGCAATACAAGCCTTCAGTGCCTTCTGTGATCCTGGGAAATGTGAACACACTACTAAATAAGATCGACGAACTGGCCGCGCTGGTGAAAAATGGCAGGACCTACAGAGAATGCAGTAGTATGTGAATTTCCCCTTTGGGATTAATAAAGTATCTATCTATCTAAAAAGACAAAATGGTGGTAAGCATAAAATTAGTGGAAATCTTCAAGATACATTTCTCTCTATATATAAAAGAAAATCCTGGAACGGAAAGCAAATGCAAGGCTACGATACGTGATAATCTCATTTTAAAGACCCGCGAGACCAAAGACATTACAATCTATCAAATAGGACAATAGGCAGCAAGACATTCAGTCTCGTGAAGGATTTGAGCACACAGATCCAGGGCTCTCAGCGCACATAAAGCAGATAAGGACAGTACGTTATAAATGAAATGTCGACTTCTAAACGAAGAAGAGAGCAGCGCGGAGAAAAGAGACTCAAATGCATTGGACAGAAAAAAGAGCAAAAAAGAATAATTGAGTTACAAATTCAGAAAATAAGGAAAGTAATTATCAGCCCGGAACAAGTGGCATTGAAAACAAAAAGCAGGTCCAATCGGACTCAGAATTAAAAGACAAAGTAGAACTTCATAAAGACGTTTACAAACGCTGACGCTAAACACATGCAGAGCAGGTTAGAGACGATGAAACCAGTGAAATTAGAAAGGCTAAAAAAAAAGGCGCTATACACATGTGGAGAAAGTTAAAGGATATGAAAGTAGGAAAATTAGAAAATATAAAAAAAGAAAGTAAAGATCGCAGTAGCGCAAACAAACAAACTGCCTCATTTAACTAAGCACCAGTCTAACTTTGGTTTTGCACAATAATTACTACACTATTGCACCTTAACATTTAATTTTACTTATTTATTATGTTCTACTATATTGTTATCTTTCAATCTATGACTTTTTGATAATCTAACTGATATTCTTCTAACTTTGCACAGTTTTTGGTAAGCAGATCAGGATGCATTTCACTGCGTGTTGTCCTATATAACTATGCATGTGACAAATAAAGAATCTTGAGAATTTCAAAAACGGAGTTTACCGCACATGCATTTATTGGTTACTTTATTCATGTATATATACGTATTTATCTGTCTGCTTATTTAAAAAGCTACATTTACCCGAGGAGTCAAAAATGTTCTGTCTAGCCCTTGTACAAAAACCTAGACAAAAGCTGGGGTATCACTTTGGTAACCCCATGTACTTTTGGAACTGTGAGAGGAAAATAGCAGGACTTTACAGACAGGAGTCCAATGCAGAACTCTACTTACTTTGTTACTTTGTAAAAAAAAATTATTAACTGCTGATGATGAAGATCGTTTTGTCTGTGCTGAAATTCAAACAGAAAAACCTCATTAAAAAGATTCAGCATATTGGGACTTGCAAGATTACAAATATTATTTTTACAGAAGTTCTGAAATAAAAGTGAAACTAATGAAATAGCAACAATTCAAAGAAAAAAAAAATCTTAAAAGTGTGTATCTGGAAAACCAAACACGGGGGTTGGCAAGTGAAGCGAGTGGGGGGCGAAGCCCCCTAGTAATGTTAAAGCACAATCTGCAAAATGAAACAGGACCTGTGATTTTAGGAGGCTTTATTAGTTTCTCTAAAGGTAATGCGTTTGTGTTTGTGAACTTTGGGCAATAAACCGCTTTGAGATGATCAGGCAGAGTAACGTGCAGCGATTGGTGAGCTGATGTTTGTTCCACCAACCAACTCTGCTTTGACAAACGTGGGTTTGACAGTGTGTGTGTGTGTGTGTGTGTGTGCGCGTGTGCGTGCTGTGGTGGTTCATCTGTCCTGTTAGGATATTTGAAGAGTTGTGAAGTTTGAATTTTATATCTTAAAGTAATTAAACAAATTTGGCAAAGTTTATTATGTAATGTTTTCAAGTAACAATGGGATTGTAGAGACAGGATGTAAGCAGACTACATTAGGCTGTTGGCAGGAAACTATACGTCTTCTATAAAGCACGAGAAAGGAAGCGGCCTTCAGCGTCTGTGCTGATAAAGAAAGGAGCTGAAAATGGCAAAGTTCACACGCAATGCTGGAAATGAACGCTCTGTCTGTAGGACAACTGCATGTGTTTCTGCTGGCCGTGCTCACTTATAATTTATTATGGTTCATTTTGCCCTGTGTCCGGCTAGCAACTGGAAGCAGCCAATGATGACAAGAAACTTTGTATGATGTAAGTAATCTAATTTTGTAACTTTTACTTGTGTATAAAAATCAGGAGTGCTCTCCCCTCGACTTTCTCGTATACTCAGATATGAGGATGAATATCTGAGGAGTAAACTGCTAGACAAGGATTATATTTTTATATGATGTACATTAAAGAACCATCAACAACAAATCAAATCAAATTAGTAATACATTGAACAATAATTATTATTCTAAAAGTAAAGTTGAATAAATCGGACTCTGCAGCTGCAAGAATAAAAGGTAAAGCACCACTTCTAGTTAGCGGAAAATAGCTCAAAAGTTGAGAGAAATCTACATTTTGTACTAAATACACTCTAAAAAGAGAAAAAGGGCTCTTTTTGATTTAAGGTAATTTTAGTAGTTGTAATGAACTACTGCGGTGGGTTGGCACCCTGCCCAGGATTGGTTCCTGCCCTGTGTTGGTTGGGATTGGCTCCAGCAGACCCCCGTGACCCTGTGTTCGGATTCAGCGGGTTGGAAAATGGATGGATGGATGTAATGAACTATATTAATATGTTTGTTCACCTAACGTAATTTTTTGCTTTACTTCAAATTGAAAAACCTTGCTGGCACTTAATGTAACTTCTTCTATTTAGTCTAAAGCAAAAAATCGCTTTGGAGATCTTGCTGGCTCCGACCCCTGTGATGTCACATCTGGGCTCGCACCAATGGCAGAAGGCCTACATGAGCCCCACCCCTTTGACTTCACTTCCTGTCTCCCCCTTTAAAAGCCTCCACCTTTTCCCTGTTCCCTCAGTTCAGTTTGGACTCGGTTTTGTGCACATCACTGCTGTGTGATTTTGAAAAGCAACTTTGCAGCCAGGAAACCAAATTAAACGGGTGGCTGCCCCAAACCTTTATATGACTCTGTCTCGAGTTTGTGACTATATATATATAGAATTTAAGTTGGCATTACAGTGAATACAATAATGGACAAAATTTTAATTTGAGTTCATCCATCCATTATCCAACCCGCTATATCCTAACTACAGGGTGACGGGGGTCTGCTGGAGCCAATCCCAGCCAACACAGGGCGCCAGGCAGGAAACAAACCCCGGGCAGGGCGCCAGCCCACCGCAGTAATTTGAGTTTTTAAAGAAATTTGGTTTGCGCTAAATACATTTTTTGCTTTTATTCAAGTTTTTGAAAAGGTTAAAACAAACTCAAATGAATTAAGTTTACTCAAATACTTTTTAAAATTTGAAAGAAATCAATTAAATCGCTTGTTACCTTGTGAAGTAATTTATTTAGGTTGATCCAACAAACATTTTTTACAGTGTATACTTGTATGCAAAATTTGGTTGACCAAAGTGAAAGAGTACTCAAGTTATCGCATTTGCACACACACACACAGAATTCCAAAAATGATCTTTTCAGACTCTTTAAAATGTTGAGATTCATCAAAATCTTGAGGTCGAATTTTTGAACGACTACAATGCTTACCCTGTACTTTGTATGCGAGAAATTAAAAAGACCTCAACTTGCAGAAAAGCATCTTGTTACAGAATGCTGTGTGCGTCTTGTTAAGGCGTCCTGTGATAGGAGAGCTCCCTCTTCGAAGAGAATAAATGGTTTATGATTTCAACTTCCTCCGCCTGTTTTCTCATAGAGGTTTTGATTCTCCCAGCAGGCGACGGTTATTACTACCACAGTGTGTGTGTGTGTGTGTGTGTGTGTGTGTGTGTGTGTGTGTGTGTGTAAAGCTTGTGATTTGAAACAGCAAGAGGGGACAAGATAAAGCAATGTCTCTCCTGTGTTTGCCTGCCTGACCAAGTGAATGAGTGAGAATGAAGAAGCACGTTTAGTGGTTCAAGCCAGAGGCAAATATGTGCTACAGAATTCATTTGAGTATCACTTTGACAAATAAGACGTGTGCCTGTATGATGTGTGATTTATCATTAACACATTTGTTAAAAAAAATACCATGAGTCAGAACAATATTTACAAATACAGACTGATAAGATTGTACTACTGTTGTTTTCGCCCTGAATAATTGACAAACATTCTGAATGATGGAAGTGACCAGTAGAAGAAATGTCAAAACACCAGAAGGCTGAATCTGAGAATCTGTCCGATCTTTCATCAAAACAAAACACTAAACCAAACACCAGAGTCCAAGTCAGAAAAAGGGTCAGAAATGCATTACGTAAGATGACAACAGGAGAAGATTTCTTTAAATTATCTGCAAATCTGCCGTACACTACTGAGGCAGTGGTGCTGTAAGAATTATGTTTCTAGACTTCTCTAGCACCTTCAACACCATCCAACCTCTGCTCCTCAGGGACAAGCTGACAGAGATGGGAGTAGATTCATACCTAGTGGCATGGATCGTGGACTATCTTACAGACAGACCTCAGAATGTGCATCTCAGGAACTGCAGGTCTGACATTGTGGTCAGCAACACAGGAGCGCCTCAGGGGACTGTACTTTCTCTGGTCCTGTTCAGCCTATATACATCAGACTTCCAATACAACTCGGAGTCCTGCCACGTGCAAAAGTTCACTGACGACACTGCTATCGTGGGCTGCATCAGGAATGGGCAGGAAGAGGAGTATAGGGACCTAATCAAGGACTTTGTTAAATGGTGCAACTCAAACCACCTACACCTGAACACCAGCAAAACCAAGGAGCTGGTGGTGGATTTTAGGAGGACCAGGCCCCTCACGGACCCCGTGATCATCAGAGGTGACTGTGTGCAGAGGGTGCAGACCTATAAATACCTGGGAGTGCAGCTGGATGATAAACTAGACTGGACTGCCAATACTGATGCTCTGTGCAAGAGAGGACAGAGCCGACTATACTTTCTTAGAAGGCTGGCGTCCTTCAACATCTGCAATAAGATACTGCAGATGTTCTATCAGATAGTTGTGACGAGCGCCCTCTTCTACGCGGTGGTGTGCTGGGGAGGAAGCATTAAGAAGAGAGACGCCTCACGCCTGGACAAACTGGTGAGGAAGGCAGGCTCTATTGTAGGCACGGAGCTGGACAGTTTGACATCTGTGGCAGAGCGACGGGCGCTGAGCAGACTCCTGTCAATCATGGAGAATCCACTGCATCCACTGAACAGGATCATCTCAAGACAGAAGAGCAGCTTCAGCAACAGACTGCTGTCACCGTCCTGCTCCACTGACAGACTGAGGAGATCGATCCTCCTCCACACTATGTGACTCTTCAGTTCCACCCAGGGGGGTAAACATTAACATTATACAAAGTTATTGTCTGTTATACCTGCATTGTTATCACTCTTTAATTTAATATTGTTCTTTATCAGTATGCTGCTGCTGGAGTATGGGAATTTCCCATTATCTATACTAATAAAAGGCAAAGCCCTCACTGACTGACTGACTCACTGACTGACTGACTCACTCATCACTCACTCTCCAACTTCCCGTGTAGGTAGAAGGCTGAAATTTGGCAGGCTCATTCCTTACAGCTTACTTACAAAAGTTACGCAGGTTTCATTTCGAAATTCTACGCGTAATGGTCATAACTGGAACCTGTTTTTTGTCCATATACTCTAATGGAGGAGGCGGAGTCACGTATCGCGTCATCACGCCTCCTACGTAATCACATGAAGTGAAAACAAGGAAGACATTTACAGCACGAGTCAAACGCGGGAACGAAGGTAAATGACGTTAATTTTTGAGTGTCTTTTAATACTGTGTAAGCATACATATTAACACATGTGCAATTAAACGTGTGCATTTACGGGGTGATTTCTCAGGCTTAAAAGCTCGCCTTTTATTAAAGAGGTAAATGCAAACTGTTTTCATTCTGAAGGGCACAAACCACGTTAGATTTCATGCTGAAGAGTAAACTCAGCACACAGCTTGGTCATATTACAACCGGTTCATTTTCCTCAGTTTAAAAAGGTTTACTTTTCTTCTTAATAAAATTTTTAAAGCAGTACTTCGCCACTGCGAAACGCGGGTATTTGGATATATATCAAAATATATCGCGTCATCACGCCTCCCACGTAAGCACGTGAACTGACCCGCTGCCGTTTGCAATGCCATATTCGTGAGATACAAGTTTAATGAGAAGACACGAGGTATGGACATCACAACATCACACAAGACAGCGGCTCACGTGAAGTGACTGAACGCAGCAGGAGTGATCACTTCGGTGAATCAAACCTATTCAAAAAACACATTACACAATTGATAAGGTACGAAAACAATATGAAACCGATTGTGGATTTGCGTACAGCCACTGAAACTTTGTGACGGCACGAGACTTCAGGTCACATGTCTGCAAAAGAACCTAATTAAGGCCACTATTTTTACTGGCAGTGGCTCAGGGGAGAGAGTTTTTATTCCTCCCATCCCCGATATACCCTCTGATCTCCCATTTCAATTCAAATGCCTCCAATTTCCACTAAGGCTCTGCTTCGCAATGACAATTAATAAGTCTCAGGGACAGACCCTACAAAAGGTTGGCATTGATTTGAGGCAGGACTGCTTTTCACATGGCCAACTGTATGTTGCATGCTCAACAGTAAGCTCAGAACACAGCTTGGTCATATTACAAGCAGAGGGGTGAACTGACAACGTGATAGACAAAGAGATCCTTAACAAATAATTATTGATACATTTTCCCTCAGTTTAAAAAGGTTTACTTTTCTTCTTAATAAAAATTTTAAAGCAGTACTTCGCCGCTGTGAAGCGCGGGTATTTTGATATATATATATATATATGTGTGTATGTATATATATATGTAGATATGTATATATATATATATATATATACATATATATATATATATGTAGATATATAAATATACTGTATATATGTTTATATATGTGTCTGTGTGTGTATATATGTATGTATATATATATGTGTGTGTATATGTATATATGTATATATGTGTGTGTATGTATGTGTATATATATATATATATATATATATATATATATATATATATGTGTGTGTATATGTAGATATGTGTATATGTAGATGTATATATATATGTGTGTGTGTGTGTGTATGTTTATATTATATATATATATATGACAGCAACACTCATAACAATGACAACACAATTACATATACAGTATATATATGTAGATATATATATATATATATATATATATATGTGTGTGTAAATGTATGTATGTATGTCTAGATATATATATATATATATGTAGATATGTATATATATGTAGATATGTAAATATATATGTATATATGTGTCTGTGTGTATATATATATATGTATGTATGTATGTATGTATGTATATGTATGTGTATATATATGTTGATATATGTATATATATGTGGATATGTATATGTAGATATGTATATATATGTTTACATAACCTCTTTAACACACTACTTCTCCGCTGCGAAGCGCAGGTATTTTGCTAGTGATTAATAAAGTATCTATCTATTATATAGTGCCTTTCACTCTATCTACAAAGCGCCAACCTTTTTTCCACTTGCAGAATAACAAAATCATAGCAACTAATGCTCAAAATGACAGCACCCAAGAAAACTAAAGATGTCACCAGAAAATGATGAGATCTATAATCATTAGAAAAGTGACTTTAAATAAAACAAAAGTCAAATTTGACCATAAAAGCCCTTATCCAGATTGTATCCGTGTTTGCCAAGGGTTTCCAAATACCCTGAGCACCAAGTAAAATGCACGTACAAAAGAATTCCACAGCAATTCAAAGCAAAACAATTTAGAACAAAACAAAAAGAAGAAGAAAAAATGACAAAACACGCAAAAAGGAAAAACCAAACCATCTTGGTCTCTGTGATGTGTCAGTTTAAGACGGTCACTGATGCTATGCCCCGTGGTCCTCAGACCAGACTGTGTGCCAGTCACTGTCCTCTGTCTAAGTGCCCACCTCACATCACTCTGTGGTCACACCAGCAGGCTGTTAAGAGCACTCCATTAACAAATGAGCTTACAAGGAATGAGACCCAATATTCCTTTATCTACGTCGCTATGTGTAACTTTATTTAATTCCAATTTATCAAACAGAATTTGCTATTAACATTACACAGATAATAGAATGTAATTGATTAGGCTGAAGGAGAGGAGTGAATTATAACGTAGGATATTGATTTGTGGTCACACCGCCCTCTCGCTCAGGTGAAGGGGCCCTCATCAAATGGCGACGGGGTCTGCAGGGCCGGGACGTCAGGTCTTCGTACTCCTCCATGGCATGAAAGTCCTCTCTTCAGTAATATTTTTTAACAAATAAAACAGCTGAAATTATTTGAACTGAATGCTTCCCTCTGGTGTCCGCCTGAACTGAATCTCTTGGAGTTTCCTTTGCTGTCTTTGTGAAATACGAGGTTTTATGTCCGGTTCTTTTGTTGCAGTGCCACTCGTATTTCCAGGCTTAGAATGCTGTATGGTTCACCTCGGTGCAAACACTGAAATGCTAAACTTTATATGAGACACTTACGCTCTCTCAATGGTCACTCAGAATCAAGAATGACACACATCAAGGTCATCTTTGTGTCCTGATGTGATGGAGGAATCCGCTCTTTGAGCCGCAGATTTTGGGACAGTTTGACAGGAGGATCCATCTGGGCTGAATTACTAAGGCTGTGGAAGTACAGCGTGTGTCTTTAGTCAGTGCTCCTCAACTGCCTTCTCTCACTAAGTGGTTGAAGCTGCTCTTAATTACAGACGTGCAGGTGAGCATGAGGCCTTCATTTTAAGTACATTTAGCTACTCATGTTCTCCTACAACCTGACATGCAGTGTGAATGTGGCCAGTAGACCTTGTGAAGCCACAACAATATAACGGAGTAAAACAAACGGTGTTGTGTTCCTCTCACTGCCCAAAGACATGCAGGTTTTGTGAAATGCCAATGCTAAATTGGCACCAGTGTGTGTGTGTGTTCACCCCACGATGGACTGGCACCTTGTTCAGAGTTTGTTCCTGCCTTGTGCCCCATGCTAGCTGGGATAGGCTCCATCTACTAATGTGATCAACTAGACGAGGCGATCCATGGTCTTGGGTTCAAATATTGCTTAGTTGGGTGTCCTGTTGGCATTCCTTCTAAAATAAGTTGAAAGCTGTACCTTCTGTAAAACATTTTATGTTTTGCTAAAGTCCGAAATGTGCCATAAACACCTTTATGAACAATTCATAAGAAAGACATTTCAAAATGTGCCCAACGCTGTGACAATGGGAACTGGGGCTTCATATCTTTGATTTAAAATTGGCCAAAAGCACTTTGTTTCAAAATGGGAAAGTCTTATAAAATGAATGAAAACATAAAAGAGAAAGCAATGGAATGGCCATAAGATCAGTAAATCACACGCAGCAGGCAGGTCTTGGGTGCTTTCATCTGCAATGATCTGAAACTGCGCTGAGTGGAGAACTTGGGCGATGAAGACTCTGACAGACGGTCCTGCACTTGTGTGGAGGGGACTGACGGGCGAGGACTCAGGAAATGTCAGACAGAAATCTAAATGCTACTACAGTTTATAAGCTGGAAGCGATTTGACAAACACAAGTCATTATTTAAATGACATAATTAATTAATGACAGTGCTGGTTTCATCAGGTCAGAACAGGCGGTGGCTCTCAACACAAATGGAAGTCCTGCTGGCTCACTCTCTGTGTAATAGTTGGGGTGGCTCACCTGCCATGCTGTCCCTCTGTCCCCCCCATTCTCTAGCCAGTCACTCAGTTGTCCTTACTCACCCTCACTACTGGCAGGGGCCAACAGTACCCACTTGTGGCCATTTTAGGTGAGCCTTTACACTTGGCCACAGGACTCTCTTGCTGTCTCGGTTCCAGTGACACAAGTCCATAAATCAGTGGCTGTCCTGTGGACATGCTGTGCTTGGCGGTTTTTCTTCCTCTCAGTTTCACAGTCAGTGAGCCATTTCCCTCTGATTGATCTCATTGGAGACAGAAAAGAGCAGCAGTGGATTTGTGCTTTCATAAGGAATTAAGAATATTCATAATTTTGCACGGTGGCACAGTGGGTAGCGCTGCTGCCTCGCAGTAAGGAGACCCATCTGGGTTCGCTCCCCGGGTCCTCCCTGCGTGGAGTTTCCATGTTCTCCCCGTGTCGTCCCTCAGTCCAAAGACATGCAGGTTAGGTGGATTGGCGATTCTAAATTGGCCCTAGTGTGTGCTTGGTGTGTGGGTGTGTTTGTGTGTGTCCTGCAGTGGGTTGGCAGCCTGCCCGGGATTGGTTCCTGCCTTGTGCCCTGTGTTGGCTGGAATTGGCTCCAGCAGACCCTCGTGACCCTGTGTTCGGATTCAGCGGGTTGGAAAATGGATGGATGGATGGATGATCTCATTGTTTAATTAACTGGGCTTGGAGACAGAAAAGAGCAGCAGTGGATTTGTGCTTTCATAAGGAATTAAGAATATTCATAATTTTGCACGGTGGCACAGTGGGTAGCGCTGCTACCTCGCAGTAAGGAGACCCATCTGGGTTCGCTCCCCGGGTCCTCCCTGCGTGGAGTTTCCATGTTCTCCCCGTGTCGTCCCTCAGTCCAAAGACATGCAGGTTAGGTGGATTGGCGATTCTAAATTGTGCTTGGTGTGTGGGTGTGTGTGCCCTGCGGTGGATTGGCGCCGTGCCCGGGGTTTGTTTCCTGCCTTGTGCCCTGTGTTGGCTCCAGCAGACCCCCGTGACCTTGTAGTTAGGATATAGCGGGTTGGATAATGGATGGATGGATAACTTTGCCATAGTTTCAAGTTGTAAGCTCTTCTGCCATTTGCCAATTAATTCAACTTTTTCTATGACGTCTGCTTCCTTAATTGTGTCTTAATAATCATAACTAACAATAAGTGAAGTAATCAAATGGCACTGAAAGATGAAAAGCTTCAAATCAGAAATGTCACAACTAGGGATGTTAAATTGTATTGGAATGTAGCCAAGAAGTTAAGGCGTTACGTGGAGATAACCGAGTGTTTTTAACAGTTCTATCATAAAGTATCTCTCTATCTATCTAATCCTGCCTACTACTCTATCTATCTATCTATCATATAGTGACTTTCATATCTATCTATCTATCTATCTATCTATCTATCTATCTATCTATCTTATCCTGCCAACTACACTATCTATCTATCTATCAGCTTGTCTTATGAAGCGTTTTTTCCTCCAATTGTCTAAACCCTTAACAGCAATCATTCTTTACTGGAAAAGTATAAGCCGAGTGCTGAGCTCCATAAAGATATACAATTGCAACTGCCAAATGAACTAAACCACAAAAGTGTTCTGCCAAGTGAGGACAAGGCGGAGAGAGAATTTTTACTTTGGATAGACCAGGAAACGAGAAAGAGAAAACATGCGAGGTCAAACGTCGTGCTGACACCAAGAGGCTAAGCAATTAAACTGAAACTAGCAAACCCAATTCAAAAATCACACAGGAAATCGGGCAAGATTAGCTCAGACGTCAAAATAGCAAATGTGTCCATTAAGAATGACACAGGACAAGGGCTCAAGCTGTAAATGATGAAGTATATGGTGTACAGCAGTCCATCCATGACACTGCTAACCAACATACCCAGTTTAGGGTCATGGGTAACCAGTGCCTATCACTGGGTGCAATCAAGGTGCCCGTCCATTGCAGGGCACACACCCTAATACTGGGGCAATTTACGACAGCCTTGTAATGTGAAACGAATGGCCGACACAGAAGTAGGAAGAGCATACAGAGACCACACAATCTGTGCAAAAGGCCAAGATCATGGAGATGTTTAGGCAGCAGTCCTGCATTTCAAGAAGCAAAAAATGAAACTGGCAAACACTCTGGCTCCTCGTGTAAAGGTGGTTAATACAGAGCAAGCTGAACATTTCAATGGTGGTCACATCACGGAGAAAACTTTTGACAGTAGAGCTCCTCAATGCAGAATTGATGTAAGGATGTAAAAGCAATGTTTGCATATGGGCAGATGTCACGAGTGTTTGACAATCGCCTTCTTTGTTGGCATACATTTGTCTTTCTTTGTCATTCTTGCATTCTGTACCACGGAGTGCGTGTGTCATGTAAATCAGCCACAGTATTAGCCAGCTGCTCAATGGCTCTTTATCCAGACTTACCGTTTGTTGTTCTTGATGCTCAGGAGATGTTGCACCTTCATCTCTTTTTCATGCCATCATGGTGTGTAGCACTGCATTTTGTGATCATGACGATGACTTTGGTGTGACGACAGAAGCACAGGTCAGTCCGCGCAGTCATTTATCGGTCTTAGTCACATCAGCATTCTGTTTCTCGTACTTAATACTCCGCAGATAATCCAGTTGATTGTCGTCGTCGTCATCTTCTTCTTACTATGAGTGGCCCCAGCAATGTGCTTCACAGTTAGCAGATGTTGCCTCCATTCTTTACCATTCTGTCGGGTCACCCTATCAAGCAGTTTGTTGTAGGATGCCAATCCTGATAATTACGTGGAGGTTGCTAACCCAATTTTTGACTCACCAGTGTGTATCGTGTCATAAATGTTCGATTAAGACCAAGGTTTTAGAGATGGTGGTTCACGAGTAATCATGTGTGAGACAGACACAATCTATTAGCATATCCTCCATCCATCCTCTTCTGCTTATCCGAGGTCGGGTTGCAGGGGCAGCAGCTTGAACAGAGATGCCCAGACTTCCCTCTCCCCGGCCACTTCTTCTAGCTCTTCCGGGAGAATCCCAAGGCGTTCCCAGGCCAGTCTAGAGACATCGTCCCTCCAGTGTGTCCTGGGTCTTCCCCGGGGACTCCTCCCGGTTAGACGTGCCCGGAACACCTCACCAGGGAGGCGTCCAGGAGGCATCCTGATCAGATGCCCGAGCCACCTCATCTGACTCCTCTCGATGCGGAGGAGCAGCGGCTCTACTCTGAGCTTCTCACCCAATCTTTAAGGGAAAGCCCAGACACCCTGCGGAGGAAACTCATTTCAGCCGCTTGTATTCGCAATCTCGTTCTTTCGGTCACTACCCATAGCTCATGACCATAGGTGATGGTAGGAACATAGATCAACTGGTAAATTGAGAGTTTTGCCTTTTTCACCACGACATACCGATGCTGAGCCCTCATCACTGCGGATGCCGCACCGATCCACCTGTCGATCTCACGCTCCATTCTTCCCTCACTCGTGAACAAGACCCCGAGATACTTGAACTCCTCCACTTGGGGCAGGATCTCGCTACCAACCCTGAGAGGGCACTCCACCCTTTTCCGGCTGAGGACCATGGTCTCGGATTTGGAGGTGCTGATTCCCATCCCAGCCGCTTCACACTCAGCTGCGAACCGATCCAGAGAGAGCTGAAGATCACGGCCTGAAGAAGCAAACAGGACAACATCATCTGCAAAAAGCAGTGACCCAATCCTGAGCCCACCAAACCGGACCCCCTCAACACCCTGGCTGCGCCTAGAAATTCTGTCCATAAAAGTTATGAACAGAATCGGTGACAAAGGGCAGCCCTGGCGGAGTCCAACTCTCACTGGAAACGGGTTCGACTTACTGCCGGCAATGCGGACCAAGCTCTGGCACCAATCGTACAGGGACTGAACAGCCCTTATCAGGGGGTCCGGTACCCCATACTCTCGGAGTACCCCCCCACAGGATTCCTCAAGGGACACGGTCGAATGCCTTTTCCAAGTCCACAAAACAAATGTAGACCTATATTAAATATTAAATATAATATCTAGATAGATGATAAAAATAATAAAGAAAAAGAACAGAACCACATCAATAAATAAAGATTTTTATGATTTTCTCAGCTGATTACCAAGGTCCTTGTTATTCAGGAATTAAGCAAAGGCACATCTGTTCTGCCCACCTTTAGCAAAAAAAGTGGTAGAAATTAAAGTATAAGCTATTTTTTGTTAATATGGTAATTTATGATTCTTGCTCTGCTTACTTTTCTTGCTTTCTGCTGTGAAGGTAATTGATTTTCAGAGTTCTGCCCTTAAGGCAACATTCAAGTCATTCTTAAACATTCTTCATTTGCTATTGTTTAGAGTTGTTAAAGAAAAACCTTAAATTATTTATTCTTCTTTTTGTTTCCATTGGCCTTCAGTCATCTCACATTAATCTCAAATGGAAAATGTATTCAGATCTTATCCCACACCAGTGCGGATATGAATTAGCATGTTAAAGCTACGGCGCTACATGTTTGCTGGAAATAAATGACGGGCATTAAGAAACACAAACCACCAGAAGCACAGCCATCTTCTGGCACCCAGTCACCACGTCGGCATCCTTTGTCTTGATGCCCTTGGAATTGGAGAAGCGAAACAAGACGTGCAATGAAAACTGGAATGTCAGGGAAAACCCACACTGATATGGGAAAAGGTGCTAACTCCACATGGACATGGAGCCAGGAGCTCGGCAAACTAAAGAAAAATGTCAGTCAAAGTCGAGATGAGACTAAGCACTTGAGGGAACCTTTACAGTCTGTGCTTTGGTTGCCTGCAGCACTGTGGGGCTCATGCTTCAGTGTTTTCTGTGTGTGATGTAAGAAACATTTTGAAATGAGTTAATATCCATAAGCCATCTATGGGGATTGTGAAAGACAAGTGAAGAAGAGAAGTGAAGAAGGCAGGGTGGAATGAGTGGAGAAGTGTGACGGAGTGATTTGTGACAGACGGGTATCAGCAAGAGTGACAGGGAAGGTCTACAGGACGGTAGTGAGACCAGCTATGTGTTATGGGCTGGAGACGGTGGCACAGGAGACAGAGCTGGAGGTGGCAGAGTTAAAGATGTGAAGATTGGCATTGGGTGTGACGAGGATGGACAGGATTAGAAATGAGGACATTGGAGGGTCCGCTCAAAGTCAGAGAGGCGAGATGGCGTTGGTTTGGACATGTGCAGAGGAGAGATGAGGGGTATAATGAGAGAAGGGTGCTAAGGATAGAGCTGCCAGGGAAGAGGAGAAGAGGAAGGCCTAAGAGAAGGTTTATGGATGTGGTGACAGAGGACATGCAGGTGATGGGTGTGACAGAACAGGATGATGAGGACAGAAAGATATGGAAGAAGATGATCCGCTGTGGCAACCCCTAACAGGAGCAGCTGAAAGAAGAAGAAGAAGATCCATAAGCCATCTGGTATTTTTAATATTTCACCAAAAGAATACATAGTCCCCACCTGCATCAGTAGGATCAACATGTGCGCATAGAAATTCAAAAGTGGACTGACCACAGGCCCTCACTCCAGTTGTGATAAAGTGCTTTGACCGACCGGGAATCGTGACAGCATCACAAGTCTGCAGACTGTCTCACCTCTCTTACACTTCAAACTATCTTGGTACATCTGGAAAATAAAAGCTGTAAAGCCAGACTCCTGATTATAGACTACAGCTCAGCGTTTAACGTTCTGGACCATCAAAGCTGGCCACTAAACTCCTTCAAGAGGATTTTGGACTTCCTAAGTTTCAGACCTCAGCCTGCGTAAATTGGCAGCATCATACGCTTCATGCGGACTCTCAACACCTGAAGTGCACAGGGTGGTGTGCGGAGGCTCCTGCTAGGATCTTCTGGGCAGGCACAGCCTTAACTCCACTACTACTGTATGTAATTAATACCTTCAGCTAGATTACGACTCAACTCCACACCGTAAACTCGGCTGGTACAACAGTAGCTGTCTTCTAGAAGAGACATTAAGCATTTTCAAAAGACGCCTAAATATGAAGGGACGTTGTGACTACAACGGTGTAAAAGTCAGCATCAGGTATTTTCAGGTCAACAAAGATTGAATCGAGGAATGTTAAAAAACCTGAGCGTCACTTCTTACAGTTAGTTATTCAATTTACTGAATACGACAGCTTTCTGCCCTCAGACTATGAAGTGTTTTGCTTTTTTATTTTCTCATATACAAAGTAGTGGGAAAGCACAGTATTGCAATCGTCCAAAGATTCGATGTCAAGATTTTGAGGAATCTCGGCGTTTTAGACCTCCCTGACCTTCTCGTAAATGAAGTATAGGAAAAGTATTGGAATTGTCCAAAAATTTTCATTACGAGATTTTGAGGAATCTCAACGTTTTAGACCTCCCCAAGTCTGAAAATATCACGTCTGGGATTACGTCTGTGTGTCCGTCTTTGTGTGTAAATACGATAACTTGAGTGCGCTTTCACTTTGGTCAACCAAATTTTGCATACAAGTATTAAGTACAAAACGTAGATTTCTGTCAACTTTTGAGCTCTTTCCGCTAACCAGGAGTGCTACTTTATCCTTTATTCATTCAGCTGCAGATTTATTCAACTTTACTTTAATAATAATTGTTCAACATATTATTAATTTAATTAGATTTGTTGTTGATGGTTCTTCAACATACATTATATTTTTATATTATCATCATTGTCTGGTGGTTTACTCCTCAAATATCCATCCCTATATCTGACTATACAAGAACGTCTAGAGGACACCACTCGTGATTTTTCTTTTGGCTCCGATTTCCATGTGCCCTTTATTGCTGTACGACCTGCCACTCTGATCGCTGAAAAGGATTCTGGCTACACGTCCCGAGCTTTGTTTATTTAATTATAGTCTTCCTGGTTATACTCCTAGCCTGAAGTCAGAACATTCCAGATCATCATTAAATTTCATTCTCTTCCATTATATATATATATATCTGTGGTGGGCTGACGCCCTGCTCAGGATTTGTTTCCTGCCCTGTGCCCTGTGTTGCCTGGGATTGGCTCCAGCAGACCACCGTGACCCTGTAGTTAGGATGCAGCAGGTTGGATAATGGATGGATGGATGGATGGAATCGCCAATGATGAGGTGAAAAGTAAGTGTACTAAAATAAATGGACCAAGAGAGCCTGTCATTTAGAAAAGATTGCTCCTGAGAAGCAGATGTGCCTGACGTTCCTCCAGTTTTAGTATCGTCTGCAAATTTCACAAGTATATATATCAGTGGTGGGCCGTTCTCTGCTGGCCTAAAAAATATCTGAATCACAAACTAATGTTAATTATATTTTGTCCATCCATCCATCCATTTTCCAACCCGCTGAATCCGAGCACAGGGTCACAGGGGTCCGATGGTTGTGCTGCTTCCAGACATGTATTTTCGTATCAAAGCATTTAACCAATCACATTTCAGTCATCATTTGTTACCAGGCAGGGTCAAAGTCAAAGAAGTCTGCCTGGAGGCCTTCACAATCCGTTCTGCAGGCCCTCTAACACAAAGTAAATGTCGATTAAACTGTTGCTTCAACCAATCAGATTTTGAGTTGGTGTCACTAGGGCCCTCTAGCAGGTGTACGGCAACGTCACCGTATTCAGACCCGTTGATTGGATAGGATGGTGTAATAGAGAAATCTGAATGAGAGCATCATGGGGCAGCTGTACACATTGGTATGTTTGGCGGTGACCATTCCCATGTCCACTGCTTCTGTCAAGCGGACATTTTCAGCCCTAAAGCGAATTAAAACTTCTGCCAGAAATACGACGGGGCAGGTTCGACTTTCAGCATTAGCTTCGATGGCGATAGAAAGGGACTTCGTGATGGAACTGAAGCGCACGGATAATCTGTACGACAGAGTAATTGAACTGTTTTTGAGGACAGAGAGGAGGATGGATTTTGTTTACAAATAATCCGAATTTTTGGTGAGTAAAATATTGCGATTTTCCTAAATAATATTGCAAGTTTATGAGTTATTATTGATGTTTTTTATGTGTGTCGCGGGCTGTAGCTGCAGTAGAAAGGAACTTGTTCACCCCTGGTTTGTCTATTCAATAAAGGCATTTATTGTGGCTACAGGAGTTATCTATCTGCGATGCAACGGCTCTTTAACATTTAACATTATAGAAAGTTATTGTCTGTTTTTCACCTGCATTATTATCATTCTTTAATTTAATATTATTTATTGTATCAGTATGCTGCTGCTGAAGAATGTGAATTTCCCATTGGGATTAATAAAGTATCTATCTATCTATCTATCTATCTATCTATACTGTATTTCTGCATATTAACATGGTTTTTATAACCATAAATTAGTTTTTGAGGGGCGGGTTGATTCAGACGGAGCACTACTGAAGGCCTAGGTGTGAAATGCACGGTCTGTAATATATACAGTATATAAACACACACACACATAATATGCATCTGAAAATGTGCCATATTTTTAACTTCTTCCTGTAATGCCATTTTATTTGGCTGCCATTTTGTTTAAAGTTGTGTTGGCTGTGGTCAGCTACCCACGAACCTCTGGAAGTACACAACATGTGGCCTCATTGTTGCGACCATCTAAAGGGCGGCATGTGGGGTCTGTTATTGTATTTACTTTGCAAATCAACCATTTTTTCTGCTACCTGGGTCTTTGATTTCCGTTTTGCGTTTTAAATTTGGCAGCAATGCACCAAGTGTTGGTTCACCTTCTGTTTTGACTTTGCTTTTCTCTTTTGGTCCCTTTATAAAAGAAAAATTCCGTCTCTTTGAGTCAGACCAAATTCCAAATCAAAAAAGACAAAAACCAAAACTATGCTGGACCAGAACACTTGCGACAAGTGAGATGGCAGGTGAGGCCTAAGCCCAGAGCGGTGCTTGATAAGAATTATAACAAACATGAAGACGCATCGCCATGCTGGCTTAAACACAGTGCAGGCAGAAAAGCAAATTTGGAGACCGTATAAGGAATCTGCTTGGAACCCAAAATAGGTAGAAGAAGGAAGCCTGAAACCACCTGAGCCGATTCAGTTTACGCTCTCCGGCCTGCAATCAACGCTAGTAAACTTGAGTGGTAAACATGGGACGCTGCAAGGACCCCAACAGTTTTAATAATTGAGCAGCATTTAAGATGGAGTGTGGCCTTCATGCTCCTCCTCTGGCTTGCACTGAAGCCCTCGTGAATTCCAGAGAACACATGCATTGCAGCCGATCCAGACATCACACAGATATGTTCATCCTAGGGTCTGTATTAATGTCACTATTAGTATGACGCTAATGTACTGTCCCCATGAAATATTCAAGAGTGTGTAAGTTAATTTCTGAGGAAAATTGCTCATGAGTTTCGAGCTGCAGATGGACTAACTGGCAAATGAAATATTGTTTTTTGCTGACTCCGACGTTCTAGTAGGTAATTAATAAATAATGACCTTGCAGACAGGAGATTCCTATGATATGCTCTAATATGCTGTAGCCATTAAGGGCTGCTAAAGACTTACTTCCATGGTATAATGGATCAGCTTTGCTGGCGATGCTCAGTGCAGTCACATTTGGTCAGAGTTGAGTAACTGAGTTATTTAACTCGATGGACTCAAACCTGCTTAATCCAGTTTAGGGTCATGGGGGGGACGGACACTTTCCCAGCAGCATCAGGAAACAGACCAGAATGGGGCACCAGTCAACTGCAAGGCCCACTGGGACACACACATCTACACTCACATGGGCCAAGCTGGAATCACCACTCCTCGTGGATCATCAGTCAGATAAGGTTGTGCGTTAGGATTCTTCTGTTGCTTTGTATGTTTGTTTTTGTACACTTTATAATCCCCCCCCCCATTATCTCACTGAAAGAGATAAAAGACATCGAGTATAAACTCCTGCTAGCCCTCAAATAGGCAGTCAGCTATTTGAAGAAGAGAGAAGTGCAAGAGGACTAAAAAGTGAAAAAATGTGACTCCAGTCATCAAGAAGGGGGTCAAAGGGGATCCTGGCAATTACAGACCATTACGTCTTTCTTCTGTACCATGCAAAATTATGGAAACTATCATAAGAAATAAATTTGTAAACTACAACAAATACAAGTTATACAAATACAAATATAAGACAACATACTAAACAACAGCCAACATGGGTTTATGAGCTTACCAACCTAAACCTTTACAGTTTTTGAGAAGGCAACTGCAATAGTTGACAAAAGAGGGTGCAGACCAATAAATACCTGGGAGTGCAGCTGGACGATAAACTGGACTGGACTGCCGATACTGATGATCTGTGCAAGAGAGGACAGAGCCGACTATTCTTTCTTAGAAGGCTGGCGTCCTTCAACATCTGCAATAAGATGCTGCAGATGTTCTATCAGACTATTTTGGCGAGCGCCCTCTTCTATGCGGTGGTGTGCTGGGGAGGCAGCATTAAGAAGAAGGACGCCTCACACCTGGACAAACTGGTGAGGAAGGCAGGCTCTATTGTAGGCATGGAGCTGGACAGTTTCACATCTGTGGCAGAGCGACGGGCGCTGAGCAGACTCCTGTCTATCATGGAGAATCCACTGCATCCACTGAACAGGATCATCTCCAGACAGAGGAGCAGCTTCAGCGACAGACTGCTGTCACCGTCCTGCTCCACTGACAGACTGAGGAGATCGTTCCTCCATCACACTATTCCACTATTCCTCTTCAATTCCACCCGGGGGGGTAAACGTTAACATTATACAAAGTTATTGTCTGTCTGTATACCTGCATTGTTATCACTCTTTAATTTAATATTGTTTTTTATCAGTATGCTGCTGCTAGAGTATGGGAATTTCCCCTTAGGATTAATAAAGTATCTATCTATCTATCTAAAAGGAAAGCATCCAGGAAAAAATTAGTTGGAACTGATCTTCGGTATGGGACAGAGTCAAAGGCTTCTGGAAAGTCTGAAACTAGAAGCTCTACGCATCAGAGGTAACCTGCAAAAACTGGACCTCAAGCTGGTTAACTAACACGAGAACGGGGTTATCAATGGAGTCCCCTCAGGGGTCTGTCCTTGGGCGGTTACTTTCTCAAATTTGTCTTAACGGCGTGGATTTCAGTATAGTTTGTAAACTTGTGAAATTTGCAGATGATACTAAAACTGGAGTAACGTCAGGCACATCTGCTTATCAGGAGCCATCTTTTCTAAATGACAGGCTCTCTTGGTCCATTTATTTCAGTACACTTACTTTTCACCTCATCATTGGCGATTCCATCCATCCATCCATCCATTATCCAACCCACTGCATCCTAACTACAGGGTCACGAGGGTCTACTGGAGCCAATCCCAGCCAACACAGGGTGCAAGGCAGAAAACAAACCCCGGGCAGGGCGCCAGCCCACCACAGGGCACACACACACACACACACACACACTAGGGCCAATTTAGAATCGCCAATGCACCTAACCTGCATGTCTTTGCACTGTGGGAGGAAACCCACGCAGACACGGGGAGAACATGCAAACTCCACGCAGGGAGGACCCAGGAAGCGAACCCAGACGGGTCTCCTAACTGTGAGGCAGCAGCGCTACCCACTGCGCCACTGTGCCACCCATTGGCGATTCCCCCAACTCTTTATCTTGTCCCTGGTCCTGTTTTTTTCAACCAGCACTTTATTTTTGCAGTTATCGTTGGCCATCATATTTATGTGACACCCAGAAATTGAACCTTGTGATGACATCACAGCAGGGGGTATTTAAGATGACGCCACCCTCTTCCAAGGGTCCCTGATTTTAGAATAGAAAACAAATCTCCTGAGGTGTTAAGTTTTCAAAATGGCTTTAAGATAATGACTTTCTACTACTTGTTACTTTGACTCGTAACATGATTAACATCTTGGACTTTGGTTCATTCCTTACTTTTAAACTAAGCCTGCTCAATATTTTTTGTCTTTTCATCTCCTGGTCCTGTTAAAAGTGCAGAGGTACAGAATTCTGATTCAGTTCCACTCGTCCACAGCCAATCCAAATTCCAACAGTCAGGTAGGTTTTATGCTCCAGCGTGTGGCGTTCAGGTCTCATATTAAAACAATCAGCAGAAGATGTGAACGGATGGAAGTGCAGCAAAGGAAACTTTTTTTTTTGGAAATTCCTACACTGCACTCCTCTTCTGAAACACAGAAAATTATAGAGCATCAGCCAAACAAACATACAGAGATTCAGGTTTACTCCTCCATTATATCACAAAGCTTATACAGCACATACACTCCACATCACCGTAACACCTGTGGAAACTCTCAGGACGCATTTAAACTTTGTAATGTAAGGGCCACGGGCTTCTTCACCAACTCCTCTTCACACATTGAAACCTGGCAGTGTAACATCAACCTTCTTGTGTCTCCGAGTTCTGGTTTGGGCCTCTGGTTCAGTTTCTGCTTCTTCTGATTGTATGAAGAACCTAACAGGTTTTCAAATACGATTCATATTTTTGACTTGATCATCAGTATTTCTGACTTGATCGTGGCCTCCTCTCTGTATTTTATTCCATCTCCTGATGACACTAAAGTGCAATTTCTTGCAGGCAACCTTTCTAAAATGATAGCGGAGCCCAGGGCCGATTCCTGCCTCATTGTATTCTGGCTTGCCTGTGATGGTGTTTAGGATTCAGACAGGTGGATTGTTACTTTAAAATTAAACATTTCAGACTGAAGTTAATGCATTTGTAACAGCATAACTAAAATAATACATGTCTGTGGCTTATGGCCATGCCAATTGTAAAAGAAGAATAAAACACTTCTTTTGATTTATTTAATTGTATTCCATATGAAATACTGTCAATTCTAACTCCAATGTAGTGTTAATTATCTTACTCTTAGCAAAGGCATTGCTTATTCAAGATAGAAGACATTTTTATGATATCAGCAGTTATTGAAGTGGAACCTCATCATTAAAAGGTGTCCTCATTAAATCACAGATGAGAGAGTTTGGGTCACCAATCAGCACTCTGAAGTTTCAAACAATTATCCCGCTAGTTGACCTCTAAAAGCAGCCGCCTAGACGATCCATTAAATATCTTGGGAATTATAAAGACGAATCACAAAGGAAACAAAATGAAATGTGGACTGCATTAAGAAAAGAAAAGAGAGAGAGAGAGAAGGGCGATAGAAGGATCTCAAACACGGAATACTAATGGCACACCAGCAGGATTGTTGGCATCCCAAGATTTCGTGGAGTTGCTTTACGTTGATGGTTTTGTTAATTTAATCTTAGGATGTCAACTATGGGAGGCTTTAACACTGAAAATGTCCATAAATCACTAAGAATACGGGCAAACACTGCTGCATGTGCCAGTATGCAGGCTGAATCCACCTTGGGCTGCTGGGAGCAGTTTACCCGCTTTTCATGATGCCCTTTGCTCAGAGGTTCATGACAGGCCGCTTTCCTGGAAGCATGGACTTCAAGAATGAGGACCATACATAATAAAACAAATCTGCCTAACATTTGTTTTGTTCTCAGAAACTTTAAATGCATTCAGTGAACACAGAGAGTGCTCTCAATTACTCAGAAGAGACATTCATTTCTTGACCTTTTCCTTATTTGATTCGTCTACATCATCAATAACAAGAATGAAAAAGGATCCTGTTGGTCTCAGATTTGCTGCCAGTTTACTTTTACCCGTCCTGTAATCTCGGGTCAATAGGTCTTGTTATTGGATGTTGGGATGTATGGCTTTTTAAAATTCAAAAAGATGCCCAACTCCCAATTCCTAGGTGTCAGAAAACCAAGTAGGCCTTGGCCCACATCTGAAAGGCCTACACACACCAACCTGGCCAAGGCACGTATTTCAGAAAAGGTGTTATGTACGTATGTGATCTTTAAAGTAACTCCTCACCATTTCGCGAGGTTTGGACACTTTTTTTAAATAAGGAAACATCCTCAATAATAAATTGAGCACTGTAGTAAAAATCCAATGTCCACCTTTAATATTATTTGGGTATTTTTTACTGCCATTTTGTTTGTTTTGTCCTTTGCCATTTTGGTTACCCATTGTCAAGAAGCCACCATGGCTGCAATTGGTTGAGTCATGGAGGTCATGACCCTGACGGTAACAATGGGAGAGGTTAGGTAACGTCCAATCAGAGTTTATGGACTCAAACCCATTTCTTTTTCTGCTCTTAAAATCATTTACTTTTGCTTCTCTGGTCGTGGACCTTGCTGTAAAAATGTATTTTTCCATTTCACCTTTTCCCCTGGTTACTTCCCAAATATTGTCTTACTAGCTTGTTTAGCATAATAGAAAGCCTCTACTCCAAAAAAAAAAAAAAAGTTTTATTCAAAACACAATTTAAAATACTAAATAAGCAGAGCATTGAGAGGACTTCAAAATGAAATCCAGAATTTAATACAGGACCAGGGGAAAAAGTCCATCAACCAGAAGAATCCACAGTACAACTTACAAAAACCCAGAAATAAAGAGAATCCAATACTGGCAGTGGAACAACTCGAGTAATTCTGTTGAGAAAACACAGGCCTTGTAAAGACTGAGGGGAGTCCCCCACCAGTGTGTTATTAAGAGGCCCTGCACCCTTAGGTTCCATGATAACAACATCCATCCATCCATCCATTTTCCAACCCGCTGAATCCGAACACAGAGTCACGGGGGTCTACTGGAGCCAATCCCAGCCAACACAGGAACCAATCCTGGGCAGGGTGCCAACCCACCACAGGACACACACAAACACACCCACACACCAAGCACACACTAGGGACAATTTAGGATCGCCAGTTCACCTGACCTGCATGACTTTGGACTGTGGGAGGAAACCCACGCAGACACGGGGAGAACATGCAAACTCCACGCAGGGAGGGCCCGGGAAGCGAACCCAGGATGATAACAACATCATTTATTTCTATAGCACATTTTCATACAAATAATGTAGCTCAAAGTGCTTTACATGATGAAGACAAAAAAAAAGACAAAGTAAGAATTAAAATAAGACAACACTTGTAGCTGCGTTTTTCCAAAGTTATCAAAGTTCAGCAGCTCCAACTCAAAAAAATGGGATTCAACAAAAGCCTGACGCGCAGAAGTGATTCCACAGACAAAATATCTTCGTTTTTAAAAGTTTAGTTAAGTTTCAAAGTAAAACAGTTCACACAAAAAGAAAATTAAAATAGCAAAAAAAAAGGGAAAATTCTTATTAAGAAAAGTTCTGTTCAAAGCTTAATCTTGTTACATCTCAAATCGTTACGATTTATTTACCATTTCAGAACGGTCAGAAAACTGTATGCTTATCCCATCTCTGAGTAGAAAACGGGTCTTCTAAGTCCCTATGTACTGGGACCAGTTCTAAACACAACTGAACTAGATAGATAGATAGATAGATAGATAGATAGATAGATAGATAGATAGATAGATAGATGTGAAAAACTATTTGCCCCCTTCCTGATTTCTTATTCTTTTGCATGTTTGTCACACAAAATGTTTCTGATCATCAAACACATTTAACCATTAGTCAAATATAACACAAGTAAACACAAAATGCAGTTTGTAAATGGTGGTTTTTATTATTTAGGGAGAAAAAAAAATCCAAACCTACATGGCCCTGTGTGAAAAAGTAATTGCCCCCTGAACCTAATAACTGGTTGGGCCACCCTTAGCAGCAATAACTGCAATCAAGCGTTTGCGATAACTTGCAATGAGTCTTTTACAGCGCTCTGGAGGAATTTTGGCCCACTCATCTTTGCAAAATTGTTGTAATTCAGCTTTATTTGAGGGTTTTCTAGCATGAACCGCCTTTTTAAGGTCATGCCATAGCATCTCAATTGGATTCAGGTCAGGACTTTGACTAGGCCACTCCAAAGTCTTCATTTTGTTTTTCTTCAGCCATTCAGAGGTGGATTTGCTGGTGTGTTTTGGGTCATTGTCCTGTTGCAGCACCCAAGATCGCTTCAGCTTGAGTTGACGAACAGATGGCCGGACATTCTCCTTCAGGATTTTTTGGTAGACAGTAGAATTCATGGTTCCATCTATCACAGCAAGCCTTCCAGGTCCTGAAGCAGCAAAACAACCCCAGACCATCACACTACCACCACCATATTTTACTGTTGGTATGATGTTCTTTTTCTGAAATGCTGTGTTCCTTTTACGCCAGATGTAACGGGACATTTGCCTTCCAAAAAGTTCAACTTTTGACTCATCAGTCCACATTGTATTTTCCCAAAAGTCTTGGCAATCATTGAGATGTTTCTTAGCAAAATTGAGACAAGCCCTAATGTTCTTTTTGCTTAACAGTGGTTTGCGTCTTGGAAATCTGCCATGCAGGCCGTTTTTGCCCAGTCTCTTTCTTATGGTGGAGTCGTGAACACTGACCTTAATTGAGGCAAGTGAGGCCTGCAGTTCTTTAGACGTTGTCCTGGGGTCTTTTGTGACCTCTCGGATGAGTCGTCTCCGCGCTCTTGGGGTAATTTTGGTCGGCCGGCCACTCCTGGGAAGGTTCACCACTGTTCCATGTTTTTGCCATTTGTGGATAATGGCTCTCACTGTGGTTCGCTGGAGTCCCAAAGCTTTAGAAATGGCTTTATAACCTTTACCAGACTGATAGATCTCAATTACTTCTGTTCTCATTTGTTCCTGAATTTCTTTGGATCTTGGCATGATGTCTAGCTTTTGAGGTGCTTTTGGTCTACTTCTCTGTGTCAGGCAGCTCCTATTTAAGTGATTTCTTGATTGAAACAGGTGTGGCAGTAATCAGGCCTGGGAGTGGCTACGGAAATTGAACTCAGGTGTGATACACCACAGTTAGGTTATTTTTTAACAAGGGGGCAATTACTTTTTCACACAGGGCCATGTAGGTTTGGATTTTTTTTCTCCCTAAATAATAAAAACCATCATTTAAAAACTGCATTTTGTGTTTACTTGTGTTATATTTGACTAATGGTTAAATGTGTTTGATGATCAGAAACATTTTGTGTGACAAACATGCAAAAGAATAAGAAATCAGGAAGGGGGCAAATAGTTTTTCACACCACGATAGATAGATAGATAGATAGATAGATAGATAGATAGATAGATAGATAGATACTTTATTAATCCCAGGGGGAAATTCACATACTCCAGCAGCAAAAAATATTAAAGAGTAATAAAAAATGCAGGTAAAAAACAGACAATAACTTGAATAATTTTCAACGTTTACCCCCTCTGGTGGAATTGAAGAGTCACATAGTGTGATGGAGGAACGATCTCCTCAGTCTGTCAGTGGAGCAGGACGGTGACAGCAGTCTGTCGCTGAAACTGCTCCTCTGTCTGGAGATGACACTGTTTAATGGATGTAGTGGATTCTCCATGACTGACAGGAGTCTGCTCAGTGCCCGTTGCTCTGCTACAGATGTTAAACTGTCCAGCTCCGTGCCTACAATAGAGCCTGCCTTCCTCACCAGTTTGTCCAGGCGTGAGGCGTCTTTCTTCTTAATGCTGCCTCCCCAGCACACCACTGCGTAGAAGAGGGCACTCGCCACAACCATCTGATAGAACATCTGCAGCATCTTATTGCAGATGTTGAAGGACGCCAGCCTTCTAAGGAAGTATAGTCGGCTCTGTCCTTTCTTGCAGAGAATCAGTATTGGCAGTCCAGTCCATTTTATCATCCACACGGTTTCTCAGTTATAGCAAGAAGGTTCTCTCTCTTACTAACTTATAGGGGGAAAAGACCATACCATCGTCTATGACTATGGAAGAAATTATATTCTATTCAAATTAAGCAAACATTAATATGAGTTTAACTCAAAACTTTAACTTTCTAAAATTGGCTCTTACAACACTAATTAACAAAGAATAAGAGTAAGGTCCGATGGCCAGAGAGGACAGAAAAAACAAAAAAAAAACAAAAATAAAATCTGCAGGGGTTCCAGACCATGAGACCACCCAGCCCTCTCTGTTCAAAGAATAAGGAACATGACATTGGCAAAATACAAAAGACCCCAAGAAAATGACAAAGTGTTTGAAAAGCTAAATCTCTAACAGAGAGCAGCAACCTGTACTTTGTAAACGGAGAGCTCGTTGGTTGTGACGGGCGACGTTGATCTTTTACAAGATGTCTGTGCCGTCCATCACTGTACCTGCAAATGCAATGATGAGCACAGTTGCTCTTTTCTATGCCTCGATGTTTGTGACCCTTAATTAAATTAAATTTGAGAATGAGATCACATTAAGCGTTAACACAAGTGATGTATTTTTTACAATAATTTGCCCCCATAACACAGGCATTTAAATGAATGAGTATTTATAAAACTTAAAATCCTGTGAATCCTACAAGTTGACTTCTAACTGAAACCTGTGGGTCATCAAAGAAAAATTAAACTAAAGTCTTAAAACTCACAATTTGTCCACTTCAGACTGATGAAGAGTCAGGATTCAGAAAACATCCCTTCTGTGTTTTAGAGTTACGCTTGTGACAACAAAAAGAATGTGAAAGGAACGGATTTTTAATTCAGATTCTCAGCACCGCAACTGGAGTTTTCACACAAGTAGTGTTATGATCGGCGGTTTTATTAATTGGTTTTTATTTTACTTTTAGCTCCCCGTGGATCTAAAAAGTGATCTTACAGTTATTTCTAGGGTTTTGATACCCAGAGAAACAATTCCTGACATTAGTTTGGTGATCGGAGCCTTGGTTAAAAGTTTGAAATTTATTTCATATCTTTCTCCCATGCCATTTTGTTTTAGCTATGGCATCCACCAATTGAAGGGTACACCTGTCACTGGTTTCCTTGATGATGTACCTCAAGATGCCCCAGGACTGAGGTGGCGATGTCATCGTCACAAATGCATAAAGGTCACCCAAGCAGTCCTAATTCATTTCTAAGACAAACTTGCCCTTCTTACTTTTTTTTGAAATACAACAAAACACAGTAATCTGTGAAAAAAACACGTCCACCTTGGGTCAGTGCTGCTACAACAGGCTTCAGCACCACACAAATCCCAGTGGAATTAACCGAGTTTAAGAATGTTAAACATCGCTAATAAAAGTTAACCTGCACATCTACGAGACGTAGGAAACAGAAATGAACCCTGGATGAACCCCCACACTGACATGGAGACAATGAGCACCAGTGTGGCATGTAAAAATGAAATCTTCTAACTGTGATCATCTATTTCTGTGAAGCCATACAAATATTTACAGTACAGTAACATTTTCTGTATTTTCTTCAAACTCCTAACATCACTAACTTGCACCCATAGTTGTGTAACTCACTCAATACAGGACATTAAAAAAATGTGCTGCCACCTGCTGGTCTACAGGCATTACTGGACAACTGAAACTGATCAACAGGGGAAAAGACCTCCAATATCAGTGGCCACCCATCCATTTCTGGACCTGCATAATCCAGTTGGGGCCACAGGGTACTGCAGACCATCCAAATAGCACAAAGCAGGGACCCACCCTCAGGCACACACACTCACATCAGTGCAAATACAGATTTGAGAATTGGGAACACCAGGAGAAAACTACACAGACACAATAAAAACATGCAAGAGAGCATAGAGAAGGAGACTGCAGAAATATTAATATATTTTCAAGTGTAACAGCAGTATTACTGTGAAAACCTAACTGTTATGAATAATACGTGTACACTAAAATTGTATGAATCAATGCCAAACAAACACAGTCCTTTTGGAACTACAGACACTGCACTAAAAGTAAGCTTCAATCTGCGTAGAGAAGTTGTTTTTTTGGTCAGACTGACAACACTGCGATGACCAGTAATGCACTCTTTGGTACAGTTTTACTGTTGTATGCTATCTAAATATACGCATACCTTCTTTCATTTTTATCTGATTGTATTATCTAAGTTACAAACTAACAGAAAAGGGAACTGGAGAGGGCAGGAGATAACATGCACTGATAAAACATCCACGATCAAAGATTATGTTGTGTCAGCAAGCTGCTGAGGTTTGGAAGGCAGACCGGAAGAACAGGGTAAGGACAGAATCCGGTCTGCAAGCTCCTCACAGAAACTGCATGCAAACGCATTAGAAACAGACACCAAAAAATCATGTCAAAAAGGTCAAATCTCAGATGAGTAAGTGAACTTTCAGCCAACATTTTAACCTATGGCATCAACAACCCTCAGGTGATGACCTCTGAAGACACACTCTTAGAAACATGGGCATGTGTCCAAAATAGCAGCAACCACTAAGAAAGAAACATATGAGCCAAAATGGCAAAAGAACTACTAATACAGTATATGTAGAAAAAAAGAAAATAAAATCAAAATTCTGCGCATAACAAAAAACAAGTACTAGGTCATTCAAAATGATAGAGAAAACACGCATAAAAAATAATTAAATCTTAAGAGCTTTTAGACAGAGCTGTCCATCACCAGAATGACTAGAATATCATGTGTGTGTGTGTAATATCACAAGGTAGGGAACCACATGTTGCTTTTGACATAAAGAATTGCCAGTCCACGGGACGGGGAGAGACTCCCATCTCCAACGGAGGGATTTCTGTACCTGGACGTCGAAGAAGCCATCCATGCATCAGTCCGACTTTTGAATTTAAACAAGCCACCCAGGGCAACATCCCCTTGACACCGAGATTTCTTTTGCTTCAGATCTTCAGTAAGCTTTCGAACTTTAAACCAAGGGTGCATTTTTATTTTGGACTAAACAATTAGACTTTACTGTATTTTCTTCTGATATTATTCTAATCTTAATTAGATACTGTCGCAATAATGAGACATCACACAGATAAAGGTTTGGGGCAGCCACCCGTATAATGAGGTATCCTGGCTGCAAAGTTGTATATCTATACTAATAAAAGACAAAGCCCTCACTGACTGACTGACTGACTCACTGACTGACTGACTCACTGACTCATCACTAACTCTCCAACTTCCCGTGTAGGTGGAAGGCTGAAATTTGGCAGGCTCATTCCTTACAGCTTACTTACAAAAGTTAGGCAGGTTTCATTTCGAAATTCTACACGTAATGGTCATAACTGGATCCTCTTTTTGTCCATATACTGTAATAGAGTGCAGCTCGCTGGCTGTGGGAGGCGGAGTTGCGTATCGCGTCATCACGCCTCCCACGTAATCACGTGAACTGACTGTGAACGCAGTATATAGAAAACAAGGAAGAGCCCCAAAGAGCGCTGAAGAAAACATTCATTATACAATTGAGAAGAAAGCGAAACAATAAGAAGCAAGCGAGTGACGCATACAAGCATATTCATAAGTGCAGCTACTGCGGAAACAAAGCACGGTGTAAACCGTAAGTTTAAATTAAGTTTATAGAAACGCTCCCGCTGCCGTTTGCACTACCATATTCACGAGATACAAGTTTAATGAGAAGACACGAGGTATAAATGAGACTTTGGATCACTTTGTAACGGAGTTAAAATTGCTGTAGCGAGAAACTTTTCAGTGCCGGGTCTTAGCTAACATTAAATAAAGCCGTGGACATCGCAACATCACACAAGAGAGCGGCTCACGTGAAGTGACTGAACGCAGCACGAGTGATCACTTCAATGAATCAAACCTGTTCAAAAAACACATTACATAATTGATAAGGTAGGAAAACAATATGAAGCGACTGACACATACAGGCATAAATTAAGTTCATAGACCTACAAAAGATTGCCATTGATTTGAGGCAAGATTGCTTTTCTCCTGTACAACTATACGTTGCATTCTCAACAGTAAGCTTGCACGGCTTGGTCATATTCCAACCGGAGTGCTGAACTGACAACATGGTATACAAAGAGAACTATAACAATCGTAATAAATGAACAATGAAACAACGGAGAACCCGTGGATTAAATTAAAAGGCTGCTTCCTTGGCGAAGCAAGGAAAAAGGATGGCGCAGAAAAATCCACAAGTTAATAGACACGCTGTTGCTAAATACTCGCAGGCAAATCCACAAGTTCATAGAGACGCTGCCGCTAAATATTCGCACGCAGATCTACAAGTTAATAGAGCTTCTGTTTCTAGGTACGATCCCAATAATAAAAAAGCGGCTCAAACGAAAACAACAGGTTTGGCTCAAAAAAGCCGATTATGGATTTGCGTACAGCCACCAAAACTTTGTAACGGCACGAGACTTCAGGTCACATGTCTGCAAAAGAACCTAATTAAGGCCACTATTTTTACTGGCAGTGGCTCAGGGGAGAGAGTTTTTATTCCTCGCATCCCCGTTATACCCTCTGATCTCCCATTTCAATTCAAACGCCTCCAATTTCCAGTAAGGCTCTGCTTCACAATGACAATTAATAAGTCTCAGGGACAGACCCTACAAAAGGTTGGCACTGATTTGAGGCAAGATTGCTTTTCACATGGCCAAGTATACGTTGCATGCTCAAGAGTGAGCTCAGCGCACAGCTTGGTCATATTACAACCGGAGGGCCGAACTGACAACGCGGTATACAAAGAGATCCTTAACAAAAAATTATTTGTATATTTTCCCTCGGTTTAAAAATGTTTACTTTTCTTCTTAATAACAATTTTAAGGCAGTACTTCGCCGCTGCGAAGACCGGGTATTTTGCTAGTACAAAAATAAAGAGCACTGAAGTGCTTTCAACAGAGTCCACAATAAGACTGACACATAGAGGAAACGGTTAGACTTTTAAAGGGGAAGATAGGAAGTGAGGTCATATGGGTCTGGCTCAGGATCATCTGCCATTGGTTCAAGCCTGGAGGTGACATCACAGGGGCCGGAGCTGGTAAGGTCTTCTTCCATTGGCTCGGTCCCGGAAGTGACGTCATGAGAGCCAGGTGAGATCTCCCGGGAATGGTCTACAGGCAAGGGAAAAAAAAGAATCAGTGCACTCTGCCACATCCCGGCATGCCCCAGAACTGTCTTCCCTCGAGCCCTTTAGCTGCCTCCCATGCGCACGTGTGTGACAAGGCCCCCCCCCCCCCCCTTAGCCCAGACCCGTTGGGTCAGGCGGACCCAACCGAGAGGTCGTGAACCCAAGAAAGAGCATCAGCGCTGGCATGGAGATGGCCCCCGACGATGGATGAGCGAAAACTTGTACGGCTGTAGGTGAAGAAACCACCTGGTGACCCGCGGATTCGACTCCTTGCGCAGGGCCATCCACTGTAGGGGTGCATGGTCCGTGACAAGGGTGAACTCCCGGCCCAACAGGTGAGTAATCGCCCACTTAATCGCCAAAGCCTCCCTTTCCACCGCTGCATACCTGGTCTCCCGGTCCAACAATTTCCGGCTCAGGAACATGACGGGGTGTTCCACACCATCGACACTTTGGCTCAGCACGGCCCCCAGGCCTGTGTCCAAAGCGTCCGTCTGGAGGATGAAAGGCAGAGAAAAGTTAGGTGCTTTCAAAATGGGTGCGGACGTAAGGGCCTGCTTCAAGTCACTAAATGCAGCGCCAGTCTTTTCAGTCCATACCACTATGTTCGGGGCCCTCTTCTTTGTTAAATCAGTCAAGGGCGCCGCTCTCCACGAGAATCGGGGTACGAACCGGCGGTAGTACCCTGCTAATCCGAGAAAGGCTTGGACCTGCCGCTTGGTTCGCAGATGGGGCCATTTCAAAATGGCATCTACCCGACCCACCAGGTAGCCTAAATATTTGGCCTCGGTTAATCCAAAGAAACATTTCTTGGGATTAATCCGGAGCCCGGCCTCACCAAGTGCCCGCAATACCGCTCGTACCTGCTGTATGTGTTCCTTCCATGTGCTGGAATAGACGACCACGTCATCGAGATAGGCAGCACTGTATGAGTTGTGAGGTCGGAGCACTTTGTCCACCAGACGCTGGAAGGTCGCTGGAGCCCCGTGTAACCCAAATGGAAGGACACGATACTGCCAGTGTCCGCTAGGGGTGCTAAATGCGGTTCTTTCCTTCACGGAGTCCGTTAAAGGAACCTGCCAGTACCCCTTAGTCATGTCAAGTGTGGTCAAGTATCGAGCCTGCCCAAGCCTCTCGAGGAGGTCGTCCACTCGCGGCATTGGATAGGTATCAAATTGGGAGACTTGATTAAGCCGATGGAAGTCATTGCAAAACCTCCAACTCCCGTCAGGCTTCCCGACTAGCACAATGGGACTGGACCAGGGACTATAACTTTCCTCAATCACACCTAGATCCAGCATGCGCTAGATCTCAAGCTCCACTTCAGCCCTTTTTGCCTCAGGAAGACGATACGGGCGTTCTCGGACAATAACCCCGGGCTCTGTCACTATGTTGTGCTCAATCAGAGAGGTCCTTCCAGGGTTTTCACTGACTACCTCCCGAACGGCCCGGATAACTGTTTCCAGCTCCTGCCGTTGTCTAGGACTTAAATCCGTATCGAAGTTAAGGTTAGCAGTGTGAGCGAAGAGTGAGCGGTGCTGGCTGGAGGAGGGATCGGGCTCCCTGTCCTTCCACGGTTTCAGCAGGTGTGAAATATGCGACCCGGACACAGGCAGGCAGACACATTTAAATCCATCACCACACGTTTATTTACACTAATCCACACTATATACAAAGTTACTAAGTGCACCACCAGCAAACCCCCCCAGTCTCTTACAGTCTCTGGCTCTTCACAGGCCGTCTCTCTTTCTCTTCACACAACACACTCAGGGCCTCTCCTAGCCGCCTCCTCTGACCCTGTCCACCTCCTCACCCGACTCCAACCTGATTGTAGGGAGGCGGCTCCTTAAATAGGCAGGCGGCTGCGGACCACACCCGGCCACCTGCCACAATACTCCCCTCCACGCTGAAACCCGATGGGGCCAGCGGACAGTCCCGTGAGGGCGGATTTTCCCCTGTGGCAGGTCAATCAGAGTCAGCCCAGGGCCCAATCCCCTACAAAAAAAGGAAAAACAAGGGGCGGAGATGTTGCCCTGACGCGGTGCCTCTGTGCACCTTTTCCCTGCTTGGGCCAACGCTTTCCGCTCCGTCCGGCGCCCTGAAACTTTTACTCTCAGGCTCCCGGCCCGAGAGTTCTGTGACCCCGCCACTGGACCGTCAACTGGGGCTCTCTTTTATTTCGCCTCCCAGCCTGCGGGGTTTCCCTCTGCCTCGGCAGAGGGCGGCCCTTCGAGGAACGCGCGCATCCAGCTGCGCATTCTTGCGTATCGGAGGAACTGGCTTCCCCAAGCCGCTTCCTCCTTTTATTTTGGGACACCGTGACGGTTCGAATCTGCCCATGGAAAAAGGGCAGACCAAGCCCTGCTGGCGTCCGGAGCTTCACGGGGTCGGTCCCACTTACCTTCCCCGCTGTGCCTCTCCGCACAGAAGCTCCTGCAGCGTGTCGATCCTCCTTCCTCTGCGGCTCTCGATCGCACCCCACTACCATCCCTCCTGACTCCTGCGTCTCTGCCCGGAGGGCACATCGCTCGGCCAGCAGCGATAGCACGAGCTGGAGCTCTTCCTGTAGCCCCTGCAATATCGCTGCCAAAGAGGGAGAGACAGTCGGCGGTGTGCTTACCTTCCAAGCGGCAGCACGACTGCTCTCCGTGGGCTCTTCCCTGCAGCCCACTCGGGTTTCTTCTCGGCACGAGATGGGCATTCCCTGCTCTCGCCTCTGACCAATCGTTGGCGGGAAGACAGGACACGCTGCCCAATTCCGTGCCTGTTACAAGGAGGGACCTCCGGTCTGCAGCCTCCTCGCCCTCATTCCACACTCGAGGGCGAGATTCTGGGCAGCTCCGCGGCTGTCGTGTGTGCAGCGTCTTCTTCCCGGCAGTTCTCCCTGCTGCCGCCGCGTTCATGAGCTGCCCCTGAAACAATAAGTCCAACAGCGGACCTCCCGTGGTCCGCGACACACCTGGTACGTACGGGGTTGGGTGCACGCGGCATGTGGGTGAGTTTGCCTGCTGTGCCGGGCCTTTCACAAAACTTTCCAACAATACAGGTCACCACCTTGACCCAGGTGGAGCATCCTGCCGGCTACGCCACTGTGAAATATGCGACCCGGACACAGGCAGGCAGACACATTTAAATCCATCACCACACGTTTATTTACACTAATCCACACTATATACAAAGTTACTAAGTGCACCCCCACAGTCTCCGGCTCTTCATAAGCCGTCTCTCTTTCTCTTCACACAACACACTCAGGGCCTCTCCTAGCCACCTCCTCTGACCTTGTCCACCTCTTCACCCGACTCTAACCTTGATTGTAGGGAGGCGGCTCCTTAAATAGGCAGGTGGTTGCGGACCACACCCGGCCACCTGCGACACAGGTTAATATGATAAACCCGCTCCCTCGGCCGACGATTGGGTTGACCCACCAAATAGTCGACGAGGCCCTTCCTCTCCTTAACTTCGTAGGGGCCTTGCCAGTGGGCAAGCAACTTAGAGTGAGAGGTAGGCACTAGGACCATGACCCGATCTCCCGGTTGAAACTCCCGGAGAGACGTGCCGCGGTTGTAACAACGGACCTGTGCTGCTTGGGCCTCTTCCATGCGACTTTTAAGGAGGGGCCGAATCTTTCCAAATCTATTGCATAATTGTGCAATATATTCTAATATATTTGTAGTGGGAAGAGCCTCTTCTTCCCATCCTCCTTTAGAATATCTAATATGCCCCGGGGTTGTCGCCCATACAGTAATTCAAAAGGGGAGAACCCCGTGGAGGCTTGTGGGACTTCCCGATAGGCAAAAAGGACGAGGGGGAGGAGCTGATCCCAGTTCCTTCCATCCTTGCTGACCATCTTACGTAGCATCTGTTTGAGAGTCTGATTGAACCTCTCCACTAAACCGTCAGTTTGAGGATGATACACCACGGTCTTTAAATGCTTTATTTTCAGTAACTTAGCAGTCTCCCTGAACGTCTCCGAGGTGAAAGGTGTCCCCTGGTCCGTCAAGACTTACTTGGGGATACCCACGCGCGAAAAGACCCCCTAGTAATTCCCGTGCGATTGCTTTAGAGGTAGCCGAGCGCAACGGAAAAGCTTCTGGGTATTTGGTAGCGTAATCCACGAGGACCAGGATGTATTTGTGTCCTCGGGCTTCAAGGGTCTGACTATATCGACCCCAATTCGGTGCAAGGGAACATCAATCAGGGGACTAGGAACGAGAGGAGCAGGGTCCTTTCTTGGAATTTGTTGCAATTGACACTCCGGGCAGGAAGTGCAAAAGCGATGAACCTCCTCATTGATTCCCGGCCAGTAGAAACGGAGCTTAATCCGCTCCAGGGTTTTTTCGGTGCCCAAGTGGCCACCTAGGAGGTAGGCATGTGCTAACTCACAGACCTGCCGCCAGAAGGTTCGTGGGATTAGCAGTAGCCTTCTCTCCTGCCCATCATGCATCACTACCCGATAAAGAAGGTCATTTTCTAAGACAAAGTAAGGACGCTGTGGCATGGACTGATTAGTGTGCTGGCCGTTGACTAGCATCACTGCATTTTTTGCAAACTTCAGGGAATCGTCATTCCACTGCTCTCTTTTAAAAGAGGCCGGTGTCTCTCTAAATTGAAACCGTATCATGGAGAGAGGGTCTGAGTCGACCTCAAGGGGCGTGGTTTCCTCCCGCTCCGCCGCGGCGTGTTTGGTTGAAGTGTCAGCACGCGACGGCCCGGGAGTTGCCACGTCACTCAGGCCGGCCGCTTCGTCTCTCTCTGTGCCGGCTGAGTACACGGCTTGGAGGCAGCTTGAGACAGTTCGTCTCCGTCCACAACTAGGCCCAAGCCATCCCCGGGAGTGGTATGTGTCTCACCGCTTTTACTGTTAGGCCAGTCCCGTCCGAGTACCACCGGGAACGGAGGATCAGGAAGGATTGCCACGGTCACTTTCTGTACTGATCCTCCGTAGCTGATGATACAAGCAGCGGTCCTATACCAGCGGGTTTCCCCGTGTACACAGGTTATACCGGCCTTATCTTTCAACCACTGTTGCGGTAGCACAAAGCGGCGAGTGACAATGGAAATGTTGCTGCCGGAATCGAATAGAGCTGACGTTTTAAAGCCGTTAACGATCACCACGCCAGTGTGTGGGACCGTCGACGGGTTTGTCAGAGCACACCAAGCCCTCTTCCCCCTCCACCTGCATTCCACCTCGTTCCCAGGCGGTTTGCGTGCCCGCAGCTCCGGGGACGTCGGCACAAGCTCTGCCATATTTTTAAATTGTCTACCCCAGACCGGCTGGGTGAAACCCTGGGGTAGTGTTTGTAATACTAAGAAGCAGGCCACCTGCTCTATCACCTGAAAAGGCTTCAGTTCCTGTGGCCGTAGCCACTGCCTTACCTTTGTCCATAGGGACCAGGCTTGTTGTGAGGTCGGCCGCTCAGGGTCGAACCTCCAGTTGTTCAGGTAACTCACCTGCCAGTCTCGGGCCCCCTTAGGTGGGAAATGGGGTTCTGGCTTCACAGGAAGGCAGGCACTCTCCTCCGAAAGAGCATAAACAGTGCTCCTGGCCTCCCCCTTCCGAAGCAGCCCACGTCTCCGAGCCCCTCCCGCACACCCGCCAGCCTGCCTAGGTTGCCTAGCGGAGCATGCTGCGGGCAGAGCTTGTACCGGGTCATTCCGAAACGTGGAACACCCTCCCCGTCTGAAAACTCAGCCCCGATACACTCCCACCTGGGTATGTTGCAAGTCCTGTCCCCTTCTCTCCAGGGACTTCTCCATCCTGCCGACTACGCCAATGTCGCAATAATGAGACATCACACAGATAAAGGTTTGGGGCAGCCACCCGTATAATGAGATATCCTGGCTGCAAAGTTGTATATACTTTTAAAGGGGAAGACAGGAAGTGAGGTCATATGGGTCTGGCTCAGGATCATCTGCCATTGGTTCAAGCCTGGAGGTGACATCACAGGAGCCAGAGCCGGTAAGGTCTGCTTCCATTGGCTCGGTCCCGGAAGTGACGTCATGAGAGCCAGGTGAGATCTCCTGGGAATGGTCTACAGGCAAGGGAAAAAAAGAATCAGTGCACTTTGCCACATCCCGGCATGCCTCAGAACTGCCTTCCCTTGAGCCCTTTAGCTGCCTCCCATGCACGTGTGTGACAATACTAATTTGCTGTTATATTTCTTGCATGTCTTAAGCAAATTAAGTAATAAAATAGACAAAGATCACCTGGGGCTTCATGTATAACGCCGTGCGTAGAACTCACACTATAACATGGCGTAAGCACAAAAACGGGATTGTGCGTACGTATAGAAAAATCCAGACGCAGGAATCTGTGCGCATGCAAACTTTCGTGTTCTTCCACTACATAAATCCCGATCAGCGTGAAAATTAACACACGTGCACGCGCCTTCTGTCCCGCCCCAACTCCTCCCAGAATTACACCTCTTTGAATATGCAAATCAATATAAATAGCCTTCTGTGAAAAGTCAATGGGAAAAGCACGGGGGAAAATATAAGAATTTCAGCGAATACCAAGTGGAGGCAAAGGAAAAACGTACTATTTGTTGGTTTAAACAGTGATATAAGCAACAAAAGAAAGTTGATCGAGTGACAGAGTGTCGGAGAAACTCGAAAGATCACGTTCACAAAGTTGCACAGTGCCCGAAATAAAAAAAAGAAGTTGTCACATATCAAAGTCAGCGTGAAAAGGCGAGTCGTAGCCCACCGTCTGAGTGTCATATGAAAGCTTATTAGGGTGCAGACAAAAAAAAATAGGCACACAGTGGGGAAAAAAGCACAAAATGTCAACTTTAATCTCAAAATTTCCACTTTAATCACGTTGTTTATTTTGCCATTAAAGTAGAACATCATAAACTTCATCTTAAAATCGTTTATTTTACTAGTTTCTCAAGTAGCATGTTAAATGCTTTGTTTTGTGTTTGATCTTCTATGTACTCTGTGTGTGTGAATCACTACGTGCTTCTGTTCTTTCTCTTTCTCCAACAGGACACAGAATCCATTACATTCGAGATATTACAGCCCTCTGAATAATTAAAATACTGAGATGTATACGTGATATCTTTTTCATGATGATAGGAGTTAAAGCATGTTATTAAACATGGGAACACGGTGGCGCAGTGATTGTTCATGTCTCACGCAAGAGGCTTGCTGCGCCATGTGCGACCTTCGATGAAATAATTTATTACAGAAGTACTGTCTCTTTCAAACGTACTAACCTCCAATTCCTGTCCTTACTTTTCTTTCTCCAAATACCCAATCGCCACACAATCAGCTCTGTAATAGATGTTAAGCCATTTGTAAGCTTAGAATGCCGATTCTTCAAAACGTTTAAGGAACATTGAAATATCTTCGTAGTACATGTTTAATTATTCTATCCGTCTGTCCTTCCAGTGTCGCGTCAGCACCAGCAAGAATACAGCGCAAGGCAGGAGCTATCCGTGAACTAGCTAGCGCTGCGGCACCGTGTCCTCACATGTTTTAATTATTAACAACAGATTATTTAAATGAAGTTAAAGTTTTATCTGTATACTATAAGCAACATATTTTGCTGCATTTCATCTTAAAAATGATATCATCATCATATGCGCTTTATAAAGTAGCGCAGGTTGTGCAATATTATTACTGTAGTGTAAGTTTACAGTGGGGTACCGGTAATTGTACTTATAAGTACTAACAGTTCTACAAGGAGCACTTGATGGACTGATTGAGTGTGTTTATAGTTCTTGGGATGAAACTGTTTCTGAAACACGAGGTCCGTACAGGAAAGGCTTTGACGCTTTTTGCCGTGGTTGAGGTAGTGTGTGCTTGAAACTGTATACCGATAATTCTCTTTCCGATCAGCTGCTGCTGTGATTCACACTCAGATACAGTGATATAAATACTACGAGTGGTGCAGTGAGAGTAATATGGAAAAAGATGATCCGCAGTGGCAACCCTTAACGGGAGCAGCTGAAAGAAGAAGAAGATGCAGTGAGCGTAACAACGCTAAAGCAGTTCTGGTATTTGGAATACTATGGCTATTCCCTGGACCATTATGCTGCTACAGGTTAATTACAATCAGATGCATTACACTAATAAACAATATGCAGTTAATTTCAGTGTATTTATAAAGCCGCGCCAGGAATGTGGATTTAAGAATGAAAGGGTGATCACACAGGAACAGTAGCACTGCTTTGACGCTGGGTGCTGCTAGTCTGCAAAACCGAGCGGAGAAATTGCGTACGCCAAAGTATGAGTTACCGTGGAAATGTGCGTGGCTTTACGCCAAGTTTAGGTTTTATACATCACGATTTGAGCGTGGAAACGTTCGTACGCAACATTTCTGTGCGTACACACCGTTTATACATGAGGCCCTGGTGTAGGGAGACTGACACTTTTTTCCTCACAGGGTTAGCAGGCTGACGGGAGACATCCCCAGTACAGTGAATGTAACAGATTGCTGGTTGGTAACAGTATTAACCAAGGTGTTTGAACCTTCATGTGTCTAACACCATTAGATCGAGGTTATATCCAGGGATACCCTGCGATGAAGGTTTAATGTGTAAATGTTATCATCTGGGGAAACTTTTTTGTCACCACGTCATGCAAAACTAAGAAAATCAGAGTAAATTCCCGGGATGATTAAGCTAGAAATTTTCCAGGTTCCACTTGTGAAAAGAAACAGGAATAAGCACAGATTTGCATACAAAAAGATTCACAGACTTTTAAACACTCGCCAATTTGCATTTTACCCTGGGATCACATCCCTACACTTGCAGATCTACTTTTCTTTTCATACTGCTTTGTGATGTTATTAATGTGCAGGTTTCCAGATACAACAGTTTTTTCATAAAAACTTTTGATTCATATGAGAATTTTTTGCTTATTCACATTCCACTTACTAATAAACTACAAAATTACATTCATAAAGCATCAGAAAACTAGAAGGTATTAGAAAAAAACACAAACCAAAACTCTAATCAAAGGCAAGTTTTTAAAATCGTTAAAGGCAATCTTTGAAAAATGCAGGTTGTCAGATGTATGGGCCATGCAAGTTTTTATGGCAAAATATCTAACAGTATGTGAGGAAGGATGCAAGAGCTACACAGCCACTTACCCATTCTCCTTCTTTACCTTCAGACAGGAAGACTGCAAACTGGTAGAAAAATCCAGACTCTGCCCCTTCTGGTGTGATATGATTAAAAACCCAACTACGACAGGAAGTCATCATTAGTTTGTAATGAACACCAGCTGATGGAAACATTTCTCTGTACTTTGCAGGTAAACATTTTTGACAAACCATGTAGCTTTCCAACATTTATCAAACAGAGTTCTCCACTGTTGAGACCTCTAATTGTCTATTTTGTGTCTTTGTGATTTCTTTACAAGGTATAATTAAAACAAAGGCATCCATCTGAATATACACTGAAAGAAGAAAAAAAAAGTTTTAATTCCCTCAAACTTTTCAACTTTATTTTGCAGGATGTTTTGATTCCAAAAGTTCGGTACTTCTTTCTAATATCTAATACAGTTTTGCCCAGATTTGTAAATCACTCACCCTGGATCTCAGACACAGCTTTTCTTGAGAGACTTCTATTCATCCTCCTGAACTCCAGTACGCCTCTTATTGGCCTTCCTGCTGGAGATGTCATTTTGAAGGATGGTTTGTTGTGCTTAAATTCAGTTTTTTCATCATTTCACCACTTCTTTAAAATGGGTGTGGTTGTATTTTGTTTTTTTAAGAATTTTCATGCACGTACAGAATTTGAATGCATTTCCCTGACAGAGCTCCTAGAGTCAGATGAGGCAGATTATTAGCAGAACATAAAGCAAATACACAGTAAGTTTAAAATAGGAATGTTAGTTAACTTGCTAGATTTTTTTTATTTTATTGATTTTATTAAAAATCACACAACATTCCATACAAATAAATCAATTTTTACAAACATAAGATCAAAAACAAAATCAACCCCCACCCAAGAAAGAGAGCTAAGCCAGAAGAGTAAAACATAAAGCTAGTAAAAATAAGTAAGTAGATGAATTAATAAGTGAATAAAGATAAATGGAGAAGAAAAATTCTCAGTGCTTTAAAAACTTATTCTAAAATGTTATTGATCAGATCCTGCCAGGTTCTGAAAAAGTTCTGCACAGATCCTCTAAGTGAGAATTTGATTTTTTCCAGTTTCAAATAGTATAAAACATCAGTTACCTACTGACATAGAATAGGAGAGTTAGGATTCTTCCAGTTGAGCAAGACAAGTCTACGTGCCAATAGTGTAGTAAAGGCATTTACAGTTTGTGTGTCCTTCTCCACTTTAAGCCCATCTGGGAGTCCACCAAACACACCTGTTAATGGGTTAGGAGGGATTGGGACACCAAGGCTGTCTGACAGGAATTTAAAGATTTTGGTCCAGAATTATGTTAATTTGGTACAGGACCAAAACATGTGACCCAGTGAGGCTGGATCTTGCCCTGGAAACATTTTGAAAAATTTTAAGTGAGAGAGATGTGCTCTATATATAATTTTGAGTCTTTTTTTTTTTTTTTTGCATTGTTCACATTCATTTCAAATTTCTGTTGGAGTAGAAAATGTAGAAATGCACTTCAATTGTCCACTCTTGAAAATTATTTTTAAAAATGAGTTTATTTTCTCACATACACACACACACATACAAAGGTTCCAAAATCTGTGTGCATCTAAAATATGCAAGTGGATCATTTTTCACTGTTGATTAATCTACCATATTCGCAGAGCATCCAGCTCAATGAGAGCGTCCATCATAGGAAGGACATTGAGTAGTCTCATGTATGTTTATTGAAAACGGTAGACATTCCTCTGTGGTGCTTGCTGGGGGCCAGACTGCAGAGCTGCCTGCTGCTGTTGCTGATGGCGAAGCTGTTGGGAATACGGGTCCTCCAATGATTTGACAGAAACTGTGGTTTTCGGGCCGGTCTTCCAGACAACACCATCAGAGTCAACTACAGATGCCTCAACGGTCACTGTGTGGTTACCAAGAATTGCAAAGTTCAGTAAAAACTGTGTGCTGAAGTAGTCATTGTGCGGTTCAACTCTTTGCTCCATTTCATTGGTCATATTGTCTAGTGGAATCTAACAGAGAATAAAACATTGTATATATTAAACAGCTTAATTCCTTGCACACCCAAATGAAAGAAACAACAACAACAACAAAAAAAAAAAAAACACACACACACAAAATTCAGATTTAGATGCTAAAAATTCCAGACTGCTTTTTACCATCAAGGTGCTAAAGGAAAGTCCATCTCAGATAACAGGCTTAACATTTACTGAAGTGCACAAGTCACTTGAGGTTAGTAATTAATTTAATTCACTTTGTGCCATAAAGTCAGTGGATGTGCAACCAATGCACCTTCAGCTCCAATGCTTTCCCCCTCAAAACACACAAGAATAACAAAAAAGGAGAAAAATCTTCTGACTTGGCTAAAGAAAGCAGCCACCTTAATGAAGGTGCATTGTCATAGGTATGAAGGAGCCCCAGCAGAGTTTCTTTACACATTTCTACTTAATAATTATTTAGTTAAAAATATTTAGTAGAAGTGTGCTGAAGTATAGGATATGCAGCATTGTACATATTGGCCATCAGTTTTATCTGTTCTCCTCAGCTACTACTTCTGGGGGTCGAGAGCACACTCCATAACTGAGCCCGCCTTCTTAAATGTGCTTGTTGATTCTGTGGGCTACTTATGAAGTAATGTTACTAGACCAGCACATCACAGTGTACAAAATCATACTGGCTACCACAGACTTGAAATACAAGTAAAAAATGTCACTAGCCACGTTAAAGGAATACAGACACTCAAGAAAAAAAAGGAGTCTGATCTGCCAAGACTTGAACCCAGAGCGCTAGAGCAGTAAGGCAGTGTGCTGCCCAGATTACATTTCTGAAACTGCATAATGTGATGCAAAGACTTGCACATCACAATTCTGCCTAAAGTCCATCCTAAAACAACCACCTTTATGTTTTTTCCTTGTGAAAATCAGTCAACAACTTTGACTTGAAAGGAAAGGGTTATTTATGAAACATTCAAGACAAGCAGCAGCTCCGCATGGAAAGAGTCGGAGTGCATCACAGGATACACACATAATGTCATTACCCCATAGTCACCTTGACAGTATACCGTTAGACTAGGAGTAGAACCACAAGAAAACAAGCAGGCTTCACACATTTATTACCTTGTAGTCCTGCCCAGTCTTGTTTTGTATGGTGGAGCTGACGTTTAAGCAGACAGCTTGGATTTTACGGAAGAGGCCAGGATTAGAACCATGTTGAACCACCCCCTCCACCTTAAGAGCCAACTGTTGGTTATTCTGTACTGTGATTGGTTCATTGGAATTCCGGGGTGCTGGTGACAAAGCAAGCTTTATATATAAAAAGGATATAAACAAAGTTATGTTCAAGGAATACAACTGAGTGTCAACTTACGGATTTGGCAATTCTGTTAAGGGTGCCACTGGTATTAGGCCTGGCACAAGTAAGTGCAGAAATAACTTCTAAATCAATGAGCCAACCCCACACTTAATTAGATGATACAGAATCTTTTTTTTTTTCCTTCTTTCAAATAATGGTGTATAAGGGCCACCGATAGTAAATAGCAAACTTTATTCAATAAGGTTGACAAAAATATTACTGGAGACTGGCATATACATTATTAAAGAAGATAAGCATACCATTTGAAAGTGATACAATCTTACTTACTTTGATGCTTGTTGATTGCAATTTCTGGAAGAAGTATCTTTGAAAAGAAAGTGGTACCTTCAGCAGACCAATGACTGCATCACAAAGGCAGGCAGTGTGCTGTAATAGAAGGAAAAAACAAAAGACAAATGCATGCAATGAATTAGTATGTCGAGTTCACACAATAACTAAAAAGAATGCAAAGAGGCAAAAACTACTATTAAAAAAAAAAAATAATAATATCATGGATATCTGACTGGCAGGGGAATGGCAAAATTAACAAACAAGGGCCTTTAGGCACCCCACGATCTGCAATCCTTGGATTATCAGAACATGACAATTTATACAAACAGGAATGATTAGTGTTGAACGTGTGAGGGCACAAACAAACACTGTAACAATGTAAGAATTCACTGACTAAAACGAGACGATAACGGTACAACATATACTGTGGAGTTTGCCTTTCTAAAGACACAGTTTGCATGTTTTCCCCATGTCTCTGCAAGTTTTCCTTAAGGGTTTTCGTCCTTAAAAAAATAAAGCTGGAAACTCTCTGTGCAAGTGTGTGTGTGGGATGCCTTATCTTAGATGGTACCAGGACAGGTATCTGCATGTGCCAAAATAGTATTAGTGAAGCAGTAAATAGAGTTATGTTAAAATGTTTCCAAAATAAACTAAGAATTTAAATTTTTTTTTAAAAAAAATCAATAAATAAAAGGGGAAAAAATCTCAAGACAATACATCATAAAGGTTGGTACAAAAAGCAATATTTTAAAGTTAAAGCCACCACAAACTATCGACTATGATGCACATCAAGAGCATAAAGTGTTCCTCGACTCTACTCAAACATAACGCAGGTTTTAAGATTATAATTAACACCCCACCTTTGGTGCATCATTGACATTAAAAGGCTACAAATTGCAATTCTGTTCTTACCAGGTACGAAACAGGAGGATACTTCCTACTGAGGGATTCAACCTCTTCTAACACATGATTGAAGACAGCCATCATCCTTCTTTCATATTCACTTTCAGCTTGCACTGGCCCAGAAACACTGTACTCCTGGAAGCTGAAGACAACCAGTTACTTTATATATATAAAAAAAAAAAAAAAGTATCTCCTCATGATTGCTACCCCAATTTGGGGGTTTAAAACAAACAGGTAAACCACAATTAAGCTGGTTAATGAAATACACTTAACATTCTGACAGGTCATAATCACTTTTGTTATAAAAGTGAACAAAAGCATATAACTGAAAACATCCAGCTTTGGAAAAGCATTATAATTTTCCACTATGTGCTCTCAACAAACACACCTTTGAAATTTCTTGGTATCTTGATGAAGTTGCACTTTAAAACAAACAAACTCTGAATGAAACTCTGACTCTCTTACCTGGCTGATTCAGGATCGAGGATCAAGGCTTCAATAATGTGAGAAATCAGGAGGCAGCTTTGCTGTTGTCTGAAGTACAGGGTAAAGGGAAAATAGGCAAGCCCTTATAGTTAAAAGAAAAACAAAAGCAATGCAGTAATGTGGAGATGTGTAGTGTGCAGAAAACATTATCAACAAATAATACAGATGAGCAAAACAGACAAGTTCTGTTTTGCTAAATTCACACTAAAATTTGTTTTGCATGCAATTTCACAATGATAACACTCAGCCATTGAAGAGCTTTCTGGGTTTTTTTGCGGGTGGCAGGCATCTTCATTGATACTTTTGTGCTTATCTGCATTTTTCAGCTCACATTACACAAACCATTTTTTAAAAACGTGATATGCTGCATAATTTCCATACAGAGAATCACAAAAGTACATTAATCGAGTATAATACTGCGTTTTCTGCATAGGAAAAGATGCTACAAAAGAACTCATCCCTTACTGTTACCCAGCAATTTCCCACTCCAATTTCTCGATTCCTGTAGGTGGGGCTGAGGATATCCATGCTGTACGGGCTGTGGAGGAATGCACTAAGTATTGTTTCCATCTCTAATACATATTTAGAATTTCAATCACCAAGACTACTATCATAACTGGCAAAGTCAGCACTGAACTACCAGAATACCACAGCCCTTGTCTAATGGCTTAACAATATGTCTACACGTGGCAGAAAATGTGCTTTTAATTTATGCACAAAATGATAGGCAGATGCAGAGATTTACCACCGGAAAATACGTCCAAAGATTAAAACACCTTTCTGCCTGTGAAAATGACACAAATTTTGTTGGTCTCAAAACAAACATTCTTGAGTAGCAGGACCAAGATTCACTACAAGCTCAATGTTGCATGAATTGTTGCTCAACATTAATTACCAGTAATCACTGTGATTTATGCTTTATATGGATATGTGGAAATGTAGAATTTCTTACTGTTGTTTCATATATTACAAGTAGCCTTAGCTTGGATTCATTACACGTATAAAAATATTTTACCTTTCACTTGGAATGTTGCTTGCTTACTTGTTTGCTTTCTGGCAGTCAATCGCAATAGATAACATCTGCTTGCTATCCTGTTCAAATTCATCACGTTATTCAATCTTTGAACTTTTTTCTCCTAAAAAAAGCCACCAAAACACAACCAAGACCTCACACAGACAAGAAACTCGCCCACAATCTTGTTGTACCAGAAACTCTTCTCTGGATAATGGTCTGCCGTTCTTGGGCCTTAACAGCTATTCAAGATGTGAAGTCAAGCCAAGTTAGACTTTTCACTACTAAAGTTTTTGTCCTTAGTCATTTCATTTTCTTGTAGAGACTGATCTAAAATATGATTGACAAGAAATACTGATGAACTGTACAATATGCAGGAATTGGACTTACTCAATTTAATTTAGTTCCTTTTTGCATTGTGCTCGTCACGGAGTATAAGCTCAGAGCACATGCGCAAGTCTGAATTAATAACGGCCTTCAGGCTGAGCAACACTCTCAAATCACGACTTGCAGTGAATGAAATTCAAATAGCTGGAGTTCATCAATATTTAGTGTCTTGCTAGGAGACACAAAGTCTCTTAAGGGATATCTAAAATACTTGGCTATTAATCTAACTCATTAGATAGCAAGACCACACTACCTACACATGAACACTTTGAAACTATCAATATTTATTTTATTACAAAACAATCTTAATAGAATAGGTCCTAAAACGGAGGGAAATATGTTTTCCAATTTAAATCTTTCCATGTAAGAAAGCCCTAAAAACACCACACAGGTACTGTTGGGCTGAAATGAAAAGGCATTTGTCACCCGTACCGCTCATTGTCCAATACCAAAAGGATACAGTTCAACATTCCTCAGCGTTGCAGAATCTGCATCAAACGAGGACTGGTAAAGATCACTGTAGCGATTTGCCAAATTTCCAAATTCATCCATTGACACTTTCATCTGTTCAAAAAAGAGAAACATGTGCATATCAGGCTAAATAAAGCTCAGTGAGTAAAGCAACAAATCACTACACAAGTCATTCCTTCTGGTAGAAATTACCCCATCATCTCAAGAGACGTTTACCTTCTAATATTTAATTTATATTTGCTGTGCATAGTGCAATTACATTTTCCAGGCTTTCCTTGATTGACGTAGCTCTGTACCGTCCATGTAAGAATTATGAGGAAGGAAAAAAAAGATGCACCACAACAAAAAATACTACAATACTGCTGACACACTGAGTAGCTAGATTATATTTTGTGCTACATGCAAGTGTATGACTCTATGAGGCAGTGCTCACATTTGAAGTAGGAGCAGGGAATGTGTTTAATTGGCTCTTAAATATCAAATTGCTTCACTTCACTATCGCTTATAACATCAGTAATAGTACACAATTCTTACACCAAATGCTCCGGAGGGGATTACACAGAGTGTGGGGGTCATTTTGATTTCCACAGTACTACAGTGATGGATGAGCTTAATATGAAACATGCATCTAACATTAGCTAACCTTGTGAATTAACTGCTTTGGCATGCTACAAACCTGGGCTGGTACTCCATCTTCAAATGACACAAGAGCCTGCAGGCCCAGTCGGCTGAGATCGTTATTCGTGTATTCTGCCATCTTTGATTATATTTTTTTGTGTATTAATATTGTTTTTTTTGGTGGTAGTACTATTTAATGTACTTTGTGATGTCACACATTTGTCTTAACCCATCCCACCACCCAAAAGGATTTTAAATCCACAATTGTACATATTTAAACAATATTTTAAACAAGAAGCACTTCAATCAATTATTTGTTGACATCCTTATTATAAAAATAGAAGGTCATCTCACAAGGATTCATCCAAAACTATTTTTTAAGTACAATAACTGAGAATTCTGTGCGTCTTTAAAATCCATTGCCATAATTACAAGGTTTAAGTGAGATGAATTAACTAATTAGGTGTAAAAGATCTGACACATGTTTGGAATAATAAACTGGAATACAATTCAGAATCAAACCATAAAACTGAACATTGAAAAGATAATTACTGTATTATTTTATCATCCCTCCAAGTGTCATAATAATGTATCATCATATCCTTAGCAAATCCCATGCGTAATCATAGTTCTTTTCATTCTCAGATTGAGGAGGTATTGTTAATCATTTTATTAGTAGCTTATTACTGCAGTCTGAGCCGTTTTCGAAGCCCACTTCCAGAATAGAAGATAGCAAAATTTTGATTACAAATAAGGCAACAGCATTGTGGGGCACACCTGTGTGGAAATACGTCCACATCGTTGTAATTCGTTTCCCGACGTTAGGGCAATAGTGGTGGCAATGGCTGGTGGTGGACTGGTCTTCAGGCTGTTGCAGGTACAAATGAGCTGTGATAGGGCCTGAAGAGTGTCAATGCGCAGTTTTACAAATTCACACTGAAAGCTTAGTGGGTTTAAAGGAGTGCTTGCTGCCTGGAGATTAAAAAAAGAAAGACAGAAATCATATTCGTGTAAGGCTAAAGATAATAATGCATAATATTTTTGTATTATCTTTAAAATAGTATGTACTGAAAAATATGCCAAAAATAAGTCTGCATCAGACTAAAACTATGAAAAATGTATCATCTGCCAACATATTGATATAACAGGATCTTCATTTCCATACATGTCTCAAAAAAAAAAGAAAAAACCTTTAAATGTAACGCAATATAGCGAGGAAATAAGAGTGTAAATATCAGGCTCTGTCAGTTGTTTTATTGTTAAAATGCAAATTAATAAAAAAAAAAAAATTACCGTTAATGAAGCAATTCCCTTCTGATAGGACTTCAGGGCCTCTGCAATGGCAGCCATAACTGTGCTGTGGTCACCTTCCTGTATGCTGCTTAAGCACTGTTCAGCTTGTGAAAACTCCTTTAAGCTATTGAGCCAAAAGTAAAAGTGCTCTGAGGCCACTCGAGTCCGCAGGCTCTGGTACAGCTCACTCGCCATTTCATGGCAACCCTGACAAACAAAGAACAAATTTGAACATGCAAGCCTAAATAATGAGGTGTCACTTGTGCCACTGGTTCAAGTCAATAGGTGCCTGTTCCCCTTATATTGAACTTTTAGTCGTAGTTGCTTTGTAATGTGTACAAGTACCCAATAGGCACCTCAGATACAAACCTATAGAGAAAACTCAACAATTAAGTACTTTCTCCTGAGCAGTTAACTAGCATTTCATATTTCATCTGTTGGCAGTTTACCAGTTTCTTCCAGGCTTGCCTACAGTTTTTTTATTTTACATATATTTGTAAAGCCCCAATCCCCCCAACCAGATTCAACAAATCAGGGAAAGGCACATTTCTTGTTTAGTACTGGTTATGGTTTCTCGTCTTCAGTCTACTAAATTGTAACAGAGGTTCCATTAAACACATGTAAACACAAATTATAATTATGTTGAAAAAAAATCATATGCCCAACACATGACCTCCCCTTCATAAAGCTGTAACTTCAAATTTAATCATCACAAACGTTGCTGCTCATTATTCTAAAGCTTTCAACAGCTTTCTAATATTTTAAAGTGCCGCTATCTGTGCCAAATTTCACTGCGTGTGAGCAACTGTTTTTTGGATAGGGTCCAATGCCTCAGATCCTCACACACCACCCACACTCCAAAGCTGGTTAAATAGGTTCAGGGATGCCTACAAGTACATCCAGCACGTTGAAATGTTGACCGTATCACAACTGATAATGGCCTCTGTGCACTGTGATACCGTGTTAGGTAGTCCGTTTTGACTTTGCTTGCAGAATGGAAAATATATGCACCTTTTCCAGATAAGGCCACGGTTAACAAAATAATTGGGTTCACACAGTCGATCATCCAGATCACAAAGGTCCTTATTTGTTGAGTTTTTGCAGTCAAAGTTGTTTGAGGAATTTACCGCTCTAAAAAAATTTCATATATGATCTGCGGTTTTCTGCTAAAAATAGCTTGCTGAGCAGAAGAGTGGACTGTAGTGTACAGTTCATCTTGCCTTACACCATACCAGGTAACAAAAAATAATGGAAAGAGTGGGCGACATGGTGTTGCAGTGTTCATAGTAAAGACATTTTGGACCAAGTGAGGTCAGTATTGCTAAGAAGCCACACATATGCATAGAAAGGCAGGTGTATAATGGAAGGTGATTGTTATATGATGATTCTGGGGGCGTTGCACACACAAACAGTACCTTTATGAAAAATGATATAGGATTCAGTGGCGAGATGTGAAACGTAGCTGCTAAAGTCATGATTTCAAATTCAGATTCTGAAGGTCTATGGCAGTAGGATATTTTCACTACCTCCAGCCATCATCGTCTTAGTAAGTAGCCAAAGATTGCTAATGTAACCAACTTTGTTTTGATCAATGTCATCTTAATTGATTTGATTTTAAAAAAGATATTAAACCCTTAATTGCTTCTTTCTACCTTTATCAGTTATCAGCAAAGAGATGTAAACAGAGCCAACTACTACCCAGCTAACTCAGTTATTATGGGAAGATGTGCAAAGTATTTGGTCTTCTCCTATCCAGAATACAGAAATACAAAAAAACAAGCATTTTAGAAATGTCTAAAGTGAAAAAATAAGAACAGTAACAAGATATAGAATAATTTCAGAAATCTGCAGTCACTGTGACTGTCCATGACATTAATCTAAGAAGCTTGGGATATTAGAAAAAAAGACCACAGGGTTAAGATTCAGGCAGGAAGAAAGCATTTTGTGTACCACACTTGATTTCATTTGCTTTTCTTCTCATACAGCCATTTCTCCCTAATGGTTTAAGTAAACCTTAATCATTAGTAAAAGATGATGCTTACTAGTTTGGTTAATGCATTTTAACAAAAAGTACACAGTGGCCACATTGTAAAATTAGCGTTTTCACTGAAGTCCATACTGATAAAACGCCTCTCAAGGATTTTACACTTCTTGGTTTAGCAGTAACCTTTAAACAACACAAAACCATAATATACTTTACTACAGAGGCCTTTCAACAAAAATAAACAATTTAGCTTTATAACCTCTGTCAGCCTGCATTAAAGATAAACCTTTATGAAGTGTTCACTGAAAAGACTCACCTGATTATACAATACGAGCAAAGGCACTTGTCATCATCAGAATTCATTTAGTTCTGATTCATTTTAATGTGCTCTTTTATGCAGCGTGTTATGTTTAGAAGCCTGTAACAATTACTATCAACATGCCATTTGTGCAGTTATACAACATATTTGATGGACTCAGCCGAGAGAGTGGGCGATACATTTTAACAGCTCTCAGTGCAGAAGTAATTTCCAGCTTCCATGTTATCTTTGTGAAGTGTACTGACACTCACTGAGCAAGTCAAGGTAATGCCCAACAGCTCTGCATGTAACTACAGAGGAAAATCCCCCTTCACTTCAAAGGATAACGATCATTATGCAAGTATATATGCAGGGAGAAAAATATGCTGTGAAATATATATTTTATAAATTAAGTAGGCACAGTGTTTATGCCATAGCCTCCCAGAGTTTAATTTGCTCCCAGGCAGTCTGTGCACAACTTACACGTTCACCTCCTCACTTCAGTTCAGTTCAGTTTAGATGGCAAGAAAGCATAATACCTATGTTTCACAGATGTCAGAATTGTTTAATGTAAGAAAATAGACAGCAGGAAAACACCCATTCTCTAATCCACTTAGTATACTATTATTATTCATGAATTTATTGGTTTGTTTTTTGCATCCATTAATCTATGGACATGTTATGTCATGTAAATGTGGCAAAGAGAACACACTGTTAGTTTAGGAAATGCATCATAAACAGATTACAAACAGGGCTCAAAGATGTTTGATGAAGACTATTGCTCTTCTTAGAGAGGCATCAACCCAGCCTACAAAACATAACTTGAGGCACAAACGTCTGTAATAGGGAACATTTTACACTGTGATTACTTTCTAGAGGCACCATGAAGGTGCAACTCAAGGGATATGAAAAGTGCAATACAAAAATAAATGAAACCGAATGCAGGACATTTTTTACTATTAAGGGGTCTTTGATTAATCTATGGACATCAATGCAATAGATAATTACTTTTATTTTAAGCACCTGGAGATTAACTGGCGACATTATAAAAGTATTCAGAAGTATGAAGGTAATTGTATGGAGGAATCTAGTTGCTACTTTAAAATAAATTCTTACAACAAGAATGTAGGACACAGCTCTAGCATGGCTAAGACTGAATTTTATAAAAACTTTTTTCCATAAAGAAAACCGATTCATTGAATAACTTACACACTAGTGTAATAGACAGGATCTTCAAATTTCAAATTTGCTGGACCTTTGAAAGGGTTGGGTGAACAGAAATTAGTGTCCTAGGTTGAGCTGAAAGGCCTGTTCCTGGTAAAACTGATCTTAATCCAGTATTACCGAGGTAATAAAATTATAAAAAGTATGCATGTGGTGAATAGAACAGAACAACAAGACTGTGCCACAATATCCTTAATTGGTATTAACAGAAAAAAAAAAATTCCTAGGGCTCTTACCATTCGGGAGGCTTGTCGAGCAATTCTGTACACAGTCCACCCATTAGCAACATTTTCAAGCTGTTGCTTGATGACCATTTTCACCTCTTGTGAAAGAGACTTCTGACTGGCAACAAATATCACAGTTGCTAGGGAAACCTGAATGTCAAAAAATAGACCAAAAAAAAAATTGTACAGAATAGTCAACGTAAAATAATTATCAAATGAAAATGAGCAGTTGTCATTGAATATATTCACTAACCACTGCCAAAATTACTGTATTAGAAAGTAGAAATGTGGTATGCCCATTTTCGGGACATATCACAGCTATACATCTAAATACAGTGAACCCTTGTTTATCATGGTTAATCCGTTCCAGACTCTACCGCGGTAAATGAATTTTCGCGAAGTAGGATTCTTTATTTATAAATCAAATATTTTCGCAGTTAAGAGTATAGAAAACCTGTTTACGACCTTCTAAATACGTTTTTTAACATTATTAGAGCCCTCTAGGCATTAAATAACACCCTTTAGTCACCATTACACTCGTATTACCCAATATATTAGACAAAATAAGAGAAAATAAGACATTAGACGTTACAAATATATTATTATTATTATTGTACTGTACATTTAATTACACACACACACACACACACACAGTTCTTGCACACAACCACTAACCTATGAAGGCACGAGCTCAGTAGGAGAGTCTTCAGGTTGTAAGCTGGAGCGCTGATCGCACCCTCAGAGGACACAGACGCCCCTGGGAAAACCCCTGAAACAGCCGACAGTCTACCTTCACATTGCTCCTTACCCTTCTTACTTGCGCTATAATGCGCAATAAACCTCTCACGCGGTACTTGGCTTACTTAAAAGTATTGTGCAGCGCCTCTCAGCTTTGGAATTGGTTGTTTTGTTTCTCTCTCTCTATCTCTCTCTCAGACAATCTCTGCTCCTGGCGGAACTGTCATCTCTGACTTGTCATGGAGCACGTTTAAACTTTTGAAAAGAGACAAATGTTTGTTTGCAGTGCTTTGAATAAAGTTCTTTTTTTTCTACAACCTCCTGTGTCTCTGTGCAAATCTGCAACCCAAGCGTGACAATGTGGTGCAGTATCTTCAGCAGGTGCGTCGTTGTCTTCTTCCGCTGAAGGAGTACTAGGAGTAGGCAGTGGATGTCTGGGTGCGCGGCTGAAGAACATCTTGATAGGCAGTTGCTGGCGCTGTCTTTTCATATGCGTGAGGAGGCTTTTGTAGGGTATTGCCATCTTTGATCATATCCAAGAGTTTCACCTTCTCCTGGATGGTAAGCATCTTCCTCTGGCGCTTAGTTTCATTGTCAGAAGGCTTAGAAAAAGCAGCATGTTTAGGAGCCATCGTGGGGCTTAGATAAAAGTTCTCAGAAAGCGCATGTGTAGTGACGTAAGTGTGTATGAGAAAAAATCGCGATAGAGTGAAGCCACGAAAGTCGAAGCGTGATAGAGCGAGGGATCACTGTATATCGATAGCTATATGTTGCGCAAGTTACTACATTTCAGTAAAGGTCCCTTTTCTACAACTTGTTCACTATTTTTGACTGAATAATTGAAATTCTTTAAGAAAGTAGTATGATGGTTTGGAAGACTAACAAAAAAGCAACATAAGATAATATTCTGAAATCCCCTTAACCCAACACAATATCTCAATGGCAAGATTCTATTCACCAGGCACTGAATGCAAAAGAGGAAATAGGGCTTGAGTCTATCAAAGGCCCATCAAGTCACCCACACAGGGTCCAATTTGAGATCACCAGCTAACCTAGCTACCCTGTTTCTGGCGATGGTAACTCAGTGGCGGACTGTGCATTTCACACCTAGGCCTTCAGTAGTGCTCCATCTGAATCAACCCGCCCCTCAAAAACTAATTTATGGTTATAAAAACCATCTTAATATGCAGAAATACAGTATAAAGAGCCGTTGCATCGCAGATAGATAACTCCTGTAGCTACAATAAATGCCTTTATTGAATAGACAAACCAGGGGTGAACAAGTTCCTTTCTACTGCAGCTACAGCCCGCGACACACATAAAAAACATCAATAATAACTCAAATACTTGCAATATTATTTAGGAAAATCGCAACATTTTACTCAACAAAAATTCGGATTATTTGTAAACAAAATCCATCCTCCTCTCTCTCCTCAAAAACAGTTCAATTACTCTGTCGTACAGATTATCCGTGCGCTTCAGTTCCATCACGAAGTCCCTTTCTATCGCCATCGAAGCTAATGCTGAAAGTCGAACCTGCCCCGTCGTATTTCTGGCATAAGTTTTAATTCGCTTTAGGGCTGAAAATGTCCGCTTGACAGAAGCAGTGGACATGGGAATGATCACCGCCAAACATACCAATGTGTACAGCTGCCCCATGCTCTCATTCAGATTTTTCTATTACACCATCCTATCCAATCAACGGGTCTGAATACGGTGACGTTGCCGTACGCTTGCTAGAGGGCCCTAGTGACACCAACTCAAAATCTGATTGGTTGAAGCAACAGTTTAATCGACATTTACTTTGTGTTAGAGGGCCTGCAGAACGGATTGTGAAGGCCTCCAGGCAGACTTCTTTGACTTTGACCCTGCCTGGTAACAAATGATGACTGAAATGTGATTGGTTAAATGCTTTAATACGAAAATACATGTCTGGAAGCAGCACAACCATCGGAAAAGCTATGAAAGGAAGCGGACAGACTATTTGGAATTATTTAATAAGTATTCATGGACAAAATATAATTAACATCAGTTTGTGATTCAGATATTTTTTTAGGCCAGCAGAGAAGGCCTTGCAGGCCCTGACGGCCCACCACTGTGGTAACTCCAGTCGCCTGTGCACAAGTCTTAATGTTTCCTTCTGGGAAGGATATGCATATCACACACAATGAACAAGTAGGAACAGGACACAAACCCAGGAAGCTGGATCGATAAAGCAGCAGAACTTTCTTACCATGCTGTCCAACTGACAAGAAAAATGTTTTATTTTAATAACATGGAAGAAAAAAAAAAAAAGAAGATTTTACACTGTCTCTACCAGGAACACTGTATCACACCCAATACCTGTTTCCCTACACTGGTACCAGCCATAAAGCTGAAGCAAGAATGTCATGTTAAAAGACAATATATCAGTTTAAAAGTTTTCTTCAATGTAATTCTCAATGAGAAAGTCTGCAGATGTCTTGCCTTATCTTGATTAACTCAGCAGAACAGACTCGGGCGACTAGCTGAAAAGCTGCATAAATTTCAGTTTAGCTCAGCAACTCAAAAAAGTGCCCCTCCTGGGGCAACTGGCGCCATGCAAAAATAAGTCCTTTATCTGTATATATATCTCTGATCTACTATTTAGCAGAAATGGTTTTATGCATCACTGAAACCTTAACAAAAACAGCAATGTTCACTTGCTCTGCCACTGGTCAATTTTCACCCTTTTGTATAACTGAAAATATCTCATTGAAACTTCTAACTTTCTTTCCTGTAGAAACAAACAACACTGTCCAATAAAGAAATAAAGATGCAAGTAAATGACAAAGTGAAGGAAACACCAGAGAAAATGAAAGATGCAAATGATACTGAAAGAAGCCGATTTGAGAGCTGGAGGAAATCCTTCTCTATTAGATCTACCGTTACCCAATTTTCCTGAATTTTATCCGATTAACAGCAGTGTTAATACCTGCAATAATCAACATAAAGCAGCAGTCCATTCACGCTTCCTGCCACAAATAAAAAGGAAGGAGGCCTAACTGCTCATTATATTGGCTACCATGATGCCATGAAGTTTTGTGAGGAAGCCAATTGTTGGACTACATTTGCCAGGAGCTGTAATGTAGTTTCATGAGGAAAAATAACTCAAGTGACAATATTGTCTAAGAGAACTGGCAATCTATGCATTGATTAAAAAGGAGGGAATACACTGACAAGCTGCTCTCAAACAGTCGTACCACCTTATTAGACAAGAACAGTTCTCTTATCATTGGCTAAGACAGAAGTACTCATGCGTGTTTGGGTGGTTGTCGTCATTGTTTATTTCTTTAGCTTCAGTAAAGTCTTAAGTTCCCACAGAGCACAAATAAAGTGCTATCTATGTGTCATTGATCTGAAACAATAACCTGATTTCACGGACACCACAAAGATTCTTATAAATTATACTGTTGTCACTCTATAGACACTTGTTCTTAGAAATGTTTCTTTTATATGGAAATGGTGTTTTATAGTAAAAACAATACAGACATGAGTAAGAGCTAACATAAATCTGTGGCCCAGCTATCACTTTTTAGTTTACAGAACCCCAAATTACATTAAGTTCCTTCAGGAAACATTGCAGTAAAGGAAATGATCTTCCATTCCTGGTATGGTGTCTTTGATTTTGAGTGTATTTGACAGACCATTTTGTTTAGTTGTGCACATTCTTGAGATTTTTTTAATTTGAAAGTTAAATATTAAATGTGATAAAACATTTTGGTTAAAAATTAAAAGAAAATGACAAAAAAAAGTTTAGATTTGGTAAAAACCTGACCAAAATTGGAAATCAAATGTGGTCTTACCAGGAGCTCCTGCTGCTTGTCAGTAGCAGAACGGCCAATTAGTCTGTAAAGTTCCATTAAGTCTCCCAACATTCCTTCTCCTAGGACAGGAAGCTGCATGGCGATAGCTGCCAGGCAATGGCAAAGAAAGATGCGAGTCGAGTCCTGCGCTATGTGGAGTTGGGTCAGGATGAACTCCACAACTGACTGACTCAAATGAGGACGGCATCTCACCAGCTTCACCATCACAGTCAAAGCAGTCTGTGAAAACATTGCAAATTTCAGACAGGACCGTGTAAGCTCAAATAGAAATTCCAGAATATTGTATTTTAAACAAAAAGCATTAACAAGAAATAACGAGCAAATGAAAACAGTGACTCAGAAATAGGAACAGTCTTAAGTATGGATGAACCTTGTTTAATGTGAGGGATAAATTCAAAAGAGCGTAAATGTGCCTAAATAACCTATGACATTGTCCATAGAGTTAAACTAATATTACTTTGCTTAAACTCAGTATATGCAGACATTAATACCTTTAAGTACAAATGTATATCAATAAATTTGCTTTTAGCACATTGTTAATGTGAGCGATTCAGGTTCCAAGCACTAGGCTGAGATAGAGGCCGACATAGCACCCTGGATACAGTAAGTCCAGTGCAGTCAGAATTAGAACAGAGCTCCATTTACAAAAATCACAGTTCCCTAGATGAGCTCTACGCATGAGAAGATGCACAGGGTGAACAAAACAGACCAACAGTACTGGAGGTATGTGTCTCCATTTTGCTTAAAGCATAAACTGAACAGCCACAACCTAGAAACCACTGACTGATGAAATGAAGAAGTTTGTCTCACTACAATGACACCTGTCAAGGCATGGAGTATATTAGGTAGCAACTTCAAAATCAGTTCTTGAAGGTGAATAGTTGGAAGCAGGAAGAAGGAAAAAAAAAAAAAAAAAAAAAAAAAAAAAGAGGACAAATGTAAGGACCTCAGTGACTTTGACAAGGGACAAACTGTTATGGCTACACAACTGTGTCAGAGCTTCCTCAAAACAGAGAGGTTTCGTGGGGTGTTCCTGGTATGCATTTCTTAGAACCTACTAAATGTGGTGCAAGGAAGGTGAAGCGGTAACAGGGTCATGGGCACCCAAAGCTCATCAATGCACATGGAGAGCGAAGGCTAGTCTGATCTCACAGAAAAGCTACCATAGCACACATCTCTGAAACAATTAATTTTGACCACGAAAGAAAGGTGCCAAAACACACACAGCATCAGAGCTTACTGTGTAGTCGGAGACCAGTCAGAGTACAAATGTTGGCCTCTAATCACTGCTGAAAGCACTGAAAATGCAAAGGAAATGTCAGGTGAGGTTGGGGAGCATGCACCGGTACAGCGTGTCGCCACACCCACCACATGACAAAACAGCTTGAGATCCCAGTTGGCAATCCCCCAGGCAGACATACGGTCCCAGTCACACCCCCGGGAAACAACATATCTGCCGCAGCCGGATCAACCTCTGGGATTCATGCCACATGGCCATAGTGCTACATCCAAGACTCCCTCACAATGCAGGTTATGTGCACATTTGGCATTCCGTGAGAAATCGCTCATTCAACACAAAGTCAAGTCAGCGGTACCCAAGGATTCTCTGAAGAGACACAGTACCAAAGGAGTCCAGTCTTTATTAATCCCAATGGGAAATTCACAAAGTATCTATCAGTCTTTGTTTCAGGTAACTGGATAGCGTCCATGTCTCACAACCATATAGCAAGACAGGAAGCAGCAGGACTCCAAAAACCTTCGTCCTTTAGCTAAGATATTGGGACCGCCACACACCCCTTTCCAGAGACCTCATGACCCCCTACGCTCTCCCAATTCGTCTACTGACTTCACAGAAAGAGTCACCAAAGACATGAATGTCGCTGTCGAGGTAAGTAAATCTCTCGATGAGGTTGACACTTTCTCCACTGACCGACAGACACACTGCTGATAGCTGTGCCCAAGAAGCCATTAAAGGCCTGGATTTTGTTTTTTATCAGGACACTCAGTTTCTCGAGCACCCCAATCAGAGCTTCCATTGACTCTGAAGATCACAGTATCATCAGGAAAGTCAAGATCAGTGAATATTTCTTCACCAACAGATGCCCCACAGCCGCTGCACCCCACAACCTCGCCCAACATCCAGTCCATGCAAGCACTGAACAGAGTAGGAGTAAGAACACACTCCTGATGACCCCCCGACTCAACTGGAAAAACCACAGAAGCTCTGCCTCCACTCTGCACAGCACTCACAGTTAGGTGTACAGGCCGGCCAAGATATCCAGCAAATTCAGGGGAATCCCATGAAGTTTCAGTATGCCCCACAGGGCAGTTCGATTAAATGAGATGAACACTTTATGAAAATTGACAAAGGCTGCAAAGAAACTCTGACGATGTACACATTTGTGCTCCATGAGAACCCTCAGTGCCAGGATGAGGTCGATGGAAATGAGAAACATCAGAAATGGACCATGGAGCAATACAAGAAGGTGACCTGATTAGATGAATCCTACTTTTTATATCCGGTGGACGTCCGGGTGCATGTGCGTCATTTACCTGGGGAAGATATGACAGCAGGATGCACTATAAGAAGAAGCCAAGCCGGCAGTGCAGTGGTCTAGGCAATGTTCTACTGGGAAACCTTGGGCCCCAATATTCATGTAGATGTTACTTAGACACACACCTCCTACCTAAAGATTGTTGCAGACCATGCACACCCCTTCCTGGCAATGGTATACCCCAATGGCAATTGCTTCTTTCAGCAGGATAATCCACCCTGATACACTGCAACAATTGTTCAAGAATGGTTTGAAGAATCTGACAAAAGAGTTCAAGGGATTGACCTGGCCTCCAAATTCCCCTGATATGAATACGATCAAGCATCTGTGGGATGGGCTTGAAATACAAGACCAATGCACGGAGGAGCCCATCTTGAAAATTACAGGACTTAAAGGATCTGCTGCCAACGTGGCTCATTTCACAGTAGAAAGATAAGATTTAGTAAAAATGTAATTTTTCAAGCCAAAAAAAAAAAAAAATCTAAACTTTTTGCATGTTTTTTTTGAGAAATAAAATGTAATGCTAAGGAGGTTAACAGAGCCACCTTGTTAACCCGTACCTTTAGTGTTGCTTGAGAAGCTGGGCTTTCATCCAGGCTGCAGAGAACCAAGAGAGATTCCAGGCCAAACAGTGCATCTTGCTCTACAGTCAAAAGATCTGTCAAGTGGGGGTGGGTTGGGATGAGAATGGGGGAAAAAAAAAAAAAAAAAAAAAAAAAAAAACAAAAACAAAACGAAACACATTTATAGGTACAAATGTGGTCCAAAAAAAAGATTACTACCATAGTAAATTAACTAGCTCAAATATTTTGGGCACAATCTCAGAAGAACAATGTTTAAAGTTACTTAATGCCATTCACCCTTCTAGCCATCTTTGCAGCACTGATGACCAGGCAGGGCATTGGTCCGGATAGCATGCCTGTTCACAGGTTTCTACACACAGAGATAGCAGATGTGACAGTTGACTTACTCAAGTCTGCAAACCAAGGGAAAAAACTGAGGACACTAGTGGGAATGAGAAGGCGCTACACAGAGTATACCAGAGCAATGTATCAAAGTAAAGTCCAGGCATTGCTGCGAGGTTACAATAGTGCCACAGCACTGTCATGTCACCATAAATTTTATGCTATATATAAGATTTATAAAAGGAAGAATTAATGTTGGTCTGCGGCACTTCAGTCTACCTATCTTATCAGTTACTATAAATCAAGCCAATAACTAAATGTTTTGACCCCCCAATTTAATTTCTGATGCAACATACAGAGACAGTAACAGGATATTAAATTTACTTCCTATCTCAAACAAAGATAAGGGTCAGTATTAGAGAAACTTCAGTTTTGTATTATTTCTGACATTACATATAGACCAAACAAAACAATGCAGTATATTGAAGTCTAGGGACAATTAAAACAAGCTGGAGGCTGTTATTTCACAAGCACGTACCCAAAGCCCCCCAAATGTGACCAAACCTTTTAACAGAGCTGCTGTTTTACCTTTCTCTGGGCAGGAAATGACAATATTTGACAGAACAATAACCCCATTTGCTGCAATAGTCCGGTTGCTATGGTAGCAGCTTTCCTGGGCCAGCTTCACCAAATCGGATGCCGCTGAAGGAGTGGTACCAGTTCCTAAAGCATTAAGTAAGTGCATTTCAGATCAGTAACAAAGCCATGTTTCTCAGTGCTGAGCAAACAATCATAATATTAAATATTCTAACATAAAACCCACTTTTTGTATGCAAAACAACAAATACAAGCAAATGTAAATTGTTTATATAGTATGTATATATGACATGAAATTAACACTTTTACGTACGTCTTTGCTGGTATTGTATTATACTTATGTTTCTGAAGAGACAGGACAGTAAGAATTTCATTGCACTATGTACATTATGCATAAAAATAAATTTTACTTGGTTCAATTTCAAATTCTAGGTACAGCTTATGTAAGAATCTAACTTAACATGTGCCCATAAATTTTCCATTGTACAGTACACGTAGTTACTTTTCACATTAATATTTGTAAAGTTTTTGTTACCACTCAAAACCCTGCCCTGCATCTCACTTGTCACTACTTATGCTAGCAACTTGTGACCTGAAGCCTCTCTGAATCTGAGCTTTAATATTTAAGCAGGCTTCAAGAGGGCAAATATTTCACAGAACTGGCACAACTAAGAGAAGCCGCCAGTTACCGTCTACTCAAAACTCCTCTTCAATTTTTAACGTGGAAGTTAATATTGTGTTGAAGATATGAAAAATAACTGCTTTGCACAGTGTGTGTTGAAATGCAAGATATGCTTAGAAGTATAATTTCATAATTAAACTCATCTTATTAAAACTATAAAAGATAAAGGTTTGCTTTGTTTTAAAGAAATCCATTCAAAATACTGTAACTCCAGCAATGCAAACCAGTGGGCACATAAATTGGACAGCTGCTTATAGTCAATTTACAAATTTCTATTTGTTGCCTATTGTGTCATGACTAAACTTATCAAAAGTGCTGCTGTGTTTTTATCTATATATTTTTGAGGGAAGGAAACATTAAAGATAATAATTAATGTTTTAGCAGACGATAGTAGTAATCATGTAGGAACACATTTATGACCACGGTATGGGCTCTTACTAAAATTAATATGCTGCATTATTAAATAACATGGTGCTGCAATGATTAGCTCTGCTGCTTTAGTGCAAATTTTAAATTCCTTACCGTTTCAGTGGTTTGTATGATTTCCTGTGTCTATATTGTCTATTCAACATTTAAAAAGATGTGTATTGTTAGGCTAACTGGTGACTCCAAATTGTCTTAAAGTCACAGTGAGTAGGCCTTGTTATGGGCCGTCACCTGCCTTGTGCTTGATGCAACTGCAGATGACTTTGTTCATTTAAGACCCTGAATTAGACGTTTGTCAGCGATTTAAGCTTGAACAATCTATGTGCTAAAACGAAGGCAATAATAAACATCTACATGAAATTAAAAAATAAAGTACATTCTAATTGCATCAATCTATCTTCAAAACTCCTTGAATGGATTCTGATTTGTGGAGAACAGAAGTTAAGCTAGAAGCATCATTACAGTCAAAACTGGGGAGAGGCACCCATTACATAAGAAGGGTTGGTAACAAAAGCAATTGGTTGGAATAAATTTCTGCAGCCACTGTTACCACCCAGGACCATGAGTGGCCATCCTCACACTATTGGTTTAAAGTGACCTTCATGAAGAATCTTGACCTCTCTGCAGTCCTGCTTTAAGAATGAACTACTATTGCTTTGCACAGTTTTAATGAAGTCCTCAGGGACAGAAAAAAATCTGCAAGATGCACATGCATTTGATAAGCTGAAACCTGGAGGAAAAACTGTCACCCACCTGGTGCTTGGAAACTTCACCAATTAAAAAGTTGTTCACTGACCTAGTGAGCTGTAGAAGTATTGCTTAATGGCAATGGTTCCAGACAGTATTGAAAGTACTGACATCATGCCGAGCTTCAAGCTGTCGAATGGTGTCTGGAGAGCACATTCACAGAGAGTCTGAATGAAAAAAGCAATAAAAAGAATACAATTACTTGAAAATGAATAAGTAACTCGAATTCAAGTTAAACACACACTATTAGAACATTGGAAACCTGTTCATTTACATGAATTGTTTTCAAGGCAAGCAGAAAAAAATTGGAATATTTGGCTGATGCAACAATACAAGATAACCTGCAAGGCCAGAATACATTACAATTGTATCACAGGCAGGTTAAGAGTCTCGCAGAAAGGCTGATTTGAGAACTGACCCAGAAATCGTGTTGTTTAAAGTCAGGTGTCACAGCAGATACACCACACTGCCTGCTTTGAATAATTCTGAAATAATGAAGCTAAATTTATTCCTGAATGGTCACACTGGCTGTTGGCTTTCATTAAACAAGTTTTTTGCTTCTTTAGCTAAAGAAAGACGTTTATTAGGGATCTTTACCAGATTACCTGCTCATTGTGAAAAGTAAGGGTGGTAACATCCAGGTAATGTAGCACAGGTCCCTGAAGGTCACAGTCTTTCTACAGGTGGTGCAATGCAATATGGAATTAAAATAGGCTAGCCTGGATTAACCCAGAATTTATACAGTAGCTAAGATTTTTAGATTATATAGACATTTGAAAGCATACCCTTCTTAAGGCTAATTATACCAAAACTATACTTGATAAAACCAAGAGAAAAGCACAGTTACTTTGACATCTACAGTATAATATTATATATATATATATATATATATATATATATAAATAAATAAATAAAACACGAGCAAAATTGGAGCTCAAATATGACACAAGTAACATTCTAAATTGTATGCTTTGATTTGTTTATAGTAGTCAATTATAATAAAGAATGTCTGCAAATATTTGTTACTTAACTTTCAAACAAGATGAAACAACTGTTTTAGAAAGAGAGGTAGTATATTACAATCTCCAAGACCAGTCTATATTAAAAGAAGTTAAATACCATTCAATTTCTAACCTGCATAACCAATATAGCAGGGGTACTCAATCACGGTCCTGGAGGTCCGCAGTGGCTGCAGGTTTTTGTTCTAACCCGGTTGCTTAATTAGAAAGTAATTCTTGCCAATAATTTAATTTCATGGCTCGTTAGTGCTTTAACTCTACTATGTCAGGTCATTCTCATATCCTGGATTTTCTTCCTCGTTCTAAGGATATAATCCGAATGATCTGAATGCTAAAATGGATGAGTGATCCTTAGTCCTTCACTTTTTTCTCTCTTCACTTTCCTTCCAAATATTTAATTAAACCAATTAGTGCACGATCAATACAGAGGTGTAAATGGTAACAAGCTAAATGGAGAAATGCTGGTCTCTTTTGTCATTTGCATGTTACTGCTAATAAGGAGCAATTAAAAACCAAGACTACAGCCGTTTAAGACTAAAATAAGCAATAAGGTTTCAAAATCTTAACGAGCGAGACAACTAAAGTAAAGCAGAAGTGTTACTTGAGCAGAAAGTGCTTCTTATTAAGCAATTGGGTTGGAGCAAAAACCTGCAGCCACTGCGGACCTCCAGGACCGTGATTGAGTACCCCTGCAATATAGGGATGGTGGCCTAGCATGGCAGCAGTGGGCAGAAGTTGGGAAACATCCCCAGACAGCCCACCAGTCCATCACAGGACATGTTCATGCATACCCCAGTGGTAAACCCAGTTTCTTTTGCAACATTATATGGTTTTTGACGTGCTTGGCTTAGCAGTTATAAATGAATAGAGTATAGCATTCCTTGACATGTGTTTTACAAAGAACATTAGAATGCCTTACACAAGTTTGCAGTAATAAAACAGAACTTTACTTACCGTCAATCTACTCTTAAAACCCGTCTATCAAAAACCTTTCAAATTTGTGAAACAGACTCCTACCTACATAGCACAAACCTGTTTAAAGGAAGTGAAGTAGTTGAAATGTCACTAAACTTCTTCTTTACAATCATTATCATTTAGGACATCTGCTAAAAAAACACTAATTCATATTCAAATAAAATCTGTTGGCTGGCTGAGGATACAGTTGCATGTGTACTGTGGCTCTGAATTCTTAAAACACTAGTGTTACTAAAAGTGCAGTTCACAAACCTAGGCACAAAATCTAATGCCTAGCAATCAAGAACTGAAGACAATAAGATGGCAGACAGTGAACATGGGTGAACACCAGTCAATGGCCCTAACCCTTAATTCAGGGTCCCCTCAGGGTTGTGTTCTGACTCCTCTCCTCTACATCAATGACTGCATCTGTTAAACTGCTGGTGATGACACCACCCTGATTGATCTGATCACAGACAGAACCATCCCTAGATAGTTTGGAGAGAAGGACCTGCTGGACAGTTGGTACATCTGTAATAATCTTAAAGTTCAAATTTATAATATGTTGACATAAATCTAGAGCACATTTACTTTCCAGACAAAGCAAGTCCTTTTCCAGCAATGACAATTTAATAATTGACACTTTATCGTTCTATTCACAGATAGGTTGCTATCCTCTTTTACCTACAAATATTAAAAAAGTGAACTATCATTTGCATTTAATATTACACTACACATTAGACACACCAGTTATTGAATGTAACCTGTGTCTCCTAAAGCATTATTTATGGAAAGGAATATAAATGCTTTATTGAAGCCCAGTTTGAGAGTATTTATAAAATATCTATAATTTAATGGATTATTTAAAAATCTACAATCTTAAATACTAACTTTGCTGTTACTATATATAATAAAGTTCATAAAAGCCTGCTGTGTGGAGCCAAGAATAACTCATTTTACTTTCTGGGACAAACTTTCTAGAAAACCTTCACACAGAATCGATTATTTTTAAAGCTTAAAAAATCTAAAATGTGATTAGATGCGTGATTTTGAAGTACCTGTATATTCTCCCTTGTCCACAGATGAGGAGCTTTTTTAGCCAAAAACCTCAGGTCTTCAATGGAGAGCCTTTTGACAGCTTTCCTAGGGTCTTCCTTCAGATAATGCAACAACAGCTGAATCTGAAAAAAAAAAAAAAAGTATAGTTACAACACAACAATTTTGAGTGTCACTGGACACCAGTAAGTAATTCTTTATGACCATTATATATATATTGGTTTACAGGTTTATAAAGATTAACAAGATGAAACTGCTTATAGAATCAGTGACATGAATATTGGTCTTTTCTGTTGTATAAGCAGGTAATTCAAAATCAAAAGAGAAATATGAAAAAGTACAGACTCCAAATTACTTAAGATTTTTGGAACCCAAATGTGCTTAAACATTTAAAATTGTATGGATTCCAGAATTATACAAACAGCACTTATCTGCTCATCTTATTTTAAAGAAGTTCTCCTTTTAACAGCAGGATTTGTTCTTTCTTAAGAAAAAAAAATATCTTTTTAGATTCCTTTTTGTACTTCTGCATTTGGCATGATGGCTCCAATTTATCTAAAGGTGATGTTGCTAGTAATGCAAGGTACTATATAATATAAAGGCCAATTAATTGACCGACTACATGCCAGACTGTGTTGGATTTAAGAATAAAGCTAATATGATTGTGTCTTACAGTATTCTCTGTTAGATTTCAGAAAAGGGGTAAAAATGAAAGAACTCACTATTTTATTTTCCAATGCTGCTAATGAAACAGTACTGCCACAATTAAACACCAAGATCAGTGTCTGGTGCAAATTAATTAAACATCTTCACCTGTTTGGGGATGTCGATGAGGGAGGAGGCTGCCAACAATGAAAAGGAGTGCAGCGTGACAATGACCATCTTTGTGGATGGGTAAGATGTCAGAAGGTGTTGTAACAGTTGTCGAGTGCTAGAGGCCAAGCTGGCATCATGATGCATGTGCTGCAAAAGTGGGATAAGCTTCAGTTTCAAGTCAACGGGTGTAGCAAGACCTAAAATAAATAAATTTATTTTTTTATATATTTTGATTCCACTTTATTATAAAGAATATCATTCAACTTCATTTTCTCATTTGGAAAAAGTTTAACATAAACACATCCATCCATCTAACATTCTAATACACTTACCAAGACCAGGGTTATGAGGAGCTTATTGGGCAAATGAGTGGAAGGCAGAAAACAACCATGGATAGGGTGTTTGGACATCTTAGGGTAGACTCACATACACATTTACTCATATGGGGCCACCTTGGAGCCACCTGTCAAATCCCAGCATGTCTTTGGGATGTGGAAGGTGAAGAAAAAGGCACATAGAAATACAAACTCCACACAGGCAGCATCTGGGTTGATGATTCAAACAAAGAACTTCAAAGCTGAGAGGAAGCAGCACTAATCACTATATCACTGTACGGACATCATAAATGCATGCATAAGACTAATGTAGATATTAAATGAAAAACATAAAACGTCAAGTAAAACTGAATGGCTCTATTTATGAAAAGTTGCAGACATATAGTTGCATAAAAGTAATAAAACTTTGTGCACACAGGTCAGAGAGGTCTTCTGAACAGCTCTCTGGTAAAGTGCAGTTAAGAAAGCATTTGTGGGCTTTCTGACAGCTTTAACAAGTGTGGTGACCATCGTCATTTACAACATGTTTTCACCCACAGATCTGCCATTCACAGGAGTGTTTGTGTTTATTGCACCAATCTCCATAAGCATAAAAATCCCAGAACTGCATCTGCTTCTCAAATGCCGGATCCAGCATATTGTGTGCCAACAATCATAACATGGTGAAAGTCCCCTGGATTACATGCCTTGCCTTTTACAAGGACTTTTCAAACAAAAACAAAACCTTCAGGTCATGTCTGCATTCTTCATACATTTCTGTTGCAGCCACTTGTTTGGCTGCTTGTAACATATGAATATGTGCATTAATGAACAAGTGGCTCTTATAAAGTGTGTATATGTACTGTAGATATGTGAGGAAATACCGTATATACAGTACACACACACGCAGACACACTCACTCTCTAGCATGCAAAAGCTTGAAATCATCTAGAAATTGTAGTTTCATTAAGGCAGAACTTTATTTTAAAATATAGCCAAGTCATTACTAATGTTGCAAATGGTTATTACTATTTGAAATAACGGATTTATAATTAATTATTCACATATTACTGCAAAGCAGTGTCCTAATGCTAATGCTGCTGCTGTAGAATGTGAATTTCCCCTTGGGATTAATAAATTATCTATCTATCTATCTAATGGTAAACACTTAGCTCATCATTAATTAGTCAAGTTTAAATGCTAGTTGGTTATTAGAGAAACATTTGTAATACATGTTGCTCTGTTCATTTGTATTTCCTTGCATGGCAAGTTACTGGTATTCCTAAAGTTCAATTCTGAATTCCACAATGATCAAAACAAACAGTCTATCGTAGTTTTGTGAAATGAAGGTTATTCCATGCAAGCCACAAACAACACATTTATATTTATTTATATATGTCACAAACACATACTCACTGCTAAAGGCCAAATAACTTATGTTATTCACCAAAATGTTATGTAATACATGATGGCAAGTAATGAAAAATATATAAAGAAAAAATGCAGTTTTAGTAACAAATGTACACAAACCTTGAATCATTTCACTGATTTTGTTACAGATTCCAGCTGCAAAATCCCTAATGGTAAAACAAATGAGAAAATGAATTACAGTGGATCAATGCGATAGGTCAATGTCAATAAAACCCATTTTGCTTTCCTTGAGGATTAACAAATTATCCTCACTTCATGGCAGTATCTATTCTGTTTTTTATCACAATATTGATGTTATTTTAACATTTGGAAAACAGTGTAGTCAGAGAATGCACCATGACCTTTTCCCACAATAATGAAAAAGGAAGATGATAATCTTGAATCCCTTAGAAAGCAACCAATATACTGACCTGTGGCCAATAAGGCACCACTATGGTATTAAAAGCCTTCTAATCTGATTTCATTACTTTTTGGTCTAGTATCAACTAAAAATCTATTATACCTGGAATGCCTGATTCCACACACAAATGGTCAGCTAAATCAGATGTGGTTTCAATTTTGAAGTCATGCACACTCAACAAAATGTAAGATATGACACTTCAATTTGTAGTAAATCACTCATTTAAAAATTCTCCTGTTATGCTAAGTGTCACCATTATGTGCTCCATGGTATCAACATAATGACAACAGATGCTTAATGACAAAGAAACCAAAATGAAAGACACAACAATGCTTCATCTATTCAAAACAAACATCTGACTGAGGCAACTTTCTTGAGGTGAATCAAATATAAATTGACAACAATATATTCATGAATCTACCTATTGTATTAAAGGGATACAGGGAAGAAGCTGATTACCCAGCATCACTGGGCAAAAGTCAGGAACCAAACAGGAGGTATCCTTTGTTCATGCAACCTGTTAGAATTTTCAGATTATCTATTTTTGCCCTCTTGGTTTGAAGTGTTATAATACAACACAGGTAAGATAAATGGTACACTCAAATAGGAACAGAAACTCTAAACTATGGCTTCCTTAAAAGCATTGTTCTGCACAATGAAAAGTTTAGTTGAGCATAGGGCCTTGAGAATAAGCAAGTGTGCAAGTGAACTGTGATGGACAGGTGCCTCGTCCAGTTCTTTCTTGTTCAGTGTCTCAGGTTGCCAGTATGTGCTCTGGCTCCTCCTTAAGTAGGTTTGAGAATGAATATATGCATGTAAGCACAAAAGGTCTGAACAAATAACAATAGCAGCTCTTACTACAAGTCCGTGTTTTCTCATTACATTACATTTTCCATATAGCCAAGTGACTGTATCAGAAATGAATCAGTTACAACTCAAAACATCTTTACAAAGGCTAGAAAACATCAACAAATACTTAGGAAATGCGACACTCACTTGGACTGAGCAGAAAAGCTAGCAGCAGCAAATATAGCTGCTTCAATCTCCACATTATCATGAGAATCCAAACTCTGGCGAATACTGTGATGAGCATTTTTCCTCTCCGGAATAATTGATGCCATGCTACCAACAATTCTAAAAAAAAAAAAATTTCATTATATATATATATATATATATATACACACACACACACACATACATATACATATATACACACACACACACATATTAATATAATTCAGGCAAACAACCAATAGGACCTGCTCTTTCTTGGGTATAAATAAATAAAGCACAGGTGTCCTTTGAGGAGAAGGTTTAACTTCTCTGCTCATGTTCTAAATAGGTCTGTACATTTTCTCTAGATACTCACTTTTCATTCCATAGGCCAAAGATGTCAATGTAAACTGGTCAAGTGGGAGTGTATGCCCTACTCTTAACTAGCATCCTATCCAGGTATGGTTTGTGCCTTGCACCAGATACTACCTGGATGTGCCACTTATTTAAATAACCCCATAATGGAATAAGCAGGCTTCAAAAACCAAATTCAACTCAGCTCAGTTTATTTTTGTATAGTGTCCGTCACTAAGTGCAGGCACAGAGCACTGTGACAAGTTCTCTGGTAAAAGAATCTTTTAAAATGGACTGCAAGTTGATCAGTTTCTAAGGATTGCTATGAAAGTAAAATCACGCTGAAATTACACCTTGCCAGTTCAATTAATGATGATTATAAATACAACAGGGGACGTTGCCCTACTGGAAGCAAGAGATTTAAGTATATTTTCATTGCAGATGTAATGTGTAGAAGCAAGCAAAAAACAAAATGTTAGGTAGCACAGTAAAAAATGTTAAATATAAATCAAGGGATATTGTATTCAGGCCCTGTGTGTCACTAGTGAGGCTGAATTTGGAGTCCTATGTGCAGTTCTCATTATCACCCTACAAAAAAGCACAGCAAGCCATAGATCTGATACAGAGGGAGGACAAAAAATGTACCCAGTGACTGACAGACACTTCCTATTCTGAATGGCGCATGGAATTGTATCTATTTAGCCTTGAGCAGAGATGGCTTTGTGCTGACCTAACCCAGGTCTCCAAAATTCTCACAGACATCAATAAAACAGTTTCAAATTAATAGTGAACCATGTACTTGAAGACAAATTATTAGCTAATTTCTTAAAGAGGTTATAATGAAATAAAAAAGGTTATAACTGATAGAGAAGGTTTTGAATGACTGGCAACTGTCAAGTTCTGAGGGTGTTTAACACATAACCCGGCTGCTTTGGCCACTTCCTACTACTGCCTATAAAGGTGATAAAGGTGCATTTTAATGACTAAGTTCTGTGTTCAGAGCATGACCTGAAAGATTCACTATACATTCACAGGTTCTCCCTTAAGTCACATACATCACTGTCGTGGGAGCCAATAGGCACTATCATGTTGGCCATTAGCTGCTTTATCTTAACTAAACCTATTTAAGATGCTGTTCAAAAAAATAAACATGAAAAATGTAAGGTTTGGTTACCCTCTGGAATTGACCTATTTAACTACCTACAAATCCACCAAGTGCTTGCTCATATCTGCCATTGAGACTAAAACAGATGTAACAAACAGTTATCTATTTATGAAGCTTTGTTAGGTTGTTACAACTATATCATTTGGGAAAATAAATAGCAGATACTACTGGGCAAAACAAAATGTTCTCCATTCATCCATCCTCAATTTTCTTATTAGGTGAACATAGGAAGATGGAGTATGCAGTAGCAGCCAGAGAAGCAAGGCAAGAATTGACCTTGAAGGGTAAGCCAGTCCATTAATAATTTCAGAAATAAAGAATATAAATTAGATGACCAAAATGAAAAACACATTTTTGACCACTTTTACTGTTATACTTAACTCAATGATAAATGTTGCTGACAAATGCCAATGACAAATACTATACAGCAGACATTAATACTGCAAGACAGATAGATATATGGGAGTAATGTGTACAGTCACAAGTGTTTGAAGTCACACTCATGCTTTATTTGACTTGACTTCTTATGGCTTCTGTGTGGCTGTGCTCGCCATACCTGAGAGTGATTGCTCGAGCCACGGGATCATTGCTGTGAATCACTGAAAAGATTCGCTTCACAAACTCATCCACATTCAGGATCTTCTCTAAGTGCTTCTCACTTTGTTGAGTGACCTTCAACACACACAGCCGCAGAAAGTTGTTCCTACACAAAGTTTAAATAATATTTAAATTAAATACTGTAGGTACCATTTCCTTACCTTAAAAGGAACATGAATCCTTATGCTCTGAAAAACAAACATAATGGAATTTCCAATCAAGCTTATTGTAGCATTCCATTCACAAACTTGCTTAACTAATTTCAGGCTCTTATTGGAAGTATCTGGTGCAAGGCAGGAACCATTCCTTAATATGGACAAATTCTTCAAAGTGGCTTATGAAAGACTGTGGTAAATACAGTAACTTTCTAAAACAAACAAAACAAAAAAAGGATGTTGATGACATGTTCAGCGCTTATTTAAAAAGGGGAAGGAATAAGAATAACATGAACCACCCACAGCCATGGTTTAGAGAGTATTGAATTTGGGAATCTAAAGTTTGCAGCTCTTCTGTCTCCAGACAATGCTGTCTGGGCCTCATCAGGCTGGGATCTCTGTTATGCACTGGAATGGTTTGCAGCCAAGTGAGATATCGTTTGAGAATTAGCACCATAAATATTGTCGTTAGGCCCTCCCCCAGAAAAGATTGGTTTGCTCCCTTCAGGTAAGTGGTGATCAGCTCAGAGTCTTGTTTACCTCTATAGGGAGACGTGATCATGAGACTGACCAACTAATCAGTGTAGGAGCTGAATTTTCATGTATTTTGTTTAGACCATGTTGCTGAAGCAAGTGCTAAGTACACAGATAAAGCTTATGCCTCTCAGTCTATTTTCCCATCCTCACCTGTGGCCATCAGCTTTGATTGCCAACTAAAATACGGTTACAATTGTCATAAACTTTCTCTCTTACAACTCCAGGAGTTTAACAGCAATATAATTTAACCATTTGATGTACAAACATAGGTAACAACCTCTTTATCTAGTCAAAGCACTCTTTTGGACTATAAACGCTCTCTTTTGGAAAAGGGATTGAGTTTGGCTGAAAAGTGCACTAAGAGACTGTCAGGTCTCAGAATATTCTGATTAAACCTTGGTCAAAGTGAGTGTCTTAATCTACTCCTTTAAAGAATCTATAGGGATAACAGTAAGCTACTCCGCATATGCAAAGATAGAGAAAAAGAGTAACAACACTTCATGGGCCAAGTACAGAATGGGACTTAACGGATTACTTGATTAAAACTCTTTGCTACTATGTCTGAACTGACGACTCTGATGAATAAAATTTGCTTCTGTACATATTCTTGCTTATCGCCTTGAAGATGTGAATGTTGTGTCAGCATAAGACCCCAAGTGCTTCCTGAACTTTGCTTCCTATAGGTCAGTGTCACCCATCAAATCTTAATTATCAGCAATCCTTCTAAATCTATGTAAAAATTTTGTATACTATATGAGAGCGAGAGGGGATGGGAGCACGTGCTGACTACAGCACTTTGCCGCACCCATCCAGATTGAGATCCAAGTGCACCCATGCAATGGGAGACACACCTCAGCACCAAAGTGAACAGTGGATGTTTTGTATACTATATGTCTAAATTAAATTCTGTTCTTTGTCTGTTTTTGGACTCCAATTTGATTTCCTTGTTAAATAACTTTTCCTGCTTTTGTTAGGATATATTTCACCAGGACTCTGCACTTTGTATTTCACAAAACTGGAGTTTGTTGCTATTGCCTTCCATATTGCTGACTTTACATGGAACATATCTTTTTAACCTGCTTGTTTAAATGTGCATCACAACCTTGGTTCTTGCTCACATTTGTCCTTTACAGAGATGCACACCATATTATGGTTCAAAGGCTCAGGATTTCCTTCAGTGCTGCTGTCCTCTGGGTTTAGCACTCTGGGTGTGAATCCTACTCAACTGTAACATGATTGGTTCTTTTTTGGCTTCAGGGTCTATGATACATTGGTTTCTTTTTTCTGTGACTTTGGGAGTTTTCAGAGGTGCAATGTACTTAAATGCAGCTGAAACAAACACACTGCTTTGATGGCTTGTATGCCACTGCATCCACACTCACCTTTACCTAGGGCCACAGAAGGAACTGTTTTAGGAATCTCAATAATTCACTATGAGAAGTTAATTGCAATATTCAAGGAGATATGTATAGGCATTGCCATTTTATACTTACCCTAGTCGAAAAACATCTGCTAACTTAAGAAAAGCAGAGTTGATTAGAATGGGAAAGGGATACTTTTGAAATAATCTGGGGAAACGAACTACTGCTTCACACTGCTCTCCAAGTTTTCCAGACCGAAGCCCTGGAAGGAAAAAAAAATTATAATAAATAAGATATTAATATTGTTATTTATGAAACACAGCACATTTGGAGCACAGACAACATTCTGGAAGGAATGCACATTTCAAATTATCTGAGAATTATGGAGGTGCAAATACTGACATTGGTGTAGGAATAAACCTCAGTGAGAGTTAGCGTGACCTTTTATAAAACCAAAGAAACCCATCCAGTTTTACAGGAGCAGATAAGTTAATGAAACTGGGAGAAAACGGGACGTGATCCAAAACACCTCTCCAGAAATCCTTTTCTCCTCAAAGCCATACAACTTTTAAACCAAAAGCATCAGATATAACATTTCTGGTGACTGAAATGTGTCTCCTTATGTATGGTGAGTATAAGTACAACCTTCCAAATTAATTGAAGCAGTTATTAATATCAACTCTAAAATTAAGTAAATGCTACTGATCTTTATGAAAATTTTAATATCATCACTGATTTAAATTTTTTTCTTCTTCTTGTCTATATGGATGCCACTAGGAAGGCAAGTTTCACGTTTTTCCAAAGGCAAATCCTGTGCCAAGTGGTACACGGGCCTTCTCTCTAAAAACAGTAATTATTATTATTATTATTATTGGAATAGTATGTGAAACAACAATGCTGGCGCTTCACAGAGAGCATTTGTTTCTATAGCATAAAAATATAATAAATATTATGACAATAATACACTTTTGGGTGCCAGTACAAGACAAATTGTCTCATTTGGACTTTCAGATAAAAAGAACACCTGGCTTATTGCTTTACTTGCATGGCACAGATGGCATTTTCTATTCTGAAAATAATTGAAATAATCTGGGGAAACAAACTACCGCTTCACGCTCCAGTTGTCTGGAGTATATCAGGGTACCCAACTCCAACCCTGGAGGCCTACTGTGGCTAAAGGTTTTCATTCTATTTTTTTTTTTTTTTTTTTTTTTAAACAGTGATCAGTTTATGTTGCTAATTGACTTCTTTTGCCTTAATGGTAACTGACTTGCAGTTTAAGACTCAGAACTCTCAATTTTTTTTTTTAATATTTTGGTAGCTAAAGAAAACACAAAATGTGTCAATCATGACCAGCTAATCCTTGTCCATCAGATAATATTTGAAAATAAAGATAGATTAAATTCTTAGTGATATGGAGCAGCTCCACTCCACAAAAGTGGTTGGTGCATTTAGGAAATAAAAAGAAAAATCAATCATTTTGGAAATGTCTGCTGAGGCAAATTGAGAGCACCAACAAGATATGCAATTAAATAATGGGCTCAGTTAACAACAAGCATCAGCTTCTAATGACAAAACTGGTTAAAGTTTGAGGGTCTGACTTTGTCGGTCATATTTTGGCTTACTTCATATCTCATTTTTGTTTGGCTGCCATTTAAGGATAAAAAGAATTAATAGGACCTTAAAAAAACACAACATGGCAATTAAAATGAAGGCGAAATTGGTCACGATGATGAAAGTGGCAGGAAGGAAAACCTGCTGCCATGGTAGCCCTCCAGGATTGGAGGTGGGCATCCCTGGATATGTTAGTGTATGGCAGCACCATATTAAAAGTTGCTTATTACCATTTATACCTTAAGGGGGCCATACACCTATTGTTTAAGGAGGTTTTGAAGTTTCTAAAATGGATGTGCAATTCTTTAAAAATACAGTTTTGAAAATGTAACCCTTTATACAGAACTATTTTAGATATGCTTTTATTTTCTGTAGGGGAACAGGTTAGCAGCATTAATAATGAATTAAACATAAGGCACTGTTATAGATACAAGAAAACAAGCCCAGAAATAAGAACTGAAAACTAGTGTTTTTATAAGTACACTACACATACTTAACACAAAGAACAACCATGACAGAACCCAAAACATTCACCCAGAAGTCGGCAGCGTCCCTTCAAGTAACAGAACTGAAGATGTTCCCAGCTCCAAGAATAAAGCAGTTTTTAAAAGCTGCCACTCTTTAACCTCGAAAACCTAAAACTCCAGCATGATGGCAGCGGCTCTTCAGAATCGCTGGGAGACGCGGCCTGGACGGGATGCCATTTTTCCGAATTGACCCCGCGTAACCGCAGCCTGATAATCTCATCGACTACACCATTGACCCCAGTGGCCGGGACTTGAACCGCAGGTTTTCGTGACCACACGCTTTGTTTCGTTCGGTTTTACACGCGTACACGAAGGTGAAATGCTTCGGAGACAAGAAGCAGCAAACACGTCTTTAAGCTGCCCTGTAAGACCGCACAGAATAGTATCGACTTTAATAAGGACAAGCCAGGCGCAGATAATACCAGTAACTGCGAGAAACGGTGATAAGTCGGGTCCATTGCCACTCTAGCTGACCCAAATACACAAGTACCTTTGTCCAGTTCCATTAGAGCAGAATTGGCATCCAGTTCTTGCTCTCCATAACCAGCCTCGGACAAAAACGAACGAGTTGTCGATAACGCCATTCGCGTCTTCCTCCGCTATCAAACAGTAACAACTGACAGAGATGCCGAAGAGCGGTAACTTTACCCAGTAATCCTTCGCGACAGGAAATGTCCGCCACGAAAAAACGGCGGAAAGGAAGAGGGTGCGCAGGCGAGGGAGAAACGTACTTCCGTCACTTCGCCAATCACAGAGCGTTACGTCATTTTAGCGGGGAGTTTGTCTTGCAAACAGTTTCTCCGGTTCGCGGGAGTTTTGTGAATCAGGAGAGGAGCGCGTGGCCACACTGAGTGGAGGAGGTCATCTGTGCAAAACGAAGGCACGGCATTCGGTACCGATTTCAGATTAAAAGATGCTTTTTCAAGCTATCGTCGGGCGAGGAATTTCCAGCCGCAAATGTAACGGTTAGTTGAGTTTTGTATTAATTTAATGGCGGGGGGGGTCGATCGAGCCCCTAAGATCCTATGGCAGTAAAGCACAGCGATTTTATAGCAATCATGCTCCCTGTTTCTTATTAATTTTATTATGCATTTGATTTTTTTTACCAAAAGTTGTCCCCGATAAGCGACTTTATTACTTCCAAACAAGCCAATTATCGCTCTGATCACAATGCGTGGCGCCAAAGAAGCACGGCTCAGTCACGCCGTCTTGCCATTTGCTTCCCAGCGCATCAAGGTGCTCAGCGGGGAGAGTATTAACTGCGGTAAAACAAATGCTTGTCTGCTTGTGTTTCAGCGCGACTGAATGTGTACAAGAAGTGTATTATTAGCGTTTCCGATTATTTTAGCGGGCGCCACCAGACGAGTAGACGATTTTATCGGACCCGCAGCAGCTGATCGAAGCACTGAGTGTGTCCACCTTTCCAAAATTCGAGCGCAATTTTTAGGTCGTGAATGCGCTGCACACTGGCGGTCGCCATTCGCTACCCTCCTCCTTCACTCTAGCGGAGACTCCCGATCTCTCCACTTCCTGTTGTGTTGATCACGTTTTCTTTTCTAGGAACAGAGCCGCGGCTCCCTCTGCACTCCCTGCTTGGTGGCTACCAGTGCGCGCGGGCGGATGAGCACATCTCCTATGGCGAGCAGGGGGCCGTCGTCCCGCCCTTCGGGTGCACCTTCTCATCAGGTGAGCGGGGAATGGGCGACGTGTGGGAGATCGAAGGCGCTTGTCTCGCATTATAAAAATCGATATACATGTGTGTGTCACCCAGCGCTTATACACCTGATGTCTAAAAAGAAATGTAAACGAACACATTTCTGTCAAGTCCCGAAATCCCTGGAGCCGCAGCTTGAACGGGATGCCGCCATATAGCGCCCACCACCAGTTAATATACGTATTTGGGATGTGGGAGGAAGCAATCATTTCGGATATATAAATATCATGCTAAGTGTGGCGCTTTAATGTATGCATTTCTGTTATACATAGCACAGAAACAAAGATGGGCAGATGACATTTTACAACAGTAACTTTAAAAGTTTGCAAACAGGAAGTAAAAACATTAAGATTTCAATACACAGTGGGAGGTTTGAAACTGGACTGTGCACCTTAAGAGAAGGTCGTGGGACTCATAGTGGACTAGTCACTATCTACAGCCATGTTGGGACAGAAGCGATCAAGAAGGCCAATAGGATGTTAAGTTATACAGCGCCGAATGTGTGCGGTTCAAGTCAAGGATGGTCTGGCATCCCAGCTAGGATGGACTACTGTTCCCTTATCTACACTAACGAATGGACTGGAAGAGAGACGTGGCATTCCCTGTTTAAGCCAGGAGCCTGGCATGGAGGGCCTGTGCTCCGGACAGCGTATGGGGGACCAGTGTCCTGGCAGTATTAGATGGAATTCCGTTACATGGCCAGGAGGCCAGAATAACGGATGGATGAAGGAGCATGCCAATCAGGAGACCAGAAGGAAGGCGAGACCTCCCCATTTGGACATTCGCAGGGGCAGCACAGGAGTTGCGGTTCTGTTGGATTCCGTAGGTGCCACTTGGACAGCCGTCAGGAAGTCAGTCCTCTGTTCCAGCGTTGTTGCCTGGCCTGGATGCAGTGTTGATCTCCATGTTGCGACAAAGTCCAGAGAAGAGCAGCTGAGCTAATTCTGGGACTGACAGGTAGGAGTTATGAGGAAAGATGGGACGAGCTGAACCTTGGAGATTATGAGGTGACACAACTGAAGTGATTAAAATTCTGACAGGAATGTGTACAGTGGATCCCAGCTGTTAGTTTAAAACGAACTCTTCCTCGAGAACACTGGGAGGCAGTTGGTAACGTGTGGAATGTTTAATTTCACAAAAATGTTAAAGTTTTTCTTCACAGGAACTGATTTGCGGGGAAAACGCGTCACACCTTCTACACCATTCTCTCCATGGAGCCTCTTAACGTCTCCTCATTTTTCCCTTTCAGCTCAGGGAATCCAGCACGTCCTGGCTGTTGCTAATGAAGAAGGAATCATAAGGCTGTATGACACGGAAGCACGCAGGACCCCCGTTCTTAAAGGTTTGTGTTTCCTGGGAGGGATCTGATTGTCGTCTCCTGTTATGTGAACCCGGGGTCTCAGAATCTGGGGCCTGTTTGCCTCATTTGTGTTTCATGTTGGTGGTGCAAAGGCTGGCACTGCAGAGTTTGCATACTGTCCTAGGGGCAGAGTAAAGATGGCCTCCTACATGTCCGCACATTTTTAAGTGGCTCCAGTGGATTGTGTGTAAATGGGCCCAGTCTGAGGCTGTTTCCTACCTTATGCCCTTGATGGTTGCAGACCTTTATGATTAGAAGAGAAAGAAGTCATTCTCTGTGAATTTTCTTTTTAGCTCTCTATCTTAAGAAGGACCCCCTCGGTCAGTCACCGTAGATGACTAATAGGTGAGAGCCTGGTGTTTGTAGATCTTCACTATCGGCAATGGAAGCAGGCGGCTAATCTACATAACTCAAAGTGTTAGGGTGCCACCCAGGCCCCCCGTTTACTCAAGAAGGTCTTTAACAAAAACCGCAAGCGTTCAATGGCACAGAAATGAACAGCAATCTTTCTAGGCGTTGGCTAACTAACACAAGGATGCTTGTACTTAGCGGTCAGGGTTGTGATTCGGACGACTCCTCCTGGCTTTATAGCTCCTGGACCAGACGTGATGGAGTCAGTTGCCCTTGTTGGACGTCTTCTCGGAGCTGTGGGTGGAAAAGGAGGCAAGGTGGTTAGCGATCACACCCCCTGGTGTCCAGGAGTGGTAGAGCTTAGCTTTGATGAGCTCAAAAGGTGGCCCTGTGACACACAAGCGTGACAACGTTGAATAGTTTGTTAGAAAACAGATTTTTTTTTGTTTGGTGGGCTTGGCCTGCTTTTGAAGCTCAGACCCAGTTGCTTCCCCTTCTTGTTGTAGATCAGCCATCATTCACGTCACAGGGTGTTGTGTTGTGTGCTGAGGCTTTCCCAGCAGTGTTTTTGGGTTGTTAAATTTTATGTGAATCCAATAAAGTGTCTCACCTCGAGATCAGACCAACATAATATAATTCTCGTAATTCTCTTTTACTGTTGCAGAGTGGCTGGCTCATTCAAACGCGGTGTTCGATATTGCCTGGGTCCCAGGGGAACATAAACTGGTAAGTCAAAGTAGAAAGTTTATAACGAGGGTGCGTGCGAGTCCCCCTTCAGTGGGCTTTACAGTGAAAGGCATCAGAGTTTTGACATCGCTGTGCTGTCCAGAGCCGGCCGGGTCTGAGCAAAAAAATCATGAAAAGGAGCAAATCTTTTCAGTTTTAAGCATTCAATGTGACAGGACAGGGGGGTTAAAACTTGGGACCAGAATTGAGGAAATATTGTGCTACTTTAACTAATGTCCACTGCATTCTCAATTCATTCTAAAGGTGCACTTCACACCAACTGCTCACTTACCAAAGATCCACATGGAGGAGGTGACCAAGCTATTGTGTGCTAGTGGCACCCGCCACCATTTTAAGGAACGGTCTCAGTCCTCCGTGTTAATGTAATTATTTTGATATTTCTAAGCCCTGTGAAAATGAACGCATTAAGTGGCGCCCTCACGGTGAGCCCACTATGACAGGCGGTAGGCCACACTACCTGAGTAATGGCAGCCGTGCACTGGGAACATGTAGATAGATAAGTCTTTTGGAACAAGAAAAAGATTTGACTTTCTCGTATACAAAGTATTGGAATCGTCCAAAGATTCGATGTGGAGATTTTGATGAATCTCGACGTTTTAGACCTCCTTCAGTCCGAAAATACCATGTTTGGAATTCTGTCTGTGTGTGTGAACACAATAACTTGAGTTCGCTTTCACTTCGGTCAACCAAATTTTGCATACGAGTATTTGGTACAAAATGTAGATTTCTATCAAGTTTTGGGCTGTTTCTGCTAACTGGAAGTGGCACTTTATCTTTTATTCATGCAGCTCCAGAGTCTTATTTGTTCAACTTTACTTTTAGAATAATTGTTCAATATATTATTGATTTGATTTGTTGTTGATGGGTCTTTAATGTCCATCATATAAAAATATCTTCCTTGTCTTGTGGTTTACTCCTCAAATATCCTTCCCCATATTTGAATATTTGAGAAAGTCGAGGCGAGACGAATCCCGATTTCTTTTTAAGGAATATCCAGTTTGAACTCCCACTCATATGCCTCTTTCTGGTCACAGGTAACGGCATCCGGAGACCAGACTGCCAAACTCTGGGATGTGAAAACCAGCGAGCTCTTGGGGATCTTCAAGGGGCACCAGTGCAGCCTCAAATCCGTCGCCTTTGCAAAGCAAGAAAAGGGTAAGTCTTGGTTTGAAGGCATCTGCCATTCTTTGTTTGAATTTCTTGCAAAGCAAAGTCAGTGCCCTTAATAATTAAACATCTGGGGGCTGGAAGTCCACTCAGAGTGACCAGCCTCTCCCCACCTTTACATTGCTCCCTGCATATTATTAATAATGTTCACTTGTGACGCTTTAATCTTCAGACTCATCAGCATAGGTAGGATGGCACAGCAGCAGCACAGTGGTTAGCTCTGCTGCCTCCAGAATCCAGCGTTTTGGGTGTGAATTCTGCGCCCAGTCCTGTCAGGGTGGCATTTGTGTATCGTCTGCATGGGATTTTCCTCCAACGTCCCCAAAGATATGCGAGTTTGGTGACTCTGGCAATTCCTAATTGGCGCTGTGTGTGTGTGATTAGCAATGGCTTGGTGTTCTGTCCAGGGCTGCCTCCTGCCTTGTGTCCTGTGCTGCTGGCATCGGCTCTGTCCATCCCACGGCCCTGCTTTGGATTAGGTGCCAATGAAGAAGGGGGTCTCCAGAGTTGCTCTGGTGTCCACACATTTTTTTTTTTTAGGTTTTCCAAAGTTGCCAGTGATGCCACATCATGTCCTCACCAGCCAAGACGATCATTACAGAGCACCCATGGCAAATCACCGAGAGTACAGTAGGGGGTTTTCATAATCGGACATCAGAACATGTTTAATGTTTAAGTGGTTGAGTCTTTAAGAAATGACAGCTGAAGGCGTAGCGCAGTTGGGTGCTTTGTAATGTGATAAAGTGGCTGCTGGAGCAGGAATGGAGAACTTTGAAAACTGACTCTTGGGATTATAATACAACTTTCTGCTACTGTGTGTGTATGTATGTATGTATGTGTGTGTGTGTGTGCGCCTACATACACATTTTGAGTTTACAGATTTACCAGTTTTAAACACCCTGAACATGGCCTGCGTCAGTCAGGGTGTGAGTCTGTGGAGATGATCTTTTAAGAATGAAGCTTTGTCAAGTTGGTGCAGTAAAACATCAGAAGCCCAGTAGATTTTACTCTGGAAGTACTGGATTTTATTAATTTTTTGCAACACTTTTGGTTCCCCAGTTGAAGCATACTGTCATTTCAAAAGATGTCGTTCATTTCACTTATTCCACGTATTTTTCTGATAAGATCACAGCTCATGTCTGGTAAAGTCCTATGCTGGACACATCACGTTTTTTTGTTAAATTCACATTCAATATCCCATTTTCTTTCTTTCTTTCTTTTCAGCTGTCTTCTGCACTGGTGGACGAGATGGCAACATTATGGTCTGGGACATGCGATGCAGTAAGAAAGGTAAGATGTCATTCTGGAATGTACATGTGACGCAAGCAATCTCCCCTGTCCCATGGGACTCGGTTACCTAACAGACAGGCCCACTATATGGCACAGCACCGCACGGCACATCTGCTTCTTTATTGAATGGCCATATTTTTGCAGACCACTTTATAAAACCTGTGGTGTTTAATCAAAGGGTTCAGCTGATTGCCATGTTCCGTGTCCTTCATGAATTATTAATTTTCCTGCCCGTCCTCACTGGGGTCTCTCTAGTAGTGCTGTGTCCGATTTTGGCACCAGTACTGAGGGCACATTCCCCTGCTGTTGCAAGCAGCCTATTTGTACTGTTAAGTTTTTGTCAACATCTCACAAAATTATAAAATTCCTTTCATCCTATGTTGAGTCTCCTTAAGTAATCTGTCTCCACATTTTGTGTTGAATTTCTAATTTTAGAACAATAATATTGTTTTGATGAGGACAGGCCACTCAGTCCAACAAAGCTCGCCAATCGTATCCACCCAACTCCTCCAAAATAACATCAAGTTGATATTTGAATGTCCCTCAGGTCCTCCTGTCCACCACACGAGTTGGTCACTTATTCCAAGTGTCTATTGTTCTTTGTGTAAAGGAACATTTCCTAAAGTTTCTGCAAAATTTCCCCTTCACAATTTTTTACCTGTGTCCCCGTGTTCTTGTTAACCTCATTTTAAAGTTGCTGTCTCAATCCGCTGGACGAATTCCCTTCATAATTTTAAACACTTCAATCAGGTCCCCTCTTAATCTTCATTTGCTTCAAAATCTGTTTGTCTGCTGTCATACATTTTGTTAGCCATCCTGAGCGAATGGCAGATCATCCTCAGTGGCAAAGTGTGTGTGGGGGCGGGGGGAGGGGGCTGAGCAAAGTGTGCACTAAGGTACAGTGTGTTCCTCTTTCTGCAGACGGGTTTTACAAGCATGTGAAGCAGATCAGTGGCGCCCACAACAAGCCAAGCAAAGAGACCCCCTTGAAACAGAAGAAGAAGAAACAGGCGGTAAGCGGTGGTCCATTCTGTGTGGCATCTTTTAAGGCATCAATTACAAGCCACACTAATTGTTATGAGGTGGCTTTTAGAGAGAATCCAAGTAACAAAACTCTCAAGAACACCAAAACCAAAAGGGGGAATATAGGAGTCTGGGAAGAGGAGCGCAGACCCACACATACGTACACATTCATAATGGGGGGCCGGCTGGGGCGTCTCCAGTAAAACTAGTGAAGAGGTAAGCCCCACATAATGTGTCGCCAGTCATTCACCTTTTCATTTGGAAAGAGAATAAATCTACAAATCCCCCTAAAGAACTGAAGAGAGAGCCAACACCGGACTGAACGAGGCCTGTGGGGGACTTGCTGTCCTTGTCACTCTGTTAGGGCCAGTCTAAAGGTGTCAGTGACCTCTTGGGCTATCAAAACAACACAAGGAGGCCAATGGCCGGCTGGATTTGAGACCAGGACTCTGGCGCGCTGAAGCAGCGCTGTGCTCATCATGATTTTTGCACCTAGTTAGTTGTGAATTACTCAGTTTTTAATTAAAAAGCAACTGAACAGAATGTAAAAATGAACATCGCGCAGAGCATTGAACGTGTCTTTAGTAGTTCATGTCCTTTATTTTGAGGCCCGGAGGGTGACTTCATCACATGGCTCCTCTATGGTCATCGGAAAGGTCACCTGTGTCCCAAATGTAACACTTCATTCATAAAAGATTCACAGAGCATATTATTCTCAAAAAGGCAAAAAAAAAAAAAAACAAAGATGGGTGAAATTCTGTGGCTGCCAAAGCAGGTGACCTGCAGTCTCCTAACCCTTACAGGACACGTTTTGTGTTGACGTCTACACGTTTTCAACTCTGTTTTTAAAAAGTACAAAAAAAATAACTGGGACAATAACTGCAATGTTAGCACGGACAAGACCGATGGGTAATTGAAATGCCCAAGAGCACAGTGGCAACTTGTGTTTGAATTTGTCCACCAGAGAGCACTAAGAGACCCCTGGGTAGTCGTCCACTGCTGTTTAAATGTGTTTGTCCGACTACAGCTGTGACTTCTGACCCACACGCCAGGCTCAGTGATGTCAACCATGTCCACGCTTCAGTCAGGTGTGCAGGGCTCAGTGACCGCAGTGGACATTCGTCTGATTTGGCCTTTTATCGTTCTGACTAAACCAGAGAATTGTTTCACTGAAAGTCGTTTTGTTCTTTTTTTCCCAGAATTCTCAGCAAAGTGTGACTGCAGTTTTGATGCTAGACGAGCACTCGCTCCTCTCCGCTGGAGCTGTTGACGGGTCTGTAAAACTATATGAAAGTATTCTTTTAAAAATGCAAATACATTTCCCATACTTCTGTTCTTCCATTTCTAAGCTTCTATGGAATGTTGTTAATAATAATTCATTACATTTATATAGCGCTTTTCTCAGTACTCAAAGCGCTAACTATTACTATTTATTCAATGTGTGTGTGTGTGTGTGTGTGTGTGTGTGTGTGTGTGTGTCTGCTTTCAGAAAGTATTCCGACCCCCTCAACTTATACACATTTTATGTTGCAGCCTTAGGCTAAAATAATTTTGCATTGTTAGTGTATTTATTTAATTTTTATTTCATTCACATTTTCTATTGCCATCTTCTGTTTTTTTTGTAATTTAAAGTGACGCCTTACCCAGTGTCCATTAAGAAATCAAAACTGTTGCCATCTGTTTAGCCCGTGTTGTTCTTTACTGGTTCACATGATTTTTTTTTTAATTTACCACTTCGGTTCACAATTATGCCATTAACATTCCATACATTTCTCTGTTTCTACTGTGCTTGTGTCATCATAGCTATGTTAACTGTGAGAAAACCAAAACGGCTTGTAGAATGTGTGCCTTAATTAATATAATACTGGAGAGTGTGTGTGTGTGTGTGTGTGTGTGTGTGTGTGTGTGTGTGTGTGTGTGTGTGTGTGTGTGTGGGGTCTATATCGCTGATAAGGGGGATGAGTCAGGGGGAGAACTCTGAGGGCTGTCAGCAGTTTAACATCAGCAAAACCAGGAAGTGCTTATCGACTTTCACCACACCACAGTGCGTCCATGTCCAGTCACTGCTCATAGAGTGGAGGTAGAGGTGGTTGACTTCTACAAGTACTTGGGGGTCCACATTAATGGCAGGTTGGACTGGCCTCAGAACACTGAGGAGCTACAGAAGAAACGGCAGAGGTGACTCTTTATCCTTTAACGTGGGTAGTGACAACCTTCACATCTTCTACAACTCTGTGATGGTCAGTGTGGTGTGCTGGACCAGTAACATCGCTTGAAGTGAGGCCCACCAAATCAACAAGCTAATTAAAAGGGCAGGCTCAGTTATGGGAGACACTCGGGACCCCTGGTGGTCCTAGCAAAGGAGAGAATGAGTGCCATTATGAACAACGCTACATGTCCTCTCTGTGACACCCCAACACTGTGGACTTTCAGCAGCACATCAAGAAACACGACTGGGGGGTCCTTTGTACCACTAGCAATACGCCTCCATAGTGCCTCACTGGCACAGCTAATCAGTTTTTTCCTTCTTATAAAGCCTTCGGGGGTCTGCGTGTGTATCTGCCTAGCTGGCTTTTTACAGAAGCTTTTTAAAGAGATTAATTTCCCTCTCGGAACAAATAGTTCTATCTGTGTACAGCTGTCTTTCTCTCTCCATCTCTTGCCATATAAAATATGTCAAAAAATACAAATGTCTACGTTTGTGAGAAACATTAATAGTTCTGATGTTATCAGCTTAATGTGAGTGGGTGGGATGAAAACCTGCAGCCACGTTAAGTTTCCTTGTGTTTTGCAGTTTGGGTGTTAATGTGCACAAAGCCCCGAGTCGGACTTGTAGCCTTCTGCCAGATTCTGATCAGATCGGTCCCTCATCCTCCTATCATCCCCAAAATGATCCTAAACGAGTAACAAATTCTGCTAAAGGAGTTACAGTTTTATTCCAGCAAAGCATTATTTGACCTTTCTTTTGGTAAAAAAATAAAGTTGTGTTTTCATTGAATCAACGTTGAATTTGCTTTGGTTTTTTTTTGTTTTTTTTCAGTGTTCTTAAGCTTTGGGACTTGAGGAAGAATTACACAGCCCACTTGCAGGACCCCGTGCCCCTCCAGTCCTATCCTTACCCTGGCAGCAGCCTGCGGAAGTTAGGTACGTTTTCTTCTGGCTCTTACTGAAAGTGTGGTGAGTGGAGTGGATCTCAGGAGTCCTGACATCGCTCTCGACTCCCCCCATAATAAAGAGCCGGTTCAGCCATTGTGTCCCCCTCTAACACACATGGCTGCTATCCCCGTGTGACAATGTGTGCTCGGAATGAAAGATGGAAAGTCCTAAATGTCTAATGATGTCTGTCCTTTCTGCCACATCCTGCTTTAGGCTTCTCCAGTCTTGTGTTGGACTCCAGCGGCTCAAGTCTGTTTGCCAACTGCACAGATGAGAACATTTATATGTTTAACATGGCTGGACTGAAAACTGAGCCTGGTAAGTGGACGCTTGTCATTCTCCTTTTGGTGAGCATCTGATGGTTGATCATCTTAACTTCATTTGTGCTCCTAATTGTTGGCATTGTAGTCCTTCATTCCCGTACACAATAGAAGACCCTTAGCACTTGCTTCCTAGATTTTACCTGCAGGCCATGCGATGCACACTGACGGCCACAAGAATGTTTGGTTCTTCTATCTACTTTCTTATGAATTTAATGTGCGATGATCGAGACACAAGGAGTGAGAGGGGAAATCGTTCAGGGTTAGGGTCCATCCAGACATTTTGTTTAATGAGAGAGAAATCAAAAAGAAAGGCAAAATCCAACAGAAAATGCTAAGCGACTGTTGGCTGTTTTCAGGCAAGGTTTGCGGACTTTTTGAGTCTGTGATCCTCAGTGAGAGGTTGTGGGTTTACAAAATGAACACAGACGTCTTTAGAAAGGTCCTGGGGTGGGTGAGGCGAGACCTACAGTTGAAATCCGGAAGTGACATCAGAGTTCATCTCGCATCTCATCCTCCGCAAGGAGGCCTTGGTGGCCGTAACCTCTTGGGCATTTGGGGTAGAGGTGTATTCATTCAATCCCTCTCTATAGTATGCATGTCTCTAACTTCTGCCATATCGTGCTTTTATGGTGCTCCATACACATACATCAACTGTGTTTGCTACCATACTACTTGTAATAGCCTGGGAGACAACGATTTAGTAAATTTAAAGGACGTGATGCAAAGAGGGCTCTACCCGCCAGCACTTCTCTACAGTACTCGCATGCATTCCAATCTCCTTGGTGTTAACCCTGAGCGTGAGTCAGACTCACAAGTCTATGGAAGTGCGGTTAAACCCGAGTCCGACTTAAGCTAACGTGTAATGACGTCTAGTAACGGAACGCAAAGGAGCTTTAATGCACATTTTACTCCATTCCTGCTGTGAAGTGCCTATAAGTTCCCATAAAGCTCCATTTTCTTGCAGCAAGATTATGAAATCTGCTGCTGAGCTTCATTAGGCCCAGTGTGTCCGAAATATTTACAGACCATCACAATTCTAGCAGAGCAGCTGCAATTAAACCTAAAGACAGAAGATAAGGAGCAGCAGAGTCGACTTGCAGTTCTAATTTGGCAGCCACCACTTGTGCTTCAGTACGCACACACATCTACACAGGGACTGATGGACGTCTCTACCTCTCCATATGCTTGTATGATATAATATCCGACATCACAATATTAGGAATCTTTTTGAAATATCAGCAGATCAGGTCATCGGGTATTAACTGCATGGTTCTATATTATAATGTTATGGTATCCTAAATGAAATTCCGTCGGCACCACCCAGGCAGATTCCTCCCACCAGAGTCTAGAATTATTTCTACTTGCACTGCCATTACTGTCCACTCCCTCCCTGATGGCGACTTTTAGGGCGCAGGCAGACAGCCGAAGTGGGCAGAGCGTTGGTTTCAGCTGCCCCTTCCTTCAGATGATCCACAGCCACTCTTTGACTTTGATGCCGGTGCTGTAACTGCGCAGGATCTTTTCTGAGTTGTGCAGAAGACTAAGCTGATTACCCACAATTCCCTGACTTGCAGGTTTGTTTTGTTGTTTCGAGGACAGGCAGTGACTCTTTTGCATTTGTCTGTTCTCTTTGACTGACTGATCTCACACACACACACACACACACACACACACACACACACACACTTCTGTGCATTTCACGGCCCTGTAATGTTCAGCTGTCTCCTTGAACAGCAGGGGGCGCTGCCGTCGCTGTGTAGACCGCACATCTGTGAGGAAGCAGCTGCCGAGGAAGGAAATCCCCACCCGTGGTGTTTTGGCAGGTTTTTGTGAGAGCGGGATGTTAATCCGCCTACACACGCCAGGGCGCTTCAGTGAAGCTCGCCTGAAAGGGCTTCGTTTAAAATGAAGGCAACATTTGCGGCCCTCAGACTCTTTTCAGTGGCCTTTATGAACCGTTTGTCTGCCTGATTTTTTTCGTCACACTCTATGGCATGTAATGCACTTCTAGTATCCTCCCTCTGTGTCTGGAAAGGCACCACATGTGCTGATGTCTCCGTGAGGTTCACTGACGGGTCACGTCACCCTGGCACCAGGGGTCATGGCAGCACCAGGACAGACTTGATCACTTTGTCAATTACATTAAATGGAAATGAAAACGATGACACGTTCTGAACGATCCCATGTGGCTATCATCAGTGCAGTGCATTTTGGGCTTTACATTAGTGGGGGGCTCTCATCTGTTGGATGTGTTAGAGGTGCCCAGTTGGGCGGGTGCATATTCCTCACTGGACAGGCTCCATTCTTGTATGTTCTTAAGCGTCTTGTTCTGATTTGTGAGTGTGGAGAGTTGGAGCCTTTTTCAACAGCACTGAGTGCAAGGCAGGAACCAACCATGGCGAGGGCAGTGAGCCCACTTAAATAATAAAAGTACCAAAGCTTGGATAATTCTGGAATGGGGGGCCCTAATGGTGTCACGGCTTCAGACTGACTCTGAAAATGAGAAGCTCCAGCTGTTTGCAGGACTGCGACTACGCCAGTGTTCATGTTGTATGGCGCCACACGCAAACTGCATTCCCATAAGGCACTAGAAGCTGATCACAAGACTGCAGCAGCCAATGGTGGAGCAGCAGCGGGCCTCAAGGTTACTGCCAAGGGCCTACTGCCACAGCTAATTCACTGGACAGGCTGGGCAGTGCCCTTTTATTACCCAGAATGCAATTAGTGGCCAGCACCTTGACTCACATGTTCTATTTTCTGCTTTGTGTCCCCAGTGGCCGTCTTCAGTGGTCACCTCAACTCCACCTTTTATGTGAAGTCCAGCGTCAGCCCCGATGACCAGTTCCTGGCAAGCGGCTCCAGCGACCACAACGCGTACATCTGGAAGGTGAGTCATGGGAGCTGCTCGCAGTGGATCCGTCAGCCCACCCTTTGGGGAGCATGAGGCAGTCGGAGTCTTTTAAGAGGTTGGCAGAAGTGGCTGGCATTGCTAATATTTTTCTCTTTCCTCTCTTTCACAGATTTCAGAACCCCAGAGCCCCCCCATATTACTTCAGGGCCACTGTCAGGAGGTCACGTCTGTCACCTGGTGTCCCACTGACTTCACAAAGGTCAGTAAGGGGAAAATTTAAATGAGTCTCTGACAAAAAAAAAAAAAAAAAAAAAGAACTGCTTACAAAAGAAGATGGGCTCTTTATTCTCCTATAATGTCTTCCTTTTATAGCGCCTTTCCAATAGTCACTCACGCTGACTGTTACTGAGTGTTTATGTACTGGCTGTGCTACCAGTCTAAGATAAGTAGAAATATAAGTAATCAAGATGTGTAGTGCACCATCTGTTGGAATATGTAGGGTAATGCATGTAAAGAAATGCATTGCATTTGTCATTCCAACAGATGGTGCACTACTACAAATGTTTGTGATGCACCATCTGTTGGAGTGACTGGCACAGACACTTGTCCTTTTATCGCGGTCTTTCAGTCAGTGCAGCTCATCAGCACTTCCGAATGAAGCCACTTCATTATGCAAAGCACTTTAAAGTGTCGCCACTCTCTTTGTCAAAGTTCTTTCCCACAAGCCCAAGCCGAGCGATGGGCACCAAAGACGACAAGGTCGCCAACTTCAGGCTCCGAGCCGATAGTTTGTGGTTTGTCTGGTGGGTCCCACTGTGAGAGGACATCGGGTGTCTGATAAAAACAAAAAGGACGGTTCTGACCCCCGATGAGGTTTTTTTTTTTTTTTTTTTGGGACCCCTAAGGGTATCACTTGTGCCGTTTCGTGAAATGATTCACACGTTTTCTTCAAAGTTACTCGGTCAGCGTTTTTGAGATGTTCTAATGCAGTGGTGGGATCTGAACGTGTGACTTGTGGTTTCCGCGTTGGCTCGGCTGTTAGCAGAGTTGTGGCTTCATGTTATGTGATGCTAAGCTGACACTTGAGCACACACGAGCGGTGCGGGCACCTGAGTGCCCGATGGCACAGCGGTCGGCTCCTGCTTAGCAGCTCTAAGGACCTCGGTTCAAATCGCAGCCCCCAGTCACTGTGTACAGTTTGCAGGTTGTCCCTGTGTTCCTTCATGTCACAGGCACGCATGTTCTGTTCACTGGTGACATGTGTGGGAATGCCATTAGGTGAAAGTGGCACCTAGGAATCGGAGTATGGAAAAGGCGCTATATGAATAAAATGAATTATTATTACAGTATAGTTTGTGGATGTGGCCGAGCTCTGACCACCCGCTCCTGTTTCTTGCAGATCGCCACTTGTTCGGATGACAACACTGTGCGCATCTGGCGCCTCGACCGAGGGGCAGAGGGAGAGAAGACCACCCTGGGGGCCGCCAACTTGGTAGGCTGGGCCAGGAAAAAGCAAACGTCCAAGGCCTCAGGTAAAGCAGTCTGAAGCTTTTACTCCCAAGCTATTAAATGAGAGCGGCATGGTGGGCAACCAGTAGTAGTTGTGCTGTGACGTGTGCAGAGTGCAGCGAGTGTCTAAGTGGCATGATGGACCAGCATGCTACAGGGCGCCATGATAAACAGCAATGTACAGAATTAGAGCTCGACAGGTAAGAAAGGTGCTATATCTTGGACAGATACAGCATATAGACGGGTACCACATAACATGGGTACCGTATAAATGGGCACCTTATTAGTGTTTAGTCCTACTAACCAGCGGCTCTGGGGTCCTGGGTTCAAATCCCACCCATTTCCAGTATGTGGAGTCCTCTTTGCTTTTCCTCCCACATCTCCAGGCCAACTCTGAAGTGGCCCACTGTGACTCGGTGGACTGGCAGCCCATCCGTGAGCTGATTGGCACCTTGTGCCCAGCGTGATTGGATTATTAAATAAAGCTCGGCAGAGGCTTCATGTCCTGTCTGCATTGTTAATCCAAGTTTTCCCAGCAGCCCCTGCTGTGCCCACAGCTTTAGCTTTACCACCTTCTTTGTTTCTTTTTGTAACCATCAATCACATTCATGTTTCCCTTTCAGAGCCAATGACTCCGTCTGACCAAACGGCCCTGGCGTCTCCACTCGCTGTGAGCCCAGCGACCATCTCCTCCCCCCGAGCTGCAGCCTGTGCCCCCAGCAGAGCGGACCTGCCCCAGCCCTCCAGCACGCACATCCACCCTGCGGGCCCCAAAAGCGCCCCCAGCACTCCTAAGCAGACTGCTTCATCTCCGTCGCTCATGAGGTGGGTGACACTGAACACCACGCCCTCTAGCTCTACAAGACAAGGTACCCCCCAGTCCAGGAGGGTCCTGAGTCCTCTGGCACAGAGCCGGGTGCTCACAACACCGGTCTCAGAAAGGAGAGCCAAGCGACGGCTGGAAACGAGTGAGACGGCGGGCCGCACCTGTCCAGAGGAGTGCGACTGCGTGCGGGAGCTGGACCCCCTGGCGAAGAGGAGACGAGACTTGGCGGGACTCTGCTGCACGGCCAAGGCTGAGAAGAAAGAGGAGGAGGAGCAGCCACTCCCTGGCAGCCCGGTCCACAAGGAGTCCACGGAGAAGATTCTAGAAGACCACCAGCATTTGAATGGACATAGACCATCAGATAAGGAGAACAATTCTCCTGGCCGCTCAAACTGGCTGTCGGCCATGGGGCACAGACTGAAAGGTGGGCAGGGTAGCCCCTCGAGCCGAAGAAGTCCAGCGAGCAAAGGGACACACAGCAAAACTGCAGTGTCACCGGTATGTTCACCTTTCGATATGGTGGGAAACGAGTCCTTACTTTGGGGGGGGGGGGCAACTGGGAGCGGCACCAATTTATTGGGGGGCTTGCTTGTAGCCTACAGGGTGCTTCACCAGAGCACACCTCAGACTCCAGCATTTTAGGGTTAAATCTCCCACAATTCCATGCTCTTGCCCAATAACAAAGGGTGGCTAAGGACTGGGAGTCAGGCCTAAAAAATAGAAAAAGGGACAAACAGCCGGAGGAGAACTGAGTGGGGGTCCCCCAGGACACCAGAGGGCAGACTAACCAGCAGGGCCCAAGAATGCCTGAGCCGCCACCTAAATAGTGAAAGTCAGAACACCTCCTGGGCAACAGAGGGCAGCAGCTGGGGCTCTGCACCATGTGAGCACTAAGCCAGAATCTCACCAGCCTGGTCCTTTAAGAGCGCCGTGACCACTAGGTGGGGCTGTAGCCCAGTGCCCATTGAGGTTTCACAGACCCATTGTCAAACTTGAAGTTGCCCGAGCTGGGAGAGGGAGTGCCTGGGGTGGCATTTTGAGGTGATCAAGTGTCAATGCCACTACACAGTGTGGATAAGGGTTCAACCCCCGGGGGGGGGCTGGTGGGCGGGGTCCTTTCATTCAGAGTGAGAAGAGCTGCCATGTGGGCCACTAGGACACAACAACTGGCTGGACTGGCAATATCTGGGTTAATGTAGGGTGTATGGTGCCTTCTACCTGACAAAACACACATTTTTGAAGGTGACATTTTCAAACCAGTTTAATCCAGTTCAAGGATGGCAGACAGGCCAGAGCCTTGGGCAAAAGGTCTGAGCCCACCTTGGAAGGGACGCCACAATACCTGAACAAGTGTGTTCATTGACGTGCTTACAATCACGTGGGCGCAGTGAGAACATTCAGACTCACACATATAGTAAATGGCAATGCCATCTGAGGGGCAGCAGCGCCAACCCATAATCCATCCTGTCACCCCCTCAGCCACCTGTCCTTAAAGGCCAGTCAGGCTCTCTCCATGTCCACCCCGCTTAACTCACCCCTTCTGCTGTGTGCCCCCCGCTCTCACTGGGACTGATGGACAGCCCACCCCATCTTTTAGCAGATGATACACTGAACGAGCTGTGAGCACAAAGTGGGATCTCAAACTGAAGCCCCCATCTTGTCACCCAAGTCCCACACTGAAATAAGAGATGAGAATATTCTGCTTGGCCTACAGGACCACCTATGGGCAAAACAAGGAATGAGTTTTTGGAATGGCCCATTTTGGAAAAACCCCCTGATGTCCCTGTGAGTTCCCTTTGAATATGTGCCCACCAATCCAGTTAGCTCAGGCAGTCACGCAAGCCCCCCTTAAAGTGGAGAAGCAGGTTAGGAGAAAAAGAACAGACATTGAATAGTTTTGCTCCTTGACCCTGCATGTTTGACTTGTGTTTAAAATTTTCATCCTAATGAAATGTTACAAAATCAATCAAAATGACTTAAATGTGGAAGGGGGGTCCATTAAGTGTGCGACATTTCAAGTGGATCGGCGTCCCGTCCCAGGCTGATTCACCTGAAGTGACGAGCACGTGATGTTTCCATTTCTTTAAAAGTTCATTTTATGAGCTTTCGGGGGCCTCGCTTTATTCTTTCTAAATTTGACTTTTTTTTTCCTCCCCCTTCTCTTCTCCAGCTTCCCGGCACCCCAGGATCCATGAAGAAGATCTCCTGCTACTTCCAAAAGATCAGCCCCGAATGAAGAGCGGCCGCGAGTCCCTTTCGCTTAATCGAGCACTGAATGCACTGCGGCGGCGGCGGCGGACCGCCCCTGGAGCTCCACCCCGCACTCACGTTCATCTTCTCCGGGCTCAGACGTCGCGCCGTTTCCTCAGCACCTTAGCACGGAGGATATGTTGCATTGCCGTTTCCTTTTTGGGGAGGCGCTTCCGTCGGATGTTTTTAACACGTTTGTAACGGCACATTCATTTTAGAGGACTTGCTCTTCGTTTTCTGTGCTGTCGTCACATTTGGTTTATTACTTTGTTTCTAAATGAAGTCGCTTTTATGTGTCGCGCTGTGGCGGACCGGACCTGAGAGAGACCAGGCCCAGGGGGCCGCGGGCTGCGTAAAGGGGCGGAGCCATCGGGATGGTTCTAACTAGACGACCCAATAAAATCCAAATGCATTAAAAGACGTGTTTGTTTTAAGTAACGCCCTACTTTTTTCTTATTGGTTTATACGGGTACGGCACCGCCCCCTTCAAGGCGGGTCTTGTTTGGACTTCAGGAATGCCCCACCCCTGCATGCGGCATTCCAAACCTTCTCAACTGGCGGCTGGCAGTTGATACGAGCACCGGAAAAAAAAAGAGAGATTGTGCCGTAATAAACCGGGAGACGTTTACTATGACGTAATCAAATCTGAAACTGCCTATCTAATAAATATAAAAAAGGCAAACGAACATCGACGACCAGGTAAATCGGGATAAAAATCAGGATAATCACAGCAGGCACCTCTTCAGTTACATGACTAGCGAGACGTGCGACATCACGTCACTGGGTATCGCAGTGCTAGTGAGGGAGGGGGCAGGGTTCAGAGCTTGTATAGCGCCTTTCAGTTTGAGCACGTTAAAGCAGGATCTTTAGGTTAATATAGCGCCTTTCTGTTTCAGCCAGCAGTGTCTTTACGGTTATATAGCTCCTTTTAGTTTGAGCCAGCTGACGCCTTGAAGGCTTGCCCTTGTCCACCGTTGCATGTCACCTCACCAGTATGGTGTCTTCTCTGTAATTGTAAAGGCGTTATAGAGACCCAAACTGGCTGCTTTGTTCCTGGTTTTACAGCGCCTTTTATACTGAACACATTAGAGTCCGTCAACAGCACAGTTGTAGTGTTATCACGTCACCAAATATGTGAGACTTGTCACACAGTTTGTGCGTGTTAGTGATTGAACTGGTAGCTTTATCTATTTATATAGCGCCTTTCAGTTTGAACAGCAATGGTATGATTTTGTATATTTTTAGACGCATGGCACAAGCAGGTAAAGGCACTCTGAGAGGGTCACACAGTGAGAAGTAAGTTGGCAGTCCTGTGACTTTATATAGTGCCTTTCATACTGTACCCTGTAAAGTCACCTGACAGTTTACGTGTTGTTGTACTTTTCAGTGTCTGAGGGCCTCGCCCCGTGTCAGTGGTAGCAATGGAACCGGCACCCCTTTGGGTTTATATAGCGCCTTTAGAGTCCAACACCAAACTCCAATAACTCCAGTTATGTAGATGTCGAGCAGATCTCATCTCGGGTTGACAAAGGGAGTCTGTAAAGGTGGTCGAGCTGACTCCTTTTTTGGTTTTATATAGCGTCGTGCATGGTGTGTTTTGTCCTGGGTATTGCACAAGAAGGTGAAGAGTCTCTCTCAGGGTCACCGTGATCCAAGGATGGAGAAGTCATTTTTATATGTGGACAATTTGCATATCACTGATCAACTGGCCCTTTGTCAATGGTGCTAGTCTCTGTGATTAAGCAAAGGTACTGTTTATAAGGTTGGGGAAACCGGCAGTCAATTGAGACTGAGGAAGAGACTTGGATAAGTCTCGAAATATTTCTCCCACTTAAAAACTTTGTCCAGATGAACAGAATCAAATTTCTAGGATCATTTTTATATGGTGCATTTTGTGCTCTTCTCAAGCGTCATTTCCATTTTTGACCAGCAGGGCAGAGCTGGAGATTAAACAAGGGACATTCGAGATGTTCACCCCTAGGGGGCCACACTGCTTCATAAAGATGGGTTTTCAGAGGAGTGTCAGGTGGTCCCGCTTGTTTTCCATGGTGGGAGGTGCAGGATGAGCCCACCAGTGCGTCCAGCTGCAGGTCACATTTGTAACTCAAATTCTGTGTTAATTACACGAATGACGCCACATCAGTTAAGGTAGCTGGGGTGCTGTTTAAACTGAAAGGCGCTATATCAAGCTGCCAGTCTATTCAGAAACGCTCACTGTGTGAAACGTATTGAGTTGCTGCACATGTGATCACACCATAGTTGTCAGGTGACTTCATGTCCTGTTCAGTATGAAAGGCGCTATATAAAATCACAAAGTGGCCAATTCAGTTCTCCTTGTGTGACCCTGAGTGAGCCCCTTGACCTCTCTGTTCTTAAACTGGTTAAGTCACATGGATGAAACAGCAAGGCGCTATATAATTGATAAAGCTGCCAGATTAATCACCAACCCTCACAGCGTGTATTGAGTGACTGAGAATGGGGTCTCACTGTCCTGCAGCTGGTGAGTGACTTTATTTTACGTTCAGTATGAAAGGTGCTATATACAATCACACAGCTGTCTGACGAGTGTCTCAACCCCAGGATGGGGGGCTGCCATCAGGACAGACAGACTCCCCACCCAGCACAACCTTCCATTGGATCTCGTAGACTTGAAGGTTTGAGCATCCGACCCAAAACGAGGGGGTGAGATGTCCTCTCCTCTGCCCAATGCTGGTGCCACCGATTCATTTTATTTTATCGTTTTTATACGATCCAAAGTCCTGGCAACAAAGAACAAGAACGGCACTCGCGGCTTGGCGTCATTCCAGTTGGCACCCCAAGCGAGTCACAGAAATTCCCGGCGGGACAACACAAGGGCCTGATTTGAATATGTGAAGCTATTTTAAAAACCAGACGGAGGAACGAAGCAGACTTCCGCATTTTGCAAGCTCAGATGGCAGCTGAAGGACAGTCTCTTTTTTGTCCCAAGTATTGTCATCCCTTAAATCCTCTTACGCGACGTCATGTTCCCATATTGTCCACCGACTTCTTTTTAGGTAACCCGGAGGCTCCTGGCATTTTCGTCAAGTGCCCATTGATATTCTTCCCGGAGCAGGTTACCATTTACTGGACTCTAGTCTTCTATGCTGGGTTTGCACACAGTGCTACTGGGATATGTGAGTTAGAAAATGGATGGGCGTCCAGGGTATGATGTTGAAATCCCGTCACGCCCAACCTCCCGATTGTACAGTACAGAACATAACTGAAGTTTAACAAGAAAAAGCCAAGTTTGTAGAAGAAACCGGTGTTCTCTTTTTGCCTTTTATTCTGCGTGTGTAATAATAATCATAGAAGAACCACGTGAACAAAATGAGAATCCGAGTCCAAGAAGTCTTAACCAAGGAATACGTACCACACAAACATTTACTTTTTAAAGATGAAGAGACTCGGATGAGGCAGACAAAGATGCCATCTCTAAGAGTGAGGGCCTGAAGACGTCACAATTTCTGTCCATCCTGAAGTAACAACAGGCACCATTACTACTAACGTATGGCATGGTACATAAAAAATAAGACAATCAAAAAAGAACCACAAGACATCCCATGTCACAACTTCTACCCAGCACCGTGAACAAAGTGCAAAACAAAAATTGGAGTCAATTAAGTCGTAACAATCGCAAAAATTCCACTCATGTTTGGTTTTTAAAAATCCAGAGACGTAAATGAGGTGGGTGGTGGTGCTGTGTTTAACTGTGACAACTTTGTGACACTTCCGGCTGTCCTGAGGTAACAATGGGCATCAACACCAATAATAAACGTGAACAAAACGAGTATCGGAGTCAAAGAAGTTCTAACACCTTGAAAATACCACACAGAAGTTTGATTTTATACCACCAGACTCAAAACGAGGCGGTTCACCATCTTTAATAGTGACATCTCAGTGACACCCCATCTCAAGATACCAATGGGCAATGTTACCAGTAAGATATGGTGCAAAATAGTTGTGCAATAAATAAATAGAAATAAAACCTATATAAACAAAACACAAACCGAAAATTGAATTCTGTTATCTCCTGACGAGTAGAAGATTCAGGAGCGATAGCTATCATATGAACATTTACTGTATCTTCAAAATAAATTCAGAGACTCGAACGAGGTGGTTGGTGCCACCATTTTTAATTGTGTTGACCTCCCACATGACAAATTCCGGCTGTCACAAGTTGACAACGTGCTCCGTTACCAATAAGATATGGCGCAGAATTGCAGTGCGATAAATACAAATACAACTGTCAAAGTGTAAAATGAAAATCAGTTAATTAAATTCTAATCATCACAACATACAGAACTAATAACAACCAGACGTACGTTTGTATTTCAACGTCCAGAGACTCGAACGAGGTGGATGGAGCCGCCATCTTTAATAGTGATGGCCCAATGATGTTCAACTGTCACGAGGTAACAACGACTCCGGTAACCAATAACACACGGCAGTGTAATTAAAAAGCTCTTTAGGTTGCCTTCGTTTGGTGTTTGCTGTTACTCACAACAGCTCGTGGTGGTGGTGGTGGTCCATCTTGGACCATCTTGGGTGTGTGCTTTTGGGGCTGTGTATTGGGTGTACTTGTTTGGGTAAACACAGACTACGCTTACAACCTCAACTAGAATTACGACTTTGATTTTTCACCTTATCCACGTCCTGGTCCTGTTACTCTACTTCACCTGCTACTTTTCATCAAGGCAGGACACTTCACCAGGGACATTTCGGGGGCTCATCCAGGATCATTTAGGAGGGGTGTGAGTGTAACGGGAGGCGAGACCCGAGCGAGTCTGCCGCCGGCGTGTGATATAAGACCCTCACAGATGCAGTCACCAAAGTGAGAGAAAATCTCCCTTTAAGTGAAGCTGGATGAACATTCGCTTCCCACCCAGAAGCTCACCAGGGCGGCAGCTGGGCTATTAGGCTAGGAACACTAGTGAGATGTTAGTCAAAAGCACCAAAAAAGGATCAAAACTGGGAAGGCGAACAATCGGAAACCAAAGCACGAAACTCAAATTAGAAGTCAGGCAAGGATCAAAAACCAGAGATTCTACAAATTACAAAAACACAAGGCCAAAAAAAAGGTTTGTGTTGGAATGTGTAAGCTCGGATAAGGAAGCGATCTTTTTGAGAGACTTTCGACTCCAATGTGTCATTGGTTCGATGTCACGATCTCTGAAGTCACTTGCATAAAACTGACAGCCGTCCAACACACCCATCCAAGATGGAGGCATTAAGGGTAAAAATGAAATAAATAATAACAAAAAAGTAAATTGTAATTGCAAAAGCTAACGTAGAATTCATGGCTCGCACTACTGAAAACCCTAATTAGAGTGCAAGATGACCCCAAAAGAACAAGGGAACTGTTGATTTTTGTCTACGTGTATTGAGGATGTGAGACGGAGAGGGGCGTGATGCGTGACGTCCAGCCGCTTTCCCATGATGTGACAATGGCCTTGTTCCTACAGGTTTACTTATTTTAGAAATCCGTACATTAAGTGCGTGTAAACTCATGTGAAACCATCGGGCCGACCCCCGGCAATAAGCCAGCGCACATCCCCCGCTCCCCGATAAGCGCAGCCTAAGCTGGGCCTCACTGCGAACGATGATGAGACGGCCTGTGAAAGGTGTAAGGTTACCCAAACTTTCCATAGTGGAATTTTTTCCCTCTTTCCTCGGGGAATACTAGCTGACATACACACAAGTTGGAGAATGTCGGCATGGCGTAACATTCAGGTGCATTCGGGGACTTTGGTATTTTGACATTGTTTGTTGATTTACTCCATCAGTGAGACACATAATTACATATTTGTTTCTGAAGTCTTTTTTAAAATATGAGTTGTATTTAAAAATAACCAGGAGTAGAACTTAGTGACGCATCGGCGGAGGATATCCAACCTACGTGTTTATAACAGCATCTTACAGTATCTTGGAGCTCAAAGGACGGCCAAATAACTTTATGGACGGCCGACTCCAACTCAAGTGACGTCCCGAGGTCAGTTGTTGAGTGTCTATGACTGTTCTGCTAGAAAAAGAATGATATGCGGACAAGAAGACAGGCAAAGACCTGGAAGCGGGAAGTCAAAGACACAGTCGTCAAGCCAAAAATCAGAATTCTCAATCAAAGTGCGCCCTCATGTCTTGCAAGGACACAATCAAAAGTACAACGTGAACTCTGACGATGAAGAAGAAGAGGTTGTCACGAGCTTTATACTCATGACCCTGTGATGTCACGGTTACTCTCCTCCGGCCTGTTACCAAGTAACGCAGTGGCGACCCCGTCACAAAATGCTGACGAGAACAACTCAATCAAATTAAATAAATTCCAGTCAGGAATACCGTTCTCAGAACTGGAATCTGCATGTTTGGAAATCAGCGTACTACAAGAAAAGACAAAAACAAAACAAAACAAAAGTCTGAAAGACGTACCTGATGGACAGCATGGTCTATGGTGGCTGACAAAGGCATTGGAGAACATTCTAGCTTCGATAAATCAAATGATCATTTCAAAACGGCATCTTGTGTTTACTCCGGTTGTCTTTTGTTTTGCACTAAATTTCCTTGAACATCAAACACATTATTAATTAGATAGATAGATAGATAGATAGATAGATACTTTATTAATCCCAATGGGAAATTCAATTGTCAGGCACATGCGATTAGGAGGCACCCTCAAGGCTCTACACTGGTAAGCACTACCACCTGCCCGAGGGGGGCACTCTTGTAAACCAATCTCTCTTTCTGTCCTCAGTTCAGGAGAACCTCAAAACAGAATGTGAGTGACATCACTTCCGGGTCCATGTCAATAGGACCCGCCCCTTCCAGGCATCAGTACCACCAAACCAACCAGGACAGGAAGGACACAGTCCCTTTGTTGACGACCAGCGACTGAGATGGAACGCTCAGAAGCACAGATTTCGTTTCTTGTTTTATTACCTTCGCATATTTTGGCCAATTTTCCCACATTTCCCTTGGTTTACACCATATAGGTGTTCCCTGAGCCCAAGCACACCGGACCAGTGCAATCCCCCAAACAAATGGTAATTTATAGAAATCAAATAAACATTTGGAGAGTAAAACGGAAGGATCAACATACAATACCAAATATCAAACCTTATGGGCCTGTCTAACCCGTTTGTTCATAGACTATGCTTGGTCTTGTTTTCTGTATTGGCCTCCTCTTCCTCGCTGCAAATGCGCCCTCGTCTCTGCTTCTCCCCTGACTCTGACCTCACGTGACGTGAGGCGGTGGAGGCCCTGATGAGGTTAGTACGTCTGGCAGTAGTCCAGGAAGCACAGAGACTACAGTTCCCAGAAGCCTTTAGGGGAGCCGTAACTATTGCAATGGGATAGTGTTGCTGCTGCCCACTAGCGACCAATGAAATTACTACAATTGTTGAGTTCACCGTCAGCGGACGGCCTCTTAGTGTGACACCCCATTCAGGACCTGTACTGGGCACCAGTTCAAGCTGCTATCAGGCTCTCTGGTATTGTGTATATATGTATGTCCGTGTTATCATGTATGCACACCTATGAACCAGTTTTGGGAAGAAGGCTCTGCCCCTTCCATCCTAGATTCCATAAAAGGAGGTGCTCATTTTGGACCTGGATCTCAATGGAGACCAAGCAACCACTGAAGAGCTGTACCCTTGGGCTATTGAAGCCACTGAAATCTGAGGGCACTAGCCTTTGTATTTGTTTTGTATCTGGATGGCACCCCGACATTTCATTGGTACCCTTGATCTATTTTCACCCGTTCACAATACAGCTATATTGCATACAGTACACACACACACAGAGTGTTACAATATTTTCATAACAGTGACAGATGTCGGAGCTCTCAGCTCAGCTGCTTGCCAGGAGTCCCCAGGGATGACCACGGATGTACCATATGGGGAGGTCTGCTGCCAATGCTCATACCTAACGCAGTGGGCTCGCTCCATACGAGCTCCGCCACAGTCCACCCCTCGCACACACCACCTCTCCTTGGCAAACCCAGGCCAGGGAACCAATTTAAAGAGGTGGTCTTCCCTCAAACGGTTCACACCTCACAGGGTAGGACTCCATTGGCTCAAGTGAGTAGTCGGGCTTGTGCAGCTTTAAGGCCTTTGTCTCCATGTTTGGCATAAGCTATAAGAGCTGGCGCTGCGTTTGTTAAAACTGCTAAAGAACGCTTCACATAAGGACACAGATTCCCATGGATGTATGCCCTGATTGTGAGATAATCATTTCCAACTTTTCTTTTAAATGGGTTAAGAAGGTTCCAGGATTTTACTTACAATCATACAGTTCTGCAGTCTGGCCACCAGGAGGTGTAGTAACTGGCAGGTCATTCAGAAATCCTGTAAAATCATTTGTTTGACATTAGACTAATAAGAAAGAATAGAAATATAATGTGCATAAACATAAAAATATAATAAATACATTTTTAAAAAGTTTCACCCTGCTGTTCATTTGTATTGCTCTTTTCTCGTTACAGCCTAAGCTCCACCCTTCAGTTAGCCTCTGACCCCACCCATCTGGCTCTGTTGCTAGACAACACATGTCAATTAGCAGTCATGTGATGCAAATTGGCAGAAGACAAACAAAAAAATGGAGCAGCAGAGTGTACAGTGTGAGCATGGGGGCCACCATTTGGAGCCATTTGTCATCCAGGGCCACACTGGCACCAGGCAGGAGCCGACCCACCGCAAGGCCCACACAGCGCCACCAATCGGTCTACCATACCTGTGTTTTGGATGTCGGTGGAAAACTGGAGGAAAAAAAACAACACACACAAACACGGGAAGAACACACAGCAAGTGACCAAGCTAGGAATCAAAATGGCCCCCTTTATTGTCATGTGTTGTGATGTAGTTATTGTTTCATTTAAATATTATTCAGTCATTTTGTGTTCTGTAATTGTGTCCTGACCACATTCCTTGTGTTTTGTGGGAGGTACTTTCAGAGAGGCGGGGCCCCCATGATATCTCCATTGAGGGTCCGCCCCCAGCCTTTATATTCAGGTTGAGGTGACAAGTCCCTCAGAGCGTCATCGAGAGTTGTGGAGTGGGAATCGTTTATTGTACGCATTTTGTTTGCGTTTTCTGATTTGATACTTGATTGTTGTTTGGATGCGTTTGCATTTTTAGGCAGACCCTTTTTGCTGTTTTTTTTTCTTTTTGTGCTTCTGTTAAGATTTTTTTTTTTTAATTAACGGGATACTATTTTGTGTTTGCCTTTTCAAGCCAGAGGTTTTCCAATTATCCTCTCCCTTGAAGAGCATTTTTGCGAATTTGAGAGTTTTAGCTAAACAAACGAATGTGAAGTGCTGAATGGTCACCTCTCGTTTGTCACATTTCTTTTGTTCCATTTTGGGCTTGTGTAAGACATCAATGCCTGCGTGTTGCGTTTGGGGGCCAAGCTCCCTGGGGTGAGGCCCGTATCTGAGGCAGACCAGTGAAGTTCTGGTCTGGGTTCATTTTTGACTATTATGTGTTACAGCATCACAACACCACTAACCCATACGCATTAGAAGAACATGCCACCTCCACACTGACAGTGGCCATGCTGGCATGTGAGTCCCGAATTTTACTGCTGCCAAGTCAGCCGCACTAACTCACATACCCGAAGAGCATGCCAGCCCCATAGAGGTTGGGATTTGTACCCTGATTTTACAGAGGCATGTCAGCAGCAGTAGTCCACACACACCAAGTGAACATGCTAACTCCACACTGACAGTGAGCAAGCTGGGATTTGAACCCTGGATTTTACAGCTGTAAGCCAACACCACTACGCCACATTCCCACAGGGAGAAGACGTGGACCACACAAAGGAACTAGGCACAGCATATGAAGCCAGTGTTGTCACCTTACCTGACAATGACATTCAAAGTTCCAGACATGTCTTGGTAAATGTGACTGTTAATGGGCAGGAGAGTAAAATACGCTTGTGGGCACCCCAGTCAACTTCAACTGCATTCAGTCCAACAGAAGGATGAACAGTATCCATCCATGATCTACTCCACGTCATCCTGTTTCGAGGTCACCTGGTGAGCATTTGGCACATGACAAGAAGTAGCCCTGGATGGGATGTCAGTCAGTGACAGAGGGTACTGGGCTTTCATTTTTCCAGACACTTGAGATCTTTTTCCCGTTCCTCACTTTCTCCGAGAACGTGCCCCCATGTGCCTGATATTGCAGCCCACGCCTTCCTGTCGGGCCTCGCCCATCACATATTTTCTACAAGCGGGTCTCAACAGTTCCTGGTGGGCCAGAGGGCACCACTGTGCTCAGGTATTTCTGCTCAGTAGGCCGCCAGACGGGCCTGTGTGCAGCAGGTCGCCGTCAGTGGTCAGCGGGATGAGCCACAACAGGAGGGCCTGCACTCGGCACTCCAGGGGGGCTTTCTGTTATTTTAAAGGCACTGTTCCAATTCAGACTGTGTTAAACTCACTGGCGTGTCTGCATATGTGGGGGCCCTGGAGCCCCCAACCTGCAAATGTCTTCACCCCCATTGCACAAACTCTACACTTGACAACAGACACCACACTTGGGTTACTCAGAGCCCAGACGGCAGTCCCACTGAGGGACCTTAAGAGAGTGACGTCTCAAGAAGAGTCAGCTCAGGCATCAAAGAGCTCAAGGGGCTACAGGGCCCTAAGGCACTGGGGTGCACTTACTTTTACACACATACCTTCTGCAGGTATACTCTTTTTTGGTGAGTAAATTTGAGTCAATGACATCTGCTCAGAGCTGAAGGACTCGGTGAGGATCAGTGGACTGTCACTTACGTCCTGATACCGGGGTGAGGTGCTTACTTTTCAAATCACTGTACATAATGCACATTTGTTCATTTTTAATGCATTACTGCTAAACAGTTAGTCTTAAGATACAGATGTGTGCGGGTCGGCAGGATATGTGTCATCGTCGAGCAAATCATCGTCACATGTGGATGTGTGCACATGGTCCTGGTGACAGCATCACCTGTAAACGTGTGTGTGATTAATACGAGTTTGTGTGTCTCTGCGTGTGTGTGATTCGTACCAGTGCTTTGTGTGTGTTTATGAATTACGTATTGGCTCATGCACGAGTGTGTTACTTATATGTGTGCCATGCACGTGTGTGCATATGTGATTATTGCTCTGTTCTGTGTGTATGTGATATCACGTATATGTTTGTGTTATTATTACGTATTGCCCAGTGGAGGGTGGGCGACCGGCTGGCCGAGGTCATTCTGATTTTCACGATGCACAAACCGATTACCATCAGGCCTAACTACTTGATTTGCTTGTTTCTGTATTCCAACCGAGCCCCTTCACAGGTTTATTTTTCTCCTATGGCCCCTTGGAGGAGTTTTTTGTTTTCCTCTCCTCCATGTCAGCTGGCCAAACAATCACAATTAGGAATCAAGAACTCCTTCTACTTCCTGAACCAACGGAAACTGCTACGGACTGCTTGGTTTGCTTTTGTATCTTTTCATTAACTTTAATAACATCAAACTGTTTCTGCTCAGTGGGTTGCCATGTACATATGCCTAGGTAGAATGCAGATACACACCGTAGATATTAATTAGATCTGGTTGTTACATCGTCTGCCTTAATGTATCTTCTTCTTCTTCTTTCGGCTGCTCCTGTGATGGGTTGTCACAGCAGATCATCTTCTTCCATATCTTTCTGTCCTCATCATCTTGTTCTGTCACACCCATCACCTGCATGTCCTCTCTCACATCCATAAACCTTCTCTTAGGCCTTCCTCTTCTCCTCTTCCCTGGCAGCTCTATCCTTAGCACCCTTCTCCCAATATACCCAGCATCTCTCCTCTGCACATGTCCAAACCAACACAATCTTGCCTCTCTGACTTTGTCTCCCAACCGTGCAATTTGAGCTGACCCTCTGATGTCCTCATTTCTAATCCTGTCCAATGTATAAATATTATAATTAGAAAACCTTTTTCTGGTAAGAGTGAAGGTTTGTTTTGCACTTTAGTGATTACATTTTGCTTAACAATACCTGGTTGATTTTGTATTTAGCGTACCTACCTTTATTAGAAACTAGCCGTCCCCTGCAGCCCCACCCGCCAAGTAGTGAAACAGGACAAACTTTAAAGAGCAATAAACAAACGGGCATCACTAGCTAAGTGGAGGTGAAGTGCGCTCCAACACGTGGTCAGAGGTAGAGTGACGGAGGCTGGCGTGTTAGTGAGGAGGGTCCCGCCCCACTCCCTATTCCCGAGGTCCTGCCTCTCCTCCCTTCAGCCTCTTTCTCGGATTCGTGCGAATAAATTGGTGCCACCAGCGAACTCTGATTCTTAGTGCGATGAGAGAAGTCGCAAAATCAACCGGAATGTTCAAGCAAATTATAGGGAAAACCTGATCTAAATCCGTTAAGTACAGTAGTTCTCTCGTGAAAAGCAGACAGATAGACATATGTTGGATTATCTCTCTATTATAAAAAAAAAAACTTGCGACAAGACAATGCTTTTTCCCGGGGATGAGACATGATCTTTTGAAGAGAGACAGACGTAAGTCCCATGATACAAATGCAGAGCAGGTTAGAGATAATGGAAGTAGGAAAATTCGAAAGTCTCCAAAAATGAGAGTAAAGATCTCATTAGCGCAAACAATTTTAAAATATTACTCGGTGAAATAATGGAACAGCGAAAAGAGATAGAATATGCAGGTGCTGTACAGGCTTTTAAACGTTCAAAGCTCTGCACAAAATGCAGATCACGCGTGAGGGCAGCAGCAGCAAGCCAGCAGCTGATCGAGCAAAGAGGAGGTGAAAAAAATCACCTGTGACTTGTTTCTCAATGTATCACCGTTTAAGAGGGGTTTCGGAGGAGCGGCCGCTGGCTGGGGGGGAAAGGGGTTGGCAAGCGAAGCAAGCAGCAAGTATATATATATATATATATATATAGAGAGAGAGAGAGAGAGAGAGAGAGAGAGAGATTATCATAGTATCAATTAATGATAATAATCCAAGTATATGTGGCATGTCTTTGTTTTTGTTAATTAATCTGTGGAAAGCACCTCGAGTTGCATGTAAATCAATGCCAAGGCTCTATATAAATAATTATTATTAGTATTAGTACAGTGTGTGTGATTACTGCTCTTTACATGCTAATATGTGTGTGTATGTGATTTTGATGTATTTGAGTAGATGTGCACTGCACTGTCCCAGTGTACGTGATTATTGTCCCCATTTTGCGTGTATACTTGAGAGTACGTATCACTATCACATACGCGTGTACGCCTGTGTCACTGTGTTATCACGACTGCGCACATGCTTGTATGTATGTGTGTGTGTGTGTGTCTATAGATTAGTTATCTCCTTTTCTGAGTGTTCATGCGTTTGTAACAGTATCACCTGTACATGTGCCTTTGAGTCCTGATTATTGCTGCACAACTCTGTACATGTTACATGTTTGTTTAGATGTGTTCATAATTATGTGTATCTGTGTATAAGCAGGTGTGTGTGGCTGGCACAATAGTGCACTGTTCAGCACTTCCTCTTCACAGAATCTTACCTTCATACGTTGTGCCTGGTCATTGTTTGCATGTAGTCCCCGTGTTCTCCCCATGTCCATGTGGCTCCTCCACTTTTAATCCCTAAGATACGCACCTCAGGTGGACTGACAACACCAAACTGGTGCTACGTGTGCGTCAGCACTTTGGCACTGCTGGACTTGGCTTCAGTGGTCTACATAGTCCCCGGATCTCAACTCAATGGAGTTTCTTTGAGATGAGGGGCACAGGGCCATTGGCCGAAACATTGTGCAGCCATCCAATCTGTAGGAACTGCGTTTGGCACATCTTCTCCGCATGGCACAGCATTCCTGAATAGCACATGACATGTTTTGTAGAATCTACGGGCACACGAACCCCTGCCGTTCTGAAGGCCCACTATATAGGTGTACCTAATAAACTGGCCACTGGGTGCACATCAGATGTATTGAGGTGGAAGCTCGGGATCTGACTGTCTCGTGTACATTCACGTGTGTGTACCTCTCTCTGGCTTTCCGTGATAATCTATGCATCTGTGTGTTTAATTGCATGTATGCAGTCACGTCACATGGATGCTCACATGCACACGAGGATCTGTGCACATTGACATTAGAGCAGTGATCGGACCACTTGTCATTATTAACATGTTGCCGCGCTCGTGTGGGTGCCCATGGTGTGTTCATTCATTCGCCCAGCCCTGGAGGTGCCCACTTGTTCTCCCCTGACAGCCGCACGCCTGTGATTAGCAATGCAGAGAAAGACTGGAGCCGTACAGAAGTTCTAATAATAGCCTTGTCTCCAGCTTCATTTGACTAGCAAGCCTGGCATTGCCAAGAAGGAGCTTACATAATGAGACAAATACAGCGGGCCGTCAGCGTGGGGAAAGCTGATGGCCAATAAGCAAAGCATAGAGTCATAGCAGTGCATGACAACATCAGCAAAATCTGCCATGAAGGGGTGCCCGGCTGGCATGATGGTATAAGGCAGGAACAATTCCTGTGATCAACCTGCAGGACAGATGGACACTCTGGCAGCAGTAAAAGGCTCTGCACAAGCCAGTACAGGGACGGCAGGTCGCTAAGGGGCCCTGTGCCCTGCACAAAGTGCGCTAGGTAGGGGGCACTAGCACAGCTGAATGAGAAAGCTGAAGCCTCATCAGAAGCATGCAATGCCTCCCCCAGGACACTAGAGGGCAGTCAGCCCAGCACATCTCAGAGATCCCGGACTAGTGTTTTGGACAAAATGAGGACAGGAAGGAAATGGAAGAAAGAGCAACACCTCCTGAACACCAGAGGGCGCACAGTCCCACAGAGGAACACACAGGACCACCCCTAAAGCAGACTGCTGGGGCACAGCCTTGGAGACCTGGAGCTGTAAGATCAACCAAAGGACTGGGGTGCAGGGACTACAGAGGCCACTAGAGGGAGCTCCAATTTGGTGCAATTTGAAGGCTGAGGGGATGAGGATTAAAGGCCGACAGGGGCCAATGAAAGGAGAAGGGCAAACTGGCACTGGTAGAAAAGCGGGAGGTTGAGAGATACAAATTGGGCAATTGGGAATGGGACAGTCACTCCACTAGTTACACAGAGTTCAAATTGTCAAGGCAGGTCCACAGGGACTTCCTACTGGATAGACAGGGGTTTAAAAGTATTGAGGCAGGTTTAGAGGATCCATCTTACTGAATTAACAGGGGTTCAAAAATGTACAACCCACTGGAGAGACAGGACTCCAAATCTGACAAGGCTAATCCACAGTGAACATCCTGATAGACAGACGGGATCACAAATATGAAGGCAGGTTCAGAGGAGACACCCACTAGATAGACAGGGGTCCAAACCAGTCAAGGCAAATGCAGAGGGGCAATCCTAATGGATAGGCCGGGGTTTCTAAGCTGTTGTGAAGGCGTGCCTAAGTGGGCGGACAGTAAAGGGCAGGAGTGAGTCCTGTGATTAGCCTCCAGGACAGAGGGACACTATGGCAGCAAGGCTCTGCACATGCAAATATGGTAATACAGGGGGATGGCATGTTGCTAGGGGGCGCTGTGTCGAGTACAAAGGGCCTCAGATAGAGGCACTAACACAACTGAGCAAGAGATGAGAAGCCTCAACAGAAGCCCAGCACATGCCAGAGACCCCTGACCAAGGCCAGGAATGTCTGAACAACAAGTTTTTGGATTTATCTGAGTGTATTTTCTTGGATGTGTTTGTTTGTTGCTCTCTTGTGTATTTTGTATTTCTTGGCCTCAGTTCCTTGTAGTTCCTTTTTCTATTATGTAGCCAACCCTTGGTTTGTATTCCCTTGAGACTTTTATTGTTTAATACATTTATTAATTTCTGTTTAGGTTAACCTCAGATCTCATGGTTTCTCTCCCTAGTTTGCAGTCCAAAGCTATAAGAGCTGAGACCTTTTATTATTGTCTGACTGTTGGCGTGTATTTCAGATTTATTACTTAGCGCGTTTCATTTCTAAGTATCTATCAGTCATATGGTGCCTTTCACATTCATATCTGTCTATCACAAAAGACCTATCCAATGTAACTGTCCACTATATAGTGCCTTTCATCTCTCTATGAATGCATGCATTTCACATCTGTCTATCGCTCAATAATATGGAGCTTTTCACATCTCTTTTGCCTTCTTTCTACCTATTAGAGTGCCTTTCACATCAATTTCTGTCTATAATATTATATATTTCATGTGTAATGATCTTTCCTTCTACTATATAGCACCTTTTACATCTATCCGACTGTTAGAGTGTGTTACATGTCTATTATATAGCACCTTTTACATCGGTCATATAGCAGCTTTCGTATTTATCATTCAGTCTATCATACGGCACCTTTCACATCTCTAATATGTAGGACCCACTAGTGTAAATTGCCATATGTCAACTATGGAGCGCCTTTCACATCTGTATTTGTGTACTCCAAAGCACCTGTCATATTTATCGATCATAGAGCACCTTTCACATGTATCGGTGTATGGAAGAGTGTCATTCCCATCTACATCTATTATATAGGATCTTTCAGAAGTAACGACCTACTATATAATGCCTTATGTCAATTATAGAACGCCTTTCACATCTATATGTATGTAGTACTCCGTAGCACCTATCACATTTATCAATTATAGAGCGCCTTTCACATTTATCCATGTGTTACAGTGTTTTTCCCACTCACCTCTACTATATAGTGCTTTTAACTTCTGTCTTACTATTTGTTAGCGATTCTGTGCTGACCATTAAGTGTGAGGGGCTCCTGGACTGACCGCAGATTTTCTGCACCTCCATCTGGATTGCACCTCATACCAAGCGGATGGACGGCTTACATTATCTCTCATATCTCTGGTGCACAAATATGTAGAGAACTCGTCTGGAGGAGAAGCCAAGTGAGTCTCACAAATGGCATGTGACACAACATGTGTTGACATGTGAAAGACAATCTCGAAGAAAAGAACTTAATAATCTGTCTAGGTGATCTGGCTGGCCGAACAAAGATGCCCGCCGGGGGGCATTTGCACAGCTCCTTTCTTTTTCAAGAGTGACATGCTTGTAGGTGCAAGGTCAAAGCGTGCCTCGAGGAGACGCGTCACTGCGAGTGAGCGAGCGCTGCTAAGGGACATGGCTGGAGACGCCCTCACACGCGTACTTCCGCTTCACTAGAGAGTGAATGAACTGGCGGCTGTCCGGCGAGACATACGGTGCGTTTTTAGTAAGCGGATTGTCTGTGGGATGACCACTCCAAAGTGCTGTGAATAAATATTTTCCCTCTTCCTGATATCCCCTTGTTTTAAATAGATGTCAAAGTGAATAGCTTCAGATCTTTAGAAAAAATGTAATATTAGATAAAGGGAACTGGAGTAGAACTTGACATATTTATGTCATAAAGTTAAACAGCACCTGGATTACTTACCCAGCACCTTAGTTCCTCACTCAGGTAGATGACTAAAGTTCATTGATATTTCGACTCCGCTGACTGTTAATCTAAAGCTCATTCCATATTAACCCACGCCATGACAGTGAAGTTGTCACTACAAGGTTTCTAGAAGATCACTAAGCTTCTTCTTCTTCTTTCGACTGCTCCCTTTAGGGGTTGTCACAGCGGATCATCTTCTTCCATATCTTTCGGTCCTCGTCATCTTGTTCTGTTACACCCATCACCAGCATGTCCTCCCTCACCACATCCATAAACCTTCACTTAGGCCTTCCTCTTTTCCTCTTACCTGGCAGCTCTATCCTTACCATCCTTCTCCCAATATACCCAGCATCTCTCCTCTGCACATGTCCATGTCAACGCAATCTCGCCTCTCTGACTTTATCTCCCAACCGTCCAACTTGAGCTGACCCTCTAATGTCCTCATTTCTAATCCTGTCCATCCTTGTCACACCCAATGCAAATCTTCACATCTTTAACTCTGCCACCATCTCCAGCCCATATAACACAGCTGGTCTCACTCCCGGCCTGTAGACCTTCCCTGTTACTCTTCCTGATACCCGTCTGTCACAAATCACTCCCGACACTCTTCTCCACCCATTCCACAACTCCTCTTGAGGCACCCTGTCAGCCTCAATTAAATAAAATTACAAAAGAGATGAGGAAAAAAAAAGTTGTTGTTAAAAGCCCGAGGCCATTTTTTTTTTTTTTTTGCGTGTAACCATCTTAAAAACAGAAACAATGAGGAAGGGGCCAAATATTTTTTCACAACGCTCTACTTGGTCAGGCTACTTTCATGTTGTATTTTTATAACTTTCACGAAATCAAACTCCATAAAACTGATGTGACGTGGCATGTCTGGTGTTATACCGGCCTAGGCGGGCACATGTCACTCCTTTTTTCTGATCATTCCATTGGTGATGCCAGGCCCACAGAGTAGTCAATGGTCAGCATCTGTATACACAACAGTATATGGAGACACTTGTGAGATCCTCTGCACCTTGTCATCCACAGAACAGCATCTGATGATACAAGCTCTGCGTGGCACTGAATCTCAATCCAGACTCTTCATGTGTAGCTCTTAGCTGGCAGAGTGAGCTGCCCACCTCCATTCCAAATTCAGACTCCCTCATTGTGTTCAAGGGGTACTTGAAGACCCTCTTTTTTTGGTGAATTCCTGCCTAACTGAGGTTTTGCAGCTCGACTTGTATTTTGTTGAGAGCTCTTCAACTGTGCTGATCAACTTTGTAACCTCATCCTTGTTTTCCAATGAGAACCCCAAGACTAACGTTTACTAAATAATGGGGAGCTCGTGTGTAAGTTGCTTTGGATAAAATTGTCTGCTTGCTTTGCTTTTCAAATAAACATATGCTGAAAACGAGTGCCAAATAACAGCGAATTTGTCACAACATCTCCAAGGGGGACAAATGCGGGAAGACGAGCTTCTCTACCGCGAGCCTGAACGACGGGAATGTTTGGTGATGGAATGCGTACAGCAAAATTCTTAAAATGGCTCTTAACAGTGCTGCTAATAGCAGAGTAATGCCAGAGGCACAATCAAGTACAATCGAAAAGGGGAAAAGAACACAAACGTAACGACAGAAAGTTTGCGACACCACAAATGTCAGGTGGTGCCATCCAAGCGGTAATTCGAGACAATGGCTTGCGGTTTGTGTTCCCCATCTAGGGAGTGTTTACCGTGCCCAGCCCGTCTGTGCGGTTTGGATTTTATTACCTCACAAACGCTGCTTAGCCTCAAGTCACGCGTATGCTTCAGACCACCATCCAGAGGTCCAGTAGGCTAAACTTATGTAAAGAGTCCTCTGTCGAGTGGCACCCACAAAACCGCTCGCTGAAACCTCAAACTCGTTTGGCATTAAAAGCGACAGCAGTCGTTTACATCCACGCGCACTAAGTGTGGACACGCAACCCTGTACGACTGCAAAATGCAAAGTTTCTATTGGACCGCCGCCTTTTCTTCTACCTTTCTATTCGTTAGGTTGCCTGCCTATCATTTTGTAACGCGAAGGGCGGGTAGACCGGAAAACATTAAACTGCGAATCGAATTGGCCTTCCGCGCGCGCTGTCTGCAAGACCTCATTGTGATTGGTTCCTTTGATTGCCATTCGTAACTGCCGCTAGAGAAGGGCGGGCTTGTGGCTTCCGTGTCAACTGTGCGTCTTTTTTTTTTCGTTTGCGGAGTGGGAGGAGACCTTTGGCGTTCGCTGGTGAATTTGAAGTTAATTAATTAAGAACAAAGTTGGAAGTAAGCAGGAAGAGCTGTCAGCGGACGACTGTGCGAACGACGCTGCATGTCTACGAAAAGCTGCTACGAGAGGGAGCCGGTTGTCTCTCGGCCGCCGGCGAGGAGGGCTGCGCTTCGAATTTCTTCCGACCTTTGCGAATAAACAGCAGCTGCAGGCAATCCGGACACCGCGCAGCCGTTCACATGGCCACCGTTCGCACGTGAAAGGAGGGGAAATCGGTTTGACCAAAACGCGCCGCTCTCCCGAGGATCTGCTCGCGCAACCTGTAGATCTGGCACGCAGAGATATGGTCACGGTGTCGTGCGGCTGCAATCTCGGTTATATCATCGGCGACAAGAAGAGAGCCGCGACTGGCCGAGTGTAGGATCGCCAGCCCCGCACGTGTACGGATCGGATCAAAACAAATCCAGCCCCCCACCACCCCAGGGATCTGCTCAATGGGCGCTATCGGGGGATTTATAAAGGCGTCATTTGATCTGTTGAGAGCCTGAACTCGGCAATCGCGGTGGACTTTGGCATTCCACGGCGCTCTTCCCTGGTGGCCCTGAGTCGGAGACAAGCTTACAGTCGTCCCGGTGGAAAATGTCGGCAATCTCGGCGGCCGAGAAGGTGGACGGCTTCACCCGTAAATCCGTGCGCAAGGCGCAGAGGCAGAAGCGCTCGCAAGGCTCGTCTCAGTTCCGGAGTCAAAACAGTGTGATCGAGTTGAGTCCTCTTCCGCAGCTGAAAGGTAAGAAAGAATTCGGAAGGGGGTGAATCCGTGTGATCTCGGGGTGGGCTTAACCGTACGGGCACCGGATTTGGATGGGAGAAGGCAGGGGTGGGGGGTTCTGTTCGTCAGTTGCCTTTTTCTTTAGTGTTTAGACCGCCCAACATCAACGGTCGGGTGCTGTCACCACTGTCACCGAAGCCCCTCCTCACTTTAATTTGGTTGCAGGAAAAAAAAAATGAAGCCCGAACGGGGCTTGTACTAGTAAGAGGGTTTCTTTCATAGATCTGTCGACTGCTCGGTGTTGTGCTTCAGTTACAAGATAACATCGAGCCAGTCGAGTGTTCCTTGTACATTTGAACTTTTGAAATGTTGCCTAAACAGCGCACGATCAGAGAGTTGCTGGCTTCTTCCACTTACTGCCAATGTAGCGCTTTGTTGTGGTCGCAAATGTAGACGATCGCGATGGTAACGTCGCCACCCCCCAGCTGTGTATAACAAAAAAAAAAAATGAAGCGATCTTCAGTATGAACAACTCTCCCCGCCCCATCCCGGCCAGCGTGCCCTGTTTGGCGAGACGGGTGGGCACTCGGCAGCACGGTGTCTCCGGGAAGTGGCTCGTCGCACGTCGTGAAGCCATCGCGTTCATCCGGCATACCAGCCAGGCCGTCCAAAACACAACTACTTTACTCCGTCATACTCTGTTGATCTTTCCATTTAATTTCTGAATTAGAAGCCAGTTCTAAGGATTCGTGTCTTTGGTTAGTATAGCGTCAATCATGACGCCCACCACCACATGGTGCTATACATGGCAAACAGTTTATGCGTCATTATTGAAGAGTATTATAAAGGTACCAATGACAGTCTTCATCTAATCAAGTGCCTTTCTGCAGTGAACAGGACCCTGTAGGCAGTTAGCAGCATTGTTCACATCTGCGCTTGGAACAGGTGAATTGAGAGGACTGAGCTGGCAGTCCTGGGGACCCCCAGTCTTACTGCCTTCATGGCTAGTGAAATGTTCAAGAGGTTCAAAAACATGGGCTAAAAATCTGAGATAACTAAAGGGAGAGCATGAAGTATTGGGGTGAGCAAAACAAAAAGACAGCCCTTGCCTATCAGGTAGGGTGGCTCACCCACTTGCCCATTAGTCTCTCTTTTGCTCCAGCCTAAATTGTCTTTGCCAGTCAGGCCCTTGTGTCAGCTTACCTGCTAGACCATTAGCCAGGAGTAGTCTTTAAACACTACACTTTTTCAACAGGTTTGACATACTCCTCTGGTGGCTGCCATTTTTCTACATTGCAGCTGAAGTGAGCTGTCCTGTTAGTCAATGGGGCTTTCTCTTTGAAAGCATCAAAGAGAACCATAGCAGACAGTGTGGCATAGTGGTTAAGGCTTTGACTTTGAACTTCAAACCTTGAGGTTGTGGGTGCAAATCCCGCTATTGGCACAGTGTGACCTAGAGCAAGTCACTTCACTTGCCTGTGGTCAAACTGGAAAAACAAAAGAAATGTAACCAATTCTATCTCAGATGTTGTAAGTCACTTTGGATAAAGATTTCAGCCAAACAGTAAGTAACTGGCTGTGCCACCTGTCTGTGACGGGTTGAAATCTAAGTAATTAACATGGACCTCAGTGGTAACGTTTGCAGTGCACCATATAATGCGTATGTCTCTGTTATATGCTATTTGGTATGGGATTCATAACAGCAGTGTCTTAGTGTTTGTGCTATCTGTTGGAATGACAAATGCAATACATATGTCTTTGTTATGTGCAATTTGGTATGAGATTCATAAATGCAGAGTTTACATTTATGATGTGCCATCTTTTGGAATGAAAAATACAATGCATATGTCTTTGTTACAGTATATGCTATTTGATATGGGATACATAAAAGCAGTGTTAGCGTTTGTGCCATCTGTTGGAATGACAAATGCTACACACGTCTCTGTTATATGCTGTTTGGTATGGCTTTTGTAAAAGCAGCATTAATGTTTGTGGTGTGCCATCTGTTGGAATGAAAAATCCAATTCATATGTTTCTGTTATGTGCTATTTGTTATGGGATTCATTAAAGCAGAGTTAACATTTGTGGTGTGCCATCTGTTGGAATGAAAAATGCAGTGCATATGTCTCTGTTATATGCTGATGTGCCATTTGTTGGAATGACAAATGTAATGCATATGTCTGTGTTATGCTGTTTGGTATGGCTTTTGTAAAAGCAGCATTAATGTTTGTGGTGTGCCATCTGTTGGAATGAAAAAATGCAATGCTATGTCTTTGTTGTATGGGATTTGTAAAAGCAGTGTTGATGATTGATGTACCCCATGTTGGAATGACACAGGCATAGCGACCATATAGACACACTGACATGCAGTCAGTCAGTTCAGGGCAAGTGCCATATTGTTCATTCTCTGACTATTCAGAAGTATCCATTCTCTGCAGCTACTAGTCAATCACAGGAGTCTTCACTAATTTGAGTTTAGCACTGGGTCCAAGTTGAGTGCCAAAGCTGGATAGGATGCCATGTTGTTGCTGTAATTTATAATGATAATGTCAAGGTATCCATCCCTCCATTTTTGTGGGTGCATTCAAGTCTGTCCCAGTAGCTCTGAGTTCAAGTCATGTTCTGTTATTAATCGTGTCATCCATTAGCCTCTCACAGTAACGTTGGGTCCAAAGCAGGAGTCAACCCTGGAAGGCATGTCTGTCCTTTTCAGGGTCGTTCTTCTTATTATCCATCTCTCTGTCCAATTTCTAAATCCAGTTAGTCCATTCCAGGGTCACAGAGTGGCAGAGCTTGTCCTAAAAGCGCTGAGCCAACACTGGGTGAGATGCCAGGCTATCTTTACTATTTGATTTGTCTCTCTTGATCCATTATAGAGGGAGTTTGTGCTAGGGGTACTTGGTGCAAGTCAGGGTCCGGCCCTGAATGGGTTGCTGGTGCTTATTAAGCAGAAATAGAGGATTTCAGGAGTCACCACATACTTTGTATGAAAGAGAGACTTTAGTGAAGGTCGCTGAGAAGCTAAGCGGAGGTTTGTGGCCCCGGCTGATCACAGACACACAGCGCAGAACTGATGATCAAAAATGAAAGTTCAACTGACGATGAGAGCAGCCGCCTGATGCAGTAATCTCCGGGCCACAAGCCGCCCATTTACTGTAAGCGGTGTTACTCTCATTTATTTGTATATAGCACCTTTCACAGGGTGGAGGCCAACAAACCACTTTAAGAGTACTGGGCAGTGGCTGAATCAAACCTGTCATGAGGACGAGCGACTCGAAATCTGGACAGACCTGCAGGTTTTTTTTTTTTTTTTTTTTTTTTTTTTTTTTTTTTTGGCATGTGTCCTGCCCCTTTTTTTAGAGAAGAATGCAGAAACAGTCCAGCGTTGAGAAGTTGTGCCTGAGGTGGCATGGCGGCTTAATCATTTACCCTGGGAGTGTTCATGTTTAGTCGTGTAGGAACGCAAGAAGCGGGTCCTTTAGAAAAGCAGCTCACCAGGAAGACGGAGGGAGAGCAAGGTGGATGGTGGAGGGACGAGCTGACTGGGTTAAGAAGTGAAGGTGACGGATGGTCGGTGGGCGAGAGGGAAGTCCACCTCTTGGAAGGCCCTGTGCTCCTGGATCTGGCGGATCCTGGAAATGTTAAATTATAGGGAATGATTGTAGAGGGAGAATAAAAGGTGATGAATCATCTGTGTGTGTGTGTGTGTGTGTGTGTGTGTGTGTGTGTGTGTGTGTGTACGCACGCGCACATGGAGCTCAATGCCCAGCTCCTATCATGAAGATTTTCTGGTCCTCAGTGGTCAGCTCCTCTCATGCCAATGGGGGAGTCGAGGCAGAGCAAGAGAAGCCACATCATCAGGTGTCAGTGTAGGAGTCACTAGGACCCCATGTTGTGTGTTGTAACGCCCGCCTATCCCAGCACTAAATACGAGGCAGGAAACTCCCCTGAACAGGTGTGCCAGCTTGAGATTGGTGCAGCTTTCTAGTCAGATGCACCAGGTGGGCTCAACCAGAGAGTCCTGCTGATGACATATGGCAGGCCACCTAGCACACTGGGATCTGTCAGGAGGCTTTTCAAACCTCCATGCCAACAGGTGGCAGCATTTGGACCCTTCTCCTCATTATGGAGAAAGGAATAGTCGATGGACAGAAGGAGGCCGCAACACAAAGACGAACCCCCACCTCATATGCTAGATGGCTGTGTTCCTCTGGTGTGGCTCCGCTTTGGATAACTGCAGGGATGAGTGGGACCTGTGTGTCTGTCCGGGTTTATGGCATCTTCAGCCTCGGCTCCAGAGTTCTGGGTTCAAATCCTGGCCAGTTAACACGTTCTGTCCGTGTCCGAGTTCTTTTTCTTTCCTTCTCGCGTTCCAAAGACGTGATTGGCCTGGCATGACTGAGCACAGATGTGTGAGTGAGTGTGTGTCGCCCACTGCCGGGCCCTCCGCTATCCTGCGCGGTTTCAGTAAGTGATTGATTTAAGGCTGTAAGTGAAACAGAGTAAATAAAGTTAACATTCAGCCTGTTGTAAGCCTCTGTGCCGCCTGGCACGGCTATGCCCGTTATAGTGTTACTCCCAAACTGGAGGGTCAGGTCAGGCTAACTGTGCTTGTTGTAACATGAAGAAGTGTCATTTGTGACACACCACTTGCTATTTTTGCTCCCAAGGTTCTTCCACATGCTGACGTGAAGTGGCCACAGAGTGACTGATATGTCATCGTGTCAACCACTATTGAAATTTCAAACCAGCAGCAACTGTGGAGGGCATGTGGAGGTTATGACAAAAAAAAGGCCAGCAGCATAAGACGTGTAAAGTGTGCGTCACTCGTGTCCTGAAGTTTTCGTTGACTTGCCTGGTAAAACTTGAAGTAAAGATTTCTGTTGCCTTCTCGTGGGGTTCTCGAATGTGAATGCGTATCTGGGGACGACGCGCTAAATCGTTTGTAGTGAGTAGCAGTAAAATCCACCACTGAAAAGGCTCCATCCGCCCACACGATTTTTTCCTAAAAACTCGCCCCTGCTGTCCGTGCATTTTAAATGTCCGGGGTCAAACTGAAAACTCAAGTGAAACAAATTGAAAAAGAAACTGAACAAAAGACTTGACACCGACAAAAATTATAAAGCTTCAGCTAAATGATTTAGATAGGAATGCGAGCAACAAGCTGGTTAAGTTTGCTGATGATACCAAGATAGGTGGGTTGGCAGATATTCGAGAATCCACTGAATCATCACAGAGGGACTTGGACAGCAGACAGGTTTGGGCAGATTTGTGGAAGATGACATGTAAAGTCAGTAAATGTAAAGAATTACACGTAGGAAGGAGGAGAGAAAAGTCAAGCAAAATGACACCTTTTATTGGCTAACTAAAAAGATTACAATATGCAAGCTTTCGAGGAAAAATGTGAGTTTTGAATACACGATGGAAGGTTGGAAAATCGAGTCCACCTTATGAGAAGGATTTAGGAGTCATGGTGGACTTGACATTATCAACAGCTGGACCATTAAGAAGGCTAACGGAATGTCAGGTTATATAGCGCCTTAATGTGTACAGTACAAGTCACAGGAGGTTCTGCTCAGTCTTTATAACACACTGGTGAGGCCTCATCTGGAGTACTGGGTGCAGTCTTGGTCTCCAAATAGGACATAGCAGCACAAGAGAAGGTCCAAAGAAGAGAAACTAGGCTGATTCAGGACTACAGGGGATGTGGCGGTCTGTGCTGGAGTGACGTTCGGCACGTCACTGGTCTCCACTGTACTGTGTACCAAAATCTGCTTCTCCCGTGGCTCTTCATTATCAATTGAAAAAAAGGCCTCTCTTCACCTCCATTTTACTCGATATGATGGCATGCTGTTTAGTGCGGTTATTTTTTTCATGAACGTAGCTACCAATTCTTGGTACCTCACATTGACTCCAGCTGTAGCCTCTTAATTATGAACAATATTTAGCATGTTGTAGTCACTGGAAGGTAGTGCAGGTCCACAAGTTGAAATGTGGGGGCGCCAAGCCGTTCGTCCCCATTTAATGGAAACAGCAGTTCAAAGAAAATGAAAAATCAGTCTCCTAGCTTGATAAAGCCTCTCAGAGTCGTGTTGGGAAGGAGCTCCATGCTGCGGTGTATTCTCATAATGAGTGATGCTTCCCTCCAGGAATCATGGGATATGTAGTGGTGGGTCAATTGCCTGCACTGGGTATCTTCTCAGGATTATAGAGGAGAAACAAAGAGCATAAGGTTGTGCCAGCACCCCCTCTCGACCCAGGGTGGAAGTACGTACCACAGAAGAGTCTGGAGGATGATCCATTGGCGCACGTACATGACTGGGTTTACATGGGCTACAAGAAACTGATTATTCACAGAAACCCAATTTCTAAAATGCCAGGTAAACCCTCCTATAACTTGGAAAGATTCGGTGACTGGCCTCTGAGAAGCCTGATCACGAGAGGGAGATTTCTCCACGAATAATACGATTATGTGGCCATGTAAACCCTTAACCGGGTTACCGTTAAGGATTTTGTAATTTGTTGTCATTGAAAGAGGGAATACATAGAGGGAGTGTTGGAACACGACTTGGGTCACCCCCTTTTAATATTTATATAGTCCTTGAGCTGAAACAGGCGCTCGATACGCGACAAATAAGGCAAAACAAGAAACCGGTTAACAAAGGAAGTAAACACAAGGATTTTTGAGTCTTCTCTCCCATGCATTAAGTTCAGGTAGGAGCTCGAGTCATTGGTGGCTCTCTCCAGAATGAGATGCGCCGTGCCGGGAGCGCCTCGCTTTGACAGCTGCGGGAACCGCAGGGGGTGGAGTTTTGTTTTTTTTTCCTCCGTGGGCGGTTTCTCAGGGCTGTGGGAGAAAAGAGAGATGTTACCCTCAGCGACTGCGCCCCCTGGTGTCCCCGAGTGCTAGTGCACGTGTGACATTGCTCATGTCCATTGCACTCTTTCAGCCTGTACATGCATTTGCTTCTCACTCTCCATTAGCAGCCACAGGTTGACGCATCCAGAAAACACATTTCCAGAGGCGACTGTTTGGGCAATCCCATCATTCCTTCTCCTGGTGAAACAGTCTGTTTCAATATTTCAGAAATTGCTAAATTTATGTTGATGATTTGAACGTACAGTGGAAAACTCAAAAACACAATCTCTAGGGCAGTACGTTAAAGTAACCTGCGTGACGTAGTCAGGTTAACTTGTTATTTTAAAAAGTAATCAAACACATATCTTACTGAAGTATAAATACCGGTGTTATTTTAATTCCAGCAGCACTGAGTGTAAGAAAAGAAGCCCACGTACTGGTCTGCTGCTCCATTGCAGGGCTCAGTCGCACAGCAAGCAGAAAAGAGTGTGCTGCATGCAATCCTTTAAATAAGACGAAACATATTTATAAAACACAAGACGATGATCACAGGCCTCATGCTTATTTTCTGATTCAGGGCGGCCATTGACGACATTTAACTCTCTTGCTTTTTGTTCGGTTTAATGACATCTGAGCGTTTTGCCAAAGGAGAACTCTGGAATTTTATAAGGCAAAATAATAATAAAGAAGGTTACTTGCAAATTTAAACGTGAATTTTTAAGACGGCAGTTTCCTGCCTTAATTTAGTTGTTCACCTGCACCTGATTGTGTGTGTGTGTGTGTGTGTGTGTGTGTGTGTGTGTGTGTGTGTGTGTGTGGCGACACGCTGCTGTTGCTAGCAGTGCGGTCCAGTGATGTACTTAAGCGCCCAAATGTAATCTGATTTTACAGAAAGGTTTTTCCCTTCTTTCTGGCTGTGCTTGGTTTTAGTCTGCTGTGTGTGATACATTCTGCGTATACACGAGACACATTTCTTTGTTTTAAAGGAGTCTTTTTGGGAGACTTTTCAGCCATGGAAAGTTTATCCATCATAACTTCTTATCGGTCAGACTTACGAACACAAGAAATGTGACAAATGAGATGAGGACATTCAGCCCACTTGTCTCTCATTGGTTTAGCTAATTGCTCATCTGTCCCAATATCTCCACAGGTTGTCAAAGTTTCTGCTTCAGCTCCATGACTTGGTAGTTTGTTTCAGATTCCCCAGCTCTTTCCAGTCCTAAATGCACATCCCCTTAATTTCCACCCGTGTTCTCGAGTACGTATAGAAAAATGTGTTCTTAAAATTGGTAATCTGTACATGGGGCGGAGTGGTGGCTCTGAGGCTAAGGAACTGTGCTGGTATCCAGAAGGTTGCCGGTTCAAATCCCCGTCACTGCCAAAAGAGATCCTACTCTGCTGGGCCCTTGAGCAAGACCCTTAACCTGTAATTGCTCCAGGGGCACTGTACAATGGCTGACCCTGTGCTCTGACCCCAAGGGGTATGCGAAAACTAACAAATTCCTAATACAAGAAATTGTATAAGACGAAATAAAGAACAAAAAAAATATTAGAAAAGGTTTATAAGCACATGAGAAAAGTAGACACTATATTTTACTAAGAACTGAGATGTAAGAGTTGGGATTGCCTACATATTTTTATTATTCTGTATGAGCCGGAAACCACCAATAGTTCATTAAGCCAAAGGTCAGACGTGCAGGAGAGCTGGAAAAGGATGGGCCCCTCGCTTAGAGCAAAGAGCTGGTAGGGAGTAAGGATAGGCCAGAGGGGTTTGTGACACCCCCTTGTGTAAGAAATTAATTAGAGGCAAGTTTAGAGCAGTGAAATGATTGGAGTCAGATGAGGAGGAATAATGGCTTGTATGATAAGAATTGTAATAAATGTAAGAGATGCCTGTGGCTCAGGACTCAAGACATCTGACCTGAGTCTGTATGTGCGCCGTACAATAAATCTCGATTCTGCTGCCTGTCCTGAGACTCTGAGTGCCTTCTTTGGGGCTGAGGGAGCCTATGCTGCCTAATCTGCTCCAATGTACATCATTCACCATTAAGCTGAAAGAAATCTGCTGCATCTACTTGATCGCTTGATGCCTTTGAGGATTTTGAAGACCTGGATGAGGTGCCCATGCAGTCTTCTTCTCTGCTCAAGACTAAGTGAGGTGTCCTGTGATGTCAATTTCCCCGGTCTGTCTGTCTGTCTGTCTGTCTGTCTGTCTGTCTGTGTCTCTGTCCTGGGATGCACTTGGCTGTCCTCCTCAAGTGCTGCTATGTCTTATTTGTAGTGTGGTGATTAATATAAGTCGGAAACAGTTGAGCAATGCTGAGCAGAGCACCGGTGGTCTTTGCTATTTAAATCACTTCCCCTACTTAGAGCTCCACCTTCATGCAACATTGAATTGTGAAACATCTTATTGTCCCCACTAACATATCAGCAGAATTCATTCATGGCTGTCCCAACGCGTATCAACTGTGTTATACGTCTGGCTCTGTGAGGCTGACTGCTTTCTATGTGATGCTTGGGGTTTATGGCCTGATTTTCTTTTGTGGTGCTGTTTGTGGCAGTTGGTCCAGTGAGGCCAATCGAGGGTCCCTGACTATAAACATGAAAATAACACCAAGGGGGCGATTTTGAAAATTCACATCAAAACACGGGAGTGGAGCCATCAACCAAGTTGGTTTTTGTTTTGTTTTTTTTTTTATGTCAATGAGTACAGTAAGTCGACGACTCCCAGTTTTTTTGCCCAAAGTCGGGAGGCAGGAGTTTCCTGAAAGTGGCAGTTTTGATAAAGGGTTCTAGAAGGGTAAAACAAAAAAATGCTGAGGTGTTGGCTAAAAAGTCAGGAAGATTAGGATCGAAATCCAAAAGTCTTAGTCAAAACATCAAAGCAAGAAGTCCAAAGATTCCAAGCGGCAGTTTTTACTTATCCCAATATTAAAATGAAGACCGTGCTGTGCTGCCATCTTTTATAGGTGTGAAGTGCCTATTAAATACACCATGTGACTGGCAGTAGCCATAGCAATGTGAAAACAATATGGCTGCACCAAGCAAAAAACACACAAAGTGGTGGCGGAATAAGAAAAATCCAAAACACAAAATGGATCCGACTAAAATGACAAAAAAATGCTTAGAAAAATCACAATGACAGCATGGTTTTTTCTGCGATTTTTCTTTTTGTTTTGTTTTTATCCCAGTTTTTGCATTCATTTGCATAATCTTAAGAAAATCATGGGCGACTTGTAGACAGTCGCAGTGCGCAACTGTCATTTGTGCAGTGGGACACCCCCAGTGACTCATTCAGGCCATACTATGCCTCTTTGTGACCGATGATGTCAACATGCTGGAATTTTTCTTGTAGTGAGTTTCTGTCGTCGGGGTGGCCACTTTTCTGAGCACGAACAGCCAATACGACAGCAAGTGTTCTGGCCTGAGCAAACCAAGATGAGGCTCCTCAAACACTGGGGCCAACACAGATGTCTGTTTGATGTTTCGTTTTTGTTGTACTACAGGAGAGCACAGGCTGTGTGAACAACTGAGAGTAAATGCCAAAACTTCATAAGGCGGCCTGAGGCCTACACACTCAAAAAGGCCTAAATACTTTAGAAAAGGCCTGACACCTACAGCACTCAAAAGTGTGTTGACTGCCTCTGCAGACATTAAAAAAAATGTACAGACTGAAAACTGGAGAAGAATGTAGTCGAAAAATAAAGTGAAGGTCATCACCTGAAGTTGGAGTCAAAGAAACACGCAGGGATGACAAACCAAAATAACCAAAAATGAGTTGTAAAAGGACACAGTAAACTGTCCGAATCTCTGATAAATTGGAACAGTCTGAGTGAAGTTTATATAGTCGCACTGATGACATCATTGCTGCACTGTCCCAAAGCATCCTGGGATACAATTGCATGGAAACCACTGACGCAAAGCACACAAAATCGCAACACCTGAAGAGCGAATAAAAGACTTTCAAACGGAAGTTCCAGTCTGAAGGTAGTAAGAGATTTAGGTTCCCTGCATATAACGACAATACCTCAGGGGAGGCTTAAAAAATTAATCATAAACCTCAAGTCATAAACCTGAGAGGTGGATGGAAACTCGTAAAATCAGAAATGGATTTCTGCAGCTGGCTTCTGGACCACAAAGACACAATCATCGATGCATCGTTTGTGCAGTCTGGTACAAAGCCTGGGGAGGAAGACGAGAAACGCTCCTCACCCAGCCGGCGGAGATACTGGCATAGCAAGATCGTGGACTGGATGTCTGTGGAATGTTTGTCCGAGGGCAATGAGGAATGACTGCGCCAGAGAGGTGATGTCCACGGTAATTATAAAGCAGCCAATTGATTACTTTAAATGTCTATTATATAGTGCCTTTCACTTCTGTCTATCTGTATGGGCAAAAGGCGAGTTTATCTTTAACTAGGGGGCTCTGCCCCCTACTCACTTCACTCACCAAACCCCGGGTGGGTGCTACGCGCTAGCTACTTACTGGCTCTGCCGCTCGTGTATGGGGATGTACAATTTAAATAGGTTGTTATCTTTATGGGAATTGTCGCATATGCATAATAGACCTAACTATTTGACATTACAGCGAGTAATTAACCATAATAAAAAATAGTAAAACATAATAAATTGAGAGAAAATTATGTTTCATGTTGCGTTAGAGTTATTTGTTGTGTTATATGATTTTGTTCTGTTTGGCTTTGAAATTAACACACCAATACTTTTTAAACTTACACTTTTACTGTAAAACTTCAGTAAAAACAATATTTGGAATTAACTTTTTTGTTGATATCACATTAAATTTTGATTCGGTGTTTGGACTTTCATCGTGACAACGCAACGTATAACTGCCCATGAGTGAATATCGTTTTCTCTCTCTCTAATAAATAAATAAACTGACTTTTTCGAATGTTTGTCCCTGTGATTTGTTTATTGTCATAGCAAAAGCTCTTCTAATGGGAAACTGTAAACGTTTTAATACGAATGGAATATCAAGATCTCCTTTGGTGTCTCATGTTAGATGGACTCCATTACCTTTCTTGTCGCCTGTTAAAATTTTACATGTCAGAATTGTTTGACCAATTTTGAATACAACTAATCTTGTTCTATTGCACAGCCCATCACTCAGACATAAATCACGTAATAACATTGCGATATGTCCTTCTGTCTACAGTAATTCGGCCGGTGGAAGACCACACGGTGTTAACGGTTGTAGATATCCTACGTGGTATTATAAGTTGAAGTTTTCATCTTCCGCACCATCACCACCAACTGTTTCAGCAGAGTCTATTGATACGCATTTTACCAATTTGCCATGTAACCGATCAACAATTTTTGTATTAATTTGTTTGACTTCATTGTTTGTCAGTGTTAGGATTGCCCGTGTACTCATTTCTTCTGTTGATAACCCTTCGGGATGAAATTCTTCAATAAGATTTGGACATAATACGTCTTCTTTTATTGGAAACTTAAAGTGAGGAAAACGTAAAAAATGATAAGAGCTGAGAGCACAGGAAGTGTGTTTGACAAAAGCATTCACACCAATGAGAGGTGAGAGGACCACAAGGGGGCGTGGACCGTGAACCATAAATGATGGAGAGGAGGGCGGGACTTGAAAAAATCTCTTGGCAATAGGCTCATCTCGTCTCAAGATTTTCTTTTATAATAGAGAGCTATCTATTATATAGTGCCTTTCATATTGCATCATTCAATTGATCTTTCAGTCTATCCATTCAGTATATGTGCAAAGTGATACTTTAAATATCTATCTATCTATCTATCTATCTATCTATCTATCTATCTATCTATCTATCTATCTATCTAATCCTGCCAACTACGCTATCTGTCTATCTATCTGTCTATCTATCTGGGCAAAAGGTTACTTTATGTTAAATATGTGGCTTTTATAGTGTCTTTCATCTCCTGTCCATGTACTTTGCTATCATTATATAGTGCCTTTCCCATCTATCTATAATTCTGTCCCCCTTTATTTGTAAAATCTATTGTATAGTGTCTTTCATATCCTTTCCATCTATCCACTATGTATGCGAAAAGCTACTTTAGTTTAAATGTCTGCCTAATTCGGTCCGTATTGCCTTTCACATCTTTCTAACTATCTATCATTATTTTAAGATCTTTTTTTATTGCGTCTTTCATATCCTATCTATCATTATGTAGTGTCTTTGCTTTTTTGTCTCTCTGTGTTCAAAAGGCTACTTTAGTTCAAATATCTATTATAAAGTGCCTTTCCCATCTATCGATCTCTATGGGCAAAGGGCCGCTTTAGTGGTAATCTCTATGTTAAAGTTGCTTTCATATTCCATCTATCATTCTATAGAGCCTTTCATATCTGCCTGTCTGTACACTTATACTGTATACATGTTTTAAATGTCTATTCTACAGCACGTTTCATATCCTCTCTCTATGTCTCCTTTATTTCAAACATCTCTCTATTATAAAGTGCCTTTTACATCTGTTTGTCTGCGTACCCGTACAGTAAATAGCTACACACATGCTGCCCGTTCTACACTCAGTGCAACTGAGATTGGCACCACCAGACTGAACGAAGTGCTGTGAGACGGTGCAGCTGTGTGTATGTATATTTTTATTGATTCATCTGGGGCGGCACGGTGGCGCAGTGGTAGCGCTGCTGCCTTGCAGTTAGGAGACCTGGGTTCGCTTCCCGGGTCCACCCTGCGTAGAGTTTGCATGTTCTCCCCGTGTCTGCGTGGGTTTCCTCCGGGCGCTCCGGTTTCCTCCCACGGTCCAAAGACATGCAGGTTAGGTGGATTGGTGATTCTAAATTGGCCCTAGTGTGTGCTTGGTGTGTGGGTGTGTTTGTGTGTGTCCTGCGGTGGGTTGGCACCCTGCCCGGGATTGGTTCCCTGCCTTGTGCCCTGTGTTGGCTGGGATTGGCTCCAGCAGACCCCCGTGACCCTGTGTTCGGATTCAGCGGGTTGGAAAATGGATGGATGGATATTCTAATCTGTCTCTGCAGAGCTGCATTTCTTGCGCGCAGTGGCCTCCTCCTCCTCTCTTTGTATTCCTGTGGCCTTTCTATCGCCCTGTGCCTGCTCTTGCGGCTCCTCCCTGCGCCTCGGCCCATCGTATTTAATCAGTCAGTTGTCAGGGGTTTGTTGAGTGTTTCGTTTACACCCACGGCTCGGCCTTTGTCCACTGCCGCCAGATAAGGCCTTATGAAATCTCAGTCCGTGCTTTCGAGGAGTTGCTGAGGTGGATGGCAGTGCGCCTTCCTGCCTGATGGCTGTTTCCAAGTAGAACGTGCTTTGTTGGACACACAACGGATTCCCCAGCTTGCCCATCCTGTTTGGCTTCCTGCTTGCTCTGCTACTTTTCTTTTCTGCAGATGACGACTTGAATTTCATCCCCCACCGAAGCCCCGGTGCTGCCATTAAATTAGAACTTTAAGATGTTGTCTTAAATGCAGAGAGGGGGTGCGTAGCTGCCAGCAGTTTTATATTGTAACACCACAGGTGGGCAAAGCCGTGTCAGGGTCACACTTGACTTTCAGCACTGGCCGCAGTACAAGACCTCCGAGAGTGGAGGGCATGTCATTCCGTGTGTCCCATAATAACTCTACGTTGGCAGTGGAGGTGAAGAATGAAGGCTATAAATAACAAAAGACATACTAAACACCAGTGAGGGGCTCCAGTCACGATACACGTCTGTCTGTTAAGGTGTTGCACTTTCCTCTCTGACTTTTGGTGGGTTTTCTTTAAGTCTTATTCTGTACACTTTTTTTATTGAATTTGTTTTTTTGTTGCTATTTTTTATGTGTTTTATTGTTCCAAGAGTATTGTTTTGTCACGTTATATTATTAGTACGTCATGTTTTGTGCCTTGTCGTTTTTATGCTGAGCCTAAAGGGGCAGGGCCACCTGTCACTCTACCTGTGAGACCCCAACCACCCAGGCACAAAGTGTAGTCAGACGTCTGCCCTAAATCATAGGTCAGGCCCAAAACCTGACTCCAAATTTGCATCGTTAGTCAAAAGGAGAAGTTGAACGCACCAAGAATAAGACACTTTAAGAACTTCACAATCTCAGATCGTTTTATACAATTCTCGGATAATGTGTAAAGCCGATGTCACTTTACGCGACTTCTAGTCATGTGAGCTATGTCAGACCCCTCCAAGTGCTGTTGCTGATCATTTTTATATCCATAAGAAGCATATGCCTGTTACACATGTTTTATTTCGCGAGCCATCTTTGGTGTGGGGTCCTCAATTCCAAATCACTTTTTTCTGTCAATATGTAAAACACTCGCACAGATCCGTACCACCTCGCGTATAAAGTATGTACAACAATGACGAATGCCCGGAAATCCCAACTATTCTCTCAACCTGATCTGAACTGACCACGATTGGGTGAAAGGAAAGAAAAAAAAGAAGTCTTTTGGCAGCTATTTCAAAATAAGAGCGGGTCTGTGCACACTGCCATTGAAAAAGGGATCAGGAGCTGCTTGATGATACCTGAAGCGGACAGTCCTGTCAGTCCACCAGAGTGGTGGAAAACACAAGCAATACGTGTCACTAAATTGGGAAACTTGCAAAAAAAGTGGCTGTGCATCCCCAGCTCAGGCAGAGTGGGCTCTCCGTACCGGAGGAGGTGTTGTAACGGGTAACCGTGCTGCCCTGACGTCACATGCGGCCGACAGACTGGTGCTTTTCCTCAAGTAGAATGTTACGATTGTTTTATTCTTTCTGGTATCTTTGTGCAATATTGGGCAGAAGTTGGAGTTAGTAATTTGTTTAAAAATGCTATCATTTTTATTTATTTTTTTTTTAATCCTGCGCGGTGTTTGACAGAACTTTGCATTTTTACTCAGTAGTACAGCATGTGGGATTTCTGTTGTTGCTTGTATGTTGCACGGTTCACCTTACGGCAGACTGTAATGTTCAGGCCCCGTAGTTCAATTATGATTCATATCTTGTTTATAGCGAGGCTGAGTGTCTGTTTAAAATGCTCTCATTAGAATAGTCTTGTTAGTCTTTTGTGTGTAGTGGACATGTGCAGAGGAGAGATGCTGAGTATACTGGGAGAAGGGTGCTAAGGATAGAGCTGCCAGGTAAGAGGAGAAGAGGAAGGCCTAAGAGAAGGTTTATGGATGTGGTGAGAGGGGACATGCAGGTGATGGGGGTGACAGAGCAAGATGGAAAGGACAGAAAGATATGGAAGTAGATGATCCAATGTGGTGACCCCTAATGGGAGCAGCCAAAAGAAGAAAACGACGACTAGGGTGTTGTACCGTGTTAGCCATTGTGAATGTAGTGAGTGAGTGTAGTGAGCCAAATGACACATCTTATTGGCTAACTAAAATGACGACAATATGCAATCTCGCCTGAAGAAGGGGCCTGAGTTGCTTTGAAAGCCTGCATATTGTCATCTTTTTAGTTTGCCAATAAAAGGGGTCATTTTGCTTGACTTGGTCTTTTGTGGAAATGCAGTAGGCCTCCTTGACATGGTTTACTCACACTGGCGCTGTTTGATCTCTGTAATACTTGGGTTGGCAATTTGAATGTTTTTTTTGTGTTAGGGTTAGGGTTTTCTTCAGGTTTAAGTACATAATTGAGACCTGTGTTCCTTAACTGTTTCTATTAATCTAATTAGTAAGCTACAATGAATATCCTATTAACAAGGCCAAGCTGAATCGGTAAGACTTTTACACACCCATTTTTAAAGGATACCAAATATTGTCTAATTATCGTTATCCTCAAGAAAATATCGAGATATAATTTTTTGCTGATATTGCTCACCCCAACACCTTCCCAAATAAGAGAAGTAGAAATCCTAAGAAGTCATCAGTTACAAACGGCTTTCATTTTGGACGTTTTTTGTGTCTTTTACAGAAGTCTCCCCTTATTGCTCAGTGGTTGCTTTTGCCCTGCTCAGCCCGTGTCGCTTTGCCAGGTGTAGACACTTAGAAACTACAGTCCCGTATCAGTAATTGAAGCCGAGCTCAGGGACGACTCCATGTCTGCTACGTCTTGCACTTTGTGGTCGAGCAGTCATCTCAGATATGGCAGACAGAAGTTTTGACTTGCTGATCATCGCTCTTTACATGAAAATGTGCTTCTGCTTCGTGTCAGCCGCCAAAGGCCCGGGGGCTTTCGACTGACTGTCGGCACACTTCGAGGAGGCGGGAATGGCAAGTATGGAGAAGACAACCCTCCGGCTGCTGCCGCCGCCTTCCTCTGAGAGCTCGAGAGAGTCCTGACCCGGGCGGGCGTCACGCTGAATGTGTCAGTCTTACTTGAGCGAGCCTGTTGGTGAGGAGAAGTTGCTTTTCAAGTTAATGAAGAACTCGGCTCCTTACACCGCACACTCCATTAACTGCTCCTGGTAAATGTTTTCCTAAGAATCCGAATGTCCTTGAGCTCCTCGCTCTTGAATTCCTCACATTTCTGTAGCTGTGTTTCTTTAAGGGTGTTGGTGGTTTTTTGTTTCTTGTAGAGGATTTAAAACGAGTGGACGAAAGGGCAGAGAAAGTGTGGGCTCATCCCCCGACCTGGGGGTAGGCAGGTTTCACAAAGGACTGACACAAAGATAGATGAGTTCCACCTTATTACCTCTGCAAAATATAGGTGGATCCACCCCATAATTAACCTTATGGAGACGTCAGTCTGGAAATCAAAATTGTTGGGGGTGGTGGGGATCTTAATGACTTGACACTTTCTTCATTAATCTCACAACTGTCCCTGTGTCTCCGGATGTGACTTCCATGGGTCAGACTGCAGGAGTGAGAAGAGGATGGACAAGGTCTTTATTAACCCTCTTTTATCCTTCCTGGCAGTGAGTGTGATGCGTCTCGTGAACTTGTGGCCATATTCTGTCCCATCTTCACCACCCTCTTGAGCTGAGCAGATGCCATACCAGGATGTACTATGGTCAGTGATGATGGACTCCACCGATCATCTGCAGAGGTTTGTAAGAACAGATGGGGGAACTGTGAGTTGCCGTCAGAAGTCTGGGGAAACAGCGGCACTGGTGAGCCTGGGAGTGCTGTGCCCACTTCAGTTCACTTCAGTGCTGGTCATTACAAGAAGTCTAAAGCTGCTGATCTTCTCTACAAGGTAGACAGCACTGGCAGAGTGCTGTGCCTCTAGTCTCTGCCCAGCTCCTTGGTTTGGCATTGTCCTGGTACTAATGAGTCTGCCGCATCCTCTTCTTCTTGTTCTTTTCATCACATAGTCCTATGAACCCTCAATGGTGGGAGCCTTCCATCTTGACCAAGGTCCATTCCTCTCAAGTCAAGTGGACTGCACTTTGGATATTTTTTGATGTTTTTGTTCTCAGATGTCGTCCAACTATCTTCTTCTATGTCTTCCTCTTTCTCTTGTTCCTTTAGCACTTCCAGGTATTCTTGTCTTGATCAGTAAGAACATTTAAATGCACACACAAAATCAGGGTAAGGTGGGTAACCCGGCTAAGGCAGAAACGCAATTCCTTAAAAACTCGGTTTACACGCACGAGTCCACTTGTGGATTTCTCCTTTAGCAAAATGCTCCGGTGTCATAAAAACGTACAGAATAAAAGATGAGACATCATTAGTGACTGACTTGAATCTGAAAACAAGCACCGAACCTGCGTCTCCTGAGGCTATGCAGCTGAGCTTAGCCCTGCACGTTCAACTCATCAACATCTTGAGACCAGGGGAAGACGCAATGCGATCGGCCAAGCGTTTGCCTTTGGAGGTTGATCTGTGTGGACATGTCCACCGCTCTCTACTGGGGCTGATGGATGTGCGTATGACGCATGTGCAGGTGGACAGACTACGGGATCTCCAACTGTAACCCTGTTAAGGGTTTACATGACCACATCACTGAGCTACTGGCAGAGAAATCAACGTGTGTTACTGGCTTTCTCCGAGCCCAGTATCTCGGGTGTGGTGACACGTGGTATTTTTAAAAGCGGGTTTCAGTGAATCACCGGTTTGCTGGAGCGCACACAAACGCACTCACTCTGCCATCCTTCATCCTACAGACATGTCTGAACAGTTTCCTCACTTTGATTTTGGCCTCCAATGTTACTCTCCTGCTTACACTTCACTCATTTCTTTATGGCTGACCAGGTTCCTACAAGTTCTTCTCCTTAGTTTTCTGCAGCACTTTTGTTTCAAGCTCATTCAACTTCATGAAGTCGACTTTCTTCAGAGTTCAACACTCGCACGCCTACTCTGTCATCTTCTCCTCCTCCTCCTGCCACCAAGCCCTTGTCTCCAACTCTGGCAGGCAGTGACAACGGGAACAACCCTCTGGCATTTCTGTGGCTGGCTGTCTGCAGCTCCCTCTGGCGGCCATCACATGCTTGAGCCCCACCTAGTAAAGTGCCAGAGTCCTTGGTAGATTCCAGATGGCCTTCCCCCTGCTTGTGGTGTGGCACCAGTTCAACACCCACTGTGAGACACCGGGGGAGATAATTAGGAACAAGGACATTAGAGGGTCAGCTGAGGTTGGACGGTTGGGAGACAAAGTCAGAGAGGCGAGATGGTGTTGGTTTGGACATGTGCAGAGGAGAGATGAGGAGTATATTTAGAGAAGGGTGCTAAGGATAGAGCTGCCAGGTAAGAGGAGAAGAGGAAGGCCTATGAGGAGATTTATGGATGTGGTGAGAGAGGACATGAAGGTGATGGGTGTGACAGAGCAAGATGACGAGGACAGGAAGATATGGAAGAAGATGATCTGCTATGGCAACCCCTAACGGGAGCAGCCGATGACGAAGAATACCCTGAGGGGCCAGTTTATTAGGTCCACCAATTGAGTAGCATTAGGCACAAGCTGTGAGGCCTCAGCACTGACCATTATGCTCCTTGTTCATCCATCCATCTGTCCATTCCTCATCAACATTGGGAAGGCATTTATACCCCAAAACCTGCGGCTGTGAGGCTGCAGTGCAAACCGCTGTGTTGTTCCTCCCTTTTGGCCAACCATCTGCCCATTGAGGAAACTAAATAAGGATTTGAATCCAAAGCTCTGGACACTTGACAGTAGTGGCTCAGTGGTTAGTGCTACAGCCTGACAACTCCAGTCTGTCCATCCATGGTCAAGGGAGGTGGGGACAGCAGACATGTCAGGCTGCCATTCGTCCTCTTTGTCTGTACAGCCATCCGGTAAAGATGTGAACCTGATGTACGTGTGTGTGTGTCTGTCTGTGTATCTCTAAAATCCTGCCAACTACGCTATCTATCTGTCTGTCTATCTGTCTGTCTGTGCCTTTCATGTCTGTCTTTCTATTTGCTCCTTGATACCCGGGTATGATCGGCATGTGTGTTCCCCTAAAGTGGCTCTCTTGTCTCATACTGAAGCCACCTGTCTTGCACCCATGCCATCTCGTTGCAGTGCTCTTTTTCCAGAAGTTTCTTTTCCTGAGATCCCCCCCCGCCCCCATGTCTTCCCCTCCCCAGCCTGATATCACCTCCTTGGGTCCCTAACCCCCACTAAGTGCCAGTCCGTGTTCCCGCATGGCACATTTCACTCTGACTTTGCAGAACCCCCATGTGCGTAGAGCCAATGAGGCTTTTAAAGCCTGGCAGTGGAGTGGCTGACTTGGTGGTACAGTACATGGGTTCACCTTCACCTGTTCTAGAGTCCTGCATTCAAATCCCATGCCCAGCTGGTGCCCGTGTGAGCTCTGAATGTCTTCCCTGTGTCTGTGTGGCTTTTTCTTTTACATCAGCAGGTTGTGTTGATTGGCAGCTCTCATTTGGTAAATTGCATCCCATCCAGGGCTGGGTCCTGCCCGTGCCTGATACTTCTGGGATGGGCTCCAGCCCCCCACGGTCCTGAACTGGGTTGATGTTTGGAGATGTTGTGCTGAGGCATGGTCTGGTGGCACAGCAGTTAGCACTGCTGCTCTAAAACACTAGGACTGCAGTTCAGGTAGCGGCTTCTTGTGATCCTGTGCCATTCGAGAAGCAGAGGGGTGGTTGAAGAATGAATGGCATTAACAAGGAGTCCATCATCGACATGGTGGGGTTTGCTGTACGTCTTGATCACGTCTCTCAAGAGGGATGGCACAACGCCTAGGAGGGCTGCCGCTGCTCTGATGTGCCGTTTCCATATTTATATGGTAAATGCGGCAGCGACCATGCAGGTCTGGTGTGCGCCGCGACCTCCGAGTGTAAATTCACTGTGACACCATTCCTCATTTCATTTTTGAACTGCTGACCGTGACGTCTGCACCAGTGTCACCTCGCCGTGGCCACTGCAGCATGGCAGGACCTCACAGCTGTCCATTGGCATCTGCACTTTAAATGGATTATGCCATTGGGTTTAGCTTAATATAGCGCCCCCTCCACTAACAAACCCATACAGCACACAGTTCAATGCAGAGCCCCTCCACTAACAAAGCCACAAGACTCGGCACCCCTTCATTAATAACCCCATAAGGCACACACTTTTATCTAATATAGTGCCACTCCGCTAGCAAACCCTCCTCATCCACAGTTTATTTTAATATAGCGCCCTTCCATTAATCAAACTCCATGACATACAGTTTATAAATAGCGCCCCTTGGTTAACAAACCCCCAGTTTAGATTATCAAAGCCTGGTGGCACACGGCTTAGCGCCCTTTCACAAAGCCACGTCATCTACTGTGTAGTATTACACAGCACCCCTCCATTAACAAGCCCACATGGCACGCAGTGTATCTTCATATAACGCCTTTCCTTTAACACAGGCTTTACTTTGGTATGGTGCCCCTCCTATATCCCAGTTGTCTCTCTGGCCTTGAACCCGGGCTCCCTGAGTGTTCAGTTTCCCCGCTGCAGTCCACCGGCCTGCTCCCACGCCTTCTGATTTCCGCCTGAATTTTCGGATTGAGGAGTGTTGTCTGCTGGCCGCCATAAAGTGCCTGTCTGTCTTCAGAGCTGCTCCCTCAGTGACCTGCGGCCCGTTTTGATGTCCGCCCAGAGGGGCTTCACAGGCATGGAAACTGAAGCGGCCTGCCAGGCGTCCCTTTGATCTGCGCTTCCTGCACGCATGTTGGTGGCTCGGCTGATGTGGGAGAGCAGGGTCTCCGCCACTCGATTTTTATATGAAAAAAATAAAATAAATAAATAAATAAAGCACACAATTGAAACGAAGCATAAAAATATAAAAGGAAGGCTAGTGACACACCTTACAGCTTGTAGGACTCCACGCCTGGCGGGTCCTAATCTGTGAGCAGCTTGCATGTTCGGGTCAGGTGTACTCGTACTTCATACTGCCCAGTGATGGGTTGGCATCCCCACCAGGGTGTGTTCATAATCTGAATTTGATCATCGACCACAGAAGACATGTGGATGGATTGGGTGACGCTTGGGTGGGAGTGGGGGGGGGGGGAGAATGGAATGCAAAGTGGGCTTAGTGGGAGTAAAGTTGGTGGTCTTGAGGGTCTGATGAGGGTGGGCTATCATGGACAAGCATCCCATTCAGGGTTTGGGCCTGCTGAGCGCAGGATTTTTGGCTTGGCGGTACTAAGGCCCAAACTGGTCCACAGTTCTAAATACCCCAAAAAAGGCCGAAGGCCTAAACATTTCAAAATTGCCTAAATACAGTAATCCTTCCTCCATCGCAGGGGTTGCGTTCCAGAGCCACCCGCGAAATAAGAAAATCCGCGAAGTAGAAACCATATGTTTATATGGTTATTTTTATATTGTCATGCTTGGGTCACAGATTTGCACAGAAACACAGGAGGTTGTAGAGAGACAGGAACGTTATTCAAACACTGCAAACAAACATTTGTCTCTTTTTCAAAAGTTTAAACTGTGCTCCATGACAAGACAGAGATGACAGTTCTGTCTCACAATTAAAAGAATGCAAACATATCTTCCTCTTCAAAGGAGTGCGCGTCAGGAGCACAGGCTGTCAGAAACAGAGAGGAAAGCAAACAAATCAATAGGGCTGTTTGGCTTTTAAGTATGCGAAGCACCGCGGTACAAAGCTGTTGAAGGCGGCAGCTCACACCCCCTCCGTCAGGAGCAGAGAAAGAGAGAGAGAGAGAGAAAAACAAAACAGTGAAAAATCAATACGTGCCCTTCGAGCTTTTAAGTATGCGAAGCACCGTGCAGCATGTCGCTTCACGAAGCAGCTGCACACAGAAGGTAGCAACGTGAAGATAATCTTTCAGCATTTTTAGACGAGCGTCCATATCGTCTAGGTGTACAAACAGCCCCCCTGCTCACACCCCCTACATCAGGATCAGAGAAAGTCAGCGCAAGAGAGAGAGAAAGAAAAGTAAGCTGGGTAGCTTCTCAGCCATCTGCCAATAGCGTCCCTTGTATGAAATCAACTGGGCAAACCAACTGAGGAAGCATGTACCAGAAATTACATGACCCATTGTCCTCAGAAATCCGCGAACCAGCAAAAAATCCGCGATATATATTTAAATATGCTTACATATAAAATCCGCGATAGAGTGAAGCCGCGAAAGGCGAAGTGCGATATAGCGAGGGATCACTGTATTCCAAAAAAGGCCTAAACGATCAAATAAGACCAAAGGCCAAAATACTCCAAAAAGGCCTAAAAACGAGCAATAAGTCCTAAAGAGGTGAAGCTCAGGAAAGGGACAGGGATAGGCATGAAATTACAAACCTTACAAAAACACAATTTATGAAAAGTGAAACGTTTGTCAAACCAAAGACGGAATTGTAAGAGCTGAGCTGGTTGGTCATCTCAAATTTGTTCCTGCTCTGAACCCCGCAGTGGTGGCGCTAGTGATGTAGAGATGGATGTATACATGTGGGTGAGTGTGCCCTGTGATGGCCTGGCATCCCATCCAGGGCGTGTATTCTGGTCCCCAGTTAACCAAACTGGGGTGAAACTGGAGTAGTCGGAGAAAGCCCTGGGAGGGGCAGGACCACTCCATGCTGGCAGCAGTCATGGCAGAAACTGAAGCCTGGTCCCTTGTCCAGAAGGTAGCCATCTGTTCCCAAAGAGGCCTTACATCCATACAGGTGGTGGGTCTGATTGTCAGCCCCCCGACGCTCTCAGCTGGCACAAGCTGACATTCAGGCCTGGCCCCATTCCTTGGTGGGCTCTTTTGTGTCCTGTGATTGTTTGTTTTTATGGCACCTCTCCTGAAGGCCAGTGTGCCCTTTCTTGATCAGCAGGTGATCACCTTGTGTCCTGGGCCTTTCTCACTTAAGGTGGGCTCATCAGAGTGAATGACACCCCCCAGATGTTCACACACACCAGCATGTCAAGGTGGGGTGCTATGGGATTAGTGAGTCACACAGGTGAATGTGTCTGTGGTGATCACCGGGAGTCCACGTGCTGCTCATTCGCATTCGTCGCCAGACCCTCCTCAAGGGGTTACGATGGGCAGCCCAGCCCCCATACGCCCAGCACTGCTTCACTCTGTGTCCAGTTGGGCCGCTTTATGGTGTGCCATGTCCATTTAGCCTTAAATTCCGCCCCTTGACCTTCTTTTGCCCCCCTGGTCTAATCCTTCAGTTGTTGTTGCTATGCACCAGTCATGTGATGGAAGGCTGGACCCTAATTAGAGGCTGTCACCAAGGTCACATAACAGGGGTGGAGCCTGTCCAGACAGCACTGGGTACAAAGCAGAGAGGACGCACAGTCCCATTGGGGGGTGGGGCAGGTGTCAGTCAACCAAACCTGCATGTCTTTGGGGAACTTGGGAGGACAACTTGAGTAACTGGTGAAAATCCCCCCCGTGACCCTCTAGTTAGGATATAGCGGGTTGGATAATGGATGGATAGGTATATATATATAATAATACCTTTCATAGAGGCCTGAAGGTGAGTACCCATTAAAATTCTAAATCTGACCACTCCCTCCATGTCCATAACATTGTAACAGGATTGGGTGGGTACAGTAACTGTATAAATGGACACCCAAAAGTGGGCTCCACCAGGCCACATATCTGGAAACACAAACAGCAGAATAAGAGAGACTCTACCAGCTGTTTCCATGAATATCCATTGGCACTCCTGAGAATGCCAGTCCTGAAGCTGGATGTGAGCTCCTCCCTGGTCTCCTGTCCCTGCTGAGCGGCTCCTAACATTTGCAAATGTCTCTTGCTAGGGGGCTTGTGTGTCGGCAGCAAAGCAGCGCTGCCAGTAAGTGTGAGGTCAGCTTCCAAAACGGGCAGACGTGTGGTGGCACACATAGGAAGACTGCCAGCGGCTTTGAAGATGTTGGCGCGGTGAGGTGAGGTCAGTCCAACGGTACTCGGGGTGAAAAACTGGAACAGTGAGTGTGGGGGGTTAAAAGTGGATCAGGGGATACCATGCCAGTCATCCAAAGTGGCTCCTGCTCTCCACTCTTTCCATTTGAGGACACGACTTACCAGTCACTGGTGCAAGATAAGCAACTCCTTGGTGGCTCCACAGCTGGCAGGGGCAGAGCTGGACCCCAATTACTGGGGGGCTACACTGCTCAAAACTAGACAGCCATTTTCTGATCCTGCCTTTATCAGGGGCATCGCATATTATCTCTATACACCGAGAGGCCAGTTTATTGGGTGCACCTCTGTAGTGGCGCATTGTCCATGAGGACAGCACAGATTTGTCTGCTGTGAGTTTACGAGATGTTTGACGTGTTGCTCTAGAATGTTCTCCCATTGACTTATAAGGATGTGCCACGTATGGTTGCTGTAAATTGGGTGGCCATGCAGTCCAACCGTACCCTGTGCACCTCATCGATGACATTGGGGACCGTGAAGGCTACTGAAGCCGTGGAAGTTTGCTGTCATGTGTGGCATTCAGTGACAATGTGTGCCCCGTGACATGCTATATCATCATCATCCTCATCATGATGCCAGAATTGACCTGCCAGGACAGGATGACCTGTTCAGTGGGTATTAGTGGTCTTGATGTGCCCCTCATCATCAAAAGGCCACCGCCAGCCTTTGCTATTGACACCAGCTAGGGTGGTACCTCCATGGCTCCTGGTACTTACACCAAATTCTGATCTTTCAGTCAAAGCCTGGATTGGTCTGACCAAGCAACTTTATTCCACCCCTCTAAAGCCCCGTTTTGAGGCTTCTGTGCCCACTGGCGATGTGCTGACAACGCAGGCCCCAGATGTGGTCTTTGTTCTGATCTCCTCAGTCTTTGATCTGATTTTGATTCCTTCCTCCTGTTGTGCAGGCTACTCATGCACTACCTGATTGGGTGGAGGTACTACTGTACAAACCAAACCCCCCAGGTTTTAAAGAAGCACCTGAGTGACCCACTCATTTTTGTATGTGAATGCGCGGTCAGGCAAATGCCCCAATCACCCGTACCCACACCCCTTTGGAGCCTAATTTAAAAATCGCACTTCACCACAGACCTCTTATCACATGCATTGAAATTGTTGGAGCCATTTTGTGGATATTGTCTTCTGCATGGTGTTGTGTAGTAGAGTCCTAAACATGTCAAACACGGATGTGAGAAGACAAATCCCCCCCCCCCCTCTGCACCCTGACCCCGCAAAAAAAACAAGAACCGGGCCAAGGCCATGACTCGAGGTCCAGCTTACTTAAAACAATGACATGCAGGCTAAACAAGGAGAGCTGGCAAAAGTACACAAAAATTTCCCAAAACAAAGCAAAAACCCCACAAGGAGGAGGATCACTGTAAACCCCTGCTAAGAGCCAGAAGGAGTTTCCAACAAGGCAGTCCTAAGTATGCAATCAAGAATTGTTGGACAGAAACAAGAAGTCAGCAAAACCAGAAGGAATGAAACGAAAATAGCAATGCTGACAAAAACTCCAAACACAAATGGAATGACCTCCGATTCACGAGCCTTCTCAGCTCCAGCTCTAAATAGCCAGAGGGCAGGCTGCAGAGGGGTGGTGTCAGGGTGGCCCCGCCTCCTCAGGCTCAACCTGCAAAACACAAGGACTATCCGGACATTTAAAGGACATAACTTCAAAGAAAATACAAAAATAATCTTTCAAAAATAACAATAAGACACACATTGGATTTACTGGTTTGTGGTGATGGTGCATTGGGACTTCTTCACCTTTCAGGCAACTCCTTTTTGAGCTGTCTCTTACAGTTTCTATTTTTGAATAAGTATTCTCGTTTATAAAGATTCCTTTTGTGGACTGTTTCTCAAGCCAACTTCTTTTAGCAGTTTCCTATCCCCTTGAGAGACACTTTGAGATATTTTGGGAGTTTTAAAGTATTTTAAAGCCAAAAGTAATTTTTTAGGCCCGTGTAGGCCAAAGCAGGCCGTTAGATTTTAAGATCAAGCTGTCTGGAGTGAGCCTTGTTATGGGTAGGCTAGCCTGGCTTTTGGGGCCTATTTTGGAAGCCTCGCACCCTTTTTGCCATCATATCAGCCTGCCTTGCACCCCCCACCCCCCCCAGCATCATCAGTGGTGAATGTGGGTGACAGTGAGGGTGTACCCGATAAACTGACCACTCCATGTCCATTAACTCATAATGACCAGTATAGTAAACAAGGAGGTGCGCAAATCGAAACAAAGATGGTGTCATAACATACAGGTACATTAACAAATAATTCATAATTAAGTTTATTTTTTCAGAGTCAAAAGTAATAAACATAAAAAAACACACACACACAAATGTTTGTAGGAGTGATGCCCATAATGGCCGTCACTCCCCAGTATTGCACACAGGGACTTGCTATCTCCAGCATTGACAATGTACGAGTGTCCCCAAGACCACCCCGAAGGCTCGTACCCCTTTTGATTCTGTGACTTCTACAACCCAACGGGGTCTCACTTCTACCGCACTTGTTGTTCCTCTTGAGGTGCGCCTGTCGTTCCACAAGTCAATCCTTGAAACTGCTGGTGGGAGGCAACGTCTCTAGAAATGAGTTGGGCAGCTGGGCCAACAACACTGAACCTCCATCCATCCCTTCATTGGGTAAACCGGCTTATTCCTGCTCCGAGGTTGAAGGGAGTTTGGTTTGGAGGTGCTGTCGGGTTTTGGACTCGCCCCACACTGGATGCCAGTTACTTTTCTCTCCTCCGCCATCTTAGCAGCTTCATGGCGTTGTGAAGTGTTTGTATCTGCAGTTTGTCACTGTTTACGAGAACAGCCCTGTCGTGAGGACGTGGGCTGGGGGATCTTTGGAAAGGCCACTTAGATTGGGCCGAGGTGGCCTGCCGCTGCACGAGACCAGAGGAGTGACACGTTACAGGTGCGCACACCGAATATGATCAGAAGAAACAGCAGAGAGCCCAGCGCAGCTCTGGCCGACCCCATCTGAGTCGACAGGAGCCACACTCGCTTCACTTGCTGCTTTTTATATCCTCGTTTCAGCCTTCTCAAGTTGGGCTGATGGCTGCCATTGGACGGGAGTGTGGCAGCGAGGACACCTGCTCCGAGAGCTCTGTCATTACGGAGGGCAGCAGCTGTCCGCATTAACAGGGATTAGACCCAAAAAACAGACGCAGCTTTGATTTCAGGAGCAGAGGCGACGGCCGCCACCACACAGAACTTGGAAGACGCCTGCAGATCTGGGCGGTGGTGTCTGATGTGACCACCCACCTTCGTCTTGAGTCTCGCTTGGGCATCTCCTCCTGTATCAACAGTTAAGGGTCTTGTGCGTTTTGGCCAAGGCGTTGGGTTCAGGAGCTGGCGAGTTAGGCCTTTTGTTGCAGTTTCTATCACTTTTGTGGCTGTGCTGCTTTATTGGGGTTGACGTGCGTCGTGACTCACTGTTTTGTGTCGTTGGCTTGCATCTCCTGGATGGGCCTCGGTCTGCTCCTCGCCTTTTACGATTTCCTCTCACACCCCAGACACGTGGCAACTCAAACCAGGAGACTACATTGCTGACCGGCACACTGCCATCTCCATCATATTGCAATTGGTGTGGTCCCTGGAAATTGTTAAAAGTCCAATTTTTGAATCGCTTAATCGTCATCGGTAGACATTAATGACGTACCAGCTGGGGGCCCAGAGACGGGACTCTTGGGAGTTCAGGCAAAGTAAAATGAATGGCGTCTGTGGCCAAGAACCCCTCTGCATTCCACCATCTGCATCTTTGGTGCAGTCATCCTTATGAGGGCCTGACCTGGTCAAGGCACTGGCCTTCGAGACACGGGGGGTGGCGGTCCAGTTCCTTTCTGCAGTTCGCTGTGTGACCCTCGTGAGTCACTTCAGTTGTCGTCATCCTCTGTTTGTAAAAGAGTATGGAAACAGTTAAGGCTGGCATCACAATGCACAAGCATGAGGTGGAGTGCATCACACCTAACAGCCGGAGCTGCCTCGAGGTGTTCAGGCCCGCAGACGAGTCTCAATCACACGACTCCATGGGCACTGGCCATACTGGGGGGCAATCATGAGGGTCCATGAATCCTGGACATTGGGGATATCTCTGGGTGTGATGAGATAGTGGGGGTAGCCATGGGCAGGAGGTTCTCAGTTGTGGCCAAAGTGGTGGGAATTCTGAATGGATTGACAGCCCAAAAATCATGGACGGTGGGCTTAGACGTGGGCCAGATGGTGGTCTTCAATCCCGGCCGTAGTGAGTGAAAACGACAGCCCATAGTCCTGGAGAGTGGGGGTCGCCGTAGGCTGGATGATATTTGGCAAACCCAGATTGTTGAGGTAGCAATAGACAGTACGGTGGTCCACAGTCCTGGTCATAGTGGTGACAGCCCTGAGTGAGATGACCGTCCACACATCCCAGTCAGTATGGGGGTATCTCTGGGTCTACAATTGTGTACCCATAGTGGTGGGAATCCCAAATAAGTTAATAATTCAATACAGTGATCCCTCGCTATATCGCGCTTCGCCTTTCGCGGCTTCACTCCATCGCGGATTTTATATGTAAGCATATTTAAATATATATCGCGGATTTTTTGCTGGTTCGCGGATTTCTGAGGACAATGGGTCTTTTAATTTCTGGTACATGCTTCCTCGGTTGGTTTGCCCAGTTGATTTCATACAAGGGACGCTATTGGCAGATGGCTGAGAAGCTACCCAGCTTACTTTTCTCTGTCTCTTGCGCTGACTTTCTCTGATCCTGACGTAGGGGGATTGAGCAGGGGGGGGGGGCTGTTTGCACACCTAGACGATACGGACGCTCGTCTAAAAATGCTGAAAGATTATCTTCACGTTGCTATCTTTTGTGCAGCTGCTTCCTGAAACGACATGCTGCACGGAGCTTCGCATACTTAAAAGCTCGAAGGGCACGTATTGATTTTTGATTGAAAAACAAACTCTGTCTCTCTCTCTCTCTCTCTCTCTCTGCTCCTGACGGAGGGCGTGTGAGCTGCCGCCTTCAACAGCTTTGTCCCACGGTGCTTCGCATACTTAAAAGCCAAACAGCCCTATTGATTTGTTTGCTTTTCTCTATCTCTGTGACATGATCTGCTCCTGACACGCACTCCTTTGAAGAGGAAGATATGTTTGCATTCTTTTAATTGTGAGATGGAACTGTCATCTCTGTCTTGTCATGGAGCACAGTTTAAACTTTTGAAAAAGAGACAAATGTTTGTTTGCAGTGTTTGAATAACGTTCCTGTCTCTCTACAACCTCCTGTGTTTCTGCGCAAATCTGTGACCCAAGCATGACAATATAAAAATAACCATATAAACATATGGTTTCTACTTTGCGGATTTTCTTATTTCGCGGGTGGCTCTGGAACGCAACCCCCGCGATGGAGGAGGGATTACTGTAGTCCTAGATGGGGGGGTATGCCCACAATGATGGCCGTGATAATGGGAAACCTGAAAGGGGTGCCAGTCAGTGAGGCCTGCATGGGCGTGGACAGTGCATGTCAGATGATAGTCCACCTTCCTCAGCAGTGGAGGTAGCCATGGATGGGATGATGGTACAATGGACAGTGAAGGTATTTTTGGGTGGGATGAAGGTCCTCAATCCTGGCCACAGTACTGGCAATCAGGAGATTTCATAATCCTGGAGAGTGGAGGTCGGCCTGGTTAGGGTGGAGACCTACGATCCTCAACGGGAGGGTAACCCTGGACTTGTCGTCGCTCTGTCATCTGATGTGCCCAGACCTCCCACATTTTCAGCACTTTTCCTTTTTTTTTTTTTTTTTTTTTGCAGATGCCTCGACAGCGGAGCAGCAGGAGCTCTTCTGCCAGAAGCTTCAGCAGTGTTGCATGCTCTTTGATTTCCTGGACTCGGCATCAGACCTGAAGAACAAAGAAATCAAGCGGGCCACCCTGAATGAGCTGGTGGACTACGTGTCCACAAACCGGGGGGTGCTGGTCGAGGCATCCTACCCAGACATCACGGCCATGGTAAGCAGGTCTTAATTTAGCAGAAGATGGATGATAGGGAACGGTGCGCGCGGCTGATCCGGGCATCTCGGGTTACGTCTTGGCAAGCGAAAGGAGACGAGCCAAAGTACTTTGGAATTCTTTTTGTGTTGTTTGCAGGGCACTGAATTTCAGGACGAGTCCACCGCCGTGAGGATGAGACGCATCCGGCATTGGGGCACGGGGGGGCTGGGGGGGGGGGGGGGACGTGTGGCAGTTGTTCTGCACTCTGGACATGTGACACTCGAGAATGAGATTTCAGAGGCCTTCGAGACTTTCCATTCCTTTTATACGCGTTTCTATTTTAAAGTTGTCCTGTGCCACTAGTTCACTTTGGCGATGTGAAGGGGGGCCACGGCGTTCCTCGTTTGGCCATTCAGGGGTGAATTTGACAAGAAACCCTGAGAAGGTCACGTCCTTACATTCCTTTAGGCGGCTTTCGTGCAGGTGATTGGGTTGTGGCAGTCAGATCCTGTCCAGGCAGCATCAAGCACAAGGCAGGAGCCAATCCTGGAAGGGGGGCCAGTCCATTTGTGACCAATGTAGAGTTGCTAATTAACTTAAGGGGCACACAACTTTGCTTTGTATAGCTGGCATCCTGGGCTCAAATCCTGCACCTTCTGCCACACATTTACATTCCTTTTTATTCTTGTTTTCCTCCCACATCCTCAAATTCGTGTAGGATACACTAACTGACGACTGTAAACTGGCCCAGTGTGACAGGGAGTGAGCCCTGTGACGGACTGGCACCCTAATCAGGCATGTCTCCTGCCACATGCCAAGGCCAGCCGACACCTCAAACTGGGCCTAAGAAGGTCTGAGAATGTGAGAGAAGGGGCACAAAAGTGTAGAGATCAGTGGTCCACCAGGGGGCACCTCCATCAAATCGACTTGGCTGCTTTGTGTGATGTATCATGGGAATGTGGGTGGAAGGTGACTGACGTACAGACGGACAGATAGGAAGTTGTCGTACAGAAGGTATGGTGGACTCCCCAGTCGCATTTCTTGATGCACTTCTGCTGCTCCAAGTCCTCAGTGCGAGTTTGTCACAGGGAAGATGTGCGGCATTGTTCATAACGGCACTCGCTTTTATCTCCTTTCTCTCCTTCGCCACTAGCACCCAGGGGTCCGGGGTGCACCCCTAAACTGAGTCTGCCTTGCTAAGCAGCTTGTTGGTTCAGTGGGCCCAGCACACCACAGAGTAGAAGATGTAAAACCTAACAGATGTTCATTAAATACGGTGCTGTGAAAAAGTATTCACCCCCTTCCTGCTATTCTGTGTTTGTTTTTTTGTCACAAGAATTGGCTTCAGATCTTTAAACAAAATGTCATGTTAGACAGAACATGAAGGGGGCCACCGTAAATATATAACACAACTTCTAATTTGCTACTCAATATGTTCTCGTAATGAAGTTATCTAACACCAGTGTGTGAAAAGGTAATTGCACCCTCAGTTACTCATTGATAATTCAACTCAGCTGACTGAACACCCCACCGAGCCACGTTAAATCTAAAGCACACCTTATACTGACCCTTGTCACAAGAGACAAGTTGTCACCTCAAGGTTTCTGTTGTGTCCTCCTGTCCTCAAAAGGCTGGGGTTCAAATGGCTCATCTTCGTCTGTTGTGTTCCTTTTTTAATGTTTTCAGTGTGGATTATTTGTATATTTTCATGTGTCAAAGTGTATTCTGCGAGGTTCTATGTAGTTTGTTGGTGGTGGTTCCCCAAGAGGCAGGACCACCTGCCCATCACTTCATGTGACTGACTACCCTCAGCCCTGTAAAAGCCAAGCAAACAAGCGGTCCATTGCGGTTCATTGAATGCGCTCAAGGTGGGGGGAAGTTCTTCTGTATTTATTGACTTTGATTATTTGGGAATTACTGGATTTTTACACCTTTTCAGGCATTCTCGGCTGGGCCTTTTGTGCTCTTTGGAGCTTTGCTGTCTAACAGCTTTTTCTGAAAATAAATCTTTTGCTTATAAAATTCATTATTGCATTTTTATGTGACTGGCTGAGCTTGGCGGTTTCCCTTTCCAGTTGGCATTTTGAGTCTTTGGTTGGAACTCCATGATTTGGGACTCTTTTCAGTTCAGAACCGTTTCTAGGAGAAAGGAAATTCCAGAAGAGATGAGGAAGAAAGTCGTGACCAGTCAGGAATGGGTGACAAGGACATTTCTAACGTTCTGGGACTGCAGCGCTCCCAAGTGACGGTGAAAGCCATTAACACCAAACAGTCTGTCTGCCTAAAATGACCCCAAGGGCACGTTGATGACTCATTAAAGGAGCTGCAGGCCTCTCCAGCCTCAGCTAAGGTCAGCGTTAAGAAAGGGAAAATGCTAATCATGGGAGAGGAGCAAAGTCGAACCTCCTGCCATCCAAGAGAAACTGCAATGCCAGGAAACGCTGGGATGATCCCCAATGTAATAATGAGAGACGAGTCAAAGGTGAGACTCTGTTTATACGAGACGGATTACCATGGGGGCAGTGGAGAAGTTTACACTGAAAGATGCCTGGCTGTGGATCCTATTGGCATTAAAAGCAGTATGTTTAAAAACAGTGCCTGGGTGGACAGCCTTGTGCCTACTGACTGGCGATGGCTGCCCTTTAGGCCTTCAGTTGTGACTCCCCTTGCCCACATATGGTCTGGCAGTTAAGGTGTGGACTGTAAAGCTCAAGCGTGATATTTTAGGTCCCTCTATTGACTTACTGGGTGCTCCTGGTCGAGTGGCCTCGGCTGCCTGGGCTCCACTGATTCAGAAGGACAGGAAAAAGTGTCCGCTATGGTGTTTACTATTAAAGGCGCTATATAACACAGTTGGTTTATTTGTGTTCAGTGAATGCAAGAAAAACATGGGGGGAAAACACAAAGGCATGGGGTATCACAACCAGCCAGGGGTCTGGGGATAAAGAGTTCAGCCCCTCCTTCTCCTCCTGGTTTTGTCCCCAGGTCCATGGAGGAGGGAGGCTGCAGCACTAACAGCTCTGCTTGGAGGGAGATGGAACAGCAGAGGCGGGAGGCCTTTGAGTCCACAGAGTCCTTCATCCGGTGTGAGTGTTGGGCCAGGATCAGTGCACCTGTGACGTGTCGCCATTACGTCACAGTGCTGCTGTTGAGAAATGAGAATACGAGGGACTGATAATTAAAATGTGTGCAGCACTTGGCCTCTCGATAGTGCAGCGAAGGTGCAATAGGGAGGAACTTCTGGAAAAATGGCAGAAACGGACAAGCACTCTGACAAAGAGGTGTGGCGTCCTCTCGTTGGTGTCTTTTGTCACTCATTTACCTCCGTCTCCGTTACAGATCAGCACCAACATTTTTCGAACGCTTCCTCCAAGTGACAATCCAGACTTCGACCCAGAAGAGGATGAGCCCACGCTTGAGGTGTCATGGCCCCATATACAGGTACGAGCAAAATCAGACCACCTATTGCAACCTGGGCTTGGGAAGTTGGGGCACGAGGGAGCAGGTGGAACAAGACCGGGGTGGGATGCCAGTTCATCAGAGGGCACACATAGGGGGTTAACCAGGGAAGAGTAGGTTAGTAGAAAAATCATAATAAAAATAAGTCAACTACGTATATCTGATCTAGGGGTGCAGGATCCATAATAATAATAATTATAATAATGAATGATTATCTTTCATCCAATGTCACAATTTGGTTAATCCAGTTTGGGGTTAGTAGGAGCCTATAGTGAAGATATTAGGCACATGGCTGCATAATAATAATAATAGTAACGCATCCATCTTAATCTTGAAAGCAGTTAAATATAATTTAAGGTTTACTGGGTCCAGCATTTTATAATGGAAGTTACGGGGAGTGAACGGAAAACAAAAGCCCTAAAATTTACCGAATATGTCCATTATTCAAGCCAAGGCATTCGTTGAGCAGTAATACGTGTGTTGCGATTGCACACGCGTTATAATATAGCTTGTACATGTCATTTTTAACAAAAAAACCCCTCCAATATTATGAGAGTCAGCCATTTTAAAAGAAGACCAGCTGTGCACACAACATCAGCGCTCATCTTCCTCCTCAATAACAAAACGTGGGGTTTTCTCTCGAAGGACACAATCCCAGTAATCTGTCCGTGCCACGTGCTTGGTGTCGTGTGGATTTAATCCTGTATTTATGTGAGAATTTTTCCCAGGAAGTCCCATGCTATCACACAAGCAAATAGAAAATGTATCCTTACCTCAAGAAAAACCGTACCAGGAATAGGCGATAAAACAATTAATTCCACCATTATTGTCATAAACAAGCATTGGAAACACAGAAGGCATGTTTTCGTATATCAAAACTGTTGCTGTTTCAAGGTGCACATACACCTTCAGCAAGTTTTCAGACTCATGTTTTCTAGTCGGGCTCCGTGCCCCATGGCCTCCATTTTAAAATGCCGGGACAGGCTCGGTAATTTTTCAGATTTATAGGATTTGATTTAGAACACCATGTTGTGTGACAAATGCGTAAATAGCACGTTCATGAAGAAATAACTCTTGACTCGGAAAATACCAAACTTATCCTTTACTTTGCCTTGCCGTACAATCAGGCTAATTTAAATAACATGCATGTCTAGGGATGGAGAAGAAGCCTGAGCACGAGAAGAACGTCCAAACGGCTCAGGATTCAAATTGTCTCCTGGGACTGTGAGATTACAGGACAACTGCAGAGTCACGCTGCCACCTAACAATAATGATGATAATGAATGATACGTTGCTGCTCACAATAGATGAGGTAAGAGAAGAACTCGGACAGCACATCCTGACACAAATAGTCAAAGAAACACAAAGCTATTTCCGTGAGCTCTCACACCAGTATGGAGGAAGCACCCCAGCAGATTCACACATTCCCTTGTGTTGTATTTTCTCCATCGCCAGTCGCACACACTGCCCAGCTCGCCTTGCCATCTGCCTCTGCTCCCTCACTATGATGAAGAATATCACCGAGTCATTAAGGGGGTTAGGGAGAACAAACATCCATGAATGCTGTGAACAAAATCAGTGAAAAGAGAAAACCTGGAGGTGCTCGCCTGAGGGCCGCGCTGATCAAAGGGTTTGTCACATAACAATTAAAGCAAACACTCGTAGGGGAAGAAAATGTTTGAAGGCTCCTCTGTGTCCCTTCGTGGCTTTGTCATTTGACAGCTGCAGATTTGGCTTTGAAGCCCGACATCTCGTACTTTGAACCTCCAGCCTGTTTGTTAAATCTCACGTTTGTTCTGCTTTCTAATTCAGACGACGTCACAGGGCCTCACATCTTTCACTTTTAGACGCCGAGTTGGGCGTTAAACTGGACGCCTTGGTGTCTCTGCTTGGCAAGGCGTCCCCTCTGAGGCGGTGACAGTGGTGGGGTGTAGCGTTAACATTTGTTATGCTTTGTCGATTTTGTGGCTTTAACACATGGGCAGTCTATTTCTGGCATAATTTTCATGTTTTGTCTTATAGTTAGAAAAGTTTATTTTTGGTAACATCTTCATTTTCTTACTTTAGGCGAGTTGGTCCGTTGTGCCGGTGACATCGGCAGATACGATGGTGGTGACGGTACACAAACCTTTGTTCCAACAGTTCGCATTCTGTCCAGTATGCCGTAGCACAGCGTTCCCTAACATGCAGGTGGGCTGCGGCTGACCCCAGTAGAATCCCACTGCTCTGGTATACAGCCGCAGCATCGCAGGTGGATCGTGACCAATCCTGGATGAAACCCCAACCCCTGCTCTGACAACCACCAAGGATGAAAAGCATTGACGATCGCGCTTGAGTCTTCTGACGCTTTAGTGGTCACGAGTGGGATACCCCCGCTTTGATGACTGCACTAATTTCACGGAGGGCACACCCGCCCGGTGGGTTACAAACACGCTATCATGTTGTGACATCACAAGGTTGGGGCACACTGCCCTAGCAGTAGGATTTCGTGTTCTGGATCTCACTTACTGCTTCTTCTTTGACTCCTCCAGTATTCTGAACCTCGCTTGCCTTTTGACCACAATAAGCCCACTTCCTTGTCATCTCCATTTTGTTTTTTTCAGTACTCGCAATAATCCTCGGGGACAGGGGATGGAGGTCAAGCTGCTGGTCTAGGTAGCCCCATGTTGTGCTGCCTTGTCGAAGGACACATCAGTTGCCCCCGTGTCCAGTTGCATCCTGACACGCTGTCCACTGTACCTGTTTGTCTCGTTTTATTTGCCCCTTTCCTCGCTCAGCTACCAGCAGAGGCAGCAGAATGAAAGTCGGGCCTTCAGATCAGACAACAGCCTGCTTTAGCACTGCACCAGAACAAGTGGCCATGCGACCCAGCAGTCTGAGTTCGATCCCCGTCCGACTCATTTATGAAATGCTCTGCCGCTGTTGAGGGAGACGTGTTTGAGATGCAGGTGAGGTCCAGACCCTTACATTGCCTTTCCTTCTGTCTAAACGCCTCCTCCCAAGGAACACATGCCAGTTACACTCATGAGTGGAGCCCCTTTCCTCCTCTCTCATTTGTGCCACACTCTTTCTCTCTTTGTCCCTTTTTCCTTTCTGAGTCGCATCAACGTCACCCAGGCATCAGCTGACTTGTGTGCTCACAAAGGCATTAACCCTAACCCTGCAGCCAAGTGCAAAACAAATGTGAAGCCATTTGGGCACCATAGATTATTTTTAAACCATGTCTATTGCTGCCTTTCTAACTTCATTTTTGCGAAATCCACACAGAATCACCGAATGCACAGCACTGCTTCTCGGTCACACTCCAGTGGGCAGACGGCTTCAGGTGGGGAGCAGATAATTCACAGGTCCATTGTGCTGCAAATACGGGGTCACCTGGAGGAGGTGGCGGTGTGAAGTAAAAACCAGCCCAGAGTATGTCGTAGGGCACAGTCACCCACCCACATTATTCATTCAGCACTGGACCCTGTTATTCTAGTCCAGGATTCTCTGGCTAATAAAGGGCACTGGAGCACATTTAGGTCTCAGAAAGAGTCCCCCAGACTGATGTTTACTCGCTTATGTTGGCCTCTTTTGTCACTTTGGATAAAAGTGTCTGCTATCCATCCATCCATCCATCCATCCCTCTTCTGCTGCTTATCTGGCTCCAAGTGGCAGGGGCAGACCTCTTACCACCTCCTCCATCTCCTCCGATGGGATACTGAAGCATTCCCAGGCCAGCTGAGAGACATCATCTCACCAGTGTGTCCTGGATCTGCCCCGAGGTCTCCTGCCAGTTACCCAGGGAGGCATCATAATCAGAAGCCTGAAGCCCCTCGACTGGCTCCTTCTGATGTGGACAAGCAGTGGCTCTGCTTTAAGCTCCTCACCCTGTCCATAGAGCTGAGCCCAGACTCCCAGCGACAGAAACTCATTTTCAGTTTGCAGCCATAGGTGAGGGTAGGATTGTAGGTCGACCCTATGACTGACTGGTACAACGTCCACATGACTCCCGATCCCACTCCAGTACATCCGTCTCTCTATCTCTTGCTCCCTTCTTCCTCCACTTATGAATGAGGCATTGAGAACCTGAAATACCTCCTCTTGAGGTATCACCTCATCTCCAGCACCTTGTTCTGGATGAGAGCCATGACCTCAGATGAGGTTCTGCAAAGCAAAGAAAATGAAAAACTCAAGAAAGGCCTGAATACTTCAAAGAGCTCCTAACGACTTAAAATACTCTAAAAAGTCCTAAATAGGCAGGGAAAGGGGAAATGGCAAACGCCTGGTCCACGGTAACAAAGCCTTAAATGAAATATTGAACTGAATTCAAAAATGGCCAAAGAAACTCAAGTAAATAAATGTATCAAAGGAATACAAAAGAGCTCAACACAAAAAGCAAAATCTAATATAATAAATCTTCAGAATGACTTGAGTACAAATTCCTTGATACAATATGTTATAATTGTGGGCTTTTGTTATTTTTACTCATCTCTTTTCCTGTGGGGGCTTCCAATCCAGGTGCTCCGTCGGGTGGTGGGTGCAGCAACTCGCTATCAGCTCATGCTCCCCACCTATCTGCCTGTGATTTTTATTTTCATTTTGATTTTGAATTTTTCTCCTTATTTTTCATGTTGCTGCTAACGTTATTTTGGTCTTCCGTTGTAGTATCAGGAACTGCCACTTTATTTTTTGCATTGTTATCATCCCGTGGATCACCAGATGTTGCGATATGACATCTGACCAGGCTTTAGCGAACGGACCGCAGAAACACTAACCTGACTTTTTGTTTTGTTCTTACAGCTGGTGTACGAATTTTTCTTAAGGTTTTTGGAAAATCCGGATTTTCAGCCAACTATTGCGAAAAAATTTATCGACCAGAAATTTGTTTTGCAGGTGAGTGTCAGCATGTCACGCTTAGTAAGACGAAAGTCAAACTGTGGCAAACGTCATGAGGGGGACGCTGGTTTACTGGGTAATGAATGATGAAAAAAATATCATTGGGGACCTGGGCTGCTGACTGAGCTGGGGCTCCCGTCACTTCAGCCTGTTTCTAGGTTTTTGGAGCCCATTTTATATTCCATTCTGGGTATTTAATGCTCTAAGGGGACCCTGGGTTTGTTCATGCTTCCAGACTTGTCCAAATGGTTCATTATGTCCTGATGTAGACTTTTGGCCTTGCTTTAGCCACGTGAACAGTCGCCTTTTACAGCACTAAAAACTCTCAAGTCTTTTGTCGCTAGCAGTGATGATTCAAACAGCTGAGTTTGCACCACTAGATCAGTGTATCTCACTGTGCCACTGGTGTGTTCTGGTCGTGACTACCAACAGTGAGTGGTCCCTAAGGCTGTGGGCACAGAGCACCAGAATGCAATGCTGATCTGTGCATCACTTGACCGTTGGGTTGATTACCTCTCAGGATGTAATAAATATGGCCGCAGTCTCATTACAGGCTCTCCCTTGGTGGGTAACACTTCTTGAACTTGAATTCTAGCGTAATTAGTTTCAGTTTCAAGTTAGATAGATTCCAAATCATTACATCTATATATCTTTCTATATCTATATTTGCAGCTGGAGATCCACAAAGGGAGAAGATAAATGACGTATCATAAAGTAGTTTTTATTCCTGAAAGCTCAGGAATAAAAACTACTTTATGATCCGTCATGCATTCAGGAATAAAAACTACTTTATGATACGTCATTCATCTTCTCTCTTTGTGGATCTCCAGCTGCAATTATGCAAACCGTATCACAAACCTTTGCTTCCATATATATATATTATTTTTTCTATCTCAATCATTTCGAATTATGTAGCACTTGTTTTATGTAAAGAGCTTCTGTAAAAAGCCAAATTTCCCCCTGGGGACAAGTAAAGTCCTTTCTATCGATCATTCATTTTTTTTTTCATTCTGCTATTTTTCACTTCTCTACCCTATTAGTTGTTTAATTCCCACCCTCCGCCATATTGGACACTCATCGTTAAGACAGCTTCTGTGTTTCTAGTGGCGTGTCCTCTGAGGTCGTGACCTGCGGGTAGTGATCACTCTATCTGTTGAAAGGTCGGCTGAAAGTTCATTTCCTCATCCCAAGTTGTAAATCTGTTTTTCCAAACATCCTCTTGCTGATTTCTTATTTTGTTTTGTTGCTCTGGTTTTGAACTTTTGCTACCAATTCTCTCTCTCATTTTCGACTTGTCCATTGTGCCCTTTTTGATCTCCTAGTTTCGACTCATTTCTCTCTTTGGTCTGCTCTCCAAATCTCATTGGCTTGCAATGAGATTTTTCGTTTTTTGGCTTTTGATCGTTTTGGTTTTTATGCCTTTGACTTCTTAATGTCGCGTTTTGGTTGCCTTCTCGTTTGTCCTTTTCTGGCTTTGACCGATTTCCTGTCAGTCTTCAATGTTTCACTTAACTTACTCGTCTTATTTATATTTTTACCTCACGATAATTCTTCGACACTAGTGTGCTTTAAACAGGTGAAACATGAGATTTGGTAAAAGGAGGGTTTTTTGGGGGCTTTTAAAGATTTTTGGGGGTGAAAAGCGTGGAATATGTTGTGATTTTAATTTTTATTTAAGTTCTCAGTTTTTTTTTTTTTGCCTTCTTCTATGAGTTCACGTGTGTGCTTTTGTGTGTGTGAGAGACAAGCTAGTGGCTACCAACTGGCCTCCTCCACTCAACGGTGAACCGGATAAGCAGGTTAGAAAACTGCTGAACGCTAAGAGCTTGGGATTAAATGTGAAGACTCCAAGTTTAAAATTTAAATTGGGGCGAGAAGGTTTGAATAATTAGGTATTTCACCTGAAAATCTGAGTGCTATTTGAAAAGCAGTCATCCAGCTGTAAACGTAAGGCTCCAATTGGTCAGCAGCAGCACCGTGAGGTTTACATTACCGCGGTCAGTAAAGACAAGGTGTTAAACAGGCAGGCAGTCGACGCTGCAGAACAAAATGAAACACACAGAAATTCTGTCGCTATAGAATCCATCTCAAGACGCCAACTGTTTAGAAATCTTTATTTGAATTAAAATGAGCGTGACAACGTGTCTGGAGAGAAGACAGCTGTGTAAGCCGTTTATTGTCAGAAATAAAAGTCTGTGGGGGCCACTGCTGTGGCAGGCATACTGAAGGCCTTTGCACGTCTTCTGGGCCAGTAAGTGGAGAGAAGGAACAAAGCAGTGACATAGAAAGCCTTCGCCTTACCGCTTCTGGGGTCCTTGTCACAGGGCAAAGGTGTGGACCAAATCGGGGCCTTAACTGACGTAACTAGCTTGGGGCTGAAGTGCTGAGTGCCATTCTGTCCACGTGGCCTGAGGGTACCAGAAAGTACCGGAAGGTCGCAGTCGTGGCCTCCAGTGACTCGCCGACATCACCAGGCCCACAATGATGAGGCACGATGGCGGCTCCTCTCTCTGTGATGATGTTTCTTTAGGCTGGCGTCCTGTCTTTTTGGACGAAGGTCCTGTGAATGCCGACAACTAACCAGGCGTAGAAAGTGGTGCTGAATGGATTATCGAGGCCGAGCGGCATGTGCTTCTTTGTTGGCTTGTTTTTCTCGAGCTTCTGTCAATTCTGAATTTCTTCTTGGGGACAAAAAACATAAAGCCTTCTGTCTGTCTCTCGGTGCTTCACCATAAGTAGCCCCTCAGACTTTCTTTCCTTTTTCCGTTTCATTTTTCGTAGCACCACATCAGGAATGAGACGCTCTGTTTTTATGCCTTATAATCTGATGATTATACCTCAGCCCTGAAAATTAGTGTTACATAAAACAAAAGAATGACCAGACGCAAGAGTCGCTTTCTCCCGCAGGCTCTTAGATTACTGAACTGTGGACCCCTGATCACCCGCTGCTGTGCCGTTGATGATGTGTCAGTTCATGAAGCAGATGCTCTCCAGGGCTTTAGTTCGTTACAAGACACTTCGTTACTGGAGGTATATTTAGCATATGAAGTATGGCTGCGTATTTTTAATGTCCCCATGGTTTGGCTTATGCCGTCTCGTTCCTTGGTTGCCCTGAAATGCCCCCATCTTCCATGGTCTTCCTCAGCTCCTTCCATGCGGCTGCAATGATCTTTTCTTTGTATCATCCCTTGCCTACACATTCAGGCCTCTGGTGCCACCACACACTGCTCAGCTCTGTGAGATGATCTGTGCCAGGATCCTTGTGGAGATTTCCTGGTGGTCCCACCCCTGGGCCAGTGAGGTTTAGCAGAGGAGTGGCCCCTCTTGGTGATGTCTGTCCGTCTTCTACATCAGCCTCGGCTCCTTTCATGTAAACCCAATGATTCTGCTTCATGGCTCGTCTCTTGTCTTTATAATCTGCGTTTTAGTCTTCCTCTTCAGTTTAACCACAAGTGTGTGTGAAGCCCTCACGTATGACTTCCCGCTCCACAGCACACACACTGTCAGTGACAACATGGGGATGTGGGGGGAAACTTAAGAGCAGAGTTTGCACAAATGTTAGAACATTTTTCTTCACACAAAGAACCACAGACACCATCCCGCATGATTTCAGTGATGAGCAATGGCCGCCCAGTGATGACGAGCACAGCAGTCTACAGACTTGAACGTGTGCCATGTTGTGTTTGATGCTGACTTCATGATAAAGGAGCCTCATTCTCAGAGGATTCGTTAGCCGAGGTGCTGCTGTTGCGCTCTCGTTTCGTGTGTGTGTCTTGTCCTGAGTCCAAGGGGAACTAAATTCTATTTTCTTTTTGTACATTTGTGTAAGGGCAGAATGACAATAAAAAGTGACATATTAGTGCCACAGAAAACAAGGAACCACAAAGTAGAACAGGCTGACCTGCCATCACCACCTCCCCCAAGTCACTTCTTCAAAGTTGGCCATCGTCAGGGATGCAGAACTGTTAAACCTGCACACCCCAGTAAAGACAGACACATGAAGGGCCCCTGAGCAGCACTTCCATCCCACAGGACGTCAAAGCTGCTTCTCTTTCCCCCTGGCCTGCCTGTCATCAGGAATTGTTGTGAGCCGAGACGCAGCCGTCTCCCCGCCGTAGGGAGTCAGTGAGTAAATCTGAATCTGCGGCAGAGCAGTTCGCTGTCCATCATCGGTGTGGAGTCTGGCCGTTCTACGCACAACAATAGTGGTCCCAATCCAGATATCCTGGTGTCATCTTAGATGATCGGTGGGTTTAAAGTGGCCCCATGAGTGTGTGTTTGTGTGTGAGGGCCATCCCATTCACAGCTGCTCTTGTGATTTTCATGACCTTACACTGGAAGAAGTAGGACTGCAAAATGAGATCAAAGAAAATGAAGTAAAACTGAAACATAAAACGACTTCCAACATCATGTCAACCTGCCAGGCCGTTTGGACATCCAAATCCGCCTGTTCTCGCTTATTCAGATTCATAGCGGCACACATAGTAAGGCTTGGGTTTTAAAAAATATGAAACGGCAACAGCGTTCTCAAAACGTTAGTCTTGTACCAGGAAAGGCTGCCAAGTCTAAAAGGGGGAGACCAGGAGAAGAAACGAAAAGCGAGCTGCGATACCAAAGTTAAAATCAGTCCTGTCGTTCGTCAAAACCCAAGAATCCTAATGAGGAATTCAGAAGCACAACGCAGGAAACTCGTTTTCTTTGAATGTGAAGTCAACCGCGTAACTTCTGGGACTGCAATCCGTGACGACAGCAACACAAAATGGTGACGCCCAGGGAAAAAGAAAAGGCATCAAAAATGACACAAAAATATAACAGAAAAACAAATTTGTTATGAAATGAATATCAATAATAATTATTAATGATTCATATTAAGCTCCTCTGAGAACACATAAAGTGAGATGACCATTAAATAAAAAAATGAGCATACAGAAATTTGCCAACATACACACACATCACAGAAAGAGCCCATCGGTATGCCTTTATTACAGTGTGGCGATGCTCGACTTTCGAGGGGTGACAACTTCAGAAACGGTTTGGCACAGCTTTGAAAGTGAGGGAGGGATGGAATGAGGCCAACAGCAAAGCTCTGCTGTATCCTTTCACCTCACCATCTGCATATTAAACAAATACGCCAGTCGCCATCACGTGGTGTCCATCAGCTCCCCCTGTGCCTTGTGCCCCGTTGGCACTTGTTGTTTTGAAGGCATGGCCTTATGTGGGGTACTCATTTTTTGTTTAGTACGTCCCATTAATTGTTAGGCACAGTGAATCCTTGATATCCGTGGATTCGCTTCTCGTTATTTCATGACGCCCACGATTTACTGGCGCTTCATGGGCTCATACAACAGAAAAAAAAATCTGAGAGGCCTACGGAGCAGCGGCGGTGCATGAGATTGAGCGACAACAGGTGTGTGGTGCCCTTAGAGGTCGAGATCTGCACGTGAATGGATCAACGTGGGTCCACCCGGCGCCAGGAGGCATGTGAGCATGGTTGATGTCACGGTACCCGCCACCGCTGTCACACCGAGGTGAGCACTGACACCCGCATGGGGCTCCTCTGCTTATTCCTTTCCGATGAACGTTTCTGTCTTCTTTCCCAAACCGTCCTGAGGGGCTTATCAAAGGATGTGCTTCCCACTCTACCTTATGACATCTCGTGCCGTCTAACCAGTCAAGAATTCAGAGACCACTGCCTTCCCGCCCTGACGTCAAGAGCTGTCTACTGCCAACCGAGGGAAGGGCAGTGGGCCTCCATAACCCATCTTTAGAGTGTATTTTAAGAAATGTCACCATTTTGAGTTACCGGGTTTTTAGGGGAACCCCCCTAACTGTGATGGGAGTCCAAAATGAATAAAAGAAGGAAGACGAATTTGGTGTGCGCATGGACAAGGCCTGAGTTTGTAGATGGTGCACATGGCGGGGTAGAAGTCGGACATTGGGCTGTGAAACGGATGCAGGCTGAAACAAGAGGGAGATCCCGAGAACACAATCCCACCTGTCGAGAAATCATTCCGGATCATTCTGTGAAAACGAACAAGGAAGGAGTCTGAGGCCACAAAAGACCCCTGTGTGAAGCATGTGGTGCTGAAGAATTATTGTCTTTTATGTAATCGGGGATCTGCGTTTTTGTCAGAAACTGATGGATTATGGGGATTATAAAACATAAATGCAGTTAATGGCAAATTTAAAAATGAAAAAAAAAAAACCACATGAAAGGCAAAGTTAAAAGGCCTGGCGCTTCAACTCATTTCACAAGTAGGCATGCATGCCATCCTAATCTCCCTCACATACTTGTGGAGCTTTTTATAGCCAAGCGAAGTGCGCGGCCGTTTAATCCTTTGATTTATTTGCCACTTCGGCGGCCAACTTCCATATTTTATTTTCTTTCATTGTGTGCACAGAGGAACTCGTCCTGAAAGTCTCTGCTGGCTGCTTCTGTCTTTTTCGAGTTCCTCATTCTGGTAATGGAGGCTGGTACCGAGTGCCATTCACTTGAGGTTTGTTTTATAAAATTGCAGGAAATAAGATATAGAGATACCGGACCCCAAGCCCACACGGGACTTTTCTTTACCATGATGTGCACACAAAGATCAGGGTCTCCATTAAAGCAAGGCATGAAGTCTTGAGCTCCAGGGCAGCACAGACCGGGGGTCCCATCACTCGACTTCACACACACAATTGCTGGATCTCGTTTGCTCAGAGGAAGTCGCAGGGGATGGTGGATTACATGAATCCCTCACAATGAAATCTTGCTGCGCCTCGAGACTATCGCGAGCTTCACACAGTATGGCTGCTGGTCACCGTGGAGCATCGATCTGCAGAGCAGATAATGAAGTTAAGTCATGTAGTCACCAGAGCTTCTAACCAGGAATTTCATTAATCAAATGTCTGCGCCGAAACAAGGAACCAAAATCAGTAGCGAGGAGTCGAAAGCCAGGAGTCCTAAATGATGAAAATCACACGTGAGGTTCGTGAGAGCAGGCAAATGGCCGTCCAGTAGAGTGATTAATGGAGGGTAATGGAAGCAAAACACGCCGCTAGAACTTCATTTGATAACTGCGATTAAGTATTGAAGTTGCTGTGTTCATTTGAATTCATTGTAATTTAAGACCATCCTGTGGTCTGCTGGGGTCTTAAATAACACAGGGGGTGGAGTCTAGAGCAGCAGCATCTGGTGGCTCCACCCCCTAGGCCCAACATAAAAGGGAGAGAAAAAAAATTTATGAATACTTAATTAAAATAATACAGTAACCACATATATAGTAAAGGATAATAAGTCAGCAATAATAAAATAAAAAGAAAACACAAACAATTTACTAAAATATATTTCCAACACAACAAAAATATTGCAAAAATCAAATCTGAGCCAAGGATCAAACCCCATAACCAAAGGTCGGCGTCCCCCACTTCCTGGTTGTCCATGGTTTCAGATTCATTTCTCGTGTGGTTCATTCGTTGTGATTTAGCGCCTTTTACTCAACTCGTTGGCATATTGGGCTTAATTCTGTTTGCTCTAAATTGACCCCGCTAGTATTCTGACCCTGGTTTTTGGTAAACGTCCATCTCCTGGACCATTTACAAAAAAAAAGTTTGTAAAATTTGTCAGGTATAAAATAAATTAATAAATAAATAAAGCCCAACAAGATGAAGGCCACTGGTGGCTCCTGTCCTCAGGCCTGCTTAAAACCGTTGAGGTGACCTTTGTGACTTCTGCTTGTGCCTCTTGATGCTCAGTGTTGGCAGAGCGAGGCTGAAACGCACAAAACAAGCTGCCAGCGGGCTTTTGTTAGAAACGATCCTTTAAAAAGAAGTGTGGCTTGGTCTCCATGGCAACTGAGTGCCCGCCATTTCCATCCAGCCATTCACAGGAGATGCTGACACGGCTCTCAGAAGGCAGGCCTGTAACTGAGATGTCTGAACTCCTCTGTTTTTTTTTGCGTTTGTGTGCAGCGGTGGGCAGGTAGCGGTCGAGGGAGTCAGCTGACAGGGTCAGATATGACATACTGGCCACCTGTTTAAAAAAAAAAAAAAAAACAAACAAAAATAACCGTCATGCCGTTTTAAAGCTAGCATTGTGAGACATTATGGTCAGGTGCCATCAAACGTGAGGACACTCAGACATGTCTGTCAACAGGAGACGCCAGTTATGATAGCCCACCTTTGATGTAACCAGTACAGAAGCTGTGCCAATACGTCACCAGGTGCCTGATGAACTGTTACAGAAGGTAGTGGTGGGCCTTAACCCCCCGACCTACGTCACTTTGACGTCCACTCTGAGTAGAGCTCATGTGTAACTTGTGGCCGCCGGTATTTACACATTTGTTGTGTTTGTTCTAGTGAGTGTTTAGGGCTGTTGTGCGCCTTTTGTGGGGTTTTGAAGAACCAAGAAACTGAATCGGAGGTCCATTTCTTTATTTTTCTGCCCCCTGACCGCTGAGTATCTGTTGATGTTCTACCACAAGTTCATTTTGTTTTCGTTGGCAGGTGCCATCATTCTAAGAACGTGGTGTTGTTTCCATGGAAACGGATAACCAGAATTCCCCAGGACACACTCCTTCGTAATGTTGGTATAAAGGGCATTCCCTTCAACTCTGGGGTAGCCCCAGTATTCGGATAGCCAACTTCTTCTTACTGATGAAGTCGACTTCCTTTCTGCTTGCGTATCGTTTCGCTCATTTTTTTGACCCTAAATTTTTTTGAAGTTTGTATTTTTTTCCCCATGTATTTTGTTGCTTCTGGCCGTTGCCATTTTAAGGGTCGTCCATTGCCACAGAAATCCTTCCCATGCTACTCCAAGATGGCATGACAGAGATGTCGACCGCATTAAACGTGCCTTTACTTTGAGAATTGTTGGGATAGCCTGCCGCTCTGACCTGAGCCTTAAGTGTTGCTGGCATTGACGTTTCTCTCTTTGATCGCTGCTTTCGACCTTTTGCTTCATTTTCTGACCTCATCTTTTCTCCTGGTCCTTCCTCATAATTTTTTTTGCAATTTTTTTCTGTCTTTTCCTGAAGTGCCACTTGGGAGGCACAAAATGCCGAGACAAAAAATGGCAACAAGACACGCTTGAAAAGTATTTATGCGGCTTCATAAACAAATTATTAATACGCAACAAAGACGTGTTAATATTCCTGTAGGTCAAAATAAGCAACACGGAAAAGAAACGTTTAAGCAAGCATCCCTATCATCATTCCCACCAAAGTTTACAAACAGATGCAAACAAATGAGCAGAAAGAATCAACGGGTGCAGGCAAACAACAAGATAAATGTCAGCTGCTACAACACAGATTGACAAGTTCATCGAAATTCGGCATCAAAGTGAGTGAGCATTCCAACATGTGGACACTGGAGCTGCAGTCATAGTGCCGATGCCATAATGTCTTTGAAAACCCAAATTAGGGTCTAGCACACCAAAACTGCTTCTAGCGTCATCGGCAGGATAGCATCCATCCATTCATGCAGTGGGTTTTTCGTTCATGGTATAAAGTGTCGAATATTTGCATTCATTTGCTTAACAGATGCTTTTATCCAAAGGGACTTACAGAGGAGGTCAACATAATCGAGTAAACCTCAGTCTGGGGGACAGTTTGGGAGCAGGTGTGACAAGACAAAGTCGATCTCTGTTATGATGTCCAACTTTAATGATTTTTTTGTGTGGATTCCTGAGCAGCTCCTATTCATCTGTACAAGGATATGCTTTTGAGACGCGAGGAATTCTATTATGAGATTCGATTCTATCTAGAACCTGTTTTTAGAAAGTTCCTATTTTTAATCCCATTTTGTCTCAATGCCATTTTGGTTTCCCATTCAGGAAACTGCTATGTTAAGTTTGTGTTTCTGCCATCTCCATGGAGATCTTGCCCAGAGTTCCCCTGGGTGCGCTCATTTGTGACGTCAGTCTGGCGGTGAAACGAAGGTCACCCAGATGTTTCTAGGATGTCCGAGCTCGTTTTGCTGCACTGAAAGTTCAGTATGCAGTCCGTCTGGTTTTTTGAATCCCCCACCTTTGTTTACGACTCCGGCTTCTCCAATCACGTTTTTCCTTTGACAGAAGATCCCCTTGAGTGCTGGTTTTGACCTTTAGCCGATCATTACGGTATGATTGTTCTGATTAATTTCATCTCCTTTCTACTGTCTCTTATGAGTCGGTATAATTGCCACAAGCGAAGAGCTCAGAACAAAACACACGTGTAATGAAATGTCTAATGACTTGATCTGGACATGATCACATGGACCTTGAGGTTCTGATCCTGACTGCTAATCCCAGGTCACCGTTTCTCTCGTAGGATCACATGCTAATCAACATGCAACACGTCTCTACCCTCCAGTGCTATGATTTGACAGCGTGACTCCCATCTTCCTTACGTAAAACAAATCTCGTAGCATTATCATCATACCGCTGCAAACAGGACATTACTGTCCAATTTTCCCCAAAATCCTCTCTTTATCTCCATGACAGTAAGGGGGATATGGATTAATGTGCATGTGAGCAACACAAGAACGATGTTAACTGGACCGCGAGCTGCTTGTGTGTTCAAGAAATGTAATGAGAGTCGATGTGTAAGACTCGGTGGGGCGGCTGCCAAACCGTCTGATAAGGTAACTGTCCTGAGTTACCAGTGGTACTTGCGAGGAGTCTCGCCTCCAGGGGGTCCTCTCCACCTGACGTGTTTTATCCATGTTTTAATAATTGTCTTGTTTTGTTTTTTAGCAGACAGATATCCGTATCTTATGTGAGCGTAGCTTTGTGCAGCTGCACCACAGTGGGGAGTTGAGTGTCACTGACGGCGAACACATCCTATAATTACGGAGCACTGAACTTGAATGTTAAGCCGTTATCTTTACAGATTAAACACCACTTTGCAGTTTTAGCAGACATTTGTGTCGGCATCCAAAAAGGACTCATTTCTTGTTTTAGCACACGAGCAAAGATGCAGCCTGAAGTCGGGGACGCCAGTCATCAACTTGAACTTTCTCTGAATGTATCTTTTATGAATTGTTTTAATTTGATGGGATCTTTTTTGTTTGTTTCTATCTGATTTTAGCTTTTAGAGTTATTTGACAGTGAAGATCCACGTGAGCGAGACTTTCTAAAGACCGTACTTCATCGGATTTATGGGAAGTTCCTGGGGTTACGAGCTTTCATCAGGAAACAGATCAACAACATATTTTTACGGTAGGTTAGCCTTTTAGAAACAAGCAGGCCTTCTACCTGCACACCCAAATGGAGCCAAGCTGGTAATCCTTAAGAGGGACAGGGAAGCCAATGGAAGCCCCCGGCTCACAATTACAGAACAATGATTATTCGTATTTAAAGGTTTTATTAACAAATATTGAAAAACAGGAACAAAAAATAAGGGGATAACAAAAATGAGTCCTAGGCAGGTAAACCTAGAAGGCCAACGTAAAAGCAACCAAAGTGAGTCTACGTATGTCAACTGACATTAATCTGCATTTGTGTCCACACTAACCCAGCATTTTTGACCACAAAGACACTTGAAAAATGCCCCCTAGTGCCGTAAACTTCTGAAAACGTCACCTCACTGTTGCGGTTTGGATGGATAAATGTGGTGAGTTTTGAAAACGCTGACTCTACTTTTGCTTTTGATGTAGCCCTTCCCTGATTAGATGGGAGCTCATTGCGACTTCTCATTTTCTGACTGGTCACAGTTCATGTCAGAAAACCACATTCTAGCATAGTGGGCATACAGGAGTGGCTGTCTGTGTGCGTCTAAAGTGCGGTTTGTACACTTCAAGTGCTGCACATGTGCAGAAAAAGGGCAAATCATTTATTGGTTGCAACCGTTTTGTGATGAATCCCGACCGGGACCAGCAGCATCACCGTCACTTCTGGGAGTATTCTCCTGATGTACACGTGATGAATGTCTACACCATATACATTTTTGATCATTTTAGCATTGGCTGATGTACTTTAGTAAACGATGGACTGTGATTGGTTCATTTTAAAAACACCATTTTTAAATGAAAACGCAGTAGTGTTGATTCTCCAATATCTGAGGCCCAGAACAGAAAGTGGCTTTTCCCCCCCAGACTCCAGCGCAGGTTTCAGCCTGTGCAGACCTCAGAGCGTTGATGCTCTTTAACTGAACCACCTGACTGTCCTACCAACACGGGCATCAGCTTTAGAAAAGGAGCAGAAGTGCGAGAGTCTGTGCTGAATGAAAAACTGCACAGTGGCTCCCATCTTAATGAAACACGACTGTGCAGCAGCACCTGCTCCTGGTCAGCATACATGACTTAACGTAACCGTGATCTGATTAAATGAATTTGTTTCTGACTGGCCATAATAACCGGAAGCTTAATCCCACATCTAATGCTGAATGTCTGCAGGTATCATGGCAGGAGTGTCACTTACTCAAATCCAATGAACATGAAGGCCTTGGAAACAATATGAAGATAAAGAAATGGTCTCAAACGTAAATGGAATGCGGTCAATTCATTCTTAAATACATCCTAAGAGGGTGTCACTCTTTTTAGCAACTGTGGCCTTTGCTCCAGAGATGATGTCTTCAGATGGTGCCCGACCTTCCCAGGGTGCTTTGAGCCCTAATCTTGTCGGTGGGTTGGCAGTGGTGGACAAATCCCTGCCAGTTGGCTTCTGCCTTCCAGCCCAACTCCTCCCTTTTGTGCCATCACCAGCAAGGGGGTCTCTTTCTACTGCCTCTCTTATTCTGTGAGCAGATCTTTCTTTCATTCTTTCTATGATATCCCCATGTTGACCCTGCAGGGAGCCCTCTATGGCCCACCACAACAGGGCATAAATAGCCACACTTGAACCATTCATCCCTGCACTCCTGGACAGAGGCCGGGTACAGGATTAGAGCCAGGCCGGCTACGACATGACTTAACGTTCTGCTGAAGGCAGAGGCCTATTATGGCAGCACTGGGCACAAGTCAAGACCAAGCATTGATTGACAGGATGCCAGGCCATCACACTGCACACCACCCTCGTGCACTCACCTGGAGCCAATTTAGACGTAACCATAATGTTTTATATTTACAAGTATCAAATTATCTTAATCTGCACATCTCTGGAAAGTGGGAGGAAAACCCACACAGTCACTTGGTCACGGGATTTGGGCATCGAGGCCCCCACAACACCTCTGTCATTGAACCTGCTGAATCCAGTTTGGTCATTACAGGACCCCCATTGTACACGGCCCTCACTCCTAGCAGGACCGCAGCAGTTGAAAGTGAGCCGGTGGGAGCAGCACGCATACGTCACGGAGCTAAAGGAGCCGATGGCGCGACTTAAAAGTAGGTCAGCCGAGTATGAATCAGTGTGGAGCTTAATTACAGATAGTGTTGTGTAAGTGAGGAGGGGGGTTGGGGGTGGGCTGGGGCGTAATCTGCTGGAATGGAGACGATGATGTGAACGAAAGGTCAGGGCAGATATGGCGGAGCCGCTTAGTTAAGCACCGGCAGGATTACAATGGCATCCTTCACTTTACGAGGCTGCTCAATGAACCCCTCGGGTGTGCTTTTGTTTCCTCTCAGTATTTGTGTCAGGGGTGGGACTCACTTTTACCTATGACTTTTTTTTTTTGTTTTTTTGATAGATATATATACGAGACTGAACATTTCAATGGAGTAGCGGAGCTGCTGGAAATCTTAGGCAGGTATGATGGCCGTGCGGAATCCTGGAAAGGCATCCATGTATTTTGATAAGTTCACATATTAAGAGTTACCAATGAGAAATGCGATTCTGTAACACTTAGTTTTACCAGGACTCTTTCCTGGCCTCTGCTCCTCTTTTTTATTATCTTTCTATTTTAACATTTTTGTTTGTTCTCATCTTGTGTTTATCATGTAAAATCATGATGTCGTTATTCTAGTTTCTGCTGATTCTTCTCTGTACAGTGGATTCAGAGAGTCTTCAGTCCCCTTCACTTCCTGCACTTTATGGTGTTGAACATTTAACTTGAAATGGATAAATTTGCCATTTTGCCCGTCAATCAGTCATTCAATAACCCCTCATGACAAAGTGACAACATGTGACCAGAAAGGTTTGTAAATTTATTAAAAATCAAAAACTGAAATCTTCCATCCCTAGAAATATTCAGAGCCTTTGCTGTCACACTCCAGATTGTGTTCAGGGGCCTCCTGTTTGCTTTGATTCTCCTTAAGAAGTTTCTAGAACTTGATTAGGGTCCAGCAGTGGCAAAGTGATGTCGTTTAGAAAGGCACAGGTGGACCTGTGTAAAGAGGGACCCATAATTCACACTGCACGGCAGGACAAAAACCAAACCATGAAGTCCAACGACATTCTGTGTAGACCTCCACGATCAAAGTGTGGTGAAGCACAGATCAGGGCAAGGAGATCAAACCATTTCTAAAGCTTTGAGTGTTTGAAGGAACACATTGGACTTGAGAATTGTTAAACGGAAGACGTGTGGAGCCATCAGGACTCTTCCTGAAGTTGGCTGCCTGGCCAAACAGAGAAAGTGGGCAAGAAAGATCTTGGTCAAGGAGTTGACTAAAAACCCCAAGGTCACTCTAACCTTGTTCTAGAAGTTCTTTGCTGAGATGAGAGCTCCTGTTGGAATCCGGAGTAAAGGATTCTGAGAGCTGAGGAAAAAGATTCTGAGACAAAACTTGGAAGTCATTGGGCAGAACTCCAAGTACTCTGTCTGGTGAAGACCAAGCAGTGCTCGTCTCCTGCTTAATATCATTCATACTGTGAAGGCTGGTCAGAATTGAGCGGAGGATGAATGCAGAGAAGTCCTTGGAGAGAACCTGCTTCAGAGTATACACACACACACACCGCCTCAGACTGGAGTGACGTGACAGCTCAGTGACCCAAAGCATACCGCCAGGACAACACTGCAGTGGCTTGGGGACATATCTCTGAATGTGCTTGAGTGACCCAGACTTAGGTTGTGTGTGGAGAGACCTAAAGGTGGCAGTTCAAAGACACGTCCCATCCAGTCTAACGGAGATTGAGAGGATCTGCTGAGAAGAATGGAATAAACTGGCAAAATCCAGGTGTTCCAAGCTTGTACAGACCAACCAAGAAAAACCGAGGCTGGAATGGCTCCCAAACGTACCGAATTAGGGGTCTAAATACGTCTTGAAATGAGAGACTTCAGTCTTTGATTTTTTTAATACATTTGTATGCTTTTCTAAAAACGTTTTCACTTTATCATTTTGGATTGTTGAGCGTAGATTATGAGTCCATTTCAAATTAAATCTACAACACAATAAAGTGTGCAGAAAGCGAAGGGCTCTGAATAGGCACTGAATCCACTGTGTGTTAAGCCATAGAGACCGGGCCCTCTGATGCTGCACCAGTGGCTGCACATGGCCTATGAGATGGCCAAAGATGCCTTAGGCCTGTGCTGAGCCATCAGGTCCTGTTGTGCTGCTCGTCTTTCCTTTGTTTTCTGGATTTTGTACATCTTATTGGTCAGCAGACCTTCTCGTTTGTCTCTCATAGGTTGGTTCATGGATGTTACCCAGTCATTTTTTTTTTGTGTTTTTTTTTTCCTGATCAAATAAAGTACATAAATAAAATTTTATGATGTTGGGAGTTGAATGCAGGAGAACTGGGGGGGTACCATAAGAGATGAATGGCAGGGCGGCTCAAGTGTCTTCTACTGTAGATCCTCCCACCTTTAAGCTAATGTTCATTTTTTTGATTCATTGCAGCATCATCAACGGTTTTGCACTTCCATTAAAAGCGGAGCACAAGCAGTTTCTCATGAAGGTGCTCATTCCCATGCACACGGCACGCGGCTTGGCTCAGTTTCACGCTCAGGTAAGTCCCTCTTATGGCAGTTTCCCACATTTGCACAAGTCAGTCCATTTTCTGTTCCTGGTTTAAGCATTAAAAGGTCTTGGAGAGCCAATGCTTATGTTATCCTCGGGGCAGACCCCCAAGATGTGGGCATAGGGCACTCAATAATCCCATCATTCGGTCAATAGCAGGGGATTAAAGTGTGGTTATTGAATTTGTCATCATATGTTGTACGCCTACAGTCTGAATAATCAGTTTGCTGAGTGTCATCGTGCTGAAGTGACTGACATTTATTCTACAGTCGTGCGCATGACTTGGACAAAAAAAAATTGTACATTAGGACAAATGGGACATCAAGGCAATGACAGTCTCCTTCTTCATAAAGCGTTTGTTCCCCGTAGCCAGACTGTTAATCAGCGCCGTCACACTGAACTGGAGCACCCAAAGCTCCCTGACATCGCACCGCACCGCACATACCAAGTTTTCTTTCAAGTGTTTTTAACCAGAAACAATCTGGTGGCTTCTTTGTATCTCCTGCTTTTGCCAGATCTCACTCCCTGTGGCTTGTTTTTGTACCCAAAATTAAAATTGAGGCTGAAAGGAATAAAATTTCCTACCATGGAAGAAATTCAGAAAAAAAAAAAAACAAAGGAGGCATGAAGGATGAGTACAGGAACAGGAGGAGCGCTGGGTAGGGTGTTACACCTCAGGAACTTAAAGGCAATTGCTGTCAGTTTTAGAGTAAAGTTTGTTTTTATTTTAATTCTGGGAATTTTTGGACCAACCATGCTGGCCCAATTTAGAGACGCCATTTATGGAAGGGTGGGAAGCGGATTAACTGAAGAAAACCCATATGAACTCCACCAGCATGGACCTGCTGTGCCATCTGTGCAGTTATGAAACCTGCCTCCGGTGGGCCCCAGCACCTAATGGGGTCACTAGTCCTTCAGAGGGTCCACACTCAGACTGGTTCTATCAATGCTTCACATTCATCACTGCAATGTGGAAGGAAAATCCAGACAGCCAGCCCCCAGTCTGTGCTTTTCTTATTAATGTCAAGAGAAGGCAGCGGCCAAACCTCCGATTCACCTTCCGTTCTTTTAAATATTTCCATTTTATGAAACCTTTCGGCGATGATAGCACTTTTTAACAGCCTGACACCAACATGTCCGAGATGATGATGATGATAATAAATGAAATGACCCAGCTGATGGAGTCAGAATCGGTCAAGAGCTGAGTCTGGCCTGCTGGTGTGTAGTGAGCAGCCAATCGCAGAGGCTCGAATGACCAGCTCACCTCCCACGGCAACCGGCGACTCTTCTATGAGCAGAGACGTCAGTAAGTCGCATTTCATTTTTGGTTTCTTCCCAGATTTGTGTTTCCCATTAAAGCTCCATATTTTCATTCATTCTTGTTTACTATGGCACCATGTTGCATGTTGCTCGGGCATTAAGTAAAGCCGGCGTTTCACGCAGACTCAATAATTATTCCAACTCATCGCCAGTCCAAACAAAACAATTTTTGTTTACCGTATTCACCATTTCTGTCCTGTGTGTGTAAATGCAAACTACAAATGAACGTCTAGCGCGGAGGTCACTTCTTCCCATTTCCACCGATACGCGCCTTCCCAGAGTAGGTGAATGGCCGTGTCACATGATTTAGTCGATACGCATGTTCAGAAAACTGAAGGATGTTCTTGAGTTTCATATGTCAGTCGAAAGTCCAAGGAGCTCATCTTCAATGTCAAAGGTGCGTCTTGTCTTTTTGGACCCAATAGTTCCCGATAAATCTGTGTATCCGTGTTGTCCTTTATCTTCTCATACACTCAGCTGATTATTCTGCTGGGCTACTGGCCACCTCTGTTAACTGCTATGAGAAGGACAAGAGGACGAGATGCAAAGAATACGCTCCTTAGGTCTCACTGAAAATAAAAAAAACAAGAATAACAAGAAGAGCAGGTAACACCCGTGTATTCAAGGATGTCGATTTGCGTGGCGGTGGGCTTTCAAAATGGTTTATTACTATAAATAGTTTATTCTTAAACCTCTAAAGATGATATGCTGACGATATTTCTTAATAAGATTACTGCAAAGAAAAAGTAAAGGCCAGTGATAATGAAATGTGAGCAGCAGTGCCCTCTGCTGACAGAAAGACAACATGCAGCCAGTGTGTAGAAGGGATGTGCACAGGCCTGGTCAGCTACACGAGGGAGTGGACCCTCTGAGGGGATCCACGGCTGCATTATTTTCTAGAAAACCAGGATGCGATATTTGCAGACTGTTACCAGTCATATTATGTGTGCTACTCTTGTAACTCTCACTTTACTTTGTGCGTTACTAGTCTGGCTAAAGCAAGGACCGGGCTTTGAACAGATGTGATCCGTCTGCTCTTTTGTGAAACACCCTTTGCAGACTCGAGTGTCTTGTTCAGGTTGTCCAATGCAGTTCTTTCACTTACTGATGTGCATTTTATTTATTTTTTATTTGCAGCTGGCTTACTGTGTAGTGCAGTTCTTGGAAAAAGACCCAACGCTTACAGAGCCGGTGAGTACTCATCCTGCTGATCTCATTCACCTCACTCATCAGCGCCTCACTGATGGCTGCTCATCCACTTTTAAACACCTGGCAGATGCCACGTTCCTTAGCTTGGCAAGTGCTTCTTGTTGTCCATTAGTGTGCACTCACTTTTATTTCCCACTTTTGCTTTTCCACCATAGCAAATTGTGAATTCCATAGTGGATTTTTAACACACACATTGCTTTACATGTCCCTTTATTACCTTAAGTCTCAAGCATTACAGAATTGTCTTCATACGCTATCCTGCCATTAATTCTGTGACGGCGTATAAACATTTCAATACCATGACGCTGAGGTACCGCACCATTAATGATTTATAACGTTCGTCATTCACACGTGTTAGACCCCTTGGGTTCCCGGACACCCCCAGATTTTATGCTCCACAGTGTAACCGCTGTTACTGACAATTTGGCCCACCCCTCCCCGAAACTCTTATTGTTTAATGTGAATAATTGTTGTGTGATCATCCTACTCCTGGGGTTTTGCTTTTACCTAAACTATCATTAATCTTGGAATTGCTCTTTCACATTAAAATATTGTGAAATTCGTTCTCTAATTAATTCTCATTCATTTTATTTGTTAGTTCACCTTACAACACTATTACCTTTCTGGTTTGTTTTTCATCCTAATTTATCATTAATTGTTCGATTAAATATCATTAATTATTTACCATTACTCACTTTGTACACCTAGTTCAGTGGTTTCTTTTTCACCCTAAAACACCACCGTGTGTTTAATTAACTATCATTAATTATTAATTTTTCATCACACGCATCCTTTTTCCCTGCAGTTTCACACAAACCCCACCGCCCCACCAGCCATTTTCAGTCGGGATTTCAGGACACATGTCTGTGAAGTCACGGTCACCACACAGGGTTGCTTATTTTTTACCATGGATTCGCATGGGATGAGATACATCTGGCAGAATTACAGAGGCCTTCTGTGGTTACGCAGTGCTGTCACCTCAAAACAGACACACACATTGCAGCTCCATAACCATCGCTGATGGTTGGGGCAAGCGGTGTCACCAAACCAAGTCTGAGCAAATGGTGCATAAACACTCAGTTTGGGATATTTAAAGAGTTGAGTGAGAAATGTTCTTCTATCAAGGAATCGTTTAGAAGATGAACAAAATGTGGTGAGTGTACTGAATGCCTGAAACGACAGTGCAGGGACTGCAGTAAGAGGCGTTGTCCCCCCGTATCTCGATCCATAAGGCTCAGGTGGGTTACTTATCTAAATAGGCTGCAAGCACAAGTCGTCCAGTAAGAATTCTGCCTTTGGAGCTCCTGTGTCCACAGATTTGACTTCTTGACCGGCGTGGCTTAAAGCGGTTTGAGGTCGGTTGCACAGAACGTGGACAAGTTTTTTGAAATGGAGTTTTACTGACATGTCGATTTGCACAGGAGAAGTTCAAACTGTGGTCTTCTACCAAGTTTTTATAGGAGTTAAAAGATTCCGAAATCTTTACTGAGACGGACATGCAGGAGGTCTTGCAGTAAGAGTGACTTCAGCCAATGTCCCACCTCCTGGTGTAAAACTAAATCCCATCTGAGTAGGGCCTGAAATGATCAACTAATCTTATGATAGTCTAGTGTGAATTAATTATTTAATATCATTAACATGTTTCAGTAATTGTTGCTGGCTTCTTCACTTTGTACATCTTTAATTCTCTTTTGCACCCAAAACCAACCTTAATTGTTCAATAGCATTCCTTTGCCCTTATTCCTCTTTAAGATTGGTACTCCTGTAGTTTCCTTTTCACCCTGAACTGCCATTAATCTGGCGATTGTGGATTTCGTCAACTATTGTTCCGTGTTTGGTTTAAAGTATTTATTCATGTGGTTTATTTTATACACTAAACTCTTTAGTGTTATTGTCGTTTCTTTTCGTCAAACATCCTCACTCCTGTGGTTTAATTTCACCCTAAATCATGAACCCCATGGCTACCATTTCAACCTACTAAATCATAAGGCTCTCAGCCAACCCCACCACATTTGCCCCCATGCACAGGTCACTTTGTTCAGCAGCCCCTTAAACGAATTGTCAGACATAGCCAGGCCATTGACTCGGGTAAGAACAAGTTCAGTCAAACTTGCTGCCCTCCCCTGTCAGGAATAAAACACCGGTACTCATCATGACACATAAAATACAAAAAAGTGTACGGACAACGTGTAAGCAGTCTTTGAGTTAAGATATGCATAATAAACTGCTTAGGACAAGTCATTTGTGACCTACAATGACCGACATTATCCTCATGTCTTTACTCTGCAGGTTATAAGAGGGCTCCTAAAATTCTGGCCAAAGACATGCAGCCAAAAAGAGGTAAGTGGTTTCAATGGCAGATCTTAACAAGTAAACGTCTGACATGAATGGGAGCAAAGTTTCCTTGTTATTGTTAAGGCCAGACCCCACACATGGTCTCTTTAAGCTGAATTTGCAGCTCCTCAGGTGCACAGGTAGACCCTAGACCCTCATAAGGGCCGATGTTCTCCTATGTGATTTGTCAATGCTGTCTGTTTATCAACACGTAGCACAGGGCGGTCCGTCCATTCCTTCTTTCAGGGTGAGTACTATGAAATGCCTGACTGAACCGTCACGTCTGTTCTTTGAACCCCCATAACCACCCCCCCTCCTCCAAACGGCTGTTGTCATACTTTTTCCCCACCACATTCTGCACATTCTTGTATGTGAGATTTGTTGGCACTTGTATATTTTACGACTGCACCTTCCCTTTTTATTTATTATCTTGCTTGGCATGAACAAGAATTGCAGTCTGCTGTTTGTCATGAAGACAGCAAAATAAGAATTTATAAAAACTGACTGCTATGATGGAACGGCACCAGCCACAGGCTTATCGATTCTCCGAGGCCTACTTGGAAGCCAATAGAGACCTCCCCAATTTATTTGAAAAACCGAGAACTTCCAGAAAAACTGCCAAGTCTGAAATGGCGTAATATAGCATTGTGCAATTCTTCTGTAAAGGTGAAATAAAATCCCATCAGAGTAGGATATAGGAAGTCAGTCAAGCTTGAGGCCACTTCTCTTGTTGTCCTTGTCCTCTGCAGTTTCTTCAGTAAAGACACAGACACCGTTGTAAAGTCACAGTTGTGTCCCCCTTATTCTCACACTTGTATTGTATGTGATTTTCCAAAGTCTGTGATGGTGTGGCCTGTTCAAACAGAGCACTGCAAGTCAGGCCGCACAGGTCACTTGATGACGGCTTTGATGGATTTGTTACTATGTGTGACTTTTATTTTGTTTTTCTTCCCAAAAAGGTCATGTTTTTAGGCGAAATTGAAGAAGTTCTTGATGTGATTGAGCCAACACAGTTTAAAAAAATTCAGGAACCTCTGTTTAAGCAGATAGCCAAGTGTGTCTCCAATCCTCACTTTCAGGTGAGTCCCTGTTAAGTTGTCATGTACGGCCACCTCAGTATTATTAAAATGACACGGGGGCCTTGGGATAAATACCTGGGGTGGAAAATGAATGCACAGGTCTTTGGGTAAATAATATGTCACAGTATGTCACTACGTCACTACACCTGTCAATAAGGATCCTAGAAACCACCGGTCACCACACACTTTAGAAAGAAAAGTCAAAACCTGTCGAGACACCAAGCAATGAGTCACGAGGTCGATGAGCCCCGCCATTTGCCATTTCTCTGTTCACTGGCGTCGACTCGTGTCCTTGCTTTATTTGTTTTTCATCTCGTATTTCGAGCCATTTATCATTTCTCAACTCATTTTAGATTTCACATCCCCCAGTTATTATCTTTTATATTAAGAGGCGTCATTTTTGTTATTTACCTTTCGAGAGTGGTGGGCCATTCCAGAATTTCCATGTATGCGTGCAGACTTGTCTGACATGATCTTTTCCTACCTGATCACTTCTGGGCCTCTTTTGCGGATAACTAGTGCAATGTGTACGTTCACATCACACACACTCAATCAAGCTATGGGCCTTGGACCCCCGTCTTGTGACTGCCCCTTTATTTCTGTCTGAGCAGACCAATGAATGTGTAGTGACCCGCCTCATCTCTGTGGCCTAGGCCTGTTTCAGTCATTTCTGGTCTCCTCAACAACGTGTCTCTGCACCACTGCCCTTTATGTGTGGGCTGGGGGGAGCCTGCCTGAATGTAACTGTTTTTTTGTCCCTCAACCACGCTGGGTGGTGATAAAGAAAACTGAGTAGGAAATGATGTGAATGAAACATGGCTGAAAAAGTTCATGACACCAGCAATGCCGCTCTCTCAGTAAATAAAAATGACAATTCAGAACAGGCCAGTTAAGGCAAACCTGAGTAAACGGTACAATCATTTTGAGAAGAAAAGGCCATTTGGGCCAACAAACTCCCCGCTCCTAGATCTCCAAGATGGCATAAAGTTGAGCTGTGAGGGTCCCAGAGGTCCTCCTGTCCACCACCCTACCTCGTCACTTGCTCCGTGTATCTGTGGTTCACTGGGTCAACAAAAACTTTCTAAACTTTGTGCAAAATCTGCCCTGACCAGTTTCAATCAGTGTCCCTGTGTCTTTGGCAAAGTAAAGTAAAGGCCGGGGCCCTCTGTGCTAATTCTCTTGATAAATTTACACAGTCAGTAACGTTGCCTCTTAATCTCCACTGCGTAAAGGAACACTTCAACCAAAACGTATTTTTTATGTGTTACTGACCTCGTCTAGTTTGTAGTGATGGCTGAGACAAATCTTTAATCTCATGCTTTCCGGCATAGCGGAAATAAAAAAAAAATGTTTGATATAATAATATAAGCCAATGCTATACAGCACAACACAATGTGGAAAAAAATCAAATCTCACATTGCTCGTGTTGCATACTCTACATGTCAGTTATCCAATCAAATGCAATATTATTATTAGTGGCTGATAAAAACGGGCATTTTTTACTAATATATTGTTAAACAAACACTTCCAGAAAAACCAGCACACCTGTCACATGGAAAGGACTTTTTGAACTGAAGGTCAGCCTTTCTCCCCCTCATTGATTGGTCCAGAGTACTCTCTTCTAATCAGAAGTCAATCCCAGCTGACCTGAGTCTTTCCTTCCTGCTCGTTTTCTTTATTCATAAATCTGCCCAATTGCTCTTCTCTGGCCTTTCTCAGCACCGCAATATGGACGCCAGAACCACACACCGTACTTTGGGTGAGGCCTCACTAGTGTGCTCTAAAGCTTAAGAATACTTTCCATTTACTTGTACTTTACACGTCAGGGCTGCTGTATAAGATAAGATCCTATTGGCCTTCTGAATGGCTCCTCCTGTACACTCGAGGCCTGGATGTAAATAACGACGAGTCCATTTTGACTCCCAGGCCCTTCTCATAAGGTGTACTTTCAAGTTTCAGACCTCCCATTGGGTCTTGAGAGCTAACATTTTACATGTCAATACTTCAAGTATTAATATGAGTACATTTCATCTGCCACCAATCTGCCCGAGCCTGCGTGCTGCCCAGACGCCTCTGTGAGGATTCGGCTGTTTGTTTGTCATCAGCTGCTCCTTCTAGTTTGGTGTAATCTACAAATCTGCCGAGATCGTTTTTATATATTTAAAAGAGCAGTGGCCTCAGCACTGACCCCTGCTGGACACTTCTCACGTTCTCTCACCACAACCCCTTTACTCCTACTGTTTAGGTCAACTTTGTACCCACCTACACACCCTGAATTCCCACTTCTTTTAGTTTGACCACTGATCTCTTTATGAAAAGCTTTCTGCAAATTCAGATCTGTAATCTCATCTGCAGTTCTCAGATTGTTTGCTTTTATTGTTTCCTCTTACAATTCCACCATATTAGTCAAACACCACCTCCCCACATAACCGCACGTTGACTGCTCACCCACACTCCTGATCCTGCTCGATCTTTTCCTTAACTGATTCCATTGTTTTACCTGTGAGAGGTGAGAAAGAAAGAAGGATGGAAGGAGAAGTTGAGTGGCATTGACGGTATCCTGAAATACATGGTGGCCTACAAAATAGTAGTAAAGGAGTCTTTATGTAGTGCCTCTCACACTGAGCTTGTTTCTACACATTTAAGTCAGCGGTTTACCATTGAACTTGTGGAGCTCAGGCACTGATGTGTCCTTCTTTCTATTTCCTGTCCTGCAGGTAGCAGAAAGAGCTTTATACTTCTGGAATAACGAATACATTCTGAGTCTCATTGAAGAAAACATCAACAAAATCCTGCCAATCATGTTTGGTAACCTTTACAGGATCTCCAAAGAGCACTGGAACACGTAGGTGTTGCTTGCATTTGTTTCTATTGAGTGTTTGTCTCGTCATCTAGCGGACTGTTTCACTTATTTAGCGCTGGGGTATTTAGGCTCGGCTGAGCAGTTGCTTAAAGCTTTACTAATTAATATTCGTCGTGTAGTTGTTTTTTTTTAGTAATCATTTTTAAAGCCCCCATTTCAGTACTCCACTCCCTTTTATAGTCACGTATGCTGCGGCTACAATAGCACTCTGCCTCTGCAGTCACTGAAGAGCACCATTCAAAACTAAACTGATCGGAACTGGCCCTACAGTAGGCACTCTTCACTCTCTTCTGCATTCTACGTCAGCCGCCGATAACGACCTGGAGCAGCTATGGCAATTTTCAGCCAGTCGCTTCAAAACATGCCCAGACTTACGGTTAACTTACAGATAAGTCACATTATTCAAACGTTGTGCCAAACGTCAGGAGCTAAAAAGGAGAAGGGCTTCAAAACGTTAGGTTTCAAGCTATATCCACAATTACGATGATAAGATCCGGACGCATTGTAAAGTCATGTCAACTATGAACTTACATGGGACAAATATGTGATTACATCAGGCTTCTTTAAAAAAAAAAATCAGAATTTCAATAATTCGTCATTAAACTGTAGAGGGACAGGTGAATATGCATGTAAGCTTAATACTGCAACAGCACTGGACAAGTTACGTCAGCCAAGGAGGAGTCCCCAAAACAATGAGCAGACGTTAGAGAATCAATAAAAATGGCAACTCTGCAGAGTCACATGCGCTTTACCAACTAGAGCGGCAAAAGGTAAGCAGACCTTTTAAGGATAGACAGCCACACAGACAGCAGAGAATCCATCCCTTGTGTCGTTCGGCCCCAATGCTACAATACACAACACCACGAGTCTACTGGACATCCTACCTTGTGAAAATGCGAATGTGTCTGTCTGAGCCGGCAAAACGGCGAATGGCAAACCGCCACTTCATCAGCTGGAGGATCTCCTCTCTGAGAGACGTGTTTTCATCAAGTGCTAGGTCGACAACTGCTGGATCTGGAGCCGAGCGTAGTCATGGTCCTTGAGGATTTTATCATCATCCTCGTCCTCGCCTGGTGTGTTATCCTCTGACAGTTGCTTTTTCCCCTGGTCTTGAAAGTGGAATGGAGAAATTGTTCCACTCAAACAATGTAGGGAGCGCGCTCTTTTTCAACAGTCGTCGCCCTGTCTCAGACCCTGGCTTGCAAAAATCCTTTCTTTACAATGGCAGCTACAAACTCGAGTACGGGGACTGACCGTAAAGCGCTCTCTTCTCTCTCTCTGTGGATAGCGATGATCCATTTAGATTGGGTTTCCGCATCGGAGGAAAATGCACTAAAATTTAAGTACCTTGTTGTACTTACTGGATACTCGACATAAAGGTACACAGCAACGTTCAGCTGTAGAGTTATCTGCGCGCTGAAGCTTAAAACTTCTTGTTCTCAGACATCCTCGACGCTAAACAAAAAGGCCAACGAAAGTGACTGAGCAGGCCGAGATGTCGGCACTACTGTGTGCATATAGTCTACTGACCCCCTCTAGGGTTGGGGATCCCAAGTAGTCGCCTAGAACACTTGTGACATTAGACCAGGACTGGGCAATGAACTGACTGAGGTATGGATTACGATAAAACAAAAAAGGCGCTCTTCCAATCTACTAAAAGGCGATGGATAACACATTTAAAAGTAAAACGTCCTTTCAAAAACCGGCGAATCTGTGCACGTAGAAGGGAAAGGAGATTGTGTGTCCGTGTATTAGTGTCTTAAAAGTGGCGTTCTGGTGTATGAACTCGTAGCACTTTAAGAATATTACCCAGAGTGCTATGCAGTTAAAAGATTGGCCAGACATAAAGGACAGATGTGCCTACCTGGGGTGACACCTGTGATGCAGAATGTCATTTGAAGTGCTGTGGGTTGGCCGAGGCGCAGACGTTACTATTCCTTAAGCTGATTCATCGTCTTTGAGGCTGTTTTTGTAATGAAATGTTCACGGATGAAACCTTTAGAACTTCGACAGGAGCGGCCCACGAAATGACCTTTCACTGTAGTCTACAACAGCTTAGCAGGCCACAGCATCACGGGCACATCCTTAAGTGGGGCTGCCATGAAGATCTGTGGGGGCCGAGAGCTTCTTCAATGCACCTCCTTTCAGTGAGCACAGCTGGACTGCCTGGGCGAGTGCGACTGACCCAAAGGTCACTGACGACATCTCCCTGATATTCTAAAATTAGCGACACCAGTATTATATATTCATGTTTTTGTTTTTTTTTTGGCCAGTATACAGGCGTAGGTACCCCTTGGTTCAATGCCCACCGCATCTGGCGTTTGCCTGCTCACCGCCCCAGTTCCTCTTACCTCCCTGTTAGTTTAACTGGCCTTTCGTGAAGGAGTATGGCTACGTGCACTGAGATGGACGTACATCACGGCCGCGATGGGCTTTGGCTGTTGCAGCAGAAATAAACACCGACTCCCCCTGAACTTGAAGTAGAACGAGCAGCTTCACAAAATGGATGGAGGGAGCGAGGCAGAGGTGACGATAACAGGACGACCAGTACTGCTAAGGAGTCACAGTGCCATTCAAACCGAGGTCTTTTCAGCATCATCAGTTAATATAATAAAATGAGGAGTCTCAGACCTAAGAGGGTGACAGTAGTTGTGTGAGTTAAAACAGTAGAGAATGTCACAGATCAGCACTAATATACCATTTGTCAGTACACTACGCTCCCGCTTTACCTCCATAGCCCATCCAAAGTCTGTAGAGCTGCCGCCGCCAATGCACTGATCTGCTGGCCAATCTTAGGATCACCTCTTGTGAGCAGAGCTATTTGAACTTCTGCCCCTAGGGGACGCTGCTTACCCCTTAACTGCATTCATATTTTTGGGTTCTGCTCTAAGCCAGGCCTGATGTTGACCGGTGGGCACTTCATGGTGGGTGTCGATCACCACAAATATCAGGAGAGTGCAGGGCCAGCTTGGGCGATGGGCAGAAGTAAACCGCAGTGTCATGAGGGACCAGTGTGACAAACACATAATGTCATGTTCTTTCTTTCTTTCTTTCTTTCTTTTCAGCACAATCGTAGCCCTGGTTTACAACGTGCTCAAGACGTTAATGGAAATGAACAGCACGCTGTTTGATGAGTTGACCGCCTCCTACAAGGCCGAACGCCAACGGTAATGTGTTGACAAATCTGACGCGTCCTAACACTTGTCATTCCGTGAGCCGTTTGATGTTTTGGTCCGACACAGTCTATGGTTAATCATCCTGCTGTATTCAGCCCCTATAAACGTTTTGTCATTTTGCTGGGATGAAGTCAGGCCTTTTCAGGACAGGGCAGGAGAAGAGCCAGAGGGCATCCCAGACAATGGAAACTCAGTTCAATTTGCACGTATTAAGCTTGCAAGTTAAACACACGGATACTACGAGCACAAAAACACAGTAAGGACAATAGCGAGGATGATGATATTGATTTTGCGCTTGCCAAGGCTGACATTTGCACTCTCGTGTGAGTTCTCCAGCCCAATGAGGCCACGGCTTCCACCAAGTGTATGTTCCCCAGAAGGCCTCATTGTGCTGGAGAGCCCACCCAAGACAAGCTTGTAACTGACCAGCACACCAGGCTCACAGTGAGATACGAAGACCTGAGGAAGAAGTCCTCACATGTCAAAGTCAGCAAAGAAGTCGAGCACCTGGCTTACTTGTCCCCAGACGGCAGCATGTAGCGTCGAGAGAACCCAGAGCAGGACAAAAGGCTCGCTCATCACAACCATGGAAACGCCTTTTGTGTTACGATTTGTCTCTCAAGTCCAGGGGCCCGATGTCAGCGTCCTTAAGTGAATTCCGTCCGCTCCTACTTACGTGGTTTTCAGATTCAGATGTTCGTTTCCACTTGTGTGAAATGTTGAAGGCCGCTGGTCTGGAGCAGGAAACCTGCCAAGGACAAAATAGACACAAACATTAGAAACGCAGACATGTGGAGGAAGTAAGGTGTGGTGCATTGTGGGACTGTGCGGACTTTTAAAGCCTATGGTGAGGCTTGCTGGGCTCAGGTGTGATGTTCTAACACCAGGCTGCTTTTACCACTAACAGGGAGAAGAAGAAGGAGCAGGAGCGAGAGGAACTGTGGATGAAACTGGAAGAGCTCAGGATAAAGGAGGCGCAAAATCAAAGCCGCGGCGGGCCGAACGTCCACAACAACAACTCGAGTGCCAAATGACAAAGGAACCACAAGAGCACCAGAACGTCTGCTGGATGGGCATCTGTTTTCTACTCTTATTTTTAAAATGTGTGGAAAAAAAAATATATATATATAAAAAAAAAAAAAAAAAAAAAAAAAAAACAACAAACTCCAATAGGTGAAAAGTATACATACATATAAATATATATATAAAATTATATATTGAAAGTGGACTATTTTTGGCAACCTATAAATAAGATTATGTGAAATGAAGATTATTTTTTGAATGTGACAGCGTGGCCACAGGATGTTTGTGACTTTTGTCTAATCACTGATTTGTTCCTTCACTTTTGAGTTGCTTTGCTAAAGAAGCCGAGCGGACGATTTGGGACCTCAACGCGCCTGCGCTGGGCCGTCAAAGACCTCGACGAAAGGCCGAGGAAGGGCAGAAGATCCGAGATTCGCTCCTTTTAGGCCCCCCTCTTCTTCATTATTTATTTTCAGGCCGAGTTCTTTTTGTGATCGTGAAGTGTTTGACATGCGTGCTGCCATCGATAGCCGGTGTGGATCACGACGTAAAGGTGGGCCTCTTTGAGCTGTTCGGCGTAAACAATCACCTGGGAATCTCGACACTACGGGAAGATAAAAATGGGGGGAGTTTGCCTTTTTTTTTTTCGTTTTTTACATCTTCCTCCTTGATCAAGTCTCTCTCTTAAACATTTCATCACAGCACCATTCCAATCTGTTAACTCACAATTTTGTGCAAAATGTTTGTAATGAAAGACCTCCTGTGGGGTTTGGAACACAAATAAAAACAAATTTATGTTTTTAACTTCTGCATCAGTTTATTTGTCATCTTTTTCTGACAGAAAAGGCCATCAAATTGGGAGTGTTGGCTGGTCAAGTGAAGGATTCACCAAACTGTGGCGTGTCGGGGGGCTCGGGATCACGCTGTGCCCTCACAGCTCCAACGTCATGTTCTCCCTGGGTCCGTCTTTTGTGACTTTGCCTCTGTGAGCTGTCAGCCCATCCAGGCTCGATTCCTGACATTTCATGCTGGTGGCATCGGGTCAGGGACTCACAAGCCTGAACTGGATTAAGCGAGTTCAACGACAGTGGGTTAGGGTTAGCCAGGGATGGACATGACTTGAGGTTCCTCGCACACACTTTGTGCTCAGTAACGCCAAGGTAGGCCCGGAATTGGATTAAGCAGGTTTGACAAATCAACTCTTCTGGTGTGTTCAGCAGCAGCCCGGGCTCTGGGTTCAAATGTAGGCCCAGCTGTGTACAATGGACTTGTTTTAGCAGGTGTCACGCACGGACACTTGAGGATCACCGTCCAAACTCGGCCACGATATGGAATACCCCAGTGTCACCGTTAGCAGTACTGATTGTCGCCTATTCCATAGCTCCAAGAAGCTGTCCTTTGAGGGCACCTAAGCTATGCCCCCATGCCTCTTCCAGTCGCAATGACATAAATTCGAGAGCTCCCAGACTGAGGAATGCCGTCATGCATGATGGACTCCCCGACCCAGACATGCTCTAGAATGCCAAACGATTTGAGGAAGGCAACGGTTACGCCCGATTTCTATTGTGCTACAGTGTGCTGATTTTTACACCTCTGTCATTAAATGGGGTGGGCCGGTTGGGTCCTTTGGTTCTTCTCGCCCTCATTTGCACATCACACAGAACAGTCAGGTTTCCTCTCACATCCTAGAGGTGTGTGCACTAAGCTGATAGAGCGCTAATTTTATTTAATTGTTACACATACAGACTCGCATGGGCCAATCAGCACATCACATGTCGCCACGTTCTAGGCACCGTGATGGATGAGGGACAACTACCTGAACTTCTTGATCTGAAGAAATCTCAGCACACATTTGTCATCACCAATGCATACAACCTAAAAACCCACCACAGGGGATGCACAAACCAATGTGTTTCTTCGTGTTGGTCCCAAACCCGGATAAATGGGGAGGGTTACGTCAGGAAGGGCGTCCGGTATAAAATTTTGCCAAATCAATATGCGGACAACCATACAAATTACCATACCGGATTAGTCGAGCCCCGGGTTAACAACGACCGCCACCAGTACTGTTAGCCAACAGGGTACTGGCGGAAATTGGGCTACTGTTGGCCAAAAAACTGAATGTTGGCAGTATGACTGGCAAGGGGAGAGAGTTGGCAGATATGATGAAGAGAAGGAAGGTTGATATATTGTGTGTGCAAGAAACTAAATGGAAGGGGAGTAAGGCCAGGTGGATTGGAGGGGGGTTCAAATTGTTCTATCATGGTGTGGATGGGAGGAGAAATGGAGTAGGAGTTATTCTGAAGGAACAGCATGTCAAGAGTGTCAGACAGAGTGATGATTATAAAGCTGGAAAGTGGAGGTGTGATGATGAATGTTGTTAGTGCATATACACCGCAAGTTGGGTGTGCAATGGATGAGAAAGAAGATTTCTGGAGTGAGTTGAATGAAGTGATGAGCAGTGTACCCAAGGGACAGAAAGTGGTGATTGGAGCAGATTTCAATGGACGTGTTGGTGAAGGGAACAGAGGAGACGAGGAGGTGATGGGTAGGTATGGTGTCAAGGAGAGGCATGAAGAAGGTCAGAGGATAGTGGATTTTGGCAAAAGGATGGATATGGCTGTGGTGAATACGTATTTTAGAAGAGGGAGGAACACAGGGTGACGTACAAGAGTGGAGGAAGATGCACACAGGTAGATGTCATCCTATGAAGAAGAGTTGATCTGAAGGAGACTGAAGACTGCAAAGTGGTGTCAGGGGAAAGTGTAGTTAAGCAGCATGGTCTGTAGGATGACATTGGAGATCAAGAAGAGGAAGAGAGTGAGGGCAGAGCCAAGGATCAAATGGTGGAAGTTGAAAAAGGAAGACTGCCAGGTTGAGTTTAGGGAGGAGGTGAGACAGGCACTGGGTAGCAGTGAAGAGTCACCAGACAGCTGGGAAACTACAGCAGATGTAATAAGGGTGACAGCAAGAAGGGTGCTTGGTGTGACATCTGGAAAGAGGAAGAAAGGAAAAGGAAACCTGGTGGTGGAATGGGGAAATACAGGAGAGTATACGGAGGAAGAGGACAGCAAAGAAAAAGAAACAAGATAGTCAGACAGATGCGGAAAGTAGACAAGAGTACAAGGAGATAAGGCGCAGGATAAAGAGAGAGGTGGCGACAGCTAAAGAAAAGGCGTATGATGAGGTGTATGAGAGGTTGGACACTAAGGAGGGAGAAAAGGACCAGTGGGCTACAGAGAGGGGCCGAGCTGAGAAAGATGAGCAGCAGGTTAGGGTGATAAAGAATAAAGATGAAAACGTACTCACAAGCGAGGAGAGTGTGATGAGCAGATGGAAAGAGTACTTTGAGAGGCTGATGAATGAAGAGAACGAGAGAGAGAAGAGGTTGGATGATGTGTAGATAGTGAATCAGGAAGTGCAATGGATTAGCAAGGAGGAAGTCAGGACAGCGATGAAGAGGATGAAGAATGGAAAGGCCGTTGGTCCAGATGACATACCTGTGGAAGCATGGAGGTGTTTAGGAGAAATGGCAGTGGAGTTTTTAACCAGATTGTTTAATGGAATCTTGAAAAGTGAGAGGATGAGGAGGAGTGGAGAAGAAGTGTACTGGTGGGCCGATATTTAAGAATAAGGGGGATGTGCAGGACTGCAGTAACTACAGGGGGATAAAATTGATGAGCCACAGCATGAAGTTATGGGAAAGAGTAGTGGAAGCTTAGTTAAGAAGTGAGGTGATGATCAGTGAGCAGCAGGATGGTTTCATGCCAAGAAAGAGCACCACAGATGTGATGTTTGCTCTGAGGATGTTGATGGAGAAGTTTAGAGAAGGCCAGAAGGAGTTGCATTGCATCTTTGTGGACCTGGAGAAAGCATATGACAGGGTGACAAGAGAGGAGCTGTGATATTGTATGAGGAAGTCGGGAGTGGCAGAGAAGTACGTAAGAGTTGTACAGGATATGTACAAGGGAAAGTGTGACAGTGGTGAGGTCTGCGGTAGGAGTGACGGAGGTGGGATTACATCAGGGATCGGCTCTGAACCCTTTCTTATTTGCAATGGTGATGGACAGGTTGATAGACGATATTAGACAGAAGGCCCTGTGGACTGTGATGTTTGCTGATGACATTGTGATCTGTAGCAGGTTGAGGAGACCCTGGAAAGGTGGAGATATAAGAGAAGAATGAAGGTCAGTAGGACCACCAAGACAGAATACATGTGTATGAGGATGAGGGAGTAGAGTTGGTGAAGGTAGAGGACTTTGGGATTAACAGTACAGAAAAATGGGGATTGTGGAAGAGAAGTGAAGAACAGATTGCAGGCAGGGTGGAATGGGTGAAGAAGAGTGTCAGGAGTGATTTGTGACGACGGATATCAGCGAGAGTGAAAGGGAAGGTCTACAGGACGGTATTGAGACCAGCTATGTTATATGGGTTGGAGACGGTGGCACAGGAGACAGAGTTAAAGATGATAAGATTTGCATTGGGTGTGACGAGGATGGACAGGATTAGAAATGAGGACATTAGAGGGTCAGCTCAAGTGGGACAGTTGGGAGTCAGAGTCAGAGAGGAGAGATTGTGTTGGTTTGGACATGTGCAGAGGAGAGATGCTGGGTATATTGGTAGAAGAGTGCTAAGGATAGAGCTGCCAGGGAAAAGGAGAAGAGGAAGGTCTAAGAGAAGGTTTATGGATGTGGTGAGAGAGGACATGTAGGTGGTGGGTGTAACAGAACAAGATGACGAGGACAGTAAGATATGGAAGAAGATGATCCGCTGTGGCAACCCCTAACGGGAGCAGCCGAAAGAAGAAGAAGAAGAAGAATGCATACAACCTAAATTACAGGTAAACCGCATGGAGGAGGAGATTTATATGTTTAATTGGCAGAGGGCGGGGCAGGGAGAAGCAGTTGAGTGACAGCTGACTTGGCAGGGCTAGAAGCTTGACAGGCAGCCAGAGGTGGGGTCACAGGTCTTAGAGGCGGTATGCTGAGTGTGGTCACACGGGTTTATAGGGTCGTTAGCGACATGTATACCGCGTGTAGTCAGATTGTGATGGACGCGCTAACCAACAAGGCCCCACTCCCTAGAACAGCCTTACACCTCGAAAATGGTGTCCTCCTTACCTGAACAATCTCAGAATTAACATTGACCTTTTTTGGTCAAGGGGAAACCTTCACACTTTTTAAGTATATGGATGAGACAGGGACCCAACTTGGCTGTCCTGATGGGCAAATGGGCCACAAGCAGGGAGGCTCCTGTGACCCTTAAAGGAATAGGTGGGCTCAGGTGGATGAACATCATGGAGAGGACCCTGTGATGGACCGACGTCCCACTCCGTTATGAGTCCATGCTTTGCACCCATCACTGCCAAGATACAGATGAAATAAGGAGATCAAACGATGTGGGTGGGGTGGCCGTGGCTGTTGGTAGCGAGATGGCTTGTATTGTTTAAATAAGACGTGCAGTTTGTTTAAACAAAAAATACACCGTTGTTAAATAAAAATGCATTTCAATTATTTACAGAAAAAAAATAATAAAAGGACGCCAGCAGGAGCTTATTGACCCCATGACCCTGCAGACAACACGTGTAAAGCTGTCAACCTTCAGCATTTTTCTCTTTTAGTTGTTTGAACAAACTGGCCCACCCCGGGAGCCCACTTCATACATTTAAGGTGCCCGGTGTGACCTGCCACCCTCCTGCCAGAATTGTACTTTGTACTGTCCAGCCCTGTCACATGTGGGATACGAGCCAATCAAATGTCTTACTCACAGGGAGGGGCGGGGCCTGAAAGTGCAGCAGTGGCGTCTAAACGTCATGAGGACCCAGCGCCCTGCACAACAGCCATTCGTCCATTTTCTGTGCCCGTTTTTCCTACTGAAGGTCAGGGATGGCACAAGCTGATAAAAGCAGTCATAACTCCTGTGATGTTCTACGTAACATGAAAGAAAAGTAAACTTGTATACTCACGGCCGTCCATCACAGAGCCTGCGGTCTGCACGAGGCGCCAGTCCTTCGTTGGGGTCACACACCTTTAGAATATGCCAGAAAATGGACAACCTACAGGAAAAAATACAAAAATCCCCAAGAAGAACACACAACCTCCACACGGACCGCGTGCCCGCCACTGGCATTTGAGCCCACAGCTCAAGCTTTTAATGCGCAGTCTCTGCTCTGCTAAGTTACCCGTCTATTCTCGTCTTCTGCTAAATTTATTTATATCCAGTACTGGTGACATTTGATCAGGACTTTCATTAGTAAACCCATTTAAATCTTTACAAAGGATGAACAGTTTCAACGTCTGAAGAAATTAACTCTCAGTAAGGAAAAAAAACAAAGATACGCCAGCAACTGTGTGCAGAATGCGATTGGTCGCCGCACAGCTAATTCATCTGAACACCATCTGTGACGTGGTAGTCTGTCCATGGCGTATCGATGACAGTCATCATCAAGCATCTCTCCAGTAATGCGACATGACCCTGGTTTAAAAATCGCTGGACTATTCTGGAGTTGCGTGGAGTTTTAAGCGCACATCAATTTATGAAAGATTACAGAGAACACAACGATGCTGCCTGACCCTATCAGCACAGCAGTGCTTGTGATTGCCAGGGCCATGAGTGCCATCAAGGTGGCACAGTGGCAGTCACAGCCCACCAAGTAGACTTCTGAGGAAGGAAGTCATGGCATCCTGGGAAGAATGGAAGATAAAGGACAGTTCTGCAGGACGCTAGTGAGCTGACAAGCCATCCTGCCATAACAACATCCTAACAAGCACAGGGACAGGCCACGCTGGTCCTCTCGCACAAAGGTTGACTGCATGTGGTCCGGAGCTCTAGCCTGTTGGTCCCATAGACGTATATAGATAGACTATTCATTCACTGTGTAGCCCAGTCGACACGATACGTCAGCGCGTCTGCCATTTGCGAGTGGCATAAGTGCCATTTAAATTAATAAAGGTAGACGTGGAAAGCGGGTTTTCTGATGAAAAAACAATGTTTAAAACAGTATCGCTTACATACAACAGATTTTGGCGAATCATTTAAATGCAATTATTTATATCAATTTATACACTAATAATGGCAATAATTAAATAATAATTATTATTATTATTAAATTCCTCCCATATAAGTAACATTTCTCAGACTGCCTTCTTCCATCTCTGAAACATTTCTAGACTTCGCCCTGTTCTTACCCAACACAGTACTGAAGTATCAGTTAATGCCCGAGTCACCTCACGTATAGATTACTGTCATGCTGTTCTACCTGGCATCCCACAAAAACGTATCCATCGCTTACAACTTCTTCAAAATTCTGCTGCCAGGATAATAACCTGCTGTTGTAAATCCACTGAACATATCACACCGATTCTCTCTCAGCTTCACTGGCTCCCTGTTAACTACCGATTACAGTACTAAATGCCGCTCTTAACATTTAAAGCTCTCCACAACCTCACTGATCTCCTCCAGACTGACACTCCTCTCGCTCACTCAGATCCTCATCTGCTGCTCGACTTTCTGTACCGCACATCAAACTCAGGCCTCTGGGAGCTCGAGCGTCTCTCCTAGTGCTCCTCAACTCGGGAATTCTCTTCCCTCTCATATCCATCAGCTCCATTCAATAACACATTTTAAAACTGCCCTCAAAACTTATCTTTTCAAACTGGCATACCAAATGTGAATTTTGCGCTGTTACTGCCAGTTATCTTTGTTTGTTTGCTAATTATTGCTTTTTGATTTATCATTCTCTTGTTTTAATTTTAGTAATGTTGTTTAATTTTGTTGTAAGGTGACCTCGAGTGCTAAGAAAGGTGCCTATTAAATAAAATGTATTATTATTATTAATTATTGAGACGAAAACTTGACCAATGTCTGAAAGTCAAAATAGTAAGACTGCAACTGGCTGTCTGGCCTTTGTTTTAACAGTGAAATGATCCACTCAATGACAAAAAGAAACAATTTTATTGTATACAAATTGGTTTAATAAAATTCTGAAAACATTTCACTCCTTCTCTCAATCTCTCTGTCTCACGCACACGCACACACAATGTGGTTACTTCAGTATTTACAGGATAGGATCTAAAATCCATGAAATAGAACTGTTTTAGCTTTTTCCGTGTGTTGCCACTCTGTAATTTGCGAGTATTCAGTCCGGTGATATGGTGCAGCCTTAGAGTGTGGAAGACGGACACAACTAAAGACATGAGCATACAATGATGATCGTCGATTTCAAATTGTGTTTCCTCGATGTGCTCCTTCATCTGAGCCAATCTCATCCGAACAAACTGAGTGATCAAAGATCCACTGACAGCTTATCCTAATGTCGACTGTCAGATAACACGCTCAGCTACTTTGACCACCTTGACTGGACCCTCAGAAGGAATCATCAGACCTCCGTTGTTTTTTTAATGTGACCGAGTGGCAGCTTTAATCATATGATGCCGGTACAGCATCTGTTACCAAACTAGCATGGCACACATCACAGGACAGCTTTCTCAGAATCCCGTCTAAGGTCTACCTGACCTCCCACTGCTTCCTGAGGTGGATCTCTTTGGGAAATGTTAACAGCTAACAACAATCTACATAGTTAGTGACTAAATACGTTTATCCAAAACGTTGTTTGGAGGCTCACTTGAGCACATAAATGCATTGCTTTACTAGCTTAGCCTGGCGTAGCTAAAGTTAAGATTATAAAATGGGATTTTTTAATGGCCAAATATAACCAAATCAATTAGTTCAGCCTTACCTATGCAATGTAATCCCTGTGATCTGGTTTGAAGCGCACAGCGGTTTGTACAATCCCAAGCAGCACATTATTAATTACTTCACTCTGCAGCAGTGCCACTCACAATATGGCGGCACCGTTGACGTACGATGCTGCTGGTCATGAGGCATCTAGCAATTCTACGTCTATGGTTGGTCCTATAGCCTCCTCAGCAGCCATCGTGACATTTGTCCTGACGTGTGAGCCTGCATCTTGGAGGTCACAGAGCACACCGAGCCAAGTTCCAGAGTCCCTGTATAAATTATCCCATCATTCAGAATTCACTGTCTTAATCTTCTTTATTTATTTATCTGGTTTGTACAATGCTATATACTGTATACGCTGCTGTTCTTTATTATATTCTGTAAGTGCCTTGAGCATGGGAAAGGTGCTATATAAATAAAATGTATTATTATTATTATTATCATCCACACCTTTGAAAATACACAGACCAGGCCGAGACATGAACTGCGCTGCACCGTCACCGAGTCTAAAAGAAATGTCACACCATTTTCTAGTCCTGGTTTGGCGAGGTGACGTCTCCTCCTTTGATACTCAAAACGGGCTGGATGAGGCCTCCTTAAGGAAATGTCCGTCTCCTATGTGTGGCACAAGGCGATTACAGTAAAGACACAAACGGAGACATTAACAGCTGACTGAATAACTGAATCGAGACTGATGAGTGGTCAGCACCTTCTGTATTCAGAGCGGTTCACTTTGGATTAAAGAGTACAAACAAACATCTTACCTGCAGTGAACTGGTCACGTTTGTAGACGGAGATCTGGGCCCTCTAACAGACTCGTCAGCCACTTTAATCTGTGATTATGCCATCCAAAATAAGGAAGGAATAAAAGAATACGGGCATGACCGGAAAAGAAGGATTACACGATGAGTCGGATCAAGCAAATGAGACCCCCGAGGCCGACCTCATTAGCCTGCGTCACCGGCAGGTCTCCTCCATCTTAATCTCTCTACACTCACAGTTAATGGGACATCAAGAAAATCTCCCCATCACCAAGGAGCGGACATCAATGTAATTAAAGTCTCCTACTGATTAATACTTGTGTAGATTTATGTTCAGGAAACCACAAGGGTAAGAATCCCTCGGGCGAATCTACATTAGGAAAAAACGAAACAAAATGGCCTCCGTGTTTTAATCCTGCGGCTCTGCGTATGAACAACACATTTCCGCACAGTCAGAAAAGCGACTCATCCGTGAAAGGAAAGGAACATTCAAAGTGACATTCTACAAATCAAGGGACGCCTCCGATGGCCCACAGGGGTCCTAGCAGAACTCCGCTGGTTGGCCCTGATCTGCGTTTTCAGAGATGGGTTAGTAGAGTTGTGAGCAAAAAGAGTCCAGAAACGGAAAACTGCTAAGAAAATATAAGAAGGAAATAAAAACCAACACTAAATTAGTGCCTGTGACCGAGTTATTATTCCAGTCAAGTACCGTTACAATAATGAATACTTTTTCATTGCTTCGACGAAAAACAAGCAGTGCATATCTTTAACATCTAAAGCATCTTCTCATCGTATATCATCAGAAATAACCAACTTTGCTAAGAGATGTCTGAACGTTCTAACCACACAATTCCCTACGCGGCTCTGCTTCCGTTTCCATCAGCCCATCAGAAATCGGAGCCGTGAGGCAAACACTGTGGTGACGACACACAACACTCCCTGGCCAAGCGAGTGAACGCCACTGATTGAGACATTCAACATTAAAGACATGCGCCTTTAGTCAGATATTCTACCTACAAATAAACACGCAAAGCACAGCAATACAGCATGGTTACATTTATTGTACAAATGCTTGAGAACTTCCAAATGTAAAGGTGAGGTAGCTAAGGATTAGTTCAGTGCAGCTCGTCAAACTGTTAAGGCCTTAAAATCAGGAGTGGATAGAAATGGGCCCTTCGTTTGTGGACTCATAAAACGCAGCCACCTACGATTAAATGTATTCCTGTTCTCTGCAGCCCTCTCGTGTGAATGAAAGACGCCATAGCTGGTCGTTTGCATTTTTACCCACAAACACCCACAGGTCAGTACAACTGAAATGCGCATTAAATGGTCACGGCATCTCCACTAGGCACACGACAACTCGAGGCGTTTTCAGAAGCGTTTGCCTCAAAGCTTCAGAGTTAATCGTTTGCCTCCCTAATCGAGTCACAAAGCCGCGGCACTGACTGCCTCGACTTCTACCCATCTGCCCTTTCATTTTCCTTTCATCCACTACTTGAAATTCAATCTGCACCTGCAGAGACGGAGATCTCGTCCCTCCGCTTAAACTTATTAAACAAAAGCAAAATAAACTCGAGTGCTTCTACTTGTGTGAGTAATCGGCGTTATCAAATTCACGATGCCCAGCGGTGATCATGGCAGCCCCCCCGTGGTGACCTCTGCCCCCTCCTGTTTTTAGGAGTCTCCATATCTCATTCTGTACGTTCTGCCTGAAGGAAATGTGCAAAGTCAAATCTACGTCTCCCTCATCTCCTCCACACTCGTCCAGGGCATGAACTCGGGAACTGAACTACTGGATTAAAATCAGGAAAATAAAACTTAAAACGTAACGTTACTGAACATCTATGAGTTAAAACCAAATGTCAGCACCCCCTGTTAAAACCAGTCTCGAGGTTTGATTCCCATTAGCTTATGCTGAAGAGGACGACGCAGTGCTCAGCGTCACGTGGCTTTGAAATGGAGAAGACAAACTCCCGGCCCATCTTCAGCCGATATGATTCATCTCCTGCGTCCTGCGTTTAAGTTGTCTCTTTCGGACTTTGATCATCCACTTTATGCTTAGCTTTGCAAAGTCGGCCGCCTTAAATAAAGCCAGGAAGACCCCACAGAGAATGGCGATGGTGTTCCAAGCATTCGCGGTGATGATCTGAAAAGAAACAAACATTCCGTCATTTTCCTTTTCTTTCCACTCTTTTCGTTTTAAAATTTCGGACCCTTTTCCCGGCTTAGGGTCACAGGGGCTGCTGCTGACAAGAAGTATGAGAGATTCACGGGGGTCTCTCATGGACCCTCCCACTTATATAAGACGTGCCGATTAGCTTTCATATTTGTGGAATGTGGGAGGCTGGGGATTTGCACTGGTAATCAGAAGGTTGCCGGTTTCAATCCCGTAAATGCCAAAAGGGTCTCTACTTCATTGGGCCCTTGAGCAAGACCCTTAATCTGCAATTGCTCTGTCCTGAAAACCTGGGGGTTGGTGGCAGAATTGGCACTCCTCCCACTGGTTCCACTCCTTCTGAACTGGTGTGGTGCCGAGGTGTCACCCGTGGCTTGGCTGCACTCGGCTCCTAATCTGGGGTCCTGAGTTGGTTTATCATGTGGTGGGTGTGACAATCAGCGCCTGCTCCTGACGTCTCTCTGGAGGAAAATGGCAAGTATGCCAACTCCACAGAGCTGGCACTTTGGCCAGGATTTGGACCCAGGACCAATGAGGAGGCAGCAGCACTAGTTTTGACCGGGAATGCTGTTAGTAAAGAAACAAACCGCGACTTCCAACTGAACATCCTTCACATTTCAACAGCCAAGTGCTCAGTTTCTAGCCGACAGAAAGGCTGAGTTTGGTACAAAGTCATTTGAAAATAATTCAAGAGCTCTGGGAGTCGAGATGTGAAGGAACATGCTCAGTTGGAAACCGGAGATGACAACTTCAGAGTACACGATGAGAACTTTTAAAGCAAACAGAAAAATACACAAATTAGGTCTGAAGCAAGGGGGGCAAACCTTTTAAACTCTAAAACATGGAATCTTGGTGCTCTACACATAAATGCTGTGGTGGTTGTTGTAAGGAATCACTAACTTACGTCTTGTACTTCCTGGATGAAGGGATCCTTCCACTCAAAAACCACAAAAAACAGCTGATCCGTTTTTTCTAATTCCGGTCTTCTGTCGTTGTACTTTACAACGCTGGACTGCGGAGAAAGAGAATTCTGTTACACCAAAGTCCTCTTGTTTGCACTTGTTCCTCCCTGTTCTCTTTTGCGGCTGTAAATTTCACAAACTTTTATTAACACCTCCAAGTACAGACGTGCCCACCTTGAATCCCGCACAACACTTTGAGGTGGCACCTTGAAATGAGTTCAGTTGCAGCCTCTGTGACACATGCATGGTTTTTGTATGGAATTCGAAGCGGACATATAATTGATGAAGGTGATGAGTAACTTCTCTTCTTGGCATTTTAACCAAACAATGAGCACTCTTATGCTTCATCCCCCTCAGGTCAGAACAAGCGGAATTTGAAACACCTGAACACCCTGTCGACACGAGACCCACTTGGAATTTGCACTGATTTTTTGCTCCCAAATTTCATTTGACTGTTCTGCTTTATAAAATAAACCCCTTATTCCAATCTCCTCCTCCCTAAACGCGTCTCTCTTCTGGGGCGACTGCTATCTTCTGTCCTCTACTCCACATCACTCTGGCCAAGACAGAGCAGATGTTTTTCATGGTGATGTCACACATCAAGTATTAGTCCCGTGTCACGAGGATCACTGCTAGAACGTCCAAGATGTCAACGCTCAACAATGTAGAAACCAATCGTAGTAAGCCAAAGTGTTTTGACTGCTTCAACTGTGTGCAGTAGCCTGACATTAGTAATAGCCGATACGTCCATTTAGGTTTTTGTTCTTGAAAGAAACCCACAAGGGTTTAAAAACTCATCTGAAAAAAGTGAGTCACAGAAGGTGAGTGGAGTGCAGGGTTCAGAACACCGAGCTGAGCTAAATGTCCATTCTGTGGGACTCTTTCACGTGCCTCACCGTGTTCTTCTCTTTGCTATTTAGATGTCCGACACGTCGACACAACTACACCACACGTCTGCGAGAGCGGAGCTCCACAAGCTCGATACTCCCCTCCTGTGCACACTTGTGGAGCAGTACAACGGCGGGCCACTGGGTACGGTTAGACTGAGAACACAGCCTTGTACTTCATGTCTAATTCAAGGATATAAAATGGAGGATAAGGAAGAATATTCAGCCACTGAGCCGAGACAAAACTCGAATCAAGACAAACTTCATTATTGCTAAAACAGAAGGAAAAGTGAGGTGCACCTCAAAGGTTCATGAAGAAACACGAAAGCGTTCACCACTCACCACTTTACACCTTGTGCTGTACATGCAGTGCTCTTATAGACGAGCCTCGTGATCGTATGCCTGGATCTGTGCCTTGTTAACATGCTCAGGATCTGGGAGTTTTTAGGCCTGTGCCTGTAACCCTGCAGCTTCCTTCAGAACGAATTATTGATTTGTTTTGTCAATTAAAGAAAGAAAAAATAAGAGAGAAAAATGAAAGAGCGTATATACACCATTCATTCTAGGAACAGCGGAGTGGCTGCTGCTATTACTAGGACGGAGTTTAAATTCACGTTTACTTGCTTACTTGTTTTTCTTTAGATTGAGGAGGACCTCAGAGATACTTGTGTGGATGACTGTGCTGGGGACAAGGTGTTCTACAGTGGTCAGAAACTCAGTTAGCAACAAGTGTCACTGACATTAAATCAATAAAACTGAACATTATAAACACATTGACTGGTCAGCCAGGACAACAACAATGAGAGTTCAAAGTGGACAAAACACAAGACAATGCGTCTGTAGGACAGAACAGCTGCTTGGCAGTTAGCGGGTGCTTGAGCTTTCCTTGAATATTACTGGACAAAAACTTCTATTCTATACCTGGATATCTAAAGTACTGAGCGGCTTGACGTGCAAAACACGAATATCATAAAGTTTAAAGAGACAGCATTTCATTTTAAAACTACCTAGAATATGAAGCTCTTCATCAGTTATCAGAAATGTAAATTCAGTAAATGTTGTTTGCATTTTGAATGAACTGTTTAATATTTAGTTAGACAGAGGAGCACTACAAGTTACGTTTGTTTTCTGCACGGAAAAACATTTTAGTGCATATAGATAGATAGATAGATAGATAGATAGATAGATAGATAGATAGATAGATAGATAGATAGATAGATAGATAGATAGATAGATAGATAGATGTGAAAGGCACTATATGATAGATAGATAGATAGATAGATAGATAGATAGATAGATAGATAGATAGATAGATAGATAGGAGTAGTTGGCAGGATTCCATAGATAGCGTAGTTGGCAGGATTCCATAGATTATCTATCTTTCTTTCTTTCAATCTATCTATCTCTCTACTCCTGCCAACTACGCTATCTTTCTATCTATGGAATCCTGCCAACTACACTATCTTTCTATCTGATAGCGTAGTTGTCAGAATTCCATACATGGATAGATTCACACACACTATGGTCTGAACACAAACCGACTAAAAGGAAGAAATTATACAAAGTATGAAAACTTTTGCCTTGCCAGTCTTGATGCCCGTGAGGCGCTATACAGGCCTAGTGCTGCTGCTAGCGTTTCCAGACATTTGCTAGTTGGTATGTAAAACATCACAGTTCTAAATGTATTACCGTCATCCTCATAGTATCAACTGTAATTATTACCATCCAAATATTTTCTCCCTGTTCTGTCTACTGCACAGCTTTTTATTTTAATATTTATATACAACTTTGCATCTCATTAAAAGACGGGGGTTGATTTGTTTTGAACCTATTTTTGTAAAACTTCAATTTATTTGTATAGAATGTTATTTGATTTTAATAAAATCAATAAAAAAGCAACTGCAGTGTAACACAAACAGGTAAAACATTAAATACATTTAAAATGTGGCTTATAAATTATGCTTCCAAAACCCCCCTCACTTATTCATTTTTTATTTGACTAAAATGTTGATAAATTAAAACCACAAATTGTTACTCTGATCATTTACCTCTTGTCTAAACTCGACCGACTTACTGCCGTCCTTCTCCATCGTCTTCACCAAGGACATCTTCACCCAGGTTCGAAATCCACCAGAGAAAGTCCAAATGGAGTAGGAGCTTTCACAGTTCTTCATAAACTGAGCTTTATCTTGGCTGAAAGTGTAATCGTGATTTCTGTTTTACTTAACGGTTTTCAATTTGTTGCTTAGCTTCTTTCAATAATTCTCACACACAACAACAAAGTAACAAATGCAAAAGGTCGACAGCAACGAGGATTCAAACGGTTGATGCATTGACAATTATTTACATTTTTAGTCCATGGAACAGAGCTGAGATTCATGATGACACAGACCTGGAGATTGTCATAGTTAACTTAAATGGCTAAAAGAGTATCACGTTAATCAAAATAAAAACAAAACTGGAGGCTCAGAGAGAGAAAAAAAAAATAATCTGAAACTGAAGCTGCTTCATCGAAAAGTGAACGTGTGTCTGGAGAAAACTGCGGTGTGTTCACTCAATTTACTGAACGAGTGTTCAACGGGTCATCTGAATTACGCGTCGTCAAAATGAACTGCGAGGCGTTACATTGAAAGTCTAAAAATTAAACTGCCTGCTCTTGGCAGAGAGAGACCCATTTTACAAAACATCAGGACGACAATTGTACAGATTGCCAGAGCAAAGTAGGGACACGCGGCATATTTAAGAGGACTATCTGTGTGTGTCTCCAATCATCGCACGAGGCTGACACTTCTTAACTTTTATCGCTTTTTTCCCCCCACATCTTTGTTCTAAGAAACATCGTTACCAGCAAAGTGTGCCTGTTAACAAACGAAATGAATCAGAGCTCAGCTGACGGAGTGCTGGCCCCTGGCCTGCTGTGAAAATGCTGGAAGCCCGTCGGCTCCTCGACCCCCCCACTGTCCACAGCCCATGCTATACCGTTAGGGACCTTACAGAAATACGTCACCGTTACTGCTGCATTCTCAAAGACAGTGCGCCTTCTTCCGAGAGAACGTGCGTCAGTGAGCCCACCAGAGAAGTGCAGGAGACACTGAAGCAGCGAAGTCAAATAAACAGAGAGAGGGTCTGGCTTGAGGGTGGCAGTCTGAGAAGCCCACTACACCAACAACAAAGATGGCACACATGGCTTGAGGCAAAGAATACATAGTGGCAGTCGACAAAGGGGACTTCCAATGAATGTCAACTTAGAAGAAGAGAGAGACTTTCCAACTCTGACATTTCGGTTTTGTCAGTCAGTCAGTCATTGTCCAACCAACCCGCTATACCCTACCACAGGGTCACGGGGGTCTGCCAGAGCCAATCCCAGCCAGCACAGGGTTTCTGTTTTGTACACATCCTTTTCTTTTTTTTTTTTTTTTAAATATTGTGAACTATGGCCGGCAGCTTATCTCGGCCAATACCCCCAAGCCGCCAGGTGGAGCCCTCCCTGCGACGTAGAGATGCCCCGAATTCCAGCAGGGCATCATGGACCTTGGAGTTTTCCTTCACAGCCCTGCTGGATACCATGGGGGCCGCCAGGGGTCGCTGCAGGGAGGCCCGGGGACTGCTGTTTGCCCTATAACCCGTCACGAGTTTTCACCTGACCCAGAAGAGTTAAGAATCACATGGACTGAGGGATCAGAAGCACTTCCGGGTCAAGGACTTTAAAAGGACGATGGGACACCCCAGCATTTTGAGCCGAGTTGGGAGGAAGGGTGACTGAGCTGCTGGGAGTGGAGGATTGTGATTATTATTATTATTGCTTGGTTATTGAGTATTGTGGAGTGGAGGGTGCTTTGTGCACATTTATTACAATAAATTGAAATATTTGGATGATTACCTGGTGCCTGACGTATTGTCGGATGGTTCAACGGGGCGCTATAGAGCGCTTTATGTCACAATAGGTTTTAATATTAAGGCAGAGTGGTGGCTCTAAGGCTAGAGAAGGCTGGTGGTTCAAATCCTGTAATACGCCCCCCTGAGCAGTAGACCCTGATCCTGCAGTCGCTCCGTCCTGGGTATGATGTTAACCCATTAACTGCCAATTTTTTTTCTGAATATTTTCGCTTTATTGTTATAGATTAACATCTGCTTAATAAGGAAAACATATATTTTGAATCTCAACATTTGTACTTTTTCCAAACATTTCAAAATTTTGGCCATCCCCAAATGGGGATCATGACACATACTACCCAGTTTTGGTGCCATACTGGAAAACACTCAACATGTAGTCCAACATTACATTTGCAGCACTGTTTTCTTGCGTTAGTCTTACACACTGCACACTTCCTTTGTTTGCCCATTTCTGTGCGGTCAATGTAGTGACCAGTTCCAAAGGTTCTGATATCAACAGGAACACGACTCTTGGCTGGTTTGGAGAAGGATTTCCTCCCGGTTTAAAGTACATGATCCCCAAATGGGGATTGTGGCAGTTAATGGGTTAACTTACGTCCAGCCCTGCCAGTGGGTCCTCCAAACGTACGGGGAAAACCTGGGGGTTGGTGGCAGGACTGGCACCCTGGCCACTGTAAACTGTTCAGTGTGGTGCGGAGGTGTCGCCCGTTGTACAGCTGCACTCGGATCTCAATGCCGGTGGCCCGTCGTGTGGTGGGGGTGGCACACACCGTATTCTGCGCCAGCTCCCAACCTCCTCTCACTCTCTAGTTATAATGACTCTTTAGAAAGGAGGAGATTGCCGTGAAGGTGAATGGAAAACACAGCGACTACACCAAAGTGTGAAACAACAGTACTGGGTATGTACACTTCACAGTGGGCACTTTAAACTTTAAACTGCTGATTTCAAGTATTCTGGTGATAGAACACAAAAGGAAACACTGATAATATCTCACACTACGCCAACTGTGTATGCAGAATACTAGAAATCACCGCCATACCTTAACAGAAAGTCCTGGAAGGATGAGAAGAGCAAGTAGCTAATAGCACTGAAGTCTTCTTCGGTTTTGTTTTGCAGAAACTGTAGAAAAATCAGCTCCCTTTTCCTAACTTCCCGAGGTCCACGGACAATCAACGCTTGCTTCTAAAAATAAAAACAAATCAACAGAAAAGACAAACCAGTTGAAGCCCAGTGTGTGATACGTTTGCAGTATTTGTTTGCGATGCTTACAAAGGGAAATGAAAAAATAGAATAAGCAGTTAAGATCTTATTAAAATGAAAGGGAGATCAAAACGAAGAGAGATACTCATAACCAGGAGGTTAATTAAAAAGCCGTCGTACAACAGGCTCCAGGAAAAGTGTCAGTGACGCGAATTCACCTACCGTGGTGTGATTAGTGAAGGGGTCCGTGTAGTTGATTTGTTCCGTGTGGCATTCGACCGCACCCTGCTGTCCTGGGTTCTCCAGAGGAGGAATGTGATCATGATAGTGATGTTTACAGCTTAGGGGTTCGGCCTTACCAAGATAAAGAGCAATCCCTGTTACATAATAAAACGACAGGAAAAAACTTTAAAACATCCATCCATCTATCCATCCATCCATCTTCCAACCCGCTGAATCCGAACACAGGGTCACGGGGGTCTGCTGGAGCCAATCCCAGCCAACACAGGGCACAAGGCAGGAACCAATCCCAGGCAGGGTGCCAACCCACCCACCACAGGACACACACCCACACACCAAGCACCAAACATTATCTTTTTTATGGTGAAACTTTACTAGGGAAGCAATCTGGGAAACACACAATGAATTTACTCGATCGCTGAAAACGTCTCAAAAATCCTGGATGCTTCCTCATGTTAAGGTTGCAAATTCAGAGCAAAAAATGTATCGACGTGTGCGTATTTACATCATCTACCTTAACAAAATGAACAAAGACAGGAGAGTCCGCAGTCAGTCAAATCTCCAAGATACACTTACGGCTAACCAACTGGAGCGTGACCAAGTCCTAAAGGTGGGCTTCATGCACAACCGCTGCACCACAGGAGCACTCGCTGCAATGGAGAGTTTCACAATATGGAAACAATAAGAAAGCAATCTGGCGGCACGATGGCACAGTGGGTAGTGCTGCTGCCTCGCAGTTGGGAGACCTGGGGACCTGGGTTCGCTTCCCGAGTCCTCCCTGCGTGGAGTTTGCATGTTCTCCCCGTGTCTGCGTGGGTTTCCTCCCACAGTCCAAAGACATGCAGGTTAGGTGGATTGGCGATTCTGAATTGGCCCTAGTGTGTGCTTGGTGTGTAGGTGTGTTTGTGTGTGTCCTGCGGTGGGTTGGCACCCTGCTCGGGATTGGTTCCTGCCTTGTGCCCTGTCTTGGCTGGGATTGGCTCCAGCAGACCCCCGTGACCCTGTGTTCGGATTCAGTGGGTTGGAAAATGGATGGACGGATGGAAGAAAGCAATCTACTCTAACTTGGAGTAAACATGGAACAACCAATTGTCCATACGTAGTGTGCCGCACTGATATTAAAGTCCAAACTAAAAGTACTTAGCTGTGAAAAATACATTTTATTACGTGTTAATGAATGTTCTCAGTGATCCAGCGCATAACCTATTAATAACTGAAAGGCAACTGGACCTGCTGGATCACTTTTAGAAAAATCACAACTCAGAGGCTTCATCAGTTCAACTGAACAGTTTGCAACATCCCAGCATTTAAAACTCTCTGGGTGACTGACCACCTGGGTCTTGGTCAAAAAAAAACAAAATATTAGCAAGAAATGCGATGAAAAGGAAACCTATATAATGACATAATTGGAGAAGATTAAATAAGAAATTAAAGTATTTGTATAAACATACCACATCAAAAAATGCTCTTAAATAGATAGAGTGGGCCGACCCAGAAATAGCCAACGCTACCACCCACCTTCTAGGGGGCTTTATCTTAGCAGTCCTTGGACTCGCAGCAACGTTCACCGGGCCTACAGCAGTGCACACTGTCCTCTGCAACAAATGTGTTAAGGAACTGAAGAACGGCACTGAACCATACGGTGTGAGTGATGCGAGTGTGGATTTATATATCAAATATACACAAACATACACAAACACAAATATATATTATATATATACATATATATATAATAATAATAATAATAATAATTCATTACATTTATATAGCGCTTTTCTCAGTGTGTATATATATATATATATATATATATACACACACACACACCCTCACATACACACATTTATATTTATATATATTTATTGTAGCAGGTGGCTGGGGGGGCGACCCGGCCGGGACGCCCAGGAAGACCAGAACAGGGCTTATGCCTTCCTCAGACCATGTGGGGGCGACCGCCCTGGTTGCTATGGGGACCATGGGTACAGAGCTTTGAAGCTCAACCTTGTAGGGGCCCGTGGTCACCACCAGGGGGCGCCCCAGTGCCTTGGGAGCCCTGGACCTCAGCATTTCCAACACACCCGGAAGGGGGAAGAGGAGCAGGGACACTCGGAGTGCTTCTGGGGTTGCAGCCGGCACTTCTTTTTTTTTTTAATTTTATTTTTATTTTATTAATTTTCATTGTAATCATTCCATACAGATAGATCAATTTATAACCCAACAAAATTGAAGACAAAATCAAACCCCACCCCTGAGAAGGAGAGCTTAGCCGAAGGAGAATTGCTTAGGGCTTTTTAATAAGGCAACAATAAACAAAAGAAAGGGAGAAATAAATATTTATGTAAATAAGAGATGGAGAAGGGAATTAAATGCGGTAATAGCAGCCGGCACTTCTGCCACACTGGGGAGTGCCGGTGGAAGATTGCCAGGAAGCACCTGGAGCACATCTGGGTGTATTTAAAAGGGGCCACCTCCCTCCATTTGATGGCTGGAGTCGGGTGGAAGTGGACGAGAGTCTTGGAGCAGAGGAGTGGAGGCGGCGAAGAGAGGCACGGAGGAAAGAGGCCTGGACTTTGGGGTGATTGGCGCTGTGGCACTGGGTGTGTGCTTCATACTAACTGTAAATACTGTAAATAAACGTGTGTTGGGTGCTTAAAACGATGTCCGCCTGTCTGTGTCCGGGCTGCTTTCCACAATATTGATTTTATTTTTTACTACTTTGATTTTATTGTTTATTGATTAATCATTTCACATTAGTTGACATCTTTCAGAGTAATTTCCCAGAAGATAAACCAACTAGGTGTCCTCTGGGGGCTCTGGTTTCCTGCCATGCAGGTTCAATGGACTGACGCTGCCTAAATGGCCCTAGTGGGACTGTGTGTGTTGACCCTGTGATGGACTGGCACTCTCTCCAGGAATTCGCACGGCCTCACATTCAGTGTTTGCTGGGATAGCCGCCTGGCTCCCTCACTGCCCTGCCAAGATTAATCAAGCTTAGTAAATGGTACAGTATAAATCACAAATGCAAGATATTTCAAGTTGTAAGTTACTAACGGATACTTTGTTTAATATAAGATCATAAAAAATGTAACAAATGAGGAGGAATGAATAACTGAGTGCTGTGGGCTCAAGTCTTTAGCTAATAGCTCATTTGTCTCCGTATCACACCCAGATACTTCTTAGTGGTTGTCAGGTTTTCCGTTTAAACTTTACGACTCTGTATTTGTTTTCTAGATTCCACAACTCTGTGTAAAGAAGTGCTTCCCGGCTTTAGCCTTAAATGCTCTTGCCCTTAATTCCCAACTTCGGTACGCCAACACAAACCTGGAGCATCAAATCTGTCAACCTCTTTGTAGGTTACGGACATTACAGGATGCTTGAGTTTATCCATGAAGTCCGTGATTGTCTGATAGGCTAGAAACACAGCGACTGCCATCAGGAGCAAATAGATGAAGATAAGGATCACCGAGAAGACATTCTTCAGACATGCTTTACTGAATCGTAATGAAGGGTTGCTGCTCCCTCCTTCATCATCCTCAGCTAAAAGACATGAAAACAACTCCGGTTAAAATACTGTCGAGCGTATTTATTAAATGTAAGTCATGTAACACTCCTGGAAGCGGTGTACAGTATTGCCATCCCAAAGACAGCCAGCTAGCTCTTACTGTGCATTCAATGCCACCACGATGAGCTGTGGCTTCCTATGGTCATATACTGGATAAGCAGGTTAAAAAAATGGATTGGTGGGTTTTTGTACAAAATACCAGTCAAACATAGCATGATATTTACTGAGATGTCTAGGCCGTGGTATTATATCATTTCAAACAGACCAGCTGTCCTGCTTGAAAAACCTTCAGAGTAAAATTAGAGAGTAAATTATAATTTATTAACATGCGTATGAATCAAATTAGTAAAAAGAAACATGCAAAGTCTATAAATTATGAAAACACTGGGCTATAAATAACAACGACACCGACTGAAAGTACCACCAAAAACAAGAAAGTCAGGAGTACACGTCTAACAAGTTCACTCATCGTACTTCCACTAAAACTGCCTCAGACGGCTATGTGCCTTCATAATGGCGGACTACTCGCTCATCTTCACTCAAGTTGCATGTTTTATTCTTTTTTGTTAAGATTTTTTTTTGTGATTTTATAAGTGGTTGAGGAGCGCTGATGTTCATTATTATATTTCTATATTACTTGAGCTTCTGTAAAAGCTACATTTCCTTCTTGGGACAAATAAAATACAATTTATCCCATCCATCTGCATGTGGTGAAAACACTGAAGAGTCGCCATGCAAGAAGAGAAGGAATAAACTTAACAGACATTGAGATGTTTGGAGTCAAGAGTGGACAAGTACGCATGGAGTCACATTTTAATGTTTGAAGGGTGAAGTACTTTTGTGGTTTACTGTACTTAACCTTTTCTGTTAAAATAGCCTCAAACGTTTAAACTAGGCATGTAAAGATGTAAGCCCACTTATATAACAAGACTCAAAGAAATATAAAGAAAAAGTACAATGAAGGTTTACCTGGCCGAGTGCTGCCGTCCTCACACACTGAATCGAGCTCTTCCAAATTGTCTAGTAGCTCGCGCTCAGTAGCAGCAACCCTTTCTGCTTCTTCACTCAGCTAAAATACAATAAAGGACTTTAAACATTTAACAGTTGATAGGACAGAACTAGTTCTAATAAATACAAATATTCCAAAGCACTTTAAAAGCTTTGCTATTTAAATAACAAGTCCCTTGAAACTTGGGTCAGCCATTCCAGGTCTTAAAATCTGGATTTCTTGATCTCTGGCAATGTTCATGAATGTAAATACTAAATGACTATTCATAATTAAAACTATTTTTCCAAGTTTTATTTTGCAGAAATGCAGTTCCCTTGAAAGTCAACTCAACGAAACTTGTTTATGAAAAGCAGACGTCACTGCTGACTATTTGTGTACTGGCGTGACAGCAGAAACTGAAACCCACCAGCTTTGCTACAACTTGAAATAGGGTGTGCGATTTCTTAAGAACTCTTTGGATTTGGCTAACATACCACAATCCACTATCATCTGCTTCGTTGTCCGAAATGGAAACAGGCCATCAGTCTCGGTGGAGCGCTCTACAGACACGCATGGCCAACCATCCAGAAATTTATAAAGACAGAATATCTCCCAAGATCTGGGATTATCAATTAGCAAATCGCAGTCTCTTTGAAATCCTTTAACTTCCCTACTTGAAACCCCAAGGGTGCAGACTACAAAGTCCAAGGGCAGAAACCTCAAGGGAGATGACCGACCCACCAACCAGTACCACCACCAATGGTGCAGAAACCTCAAGGGAGATGACCGACCCACCAACCAGTATCACCGCCAATGGTGCAGAAACCTCAAGGGAGATGACCGACCCACCAACCAGTACCACCACCCTTGCCAAGGGTGCCCATCACATGCAGACCCCTCACCCAAACCCCTCTGAATTCTGTTCTACAAGGCTGGCATGTCTATAAAGAATGACCATTGTCACACTCGCCTCATTGGTGGCGGGCGATTATCACCAAGACGCCCCAGTCAATACGTTGTCGTGGCACGACGACTTCCGCTTGTCCAAACTCACTCCATCAATCCCTAAAATTCCACTCCCACGGAAATCTACGAAACCCGAGAAAGGATGCAACTGTTAATAGAAAAAAAGTGTTTCCGCTAACCCGATTTACACAGTCGACCAAAACTCCCGCGTGACGTGCAAACTGCCTACTTGACCTGTCGTGGGCGAGACTCGCGATGTGCGCGTGCGCACGGGTCCTGTTCGCGCGTGGACGTCCACCTCTGCAATGCGTTTAATTGCCCCCTATAACTTTCGCTTCTTTCAGTCACCAATCGGGCGCTTTTAAAGTGCGGAATGTCTGCAGCGAGAGTCCAGACTGCTGACGATGTGTTGTTATCCGCATGGGTGTTAGCGGGGGCGTCCTGTCAAGTGACAGGGGTGCTTCTTCCGGCCGGTCGGGGCGATAGATGGATGGCGAAGTTTTACTGTATGATGCGAAAGACGCTGCGCGGCACCCCGCAGGAAATACTGCAACATTGAAGAGGCGCACAAAACCTTTACCTTACGAGTAAACACACCATTAGATTCTGCTGAAATAATCCACCTCCGGGGGTGCGAAAAGGTTTGCCTTTCCATTTGCTTAGCTAGATAAACGGCGAGTAAGCGATGCCACCATACCTCCTGGTAAGATCGGTTGGTTTCTTTCCTGATCATCCCCACCAGGTACTGAATGCCACTTCAACACTCTGAAGAAAGTTTTAAACGTCGCCCCCTGCGATGTCGAGTGAGGGTCAGGGTGCCTGCACACTTGTGGTGTTGCTCATATTCGGAGTTCAGGATAGCGGCAGGCGGATGGAAACCGCTGGGACAGCGAGAACGGCTGGCAAATCGGAGAGAGCCAATAGGCGACCTCGAGGACGCCACACAGGAAACGAGCAAGGAATTCTGGGAAATGTAGTAGACGCTACTGTAGGGAGAACACGGCAGCTTCACGAGGTTTTATTAACTAACCGTGTTGGAAGTTTTCTAAGACAGTGGGCCTCCGTTATAGTCCATCCATCCATTTTCCAACCCGCTGAATCCGAACACAGGGTCACGGGGGTCTGCTGGAGCCAATCCCAGCCAACACAGGGCACAAGGCAGGAACCAATCCCGGGCAGGGTGCCAACCCACCGCAGCTCCGTTATAGTGCCGTCGGTTAATCGGGTGTATGTGGAAGTCATTTTCTATATACAGAATTTGTATTTTTTTAAACCGAGGGCTAATATTAATTCATTTGAGTTGCTTACTTTTGAACCTGCTACATGCAGTCCCTGGTGGTGTGAAAAAGACAGCAGCAGAACTCCGTTAATACATCGGTTTTCGGGAAAGTTACAAAAGCAATTTAAGGTTGATTCAGTCAGAGGTAAAAAGTGCTACAAATATTGGCTCCCCATTAGCATCAAAGCCTAAAATCCGTACTCCCTCAGTATACGATGATTTGAATGTATACAAAAAATACAAATAAAAGTTATTTTTACTCACTCAAAAGCTCCGTCCTGCTCTCTTCCGACCACAGCATCACCATCAGCTTTAGAAAAAAATAACGTGCTTCATTCTGTCGACTTGTCGTTCGGTTCTGTCGTGTTATTTGTTTAACTTCAAAAGGTACTTACGTTAATTGGTTTTGCCAAACTAATGACAATTTGCAGGTGGCCCACAGTATTAGCTTTTTAAACACTGCAAGGCTACTCAATGATTTAAAAAAAGGGCGTAATCAGTTCATCTCAGATTTACTGTCCCATTTGATGGGGTGGGAAGGGCCCTTCTCCCCAAACACATGCACCCCACGCTCGATGAAACCACGGAGTCTCCGCGCACCCGAAGCGAGATCTGTAAACACCGCTCCGCACTGTTGACAGTGTGGCCATAAGGAGCTTTAAACAAACCGGGGGCACGTGGGGGTCTTAATCCAGGCTTGTGGTGGACACAGAAGTATCATGCAGCTACTGTCCAACTACACTTCATTGATTATGTCAAATATAGCAATACGTGATAATGATAAGCAAAACAGATAAGGTTCACATTTGCTTTCAAGTTTTACTTTTACTTGCTTAGCACATGCTCTTTTCCAAAGCAACTTACAAAGGAGGTGAACATAATCGAGTAACACATCAGTCTAGGGCAGGGGTATTCAACACTGGTCCCGGAGGTCCGCAGCGGCTGCAGTTTTTTTGTTAACAGCAGTTTCTGGTTTAATAACGGATCGGTGCCACTTTATAAAATAAACGTGGGTTGTTTGGCGCAAATGCCGGCTGTGCCCCCGATTCGAGGCAGATCCCAAAGTAATGGACCTCGAATGATCCTTCAAATCCTCAGAGTTCTCAGGGTACTCCAGTTTCGTGAAACATCTCAAAGGCACTCTTTCTAGTTTTAAGCAATCGATCGACCTCATCATTCCACAGCGAGCGAATGAGGACTGGCGGGTGGGAAGAAGATGAGTCCGAAGTCAAGTATTTGAACTGCAATTCCCATGTTCCCGAGGCGGACTCAGACTTACCTAGTTGAGCGTCGAGTTAGAACCCTACTCAGGTTCTTATTTTGTGCAATTTTACATTCACTATGCTTGGAAAAAAAAATATAAAAGATTAAGTTGCATATCATCGCATTCCTAATATTTTAAGGATCAGGCATTTCTGAAATGAGAGAAACAATGAGCCCAAACGGCAATCGATTTGTGTGACTGACGTTTGATGTCAAGCTGGGACCAGGAAGCTGCGGTGTCTAAACGTAACGTGCAAAATGAGCTCCTCCGTTAGCGTTTGCTTCGCTTTACTGAACTTTATTGTGGTGGTTTACTCTTCAGAGTATGTAACGCTGAAATACAAGCAAGCGGAGAAAAAGCCCGTCCGCCTCTTCACCGACGAGGATTTGGTAAAGTACAACGGGCAGCAGGTACGGCGGCCGCCGGGAAGATCCCTGCATGTTTTACCGGCGCCAAACCCCGTCGAATCAAATTGGGTATCCGCTTAATAACAAGGCGGCAGTGGCCAATCACAACCTCGACAAAATGTTACTAAATTCTAATAAGAACCGACGCAGCAGTAGTCGCTCAGCGAATGAAGTAAATTCACCGAATCTCCAGCGAGTCCGTTTTACTAATTTAGTATGTCAGCGGCTGTTCATTGTGACATCTCTTTAGGATGTCACCGGGCAGAGTGGCCCGTTGTAGAAGGTTTATTAAAGGGGTTTCGTTTATCTCCAGTGGTTTATGATGCCGCACCCAAGAAACACTCGATACAAGTGGCTTGCCTTGCATATAATAAAACTATTCATACAATACATAAACTGTCTGTCTGTTCTTGTTACTGCATGTGTTGATGCCCACAGTTTAGTTTTCGTAGAATGTCTACCATTTAAATGCTGTTAGCCCAGTCTGTCACAAAGACCAGCAGAGGGCCGCTCAAGTCTGGTGGCCGCACTTTGATTTGCTTCACATTTATTCTTTTTCTCCCTAAAGTGGCGGTCACAATAAAACAAAGTCTGATAATAACGGCTTACAACTCACTGATGCCGTCTACAGGGGGTCAGCACTTGTGTGGTCGCCCACTCGGCTGTACTGCGCGGTGTCCGATCTCAGACGAGGCGATCGGCTCTTCATGTGGAGATCTCAGCGCACACCTCCGCTCGAAATTCGGACTTAAGGAGCGTTTGAAGAGCCTCTTGTTCAATGAATTTCTGTCTTAATATTTGTTGTTCGGTTTTTGTCACCAAGAAGTTGTAACTCGCTTGTATTTTTTGTTCTTAGCTCTTCGATTTTGTAACACTGGCCTCCTGTCATACGTGTTGCCAAACAGACCCCTTCGATTATGTGGACCTCATTTTTAGGTCTATTTTTAGTAAAACTGTCTGCTAAGCGAATAAACCTAAAAAACTGCAATCCTAAAACTGGGACTGAAAAGCACTGGGCTACATTGGCCTGACTTGTGGGTGTCATTATTTAAACGAGAGTAAACTACTGTATTATCTCACAGAACATCGTCCTCATAAATTAATTGCCTTGAAGAAGAATAAAAAAAAAACAAAACAAAAATGAAAGTCTTGTAAAGAATGGACAGTGGACATGCAAAAGCACACATGGAACTTTAACTTGGTGTCTCTTATTCTTTTTAGGATGGCAGTCCGATTTACATGGCAGTGAAAGGAGTTGTGTTTGACGTCACTTCTGGTAAAGGTAATGGAAACGCCACCGATTTCCCACAATGCCACATTTCTATCCACTGGTATTCAGCAAACACATTCGGGTTCCTGACTGGGCAGATGACTCCGTTATCTCTTATCCAGGATTTTATTTTTATGAAGTTTATTAAAACGTTTCTATTTTCAGTGGAGTGCCCTCTCAGGGTTGGTAGCGAGATCCTGCCCCAAGTGGAGGAGTTCAAGTATCTCGGGGTCTTGTTCACGAGTGAGGGAAGAATGGAGCGTGAGATCGACAGGCGGATCGGTGCGACGTCTGCAGTAATGCGGGCGCTGCATCGGTCTGTCGTGGTGAAAAAGGAGCTGAGCCATAAGACAAAGCTCTCAATTTACCGGTCGATCTATGTTCCTACCCTCACCTATGGTCATGAGCTATGGGTAGTGACCGAAAGAACGAGATCGCGAATACAAGCGGCTGAAATGAGTTTCCTCCGCAGGGTGTCTGGGCTCTCCCTTAAAGATAGGATGAGAAGCTCAGAGTAGAGCCGCTGCTCCTCCGCATCGAGAGGAGTCAGATGAGGTGGCTCGGGCATCTGATCAGGATGCCTCCTGGACGCCTCCCTGATGAGGTGTTCTGGGCACGTCTAACCGGGAGGAGGCCCCGGGGAAGACCCAGGACACGCTGGAGGGACTATGTCTCTCGATTGGCCTGGGAACACCTCGGGATTCTCCCGGAAGATCTTGAAGAAGTGGCCGGGGAGAGGGAAGTCTGGGCATCTCTGCTCAAGCTGCTGCCCCCGTGACCCGACCTCGGATAAGCAGAAGAGGATGGATGGATTTTCAGTATTTCAGTGCAATATGCATTCCCAAATGTTAATCTTGTATATTGTGTCACTTCTCATGGTGTACGCCACACCACCCTTGCATGTCTATAAAGAGTGCACTGTGCAGTAACTTTAGGAGCTCAATTCCTTATCCTCACCATGTTTGGTTCACTAATAAAGGCAAGGGAAGCATTGAGAGAGAGAGAGAGAGAGAGAGAGAGATGGGCAGCATGTGCCGATTACAGCGCCTTGCCATACCCACCACATGGCAAACCACCCGGATTACAATCCGAGTGCAGCCAAGCATTAAGATCTGTTCTTTTATACGTACTGTAACATCCAGTGCTGCCCACTGTGGTGAAGGTGGCATGGCACCCTGCTGCCTTCTGTTCAGGACATACACAACAGTCACGGCCTTAGAAAGACAAACGGGATGATCAGAGAGCTCCACCATTCTGTAAGGCTGCCTTTCTCCTTCTGCTCAAACAATGCAGGACCAAACAAAGTGAACAGAAGACACACTGCATATTCAGATATACAGTAAATCAATAAACACACTGTCTAAATGTGTGTCACTTTTATGTATAGGGTGGTCCAGACCTAACTATGCAACTTGTAATGCAATGCAATAATTGCATCATTAGATGTAGACCACCCTGTATAAATGAAATGCTTATTGTATAAAGTTGTGTATGAACAGAAGCGAATGTCTGCGATACGCTTTGCACGACTGTAGTAAGAGACTCACAAAGGGAGAGAAGGAGTCACGTATCCTAAAATAGTTTTTCTTATTCCTAAACCTTCCACAACCTGCCAGGTGTCATCCTCAGAGGAAGATGATTAGCCACACAGGAATCCATCCATTTTCTAACCCGCTGAATCCGAACACAGGGTCACGGGGGTCTGCTGGAGCCAATCCCAGCCAACACAGGGCACAAGGCAGGAAACAATCCTGGGCAGGGTGCCAACCCACCACAGGACACACACAAACACACCCACACACCAAGCACACACTAGGGCCAATTTAGAATCACCAATCCACCTAACCTGCATGTCTTTGGACTGTGGGAGGAAACCCACGCAGACACGGGGAGAACATGCAAACTCCACGCAGGGAGGACCCGGGAAGCTAACCACAGGTCTCCTAACTGTGAGGCAGCAGCGCTACCACTGCGCCACCGTGCCGCCCCACACAGGAATGAAAGGCGATATACAGCAGGTGAAGGGTGGGGATGGAGGGGGCTGGATTAATAAGGTGGGGTTCAGGTGGTCTTAAATATGTCATTACATGCACAACAATGGCCTGTTTATGTACAGTATACAGTATTTACTGTACATGTCGACTGCGGATTGTACTTTGTTTCTTGTTATTGTCAGCTGTCCTGATGAGACTTGCTGGTGAAGGCCCAGCACTCCTGTGAAATGCAAACAGGCGCAGGAGGGTCATCGGGGCGTGTGCCAGCCCCTGCCATTCCGACTTGTGTCATTTAATTTGACATCCTCGGCAACTGCAGTTGTCAAGTTTGAAATCCCCTCTGCCGGCATGTCGTGTAATGTGACACCAGCTCAAGAGTCTCATGGCACGATGTACACACAACAGTAAACTTCACTTGACTGTACCGTAGATACGCATGGAGCAGCCCACCCTAACCGCATCAGGTGTGAGTCAGGCCAGTCTGGAGGCGCCACTTAACATAAGTTACACTTCATCGTGGATGCCGGAAGAAAGCCGTTGTTTTATTTCCCAAAGGGGTGAAGAAAATTCGCAGCTAGTTAGGAGAACTAACCTCCCGGACAGCAAGTGAGTGGGCCCGGCGGCACTGGACTGGCTCTACATTCAGGGTTGGTTTTGGTCTTCAACCCGGTGCTGCTGATGCCCCTGACACTCTGGACTGAATAAGCAGGTTGGATGATAGACATGAAGAGTGAGGTCCTTTCTTGGCCACGGATGGTAGAAGGTCCTAGTGGACAAAAGCAGACCCTCAAAATAGCATTTTCCCAATGCAGGAACTTTGTTTTTCAGGAACCAGTGAACTGCTGTGTGATGTGGGCCCTGTGGCACTTTTATGTGTTGTGTACTCGCTGCAGAACTGTGGGAACAACCCAAACACACCTTGTCGCCACAACTTCATGCAGGAGATTATTGCACATTATGGCACATGGCAGCAGGGAGGCGGCTATGAAGAGCGGTGCAGTCCAAAGTGCAGCACTCCATCTTCACTGATTAACTCTCCAAAGTCCAAACTACTAACAGATTTGTAAGATGGCGTCAGTGCCTGTGGTCAACCAATCAGCACACACCTGAGCCCCACTCTCCATCGTTCCTGGATGAACGAGAAGCACATACCCTGGAGAAGGAGTTTAAAAGAACAATCCTGGCCCGAGTTCCTGCTACACGGAGTTTCTAAAGAGTTCCTGTGGTGGCCAAGCGCCTAGAAAGAGCTTCTGATGGCTGCATGGCACAGTGTCTAGATTTACTTTTTTCCATCTCTAGATGCCGTGAAAGACCATAATGGAATACTCCCCCCAGAAATGATTGTTTTCGTATCTGTCACTTACCCCGCGTTGTTTGAAGTGATGGCTGACATCTCGTGTTGTCTTGGGAGGACGGACAGAACAGCGTTTGTGATCGAGTGGACCTCAATGTTGGCCAAAGCTGAACAGCAGCAAACGATATTAAAATGTCACTCGTGTTCCACAAGCCGCGCATCAGTGATCCAGATGAATGCTCACAAAGACTAAAACACATTCTCTTTCCCTAAAATATTGTTCAGTAAATATTTAATACAGAAAATGAGTGTAGAGGAAGGAAGTGAAGGAAATTCAGACTGCGGACGGGGCTGACGACCAGCGAGTGAGAGGCAGGTCTTCAATTCAAAGCACAAGAAACGTGGCCTGCACCACCAAGTGAGACGTTTAGCGAGACACGCTTTCCATAGTTGGAGCAAATGTATGCAACTCCTGTGATTTGTATGTTACTTTGAATAAAAGTGTCTGCTAAATAAGGATCTGTTCATTTTGGGTTGTATTCTTCCTTATTTTGCAGTTGTGACTTAGCTGTCATTTATTTTTACTTGCCGAGCAGACACTTTTATCCTTGTAAGTGACTTTCACGTCACGTCGTGTGTCACTTCAGGCAATTACTTACAGATTTGTAGCGGCTGGTCATCGTGTTACAAATTAGCACACACTGAACTGCTTATTTGTGAGGTGCTGGCGATTTGGGCTCCACGTTTTAGGAGGTTCCTGTAAAAGGAGCCACAGTTTATACGGTGAAGTCTGATTTAGTGAACGACTGATTAGTTAATGGGGTCCACACGAAACGCTGCACATGTCTGGAAATGATAACCGAGTAGCTGTTAGCACCTTTCCTTTTTAATTGTATGCTGGGTGTGTAAATAGAAGTATCATTCATTTCCTCACCAGCCTGCTGTGGTCCCGAGGTGTCACCCGTTGCACTGGGGTCCTAATTTAGGATCCTGAGGTGGTTCATCGCGTGGCCGGTGCGGTAACACACTGTGTTAGTGCAGGCCCCCCAAACTCTCCTCTCCTGTCTGTCCAGTTCAGCGACCATCTCGAGAGCATTGTGCACGGCCAGGGGAACCAAACCTGGATGGGACAGGAAAAGAAACAGTAGCTTAAATTTTCAATATGAAGGAAAAAATATTGTTTAGCAAACTCATTTAACCCTTGCAGTTTAGAAAGCATAATTATACCTACTGTACAAAGACAATAGCAGAAGGTACAAACTATTATATTATATACAGTAAGCTATGGCAGCAGGAAGCATATTATTAATTGACAATTCTACTAAAGAAATAAAGAACGAGGATTAATATTGAATGGCTGCCACTGTGCCGTGAATCCCCAAGGGTGGGTTTCCCATTCTGAAGTTTCCCCCCACATTTTGGAGGTTCAGGTATTGTGAACTGACCATCTGTTTTTACCTCTGAAAGCTTTCTTTGTTTTCCAATTCATTACAGACTACTATGGAAGAGGAGCACCATATAATGCTTTGGCTGGCAAAGACTCCACGAGAGCGGTGGCGAAGATGTCCCTTGAACCCGAAGATCTGACCCATGACACTGTAAGTTGAAAATCAGACATTTAAACTGGGGGTCTTGAGTGGCACCACCAGCAGATCTATTGAGGAGACTGGCTCCATGCTGAGTTGGCGACCTTGAATATCAGTAAGGCTGGCATGGCCCGGTCTCCTTTTGGGTTTTCTCAGAGTTCTCTGGTTCTCCAAATGAGTCCCCGTGTTAACTTCATTAGCAACTCTAAATTGGCATCATGAGTTTTCAGGACTTCACGACTCTCAAGAGCCAAGAGGGACACAGTGCGCACTACGGGAGGCGGTGGAGTTAGTTGCTTTGGAACCATTTTGGTACTGGTACTGAAAAGCGGGCATTGATACAGAAGTTAACATTTTAGTTACCAGGACGTCTGGAACAATGTCCTCTGGCCAGATGAATCAAAGATAAAGAGTCTTTTTGGCCACAGTAACAGTAGACATGTTTGGCACAAACCAAAGACAGCATTTCAGGAGATGAACCCGATGGCAACTGTGAAGCGCGGTGTTGGTGGAAATGTTCTGGAGTTGTTTGCAGCCTCAGGGGTTAGGGTTAGGGTTATGGTTAGCTGCATCATATCAAAGTGGGCTTGCAGAGAATTTGAAGGCATTGTACTGAAAGTTAAACTGGAAATGGATCTCTCAACTCGACAGTGTTGCAAAGCACACTGGCACATCCATCAAAGAATGGCACAAAATGAAGAAATGGGGGGCAGTGGGCCCGCTGTCTTCAAATCACACATTCGTTTGAGCTTTTACTTACATCGTTTGACGCAGTGGTGCACAAGCCGTAAGCACTTCATACTTTACAACTGTACATAAGAAAAACTATTAATAACAATAATATACATTAAGAAGAGCTCCATTACCAGGTCAGTGTGAGTCTGGGTATTTAGATTTTTAATGTACGTTTGCCAGTTGCTTTTAGAAATACCAGCAACAACAACTAGCAGAACTGGGAGACGTTTCAGTGTTGATGTGAGCAGGTCGAGCCACCTTGTCAGGTTTACACCAAGAACTGAAGATGGAGAAAAGCAGAAAGCTCAGGACGCTAACCACAGATGAATTACTCGGTAACAGTCATTAAAATAATATGGTGCCCTGTCAAAACCAATCTGTTTCTTTAAAATATGTAATATGAACCTAGTTTAAATGATTGATTGATTTTTAAAACCTCCATTATGACGAGTAAATTAGAGTTTTACATTGTACTGGAAACAGATGAGTCAGCCATGAAGTAACCTCTCAGAGGTAATAATGATAGCAGGGGGTCTGGAGGCTCAGAGAGGCCTTCGTAAACACTCGACACACTCTGAAGAATGGATGAGCGGCCCTTTTGTGAAGTGATTTTCTGATTTTAAGTAAAACAGGATGTCATTTTTCCATTGCGCTATGATAGACAAGTGGGTTAAGATTCTACGATAAGACGTGGGAGGCGCTAGCAATGCAGTGTAAGTTGTCATAATTGACCTTTACATGTTGTGCCAGTCAGTGTGGTGTGCCCAGCCAGTCACATCACTTTGAATCGACAAGGCCGGCTCAGTTCGGGGATGCCCTCTGGACCCGCTGGAGGTAGTGGTGGAGCAGGAAATAAAACAAAACCATTATGAACGATGGCGCACATCCTCTGACACACCAGCATCGAGGACTTCTGCAGAAGGGCGTCCAGAAATGCGACTGGGCTCCTTCATACTTTATAGCACCTCACTGGCGTTTCTCCCCACCATCTTGTTTTTGTTTGTTTAATTCTTGTGTAGCTTTGAGGGAGGTTATTTTTTTGTTACAACATTTCTATATCTCTTGAGCATCTGTAAATTAAATTTCCCCTTTTGGGTAAAAAAAAGGAACTAGATATTAATTATATTGTGCCTTTCCTATCTATCTCACCATCCATCCTTCCTTCCTTCCAGGCAAAACATATTTTGCCCTTTGCTTGCCTTGCCTTTTGCTATTCACTTTTTCTTTGACGAGTCGTTAAATGTTCAAAGACCGTTCTGTTTTCGTAGGTCCAGAGGTATCCAACCTTGCTTTTCAATGCAGCTTTATGTTTTATTCTCTCTTACAGACCGGACTGACGAGTGATCAGCTCAAGTCCCTCGACGACATTTTTGTGAGTGTGTACAAGGCTAAGTACCCCATCGTTGGATACACGGCACGGCGTATCCTCAACGAAGACGGCTCTCCAAACGAGAACTTCAAACCTGAGGACCAGCCTGAGTTCAACGTCAAAGACGAGTTCTGATTGATTCAGTTTACACTTTGACAGGCTGGGAGTCCTAAAACGCACAGCCTGACGGTAGATGCTGCTAATGTACTGGCCAGTCTTTCACTAACTTTCTTCTGGTACCTTTTGATAGATTTTTATTATTATTATTATTAAAATGGAGGTGTGTTTTTTCCAACAGATGCCTCCACGTGTGACGCACTGTATTGTAATTTTCCTTAAAGGAATGTTTCATCCAGAAATGACCTTGTTATCCGTTACTTACCCCGTGTTGTTTGTAGGTGAAGTATTTACGTGAGAACTCTACCCAGGCAGGCCACTTCTGTCAGACAAGTGAATAGAAAACGTATCCTTACCTCGAGAAAAATAGTACCAGGAATATGGTTATTAACCACGATTGTTGTCACAAACACGTCGGAAACACAGAAGGCACATTTTCTTATTTCAAAGCTTTTGCTACTTGAAAGAGGCCGTATTTGGGAAGTTTAGGCTTTTATTTTCTGGTGACGTTTCATGCCTCATAGGTTGCATTATAAAATGCCAGGACTGGTTTTATATATATTTTTTTTAATTTATGAAAACACTTAACTTTACAATGCAGTTTTGTGTGGCAAATGCATATACAGTATGCCATGTCTGTGAAGAAGTAACTTCAACTTAAAAAATACAACACTGGTCTTTCAACAACAATGTTAATGGTGTGGTCACTCACTCCCAAAGCGCCATACGGCTGCCCTCAGTGTGGCTGATGTGCTTGACATATCTCATTAATGGTGGTCATTTTTAAAATTTAATTTATTTTTTTTTTGCACTAGAGCCTATCAACCTCTAGTCACACTGCTGGGTTTCAGATTTATACAAACCACTAGCAGGAGTACCCAGCGTTGCCCGGGAATCTGTAACCAGAAAGAAACAGAACATAGAAATAGAACAAACAGTTTTCTGATTAACATTTTATTGTCATAGGTAATCTAAGTGCTCATTCCAGAGCCTTTGGATACACTATATTTTTTGTTTTGCCTTGTGGTGCGAAAATGACCAAATTCTAAGGATTGCCCACTCTAGAACATGCCACGTAGAGTTGTCCGTGTGAAAAACATGGATTTTCCAAATTGATGCGTTTAACTTGCAGTGATTGCCCTTGACTCTTATTAACTGACATAGCAAAACCAAACGAACATGAAATTGTAGCCGTTTGAAATCAAAGGGTAAATCACTCAGAATCAGCGGAATTCTTGGTATGAAAACATCTTCACATCTTGCGCAACGTTTCAGACGCCCTTGAAGTAGACTTATTTCTGGCATCGGAAGTGGACTTTCTAATTTTATGTCTTTTTTTCGGTGGCATGGGCATATTAGCGAAAAGCAGGACAATTATAATGTGTTACATGGTATTACGTATGGGATAAGCACCAGAGTGAGATGAATTTATGTTATTTACAATACGTCGGAAAGTGAACAAATAGCACCAGTCAGTCAGAAAGACCAAGACTGAAATCGTACTGCGAGTCGGAAAGCGAGCAAATAGCACCACAAATACGGAAAGCCAGTCACGCGCACTGGGTCATTCATGTTTGACATCCATACGCCAGTTCCCCTTCATGCGATGAAAGCAGTCGGCCTTCTCATACTTGGACACTTCCGCCATCTGTTGGCAATTTAAACAAACATTGGTAAAGAGCGATGCACAGGGACCAAACGTGCCTCTAGATGGCACCGCCGTTAACGTCTGTTGCAACGTGCGGCCATCTTGTCGATGATAAGTATGAGGACGGGTGCCGAACGATGTGTCAGTGAAAAGGTGCCCTGCGCTTCACCACAACCATTTTTCCCAACCAAACATACCCCATGACCTCCTCCTGGTCACAAAGGAGCCCCATCCCCAGTTTGGTGGCGATCGGACGCCCGGTGCAGATTTGTATGGCGGACAAACAAACAAACAAACAAACATACATACATACATAGACTGTGCTTTATATATTAGATTGGATCAAGAAATGCTTCCCTGTTCTGGCCTCGAGTGCACTTCCCACAAGTCTCCACTAGGTGTCCTCAGCTGTGTGATTCGAGGGTCCGGCTGGTTCCGCTTTTATCCAGGAGGCCTACGAGAAATTTAAAGATTTTAAAGACTTAATCTGAATAGAAAAATCCTAAGTGAGTGGAGCCACATTCACACAAATGGAGCAAGACGTCTTCAGTGCACGTCTCCACTAGGGGCGCCCAGGTACACGATTCACGGGCGCTGTGCCCAGTTTAGCCCCAGCGCTTGGACACTGCAATTTCATGTAATATATCATTTTAATCAGTTTGGCAGACGCCTTTATCCATAATGAAGTTACAGTACAGGTGTTGGCAGGCGTTTCAATAGTTGGAATGCAGGCGAGTTAAGTGAGGTCAGGGATTACACTGGAAGTGGGAAGCAGGAAATGAACCAGCAGCCATGCAAGTTAAAGTCCAACTGCTGGTGACGTCAACAGTTGTAAAACCAGACAAGGAATCTTGCTTTTCTAAAGTGCCTTTGCAGGACGTTGTCACGTGTCATATTTCAAATGGTAAATATCTTGGAGTACGTCATCGTCATCATCAACGGTGTAACAACGTTATGCTAGATAATGTGGCAAAGCTGTCATATAGTCACGTGATCTGCTTTTTTGGGGAAAAAAAACAAAACAAAAAAACAATCCCGTCAAAGAGCGAGTGACAGCCCGAATGCCAGTGTCATTTGCTTCTATCCGTTTCTCCGAGACTCCATAGTCAAAGACGTCTTGGATCCATTGGGCACCAGCCAGGTAGACGCCAAGCACCTACAGCACACCCTGACCAGGTTCTGCACCCACACAAGAGAGTGGGATGAACTCTAGCACTGTAGACTTGGCCCTTGGTAAGTAGAGACGTCCTTTTGCCTCCAAAGGTGCCACACGTGCCTCCAACAATCAGAGCTGTCACTTTGTCGTAGTGTTGCGTGGTAAAAACTTAAACAGTAGCAGCATTTTGGGATTTTCAGTAAATGTCAGCTTTCAATCTGCCGGCCCCACTCTCCTCGCTATTGCAGTTCCTTTGAGAAGTCGTTTCTTTAACTTCTCTAAACTAAACTCTTTTGTGCAATTGGAACTTCACACGGGACCCAACTCTTTTTTTGCTTGACACGAACTTCACAGGGGTGACCACTTGTTGCTTCAACACGACTTCAAGGCTACACTGAGGTCGCTTTTGTTGTACCAAATCAATGCTGCTGCTGCTTCACTCATCCTACCACTGCCATTGATATAACGTCCATGCTACGTGAACTTAGAAACTGTCTTCAAAAATTCATCGTTGACAACAAGAAGGGGGTGTGTTGGCTTTTGTCAGTCCTGAAGTATGACTTGACATTTCGATGGGATGAAGCCGAGTCCATGGCAGGGTGTCATCTGTTTCTTCTGTCCTTGAGGTTATTGACCATGGTATTCTCCAATCTATTCCCGAGGATGTACTCCATCGTGAAGTTGAAGAGGAACAGAGCTAACGGACACTTGCCATCTTGAAGATCTCGCTCACATTGTCATGCGCTCTCACTTTTCCTGAGGTTTGAGAGTAGAGCCACCTGATTATTCTCACGTCACCGAGTATGTCGGTGGTGACGTCTTCATTTTTCATCCAGTCCATGAAGTCCACACCTACCCTGACCGGTGGGAGATAGTCAAGGCGTTGTGCAAAGACTTCCCCATCTGCAGACTAGCTTAAGTGATACTTTGGATCAGAGGAGAAGTAAATGAAGTCAACAAAGTAAAACAGCAGCTTTACCCCACATTGTCATTTTACACCGTAATGCCATCTTTATGCCACTAGGTGGCACTCTTCAATATCCCATTTATTTGTTAAATCTGCCATTGTATTATGACATCACCGGGAGCTGGCACCAAGCCTGGATGGCTCAGCTTTATTCACACATCCATCTAACTTTAACATCCTTAGAGTGTGGAAGGAAACGGAGTACCCAGGAAAAAAACACGGAGAGAGCATGCAGACGCCTCAGAGATGGGGACTGTGCCAGGATATCAGGCTGGCAGAGGCATTAACTGCTGTGCCATCCACAATTTGATTTGTGATTTGCTTTCTAATATTGTTAGTGTTAGGTAAGCTAGCCTTGCAGGTAGCACCATGGTGTTAGACAAAGTATGATGTGCCCCCCTACTGTCTCTGTGAAGGACTTTGAGAGTCTAGAAAGCCACCATATTAATGGAACGGTTTATCTGGAAGTTCCATAGGCTGCATTTAAATTGTAGTCATTGGGGGGCAAGGAGAGGCCTTAGGTTGGTGGTGTTTATCAAACATTTGAACCATTTTGTGCATGCCACTCTACTGTGTATGGCACTCCAATTTGAAAAAGTCCAAAGATGGTGGGCACCCAGTTTGCCACAACCCGCCTCCCTCTGAAAACGCATCATCTCTTTGTCACCATTGATTCGGAGGGGATTTCACGCCTTGCCAATTTGTATCTTTATGGTACCTGTACTGTTTAGGTGATGGAGGTCTGCACAATCGAGGTCCCCGTGTGTCCCTGGCACAGTCACCACCCTCAGAGATGGACGCCGAGCCGCTTGATGTTCGACTCCTCCCTGTAAGTGTCACAGCCCTCCTTCTTGGGCTCCCACACAGTTGGCGATTTACTCGGTCGGTTCTGATGACAAGTCACCCTGTCCTGGGTGACTTTATACCTTACATCAGGTGCTTCATGTAGCATGACCATGGGGTGGAAAGAAAGATGTGACTGAGTGGGGTACTGTGTGCAAATGGCATCTGGGATGAGCTGGCATCTCATCCAGGGTTGGTTACAAAGTCTCGCCCAACAGCATCTATCTAGCTGTGAAATGGTAAGGGTGGCTTCAGAAAATGGAAGGAGGTATGGATGGATGGAACTCACTTACACTGCGCTGCCCTCCTGTCTGGTGTCCCCGCTAGTGCCAGCCCATCCTTCAGATGACATGTAGAATTGAGGTCCCTACTCTCTGTGGTCATAAAAGATCCCCAGGTATCCTACTGAGAAGAGCAGGGTGTACCCCGATGTTCTGGGTAAATTGCCCACCACGGCCTGGTCATTCTGGACCCTTAATCAGCCCCTGCCTCTCTCTCTCTCTCTTGCCCCTTTACCATCTAATAACTAATGTGTGGTGAGTGTACTGGTGTAACAATGAGTGCCATTGCATCATCTAGGTGGCTGCTGCACATCGGTGCTGGCTGAAGTGGCTCCCCACTCTCCATGTAAAGCACTTTGAGGACTGAGATAAGTCAAGTCAAGTGGGGGACCATGCACTGGTACAGCACCCACTACACACTCGGGATCCCGATTGGCAAACCCCCAGGCAGACACGCGGTCCAGTCCCACCCTCCGGAAATGACCCTCTATCTGCCGCAGCCAGGTGTTACGTGGGCGACCCCCCCTTGGCCTGGTCCAGCCACTCAGGTCCCCAACAATGAGGGTCCTGCGAGCCGGATCACTCTCGGGGAAACGCACCACATGGCCGTAGTGCCGTAACTGACGCTCCCTCACAATGCAGGTCATGTGCCTCATTCGGGACTCCGTGAGCAACACAAAGTCAAACCAACGGGACCCAAGGATTTTCCGGAGAGACACACATGAAGGAGTCCAGAGATAAGATAAGTGCTATAGAAATGCAATTATTATTCATTATTTAAGGTTGGTTACTGCAGGATCCCCCCAGGATTACTCTGACCCTAAATTGAAAACAGACAACTTCAGAGAGGGGATATGGAAACGAAGCGGCCGATTCCTAATCTAACCTACTGGAACACACATTTCAATGCCACTGTTGGGGTCCCGTTTTACTGGTTCAGCCCATGAACTGTGACGCCAAAACAAGCACTCTGGTGGCTTCTCACAAGGGTGAGGTGGGACGCATCTGCAACACAAGTCCACCTTGATGTGCCCCTCCACACACACACACACACTGCTCAGAGTATACTAAGCCCCTCTGGATCGCTGCCTGCCAGTGTAAAAGTGAAAAGCCATTGTCCGGCTTCTCTCTTTATAAAATGTTCACCATCCTCGGCCTGTGGAAATGAGTCACACCGATACCTGCCCGAATCTGCCAGCAAAAACAAAGCTGTCCTCCAAGAAAGTGCTGAGTAACTGTCATGTGCGGCCTGAGGCTCGTGTCACCGGCACATGACCGAGAACACAGCCAGCCAGCCAGCCAGCCAGCCAGCCAGAGACGCTTGGGGAAATCCCGGTCACATGACAGCCTGGGCTCAAGTTGCAAAACATGTTTTGTCGAGTAATGCTTGAAGATTTCAGGATACTGGATCATCAGTGAAAGAAATGTAGCAGTCAGCTCTCCGGCGTGGTCTCGGTGACTTACCAGGCAGTGCAGATACAGTGCATCCAGAAAGTATTCACAGTGCATCACTATGTCCACATTTTGTTATGTTACAGCCTTATTCCAAAATGGATTAAATTCATTTTTTTCTTCAGAATTCTACACACAACACCCCATAATAACAACGTGAAGAAAGTTTACTTGAGGTTTTTGCAAATTTATTAAAAATAAAAAAACTGAGAAATCCCATGTCCATAAGTATTCACAGCCTTTGCTCAATACTTTGTCGATGCCCCTTTGGCAGCAATTCCAGCCTCAAGTCTTTTTGAATATGATGCCACAAGCTTGGTACACCTATCCTTGGCCAGTTTGGCCCATTCCTCTTTGCAGCACCTCTCAAGCTCCATCAGGTTGGATGGGAAGCGTCGGTGCACAGCCATTTTAAGATCTCTCCAGAGATGTTCAATCGGATTCAAGTCTGGGCTCTGGCTGGGCCACTCAAGGACATTCACAGAGTTGTCCTGAAGCCACTCCTTTGATATCTTGGCTGTGTGCTTAGGGTCGTTGTCCTGCTGAAAGATGAATTGTCGCCCCAGTCTGAGGTCAAGAGCACTCTGGAGCAGGTTTTCATCCAGGATGTCTCTGTACATTGCTGCAGTCATCTTTCCCTTTATCCTGACTAGTCTCCCAGTTCCCCACAGCATGATGCTGCCACCACCATGCTTCACTGTAGGGATGGTAATGGCCTGGTGATGAGCAGTGCCTGGTTTCCTCCAAACGTGATGCCTGGCATTCACACCAAAGAGTTCAATCTTTGTCTCATCAGACCAGAGAATTTTCTTTCTCATGGTCTGAGAGTCCTTCAGGTGCCTTTTGGCAAACTCCAGGCGGGCTGCCATGTGCCTTTTACTAAGGAGTGGCTTCCGTGTGGCCACTCTACCATACAGGCCTGATTGGTGGATTGCTGCAGAGATGGTTGTTCTTCTGGAAGGTTCTCCTCTCTCCACAGAGGACGTCTGGAGCTCTGACAGAGTGACCATCGGGTTCTTGGTCACCTCCCTGACTAAGGTCCTTCTCCCCCGATCGCTCAATTTAGATGGCCAGCCAGCTCTAGGAAGTGTCCTGGTGGCTTTGAACTTCTTCCACTTACGGATGATGGAGGCCACTGTGCTCATTGGGACCTTCAAAGCAGCAGACATTTTTCTGTAACCTTCCCCAGATTTGTGCCTCGAGACAATCCTGTCTCGGAGGTCTACAGACAATTCCTTTGACTTCATGCTTGGTTTGTGCTCTGACATGAACTGTCAACTGTGGGACCTTCTATAGACAGGTGTGTGCCTTTCCAAATCATGTCCAGCCAACTGAATTTACCACAGGTGGACTCCAATGAAGCTGCAGAAACATCTCAAGGATGATCAGGGGAACCAGGATGCACCTGAGCTCAATTTTGAGCTTCATGGAAAAGGCTGTGAATACTTATGGACATGGGATTTCTCAGATATTTTATTTTTAATATATTTGCAAAAACCTCAAGTAAACTTTTTTCACGTTGTTATTATGGGGTGTTGTGTGTAGAATTCTGAGGAAAAAACTGAATTTAATCCATTTTGGAATAAGGCTGTAACATAACAAAATGTGGAAAAAGTGATGAAGCGCTGGGAATATTTTCCGGATGCACTGTACATACCTGTTCAGTTTGGGAAACTGCTTGTGAAAGGTGACCTTAACTGTAGAAGGTGGTCCTCAGGCAACACGACCAGAATCCTAGAAAGAACCATTCAGAGACGCTTCCTGCCTTGCGCCCTATGCTTGCTGGATCATGGATAGTTTAATTATAAAGCACGTGCCAGATAAAGAGCACGTGACCTCGGAGGTTACATGTGCAGGTAAAAGGTGACGATTAACCTTACGTGTATTTCTGTCCAAGAGTTTACATAACCTAAAGCAACGCGAGTGACAGCCAGCCAGTCATTTATAATCAACTCATACGTATGCTACACTGACTGTGGTGTGTGTCTCCAGAGCTGGGCAATCGATTAGGGCAAAGTTACTGAGTGGGCGCTGTCACCCACTGGGTGCCATGTATAAAAGTAAAAGTGTGCATGCTTCGTACACCAAGGGGCACTTGCTCCTTACAGTCCATGGCATATACTGAAGGGGTGCACACTGTGGACACCAAGGGGGTCCCCCGCACAGGTCACCAAACTCTAATAATAGCAGTTACTCACAACGGACAACAATGGGTGACATCCTTCCACTCTGCCTAACACTACAAATGGGCCGTCTGTGTGTTCACCCTGCAATGGACTGGCGCCCTGTCTGGGACTTATTCCTGCATTGTATCTGATCCTTGTTAGGATAGGCTCCAGCTTCCCAGAGGGCCTGCTCAGGATACAGCAAGTTTGGAAAATGATGGATGGACGGACGAATTATCCATCGATTATCAAATGGGGCAAATCGACAGTATTTGTGAGTGCTAAAGCACATTCTTCCAGCAGCATATTATCTTATATTTAAACGTCCACACGTGGAAGTGTGTGTCCGTCCCAGAAGTGTGAGGCTACAGCATGAAGCTCAAAGAGCCGGCAAGGCAGCCCCAAGTTAACGAATCGGAGACAAACTCGCTTAGCCGCTAATACACAGCACATCAGTAAAACGAAACCTCAGAGGAGAGAGAAACTCGGTTAGCCACCGATAGACAAGGGGGCAAGGACGTCCGCAAAACCAAACCGCCGACTCTGCATTTCAGTTTTTTGCCTGACAATTTCAATGGTTTCTAGGAGCACAGGCTTTTTACAGCACAGGCGTACACAGCTAGTTTTATATATCCATCCATCCATCCATCCATCTTCCAAGGCCCCTTCATCCGGGCTGGGTTTGAGAGCGAGCCATGAGAAAAGACAAGCCTAAAAAGGGTTAATAACGAGCATCAAGGCCGGAAATCGAGGTCAAAAAAAAACAAAACCAAAGAAATTGTTACCAAAGATCATCTGAAAGATGGAGGACAAGCCCCTCACACAATGAGTGTATCTGCCCTAACATAATGATGGTGAGCCTGGAGGACAAAATGGCGGACAAAATGGGGCAAAAAAAGTCATCAACCTTCAACACAAGAGAGATAAAGATCACATTGGATATCAGAATCATATTTAAAAAAAATCAGAATAAGGAACCAAATCCTAACACAACGGTCTTCACCAATAAAAACGGGCCGTCTGTGCAAAATGTGTTCAGTGGTGTGGATTTGCAGCTCTATTCTATTATGGTGCTTGTGTTTGGCAGGACATTGTATGTCTGGACAATGGCACCATATAGGAGACCGAATGTCCTCAACATGTCCTCAAGACAGGAGGCTGCCAGTAAGAAGCTGCAGTGGTGATTGGTGTATGTAGGCAATGGCAGCACTCACCTTACCTACGTAGCCCTGACCTGGCCGTCAACCATGAAAAAAATGTTCACTCCATCTTCATGTCCAACTGTGGTGGTCTTCTGCTCCAAACTCCAGCTTTAGTCTCTAGCACCCCAGAAACACCAGGTGCTTCTCAGCCTCTAAAAACACAACCAAAAAACATAGAAAATGGTCAAGTGTCTTGACTCAGGGGTTGAGGTGGGTCTATGCCAGGGATTCCCAAACTCTGTCCCGGGTACCCAACTGTGGCTGCAGGTTTTTGTTCCAACCAGAATCATAATCGACAACAACTGAGAGCGCTGATCAAATTTAATTTCATTTAATTAAAATGTGAATTTCCCCTTGGGATTAATAAAGTATCTATCTATCTATCTATCTATCTATTAGCTGGTCTTCTTTCCCCTCTTCTTATTCTACGTTCAGAAAAGCACCGCAGGCTAATTTTTACATTTTATAAGACATTTATAAATATTTCTATTTTTGCTAGAGATTTCAATGCTTAACTTCCTTTTGTTGATTTCATTCTATTTCCCCCTTTCTCTGCGCAGTTTTCCCCCTTCATTGTGTCTTAATGATGACAATTAAAAACGAGCAGAGCAGACAGCCAGGCAAACAGCACGGAATCATGAAAGACTGCGACTACTTTAGTGTCAGCCCCTCTAATTAGTGAATAATGGAGGAATTAGTAGAATGAAAGTCAAGATGGAAATGTTAAAAAGAAAGAAAGAAACACACACATACACCCACCCCCCCCCCCATATAACTGCTTAGTACATTTTAACCAAACTTAGTTTTCTAATTTCTATATCGTTCCCAAAACACAAAATCTGGGAAATAACAGTTCACTTAATTAGCCCAGGAGCCCTGCAGCCACAGGGGGTCCCCAGCACCGCGTTTGGGAATCCCCAGTCTATGCAGTTCAACTTTCCTCCGGTTATCGCTACACTTGCTGGTTGGGTTTCAGCAGACGTCACTGGCAGTAACGTAGCGTGGGTGTCAGCCGCCCGGGGCGGAGGAAAATTTAGGTATGGTTCAAATTTTTACAAGATATTATTATTATTTATTGTGAAATTTTGCCGCCCCCTAAAAGTGCCGCCCGGGGCGGGCCGCCCCTGCCGCCCCCACTACGCTACGCCACTGGTCACTGGGTCCACTCGGACGTGTTGCTTTCTCCGTCTGCCTCTTCTCCTTTTTCTCTGGACCCTTCCTTACAAGATTGCCTTGGAGAGACTCCTAGATCTTCTGACACGTCCTGTCATGTGCCTGGGTATGACAAACTACATCTGGCCCTGTGAGCGGTCCTCCAACTTGCAGGGACATCATGGGGGTTGGTGGCAGGATTGGCACTTCACACAGCTCTGAGACGACAGACCAGACAGGACGCCGTTCAGCTCTGCTGCCTCGCATTATGAAGGGGATGGGGGGAGCCCTCGGAAGACCCATTCCCAGCAGACTCAAAACCATCAGAGCGCCAATGGGGTCAGGACTGTTGGGGATCAAAACAATTTGAGGTAGTCCATCCTGGGGGGTTGCCAACCAGGATCCCAAACTGTTTCTTCATGTGGTGGGTGTGGCGACACGCGGTACCAGTGTATGCTCCCCAACCTGACCTGACCCAACTATCATGAGAAGGTCTTCACAGTTGCCTGATTGTTACTGAGTGATGACTTGGACTCGTTGTTAGTGACACAGTTGAAGTATAAAATTCCCCAGAACACCTCTGTAGCACCTCATCTCCACCCCTTGGATTTTTCGCTGTAGTTCAGCTGTCAAGGTCCAGGATTCACATGGATATAAAATAATAATCTCAAGCCAGGGCTGCTTTTACCTACACAGTGCTTGATAGGACTTCATTTTTTGAGTACCCCTTCACTGATGATAGAACCCCGGAAATTGAACTGGTTCATGCTCTTCAACTCATGACCATGAGCTGTGATTTGCATTGTGATCGATTTTCTACTGTCCACCATCAACTTCAGCTTTGATCTCCATGCCATATTTTGATGCTGCTAACAACATGGAGCTGTGAAAACACGATAAATATAATGATAACAATTCCACAATCAGACTAACAATGTTCAAAGGAAAAAACAAAATGTATGCAGAGATAATTTTATGAATTCTGTCCACCTAACCTTAACCCTAACCCTAAAAACCCCAAAATCATAACAAGCAGTAGCAGCAGTTGTCGACATGTGAAGGTCGTCTGTGGCCTTATCTTACATTTCATTTTGCATTTTTTGGTATCCCTCTAGGGCACAGGTGTCGAACTCTGGTCCTGGAGGGCCACAGTGGCTGCAGGTATTCATTCTAACCATCTTCTTCATTAGTGACCAGTTTTTTGCTGCTAATTAACTTCTTTTGCCTCAGCCCCTTTGTTGTTTCTTTTTCCTTAATTAGCAGCAGAACAATAATGAGACACAAAACGAGCCGCACACACGACCGGCTATCCACAATATCTGAAAATTAAGAAAGGTGAAGGTCTCAGTAAGGCTGATCTCTCAGATCACCCAAACATTTTGATGGTGTTCTTAAAAGAAACAGAAAAGTCAACAGATTTGGAAATGTCTGCTGTGGCAGAATGAGAGCAGCAACAAGCCATGGAATTAAAGAAGGAGTTTAATTAACAGCAAGAATCAGCTTCTCATTAAGAAACTGGCTGGAGTGAAATTGGTTGGAGTTTGAAGCCCCAGTTTAGCTGGTCATCTGTTGGCTCGTTTCACATCTCATTTCTGCTTGGCTGTCATTTAATGAAGAAATGAATCAAGTCAGAGCACTGAATCCTGAAAAACAGGGGGCTATTAAAACAAACGGCAAAGGAGTTAATTAGCAGTGAAAACTGGTCACTGAATAGGAAAAAGGTTAGAATGAAAACCTGCAGCCACTGCAGCCCACCAGGCCCGGAGTTCAACACCCCTGCAGAGTCTAGGAGCTTGGGGATAGGCTCAATTTAACGACGTACATACTTCTTTTTCATTTTTACTTTCATTATGAAGGCACTCGTTTTTCAACTAAATTATGTTTTTGTTATTCCCACTCCTCCATTTTGTCTTTTACAGATACCACCATTTTAGGACTTGGGTGGTCTTTTTATTGTTTGAAATGGCTCTTGTTGCCACCATGTGACAATTAAAAGTCGCGACACACGTGATGTCATCAGGCTGCCGGTATAAAAGGTCAGCACTGAGGAATTCAAAGCAAAATTCTAAGTTTGTGTGAGCCGAATTTAAAGGTGTACAGCCAAGATGTATGTTGATGAATTCTGGACGAAGAACTTTAGATGGCTGCCCAACCGAATGTCCTTTTGGTTATCGATGTTTGGCCTGGTTTACAGTTACATATTTATTACTGACAAAACATTAAAATTCTTTGAGTTTCTTTGGGGTTTTCTCTCTACTTTGGACTCTTCTTTGTTTCTCGCAACTCCTGATCCTAAGAAGAAACTCAGTTCTCAGCCATTTTCCATCTGTGGCATTACAGTCTTTGTTTCCGACTAGACTGGAAACATTATTTACAGGACAGGCCTGTAGTGCCAGGGAGGATATTGGATGAGTTTGTAAATAGTAGAAGTCAGGGCTCAATCCTTGGGTCCTTTGGGTCCTTCTGCCACAGTTTCAGTTTCTACTTATGACGTCATTGTGAACTACTGTCTGTTTTTGACAATGTCAGCCTTATGATATCATTTCTGTTCATCAGCTCTGGGGTTTGACCTTCAGTCTGATTTTTGTCAACACCCACGCCTGCTCCAGCTGTTTACTATTTTTAGATTCTGGCCGCTGAAATCAGCTTTTGTCTAAGACTATGGTTTCTCAGCTAGAAGTTCCATCGATTCCAGTGCTGCAAGCCACCAGTCTTCACACATAGCCCTGGAGGGGCCAAACAGAAAACAGAAATCTGGCCACAACAAGAGCCAGCGTCAGCTTGGCCAAAGTACAAACACCACAAGTTTCTCAGGGGACTGGCCAGAAATCCCAGTAACAATTCAGAGAAGAGGACAAGAGCACATTGAGAAGACAAGAGGATGGGAAACCATGAATTCCAAAATGGTCCTAAAGCTTGAATGTTACTGATTTAATAAAGATCATAAGCAGAGCAGTAACCGAGATAATTAAGGCAAGTGTTTTTCCCCCAAAAGAGAGCAGGCCTCTATACAAAAAGAGGACAACCAACCGAAAATAAACAACTCATTGAAATTATTCAAAGAAGAAAAGGCCAAATATACAAAGAAAGAAGAGCCAAAAATCCGCATTATGCAAAGATGGTTTTATTAAAAAACAATTTGATTATTTCCTAGTGATTTTTCTCCAAACCCTGTCCTTGGGTGCATAATTTCCATCAACGTGTTCAGAATAACACCGACAGAGGACCGACCAAACCTGACCGGCTCCCTCCTGCTCCGTTACACTCGATCCACTTCTCCATGGACTGCAATGTGTGGACCCTGCATGAGCTCCCCTCCATTTTGTCCAGTTATTAAAATCGGTTCCTTCCCTGAAAGCGAGGGACTTTTTCTGGTCCTTTTCCTCATCTTCACTGGAAATCCACTTCCTGGATTCAGGTCACACCCCCTGGGCCAACACCAGATATGTTTTTACCTGTTTGACCTTTCATTTCCTGGAATGTGAGTGACATTAAGCTCACACAGTGTGTCACTTTAATTGCTAGATGTTCAGTGAACAATAGTGACATTTTCAGACCACTCTTTATTGCTTTCCTTTGTCTCCCAAGTATTTAACTGGAAGCTTTCAATGTTCTTATAAACAGCTTGGTTCCGTCTTATATTTACATAAGGAAATCTTGGTATTTTCTAGCGCCGTGTCACTTTCGGTGCTAAAGTTATTCAGAGTTAAACTGTAATGAGACTCAAGTGAGCAAACCGGTTAGAAGTTAGGACATTAGAGCAATCATGATGAGAACAGGCCATTTAGGCCCGATTCATCTAATTTCTCCAAAATGACTCTGAGTAGAAATTTGAAAGTCCTATCATCCACTCTAGTACTTGTCACTTATTCCAGGCGTCTTGGGTTTTCTGTGTGAAGAAAAACATTGCAATTATTGTGCAAAATTAGCCCTTAAAATTTTCCAACTGGACCTGGGTTCGCTTCCCGGGTCCTCCCTGCGTGGAGTTTGCATGTTCTCCCCGTGTCTGCGTGGGTTTCCTTCAGGCGCTCCGGTTTCCTCCCACAGTCCAAAGACATGCAGGTTAGGTGGACTGGCGATTCTAAATTGGCCCTAGTGTGTGCTTGGTGTGTTTGTGTGTGTCCTGTGGTGGGTTGGCACCCTGCCCGGGATTGGTTCCTGTCTTGTGCCCTGTGTTGGCTGGGATTGGCTCCAGCAGACCCCCATGACCCTGTGTTCGGATTCAGCGGGTTGGATAATGGATGGATGTTTTCAACTGTGTCCCCCAAGTTTATGTTAAATAATTAAAGTGACACCTGGATCTGCTCTACTAATCCCTTTCATGATTTTAAACATTTTAGTCACGTCACCTCTTAGGCCATCTCCACACTACTGGGTTTTCATTTAAAACACAGACATTAATTAATCTCCATTTTTGCCTTTTGTCCACACTACCCCAGCATTTGTATGTCCCAAAAACGGAGACTTTTCAAAACGCTCTCCAGAGTTGTATATTCCTGAAAACAATGGCTCAACGTTGCATTGTGAAAACAGACTTTTGAAAAATGCAGACTCTAATCACGTTCCGATTGGTTCGTGCAAATTACGTGTTCTCAGCCATATTGTTCGCCTTGTAGTCGTGCGTCACTCTCAATAACAATTCCACCTCATCATCGGTCCAAATAAAATGTTAGTTTTTTCGTATTCTGTCATTGTTTTTTCTGTGTGTGTAAATGGATGCTGCAAATGAACGTTTAACATGGAGGACCCTTCATCATCCGGTTTCCGACGTGTCCAGCGTAGGTGAATGGTATAGAAAAATGTATTCTTAAAATTGGTAATCTCTACGTATTAGAATAGTATTATAAGCATATGAGAGAAGGAGACGCTATATTTTACTAAGCATTTAGATGTAAGAGTTAAAATTAAAAAGACTTATCCTGACATATTTTTATTGTTCTGTATGAGCGAGAAACCAATAGTTCATTACAGCAAATGTTAGACTGGAGAAGGATGGGCCCCTCGCTTAGAGAGGGAATGTGAACTCTTTGGCTGTAAATAAAGATAGCAAGCACCAAGCTGGTAGGGAGTAAGGATAGGCCTCGTCAAACAGAAATGATGGACAGAGGGGGGTTTGACACCCCCTTGTGTAAGAAATTAATTAGAGGCAAGATTAGAGCCATGAAATGTTTGGACTCAGATGAGGAGGAATAATGGCTTGTATGAGAACAATTGTCATAAATGTAAGAGATACCTGTGCCTGCTCACTCCTGAGTCTGTATGTGCGCCGTACCATAAAATCTCGATTCTGCCGCCTGTCCTGAGACTCCAAGTGCCTTCTTTGCGGCTGAGGATGCCCGTGCTGCCTAATCTGCTTCGACAATGGCTACATCATGTGCGTTTTTGGTTGTTTTTGTGTGGGTGGAGATACTTTCGTAAACAGTGTGAAAACACCGGCGTGGACGGAGATCGTTTATGTCTAAAAACTGTTATTATATAAAAACGTAGTAGTGTGGACATAGGATTAATCTCAGTGTGCTAAAGCTAACAAGGTTCAGGCTCTTTCAAACCTTGCTTATAGTTCAGACCTCACAATCCTGAATAGTCTCCAACTGTACCGCAACCCTGCCCTAGATAAGCGGGCTAGGAAGATGGATGGACTTCTTCATCACTTCTGCGTTCTTTTTTGTGATACAGTGACGAAAACTACACCTGAAACTCTAAGTGAGGCCTCACCAGTGTGTTAAGCCTTACAAAGTCTTCCAATGCTGTGCCTTATGGGTGTTTTATGACCCGATTCTGTGTGTCGGATTTGTCTCCCCAAGCCTCATTTATATTTATTGGCCATCTTAACCTGCAGTGCCGATGATCCAAAGCCATAGAAAAGATGGCAATTAGAATATTCTTATGGGTTGTGATGCAGCAGAAAATCAATGGTTGCTTGAAACCGAAACAAAAGACATGACAAGGTAAGTTTTTCTAAAGAATTATTGGGTGTTACTTTTTATTAATTATGGAGAAAAATTTAGAAAGTTTCATCTTAAACAAGAAATTCAGAATGCTTTTACTGATTTCAAACACAAAACCAGGTCAGATCTGACCAAAGGACATTGTAAGAGTTAAATAGCATCAGTGTTGCCCCTCTTGATTTGTACTGCACTCCAGGGGAGCGTTATAACCCAGCATCCTATGACACTGGTGCTACATGATTAATGTCGTCATAAATGTATTTTGTGCTGAGTCCCGTCTTTCATTGCATTTGTTCTGTTTATATGGTGTGTATGTAAATACGCTCCCCTGCAAACAATGGGGTGGGGGGGGGGGGGGGTAACACTGTGGAACCGTGGCCCCTCACGATAATTGGTCCTGTCAATTCCATCACCTGCATGTGATCATTCGTTATTTAAATGGAAGGACAGAAAGAAAAAAAATCTCATTCTACTAGACGGCCATGTGATTACAGAGACGGGAGGAAGCGCCGCTTCAGATCATTCACACCTTTGTCTACCTGCCACTCTCAACGCCCGACAACATCTTTGCACCGCAAAACCCCGGGGTTCTGGATTACGCCGCATACTGAGGATAAGCACGGTGAGACTGTTTCTTGTTGTTTGGGGACAGGAGCAGGCCATCACTTTCATCTGTGTAATTTCCGTAGGACTATATTCCCAGCTGAACCAGGTTCACAAACATTATCCATTTTCCGTTAAACCTTGTCAAACACGTGCGCATGGGGAACAGCTGAAGGGCCTAGTCACTTGTAGTTCTACGCCAGGCCAGGGGGCGGCGGAGTGTACTGACTATCTCTCTCAGTCCCTTGCAGACCTTTCCCGGGAAATCCCGCCTCTTGCCGGCCCCATGGATGACGTCACTTCCGACCACGAGGACGCCACTCCCATGATGTCATTTCCTTTCCAGGCCTTTAAAACTGCCATCTTGCCTCAGTAAAGTCAGTTCTGTTCTGGACTCTGAACCCTTCACATCTTGTACAAAAAACGAGCAGTTTTGCAGCCGAGCATATTATACGGGTGGCTGCCCCAAACCTTTGTGATGTCTCGGACTCATTCTTCTGACAACCTTCTGGACTTTTATGTGCGTTTCGTGCTCTCTGTGTGTCTTAGCGAGTTCGTGTTCAGCGTGGAGTCAAGAGTGCGTTTGTATTGGATATTAACTTTGGGCTGCACGTTTTCTGTTTATTATTACTTTCCGCCGGACACTTTTGGGGTTGAATGTTATGTTGGGGTTGGTTGGGGTATCATATATACATATATTGTTGTTTGGTGTTTGTTCATTTATTTCTTTATCAATATATACTCACTTTATTATTTTACATGCTGTTTGTTTTTTGGCTTATTTTTGATTGTCAATTGGAGGAAGTTTATTTGGAACAAGTACGGCTTGTCGGGTCTAACGTCTGTAACTTGCCAGGCCACGAGTCTTGGTGGTGTAGTCGCCGGTTTCGGAGAGCAAGTCGGCCGTTACAACCTTAACCTCCGCTACACGCCACCTGGGTGTGGACCGTGACCAGTCCACCGTGACTCCCTGGCCCATCTACCATTCAAATTTTCAGACCTCCCATCATCCATTCAAACCTTGTTACTTCCTGCATGTAACTCTTTACATTTCTTACCATTAAGTGTCATCATCCACAAATCTGCCTACAGCTGTATTCTGCCCAGATTCCTGAGTAATGATTCAACGGATTCTCACTTCCCTGTCATTCCACCTACTTTGGTGTCATCATCAAACTTTACCAGCGTGTTCTTTCTATTTTACTCAAGATCATTTACTGTATAAACGCTGCAGCAACACCCGCACTGACCCAGGAAGGAGGCTATTTTTAACATTATCTTATTCTTTAAAAAGCGCCCCTCCCTCTAACCCTTTGTTCCTGGTGTTAAAAGTACAACTTCAGCCAAAAAGGATCATTTTACATATGCTTTATATTTTTTTTTTGACCTGCAGAGAAAAAACTTTGAATTTCGTTTTCCTGGAGAAATAACACGTCTGTTAGTCTTTGAGCACTGCTACCATTTTCTGGCCCTTCCTGTGCAACACGGGTGTCAAACTCTGGTCCTGGAGGGTGGCAGTGGCTGCCATCTTCTTAATTAGTGACCGGTTTATGCTGCTAATTAAGTCCTTTTCTCTTAGTTTTAATTAACGTGACTCCGCCCCCTTCGTTGTTTCTTTTTCCTTAATTAGCAGCCAAACAATAACGAGACACAAAACGAGCCGCCACATGACCAGCTCCCCTGTGCCCATCACACAATCTGTGGAAATAAAGAAAGGTGAAGGACTCTGTAAGGTTGATCTCACAGGTCACCAAAACCTTTTGACGGTGTTTTATGAGAAACAGAACATCAACAGTTTTGGAAATGTCTGCTGTGGCAGAACGAGAGCAGCAACAAGCCAGGGAATGAAATAACGAGCTTCATTAACAGCAAGAATTGGCTTCTCATTAAGAAACTAATTGGACGGAATTTGGTTGGAGTTTGACGCCCCGATTTAGCTGGTCATCCGTTGGCTCGTTTCACGTCTCATTTCTGTTTGGCTGTCATTTAATGAAGAAACGAATCAATTCAGAGGACTGAATCCTTAAAAACAGGGAAGGGAAAAGGAGTTAATTAGCAGCAAAAACTGGTCATTGATTAGGAAAAGGGCGAGAATGAAAACCTGCAGCCACTGCAGCCCACCAGGACCAGAGTTTGACACCCCTGCTCTACAACATTCCCCCCAAATGAAAACTTTTCAAGTTCAAGTCCAAAATGGCACCACTAGCTCTGAAGGCCCAATGCTGACCCACACAACACCTCATACACTTTATGGAAATGGGCGAGTATGCTGTAAATGTTGTCAGCAAGCAGCAGGTGGCATAGTCATTCAGTTAATGCTCGTCTACGAGTATTAGAAGACCGTCAATAATTAGGAGATGCAAACGTGTGGCTAAACATAAAGGAGGCGTCAACAGACAAGACACGAGAACGAACCAGAGAATCGAACCTCGAGAACACAAAAACCGAAATGATACCCAGCACTTGGCCTCCTTCCTCAGTCTTTGTTCATTTACCCAGCTGAGGGACACTGAAACATGGGAATGCCATCGTAGTTAAACAGTCACAGCCTGTGAAGTGAAGAACGTGAGGACTTCAGTCATGTGACTCATCTCACATGTCACATAAACAAAGATGAACGATAACAAAATATTACCTAAAATAATTTTAAAAGCTTAGAAATCTCATAAAGTAAAATATTCTTATCACCATGCACCATCATGACAACTAATCGATCAAACTAACTCGTGTCGTGCCAAGCAGATTTCACACTGATATGGAGGTGAACTCGTCCACTCAGTCACACCAACTAAACTCTCTGCTACAGCAAACAGCCCGCAGAAAGGTTCATAAATCTTCCTAAACGACCCAGCATTCAGCCGCCTCGTCTCAATCCTCGTGGACTTTCAATGCAGGCAAAGAAATTCATGAGCAACAAGAAATGGCTCATCCCGCCGTGTCAGCCCTCAGCATTGAAGGGGAGAGAAGGCGGCCGTAACAAAGGCAGAGTGAGTCGTCTTCACGGCATTCCCGGATAATGAGAGAGTATTGATCCAAGCACGGCAGAGAGGAAACCGAGTGCTTTTACTTGATCTTGTCAGTTCATATTTCAGTCAGGGAGTCCGATCACACCAGTCAGTGGAGCGGTGACGTCACGGCCAGAGTGCCGTGTGATTGGAGGACAGGGCGGAGGTGACATGGTGACATGGACTCGGGAGATGTGCTGTGGGTGATGCACTAAGACTTTTACTGTACGTCCATTTGAATTACTGGATCAATTAAATAAGACGCTCGTGGGGTCCCATAAAGAGTTACAGTATGTCACACTAAGTGAATCATTCTGGGTGCTGGTAAGATAACGTGAGCCATTTCTACGAAAGGAGGCTTTAAGATCTTGTAAGTGTAAGCAGAAATGCTTTGACTCAGAGCTCAACATAAAGTCTCTCTTGAGTTTTATTCATCACTCCACTTGAAGAGACGGATGGTGGCATCGGCTTTAGGAGTGACCACACAACAGCTGCCACGACTCCTAGTTGAGGGTCCAAGTCTAAGGGGGCAGTAGTGCTGCCATCTGTGGGACCCTCATATCATTCATATTCAATAAAACGCCCAGAGCCTGACCTTGGTTTGCAGCTCCTCAGATATTTCAAGTGCTCGCTGCTCCTCCATAACGCCACACTCTACGTGTTGAAATCAGGTTTTTATCTCAGAGTGCCAGCGGGTGCCTTTTTCCACCACAGAGAAACTGAAATTTCCTGATGGGATTGCACCACACGCTGGCACATGTAGCCCTGGCAGGAAGGCTGAGGTGCAGCTGAGGTCTTTCACGTGGGCTTTCAAAGACCAGGAAATGTCAGACGAGAAAAGGAGAACAGAACGAAACGGAGACATTTAACAAGTGCCAGAGGCGCAAAAAAGCAGGAAAGAAAAACAAGAATGAATGAAGCTGCCATTCTGCTCCCCGTCCCCACTTCTCTGGCAGTCCATTTCTGACCGAGTCCCAGTTTCCTTCTGCTGAGACGCCAACCTAAAATGAACTGGTGGATCCTGCACCCCGATTTCAGGGTCTTCAATAAATTCCTTTGACTGACAGGCCGAGGTCTTGACTTTATTGCCCCCCTGTTGCCCCAAAGTATTAGTCACGATGGGCAGAAATGGTGAATGTGACCTCAGCTACAAAGGTGTCCATAGAGGCCCATTATGATGAAATCCTGGTTGTGACCCTTCAGATAAAAGACAACTCACTGCCATCTAGTGATAGAAGACCCCCCTTAACTCACCAAGTTAGGTCTGCGGATAGGCAATCAGTGCGGGTTTTAGTGTCCGAATAACTGAAAACACAGGAGGTGGGCTTTAATTGCAGGTGGGGGTGCTACTGGCCACTAAAACAGCTCATTCATCATTACACATGTATAGTTATTGTCATGTTTCATGTGCAAGGTGGTGCCCTTTGTTATCTCTCTAAAAATACGGAGCTGGGAGTGGTGGTTCTGAGGCTAGGGATCTGCACTGGCAATCGGAAGGTTGCCGGTTCGAATCCCGTAAATGCCAAAAAGGGACTCTGCTCTGTTGGGCCCTTAAGCAAGGCCCTTAACCTGCAATTGCTAAGTGTTTTGAGTAGTGAGAAAAGCGCTATATAAATGCAAAAAATTATTATTAATTATTATTACTGTCCCCTAGCGGCTTCCCACTCAATCCACATGCAGGGAATCTTCCTTTTCTTCTTGAGAGGCAAATCTCCCCTTTAGTGTGGCCAGGTCCCCCTTGATGGCACATGTTCCCCAGTCTGTCTTTTTCTTCCATTAAAGGTTTATGTGCCCTGCAGATTATGTACAGCGGCACAGCCAGCAGACCAGTACATAACAAGTGTGAGAGTGGGCACGAGTCAGATAGCCAGCCGCCCACCTATCTTTGTGACATTATTCTGGAGTTGAACCCTCAGTAAATCCACTGAGCTCCTTAAGGTTCTCGTGTGCCATCTGTGCCTTGGCAGAGTGCCTTTCATATCTAGTTAGCTGTCAATGATAAGTGCCTTTCACATCTATTAAACTATGCATCTATTATATAGTGCCTTACATATCTGTTTTTGTATAGAGCCTTTAAGATCTATTTATGTAAATTATTTACTGCATTTCCTACCATTCCACTTCTATATAGTGCTTTCAAAAATCAGTCAGTCACATGGTGCCTTTCATATCTGTCAGTGATTTTCACAAGTCTGTGTGTTACTGTAGGCAGCACCTTTCAGATCAGGGTACGTGTAAATGATAGAGTGCCTTTCATTTCTATAGATCCATTATGGAGTGCCTTTAAAATCATTGTAGGTCACATACCGCCTTTCCAAAGTCCGTCAAATCTATATGTTAAATATATAGACTGTCTTTTATATCTGTTATATAGTGCCTTTCACATTCATCCATCCATCATGTACTGCCTTTCACATCTATTACAGAACGTCTTTCATTGATATTACAACACAGGGCCTTTCATGTCCTTCCATAACATACTGCCTTTTACATCTCTTATACAGCATCTGCTTAAATCTCAAATACATATTAGAAGAATAGGGATGTTCTGAGACTTTTGACCAATAGTGTATCTATCTGTCTATCATATGGTGCCTTTCACACATATCCATCTATCTATAATGGTGGACTTCCAGCCACGACTGCTCATCTTGTCTCATCACTTGTTGTAATTAAACTGCACACCCTGCTTCCTCTTGCATGTCTGTTGCTCTTCACTTCAATGTGCAGCGTCTTTCTTATCCAGATGAGGGGTGTGGCTCTCTCAGTCTCCACCTTCCAGTTTTTTTTTCCCAGATTAGGGGTGTGGCTCTCTTAGTCTCCGCCTTCCAGTTTTTCTTCTCCAGATGAGGGGTGTGGCTCTCTTAGTCTCCGCCTTCAGTTTTTTTTTCCCAGATTAGGGGTGTGGCTCTCTTAGTCTCCGCCTTCCAGTTTTTCTTCTCCAGATAAGGGGTGTGGCTCTCTTAGTCCCCACCTTCCAGTTTTTTTTTCCCAGATTAGGGGTGTGGCTCTCTTAGTTTCCTCCTTCCAGTTTTTCTTTTCCAGATGTGGGGTGTGGCTCTCTTAGTCTCCGCCTTCCTGTTTTCTTCTCCAGATAAGGGGTGTGGCTCTCTTAGTCCCCACCTTCCAGTTTTGCTTCTCCAGATGAGGGGTGTGGCTCTCTTAGTCTCCGCCTTCCAGTTTTCGGTGACAGTGACGCTGGGTTTCCGTGTTCCTGTGCTCTTTTCTTGTGGGTGAAGCACAGGATGAATTTTTATTTTTTTGTTGGAGCTACCTATGCTTTATTGCACAACCAAACCAAAATTCATTACGTACGACCTCTCCAACACGTGTCTAACAAACGTTATTATGAATCAAAGAGCAGGTAAAAGAAAGTTCTAGAAGTGGAGCCCCAGACTACCCCTGACAGCGGACACTGGCCAGGACCACTAATTGTGATGCCCTGTGACATTAAAGCCCACCAGCACAGCCAGCTGTTGCCTTGATGCGTTTTCACCCAGTGATGTCCACTTGTCAGTCACTCCGGCCCATGTGACCTGACACTTCAGCAGACAATGTGTTGGCGCCATTCCCAGTTTTGGACTCAAGGCGCATGGGGGAGGGGTGTTGGGCTCATCATACGGGTTGCTATGACGACCAGCCTGACACACAAAAACAAGTGTGCTTCTAGACACGGCCAGCGGGCACAAGAGAATAGGCAGCAGGCCCGTTTAACTTTTAACCATTTTAAAAATAGCGCTGACCCCGAGGCACCAATGACTCCATGCTAACTAGTAACATATAAAGGAAGCATTATGAGTGCTGGCATGCCGATGCCATCGAGTGTGCCCGAGTAAACATCTGCTGAGTCACAGCAGCTATTCTTAGACCACAAATGACTTCACCTACTTTTGTATAAGCCCCCGCGTCAGACGGCCAACTAAGATAGACAGGATTGTGAGTTATGTAAAAAGAAGTGAGGCGACTTGCGAAACGTGTCAGTCACATGAGCGGCAGGGCGGAAGTGGGGGAAAGGCGCCTGGCACGGGCCACCCACTGGTCCTGATGACTTGACCTTCCATGGTCAGTTGCTTACGCAAAACTTCAAGCAGAACGGCTCCTTTGTTCGCACAGACTGCTTGTCAAAGGCGCCCATTTGAAATGGACCCTGGAAGACACAGCTGTGCCACTGGGCATCTGGGCAACAAGTTTTAATACTTACAAGTCTGTTATTACCCGATTGTTTGGGTTTTGGTCTGTTTACGTTGACTCATGGATGGTCACTTGTGTCTCAGGTGGGCTTCTAAATAAAATTATGATGTCCGCATGGGTTTCTTCCCACTGTCCAAAGACGTGCCGGTTAGGTGACTTGGCATTGTGTCCGTGCGTTTGCCCGATGATAGACTGGCAATCAAGCCCTGGGGTTGTTCCTGCTGTGCATCCTGTGCTTGCTGGGATAAGGTGGCACTGCCCAGGATAAGCAAGCTAAGGAGATGGATGGCTGGATGGACCGATTATTGGTATCTCAGCAGTACACTGGCAGGACCAGGGGGCACCAACATAAAAAGATGAGAGGACAACAGAAACTTTAAGTAAGAAACAAACAGAAAATAATAAAACACAATACACTTAAAGAAAAATAATTTACACAAGTAATTGATAGAAATAAATCTCTCTATTATAAAAGAAAATCTTGAGACGAGACGAGACTAATTGTCAAGAGATCTCCACCATTTCCGGTTCATGTCCCACGCCCGCGGTCCTCTCACCTCTCATTGGTGTGAATGCTTTTGTCAGACTCCATTCCTGCTCTCTCATCTCTTAGAAAGTTTTACGTATTCCTCACTTGATGTTCCCAATTAAAGAAGACCTATTATGTCCAAATCTTATTGATGAATTTCATCCTGAAGGGTTATCAACAGAAGAAGTGAGTACACGGGCAATCCTAGCACCGAGAAATGATGAAGTCAAACGAGTTGACGTGAAAATCGTCGATGGGTTACACAGCAAATCCGTGAAATGCGTATCAATAGACTCTGCTGAGACAGTTGGTGGTGATGGTGCAGAAGATCAACTTACAATATCACGAAGAATATCTACAACCGTTAACACCGTCGGGTCTCCAACGGCCGAGTTACTGTAGAATGAAGGACGTATCGTAATGTAATTGCGTGATTTATGTCTGAGTGATGGGCTGTGCAATAGGACAAGATTAGTTATACTGAAAATTGGGCAAACAATTCTGACAGGTCAAATTTTAACAGCTGACAAGAAAGGTAATGAAGTCCATCTAACATGAGACACCAAAGGAGATCTCGATATGCCATTCGTATTTAAACGTTTACAGTTTCCCATTACGATAGCTTTTGCAAAGACAATTAACAAATCACAGGGACAAACATTCCAAAAAGTCGATTTATTTATTAGAGAGAAAGAAACAAAATTCTCTCACAGGCAGTTATACGTTGTGTTGTCACGATGAAAGTCCAAACACCAAATCAAAATTCAATGCGATATCGACAGAAAGTTAAAAAGTATGTGAGTGTTCATTTCAAAGCTAAACAGAACAAAATTGTATTACACAACGAATAACTAACGCCACATGAAACTTCGTTTTCTTTCAAATTGTTACCTTTTACTATTTTTTTACTACAGTTAATTACCTGCTGTAATGTCAGATAGTTAGGTCTGTTATGCATATGCGACAATTCCCATGAAAATAACAATCTGTTTAAACTGTACATCCGCTTCCCCACACCCGAGTGGCAGAGCCGTGAAGTGGCTAGCATGCAGTGCCCGCCCGGAGGTTGGCAAGTGAAGACAGCAGAGGGCAGAGCCCCCTAGTACTTCAATGAAAGAAACAAAGCAATTTACTAAGACATAGAAACTCAACAAAACGAACGGCAGGGCAGGATCCTCCGCCTAACTAACCAGGACAGACGCCATTGCCATTCACGAGATTCTCGCAGCCCACAATGCCAGAGTTATCAGTTGCTCTCCTAGCTTTGGGACTTCTTCATAGGTTTGTCAGTGTGGGGTTCAGAACTTCTGGCTTCTGTCTACTTGCCTGCCCCTTTCCGTTGAGGTGTCCTTGTGTTTTAGTCGTTTCTTTGTGTCGATGTCACAGGCCTTCCACCCTCACCGGGACGTTACCTCAAGTTTAAGGTGCACACGTCAGCATGTGACGCCACGATGGCCACCTTACGTAAAGATGAGCCTCACGTTAGCTGCTGTTCTGCACACAGTCACAAGTCCAATCCTGGGTGCCGATATTCGGCCTCTGCATCTGCACAGACAGATATTCTGATGCTGAAACTCTTTTATTAGCACGTCTTTGGTGATTTTTCTGGTGTAAAGACCTCCCTTTGAGAAGTCACTCCTCTTGAGTGACGTGCACAACAGCTGTGACAATCTGGGCGTCAACAACAGCCATGCTAAACAAATCCACTTGCTTCAAAACGCTAAACTTTGCCCGCATTCACCACCCACCGGTGCGGACAATGAGGCAGATTTCTACAGAGGATCCATAAAGCCATTCATTTCCTTGGTGGGATACTGGTGTAGTCTGGGCCAATGAAGGTCATACTGGCACGTCTCCTCAGAAGAGCCGACGAAAATACAACGTAAATCTCAAGCCGTGGGCGGGTCGCCTTATTATTTATAATGGAATTGGGTCTTGGTGATGAGTCGCCATCACACTCGAGTCACTAAGGGGGATAACCACACACAAACCCTTCACCAACGCCCCTCATAACACTCGCACTCGAATCATCAAACTAACAGGGACAAAAGTGGGGCGCAACACCTAAAAGGTTGAGAAATGCTGATGTAAATCATTAAATAAAGAAGTTCGCTCGCTTTACAATCACATACAAGACACACAGACGTCTTTTCTTTTTTTAAGAATTCGTTCCTTTGACCACAACTTTACGCAATCCAACCTCAGGCGTTGTTTGCATGTTCTCCCCGTGCCCAGGCTGCTGCGGCTGCTGTTGTTTTTCTGGCTCATCGCATTTCCCCTCTCAAGTTCCTGATGATTTGCAAGTCAGTGTAAGTGAGGGGCATTCACAGAGCGGGCACAGCTGTTGACTGGCACCTTTTCCAGGGTGGGTTCCTGCTGTGTGTCCACTGTTGCCGAGATTGGCTCCTGCAGCCCCATTAAATGCTATCACCCGACATTATAGTAAATTTATGAATCATACATTTTATATCGCATGTTCTTGTCACTCGTGTTAAACGGATGTTTTTTATAAAACTCAATGAATCATTTTTATTACCATATTATTATTATTTTCATTACCATAGAGAGCCTTTTCTCAGCCCATACATGCGTGAGTTTTGAATATTAAGCATTCTATTAATTTAACCTTTTTCTGTAGCTTGATGACAGCAGGATAATAGAAATATAATGCATGTCTCTCCGGGCCTCAACTTCACGTGGTGCCCTTCAACAGCCAACGCCATCCCCAGATGCTTTACAACTACACCGTGAAAGTGCTCACTTCTTTCTTTTCTGCAAGGTGGCGCACCGATGGGTTAAGTGGGTCACTCAGAAGTCAGGGACCCGCATCATTGAGGTTGAGTGTCCTGTACCTCAAATGCCAAGTCGTTTTACTAAACCTCTGTACCTGTAAAGTGCCTGGGAGTGGAGTCCACTACAAAAAGGCGCTATATAAAGTAAAGGCTTGTTGTGTGAGTGGATCACAGCGTGGAATGGACCATAAATGGGACTACCAGTCACACACCGTGGCTCTCGCTCCTTCTCCTCTTCTGCGGGTATTGGTTCTTGTGTGATTTGGAGCTATACAAAAATAAATTGTATTGTATCTAAATATTTAATCCTGTCAATGCCCTGTGGGCAGTAGGTGGCACTCCAGGATACTGTATGGACCATGACCCCCACCAGAGCCCTGCCACGTCACCAAGCACAGACTGTAAAGCTCCCAATGACGGTGCCACCTTCCATCTCTCCTCTTCAGTGTCATTTCTGATGTTCACTCGTGCCACGTGCAGCCTGCCGTCCTCTCAGAGCTCCCTGGGCACGTGTGTGACACAAGTGTGGCAGAATGTAAAGAATGCCCCTCTGGCCTGTTTGATAAGGTGTGACTGAGAAAGAAACTGAAAAGAAGTCGGCCAACCAGCATGAGACACCACAGCGCATGGCCAAGCCAACCTGTGTTTGAGAGCTGATCGTGGTCATCTGTGTTGATATAGCGCCTTTCAATGGCAAACACTACCCCCCCCCACCCCAAGGCCATTTAAAGTAACACAGAAACAGTAAACAATGCTGTGTTAAATGAATGCGAGGAGCAGTATGGGGACACACAGAAAACCGAAACTAAAACCTCGTTCAGACTGCTGAGAAATGGAAACGCGATGAGTCGACACATTGGGGATTTTGTAGGATTTGAATCATCATAAAGAGTTGTATTTATATACAGTAGGGCCTGTCTGGGGTCATCACAGGGTGTGTGTGTGTGTGTGTGTGCGAGAACCTCTGTGCTTTCTATAGCAAACACCAGGCCAAGACACTTTATTAGGAGTGCAGACTGACCCTGCGCACTCCGCTCCGAGGCAGGAATGGAGCTCAGCATCCTGGTCTTTGGACGCAGCTTAACGAAATGACACTTACATGGCAGTGGCGCCATGCTGCATATGCAGGAGGCAATTACAGTGCCTTTCATATCTATGTACAGTGTATAGTCACTGTTTCTCGCATCTGTCTAGTATATAGTGCCTTTCATATCTACGTATAAATCTCGTATGTAGTGTTTCCCACACCTGTCCATTTAGTATAGAGTGCCTTTCTTATCTGGTTCGAATCCCGTAAATGCCAACCTGCAATTGCTGAGCGCTTTGAGTAGTGAGAAAAGCGCTATACTGTATAAATGCAAAGAATTATGATTTCATCTATATATAGTGCCTTTCAAATGTATCTATATATTGTAACAGAGGTGCTATATAGGCACCTGACCCGACACAGAGGCACGTATGAAACACAAAGACTTTATTGTTCTTCACCCGCGGGCGCACGCCTTCCCCGTGACCCACAGGCACTACACAGTCCCATAGCACTACTCCACAACACAACAATCCTTTCTGCTCTCCCACCACTCCTCCTCCTCACTCCGGCCCCTGAGTGGTGGTGGCTGGCCCTTTTTATAGCCCACCCGGAAGCGTTTCGTGTGTTTGACCACCTGGTCCTAATTACACTTCCGGTTGGGGCTGAAGATTTGACTCCATGCAGCTCCCCCTAGCGGCCATCCGAGCCCCCAACCAGGCTGTGGAGGACTCCATCTCCCATGGAGCCATGCGACAGGTTGGGGAATCACCGTCCGCCAGGGAGGCTGCCACCAAGTGTCCCGGGGGAGGTATTGAGCTGCTCATGGTTACTCCCCCTGAACAGGTGCTGCAGGGGCGTCCCTGCCGGGCATGGGACCCAGTTGCCCGCCACAATATCTTTATACACACACAATCTGTACAAGTCATAAGGACCCTCTAACCCTAAAGCAAGTCCTCCCTGCTCTTTATCTAGTGCCTTTCATGTCTCCTACAGTTACAGTATTATAATATCTATAGAGCTCCTCTCCATAATGCCTAGATAACAAAATTAGTTAGCAATGAGCAAAACGAACCAGAAACACAACAACATACAGCCATTGGACAGCAAACAGACCCTCGTGGCTGTATGTGCATCAAGGGGGTCCTGCCTGCCCCTGTATAAAGTCACGTGCACACTAGTGCAGCTCTGTCGAGTTGGCATTCAGACGTATTTACTTTGATATAGCGCCTTTCACGGGGGGGCACACATGCAGTACAGTACAGAAGACACGCGCAACTTGCACCTCTGCTTTCTTAGGTAACCTCAACGAGCCCAAGAGAACCGCCGCCTTCCCGTAAAGCCTTGGGCCGCGCTCGCCTTGTTTTGCTGCCGGCTTACATCAGCTCCCGTGACGGCCCGCGTGCTTTGCTTATCAGTTTCTCCCGATGACTAAGCCCATCGATTTTACTGGAAGCGAGTGTGTCACTCAGATCGAAAGAGCAACTGATCCCGCTCCGAGCGCCTTATCAAATTGTCCTTTTCGTGGTTTCTGTCCTCGCACACGAGCGCTGTATTTACAATCTCTTTAAAGGCGGCGAGAGCCGAGGGTGACGCGTTCACTTCCCGGAAAGATGACGTGTCGAGCGAGCGCTCAAGGGGACCGACAGGACGGCCGAAATCTCGGCGAGCGCCCTTAAAGCGACCCGCGCACGGCTCGGCCTCTCGTCACGGCACCTCACGGTGTGCGAGGCTGAAACGGCAAAAGCCCAACGAGAGGACATCCGCGTTCAAAACACACGGAGTTCCTAATGTTTATAACTGGAAATAAAACACTCGTTAGTGTGAAGAATGTCAGCGCAGTGACTCGAACACACACACAAATACAAAATAATATGAAGATAAAAGAGCACATCTGAAAATGTTTAACATTCAGAGCTCTCGCTGAACAGGACAGGCCTCTCATCGTTAAACACTCCGGCCACTGACCAGGCGGAGAAGAAAGGCAGGAAAATAATGCCGTGCACCTCATGACAGAGGGGACCCCTGGTGCACCGCGTCCGGACGCCCCCCAGGAAGGTACTGGACCTCAGGGGACGTTAAGGTGGCTCTGCGTCACAGGTGTCCGTTCGTATGAAGGCCAATGTGTCACTGTCACCAAGGTGGAGTGTACCAGGGCACAAGGCGATGTCTGAACAAAATGAGTGCAGAGACTTTCCATTTTTGTGTGGGTGATAAAATATGATAAAGTGCAAAAAGTCAGAGAGAGCCGTAAAATGGAGTCGTGACCTCAGCACCGGAGACGAAAAATCAGAATTAAAATCCGCACCCTTTAATTTATATAGCGCCTATCTACTGAATCGAACATGGCGGCGCCTTTCATATCCATGTATTCGTCTTAAATGTGGTGGATTTCATATCATATGTATACATTTGGTTTTCCGTATCCTTTTATGGTGCCTTTCAAATCTGTGTATTTAATATATAATTCCTTTCACATAGATAGATAGATACAGTGCATCCTGAAAGTATTCCCAGCGCTTCATCACTTTTTCCACATTTTGTTCTGTTACAGCCTTATTCCAAAATGGATTAAATTCATTTTTTTTACTCAGAATTCTACACACAACACCCCATAATGACAACGTGAAAAAAGTTTACTTGAGGTTTTTGCAAATTTATTAAAAATAAAAAAACTGAGAAATCCCATGTCCATAAGTATTCACAGCCTTTGCCATGAAGCTCAAAATTGAGCTCAGGTGCCTCCTGTTTCCACTGATCATCCTTGAGATGTTTCTGCAGCTTCACTGGAGTCCACCTGTGGTAAGTTCAGTTGACTGGACATGATTTGGAAAGGCACACACCTGTCTATAGAAGGTCCTACAGTTGACAGTTCATGTCAGAGCACAAACCAAGCATGAAGTCAAAGGAATTGTCTGTAGACTTCCGAGACAGGATTGTCTCGAGGCACAAATCTGGGGAAGGTTACAGAAAAATTTCTGCTGCTTTGAAGGTCCCAATGAGCACAGTGGCCTCCATCATCCATAAGTGGAAGAAGTTCGAAACCACCAGGACTCTTCCTAGAGCTGGCCGGCCATCTAAACTGAGCGATCGGGGGAGAAGGGCCTTAGTCAGGGAGGTGACCAAGAACTCGATGGTCACTCTGTCAGAGCTCCAGAGGTCCTCTGTGGAGAGAGGAGAACCTTCCAAAAGGACAACCATCTCTGCAGCAATCCACCAGTCAGGCCTGTATGGTAGAGTGGCCAGACGGAAGCCACTCCTTAGTAAAAGGCACATGGCAGCCCGCCTGGAGTTTGCCAAAAGGTACCTGAAGGACTCTCAGACCATGAGAAAGAAAATTCTCTGGTCTGATGAGACAAAGATTGAACTCTTGGGTGTGAATGCCAGGCGTCACGTTTGGAGGAAACCAGGCACCGCTCATCACCAGACCAATACCATCCCTACAGTGAAGCATGGTGGTGGCAGCATCATGCTGTGGGGAACTGGGAGACTAGTCAGGATAAAGGGAAAGATGACTGCAGCAATGTACAGAGACATCCTGGATGAAAACCTGCTCCAGAGCGCTCTTGACCTCAGACTGGGGCGACGGTTCATCTTTCAGCAGGACAACGACCCTAAGCACACAGCCAAGATATCAAAGGAGTGGCTTCAGGACAACTCTGTGAATGTCCTTGAGTGGCCCAGCCAGAGCCCAGACTTGAATCTCATTGAACATCTCTGGAGAGATCTTAAAATGGCTGTGCACCGACGCTTCCCATCCAACCTGATGGAGCTTGAGAGGTGCTGCAAAGAGGAATGGGCGAAACTGGCCAAGGATAGGTGTGCCAAGCTTGTGGCATCATATTCAACAAGACTTGAGGCTGGAATTGCTGCCAAAGGGGCATCGACAAAGTATTGAGCAAAGGCTGTGGATACTTATGGACATGGGATTTCTCAGTTTTTTATTTTTAATAAATTAGCAAAAATCCTCAAGTAAACTTTTTTCATGTTGTCATTATGGGGTGTTGTGTGTAGAATTCTGAGGAAAAAAATGAATTTAATCCATTTTGGAATAAGGCTGTAACATAACAAAATGTGGAAAGAGTGATGTGCTGTGAATACTTTCTGGATGCACTGTAGATAGATAGATAGACAGACAGACAGACAGACAGACAGACAGACAGACAGACAGACAGACAGACACACACTTTATTAATCCCAAGGGGAAATTCACAAAAATAAAATGAATAGACGAGTCTTGGCGTGTAAAAATCCATGTCCACGTTGTAAAAGTAAGAGTGTCCAGGGAACGAATCCACATAAAAGAAAGTGATAGGAGTGATCAATACAAAATAATAAAAAAAGAGAAAAATAAAAGGTAGAGCAATAAAGTCGTACACGGAGCTGCTGAAAAGGCTACCACTCTCAGCGGCACCTGAGTCATCAATTTGGATGTAACTGTCTAGCTATCTAATACAAAGCCTCTAATGTAATGTATATATCTCGTATGTAGTGCTTTTCACGTAATATAACGTTTTCCTATTGATTATATAGTGCCTTTCATATCAGGAGATCTACCTCATATCTTTTTCCAGTATACGGCGCCTGTCATATACAGTACCTCTCATATGCTGGGTTTTCCTATTTAACGTACAGCTCCTTCCCCATCCCTCTACTACTATATGGCTCATTTCACTCAGGCCTGACTTTCTAAGGTAACCCGTTTAACCCCAAAGTGGATGTCACTCTCGAGGTGACTGGTGGTCCACAGTCGGCCGGTTCAGGACATGTCCTGCTTTAAAGCTCGGCCCCGGTTTACAGGCGGCCACCGGACTGACATCCTCTTAAAAATAACGTGGCCGTTTGCCTGACGGTTTTCGCGCATGACGCAGGGTTTACGCTTTGGGTTTTAGAATTTCGGAGGAGTTCAGTGCGCTCGGTTTGTGTTCAGAAGTCGCTCCTCCATGATGTGTTTTGAAAAGCCCGTCAGACTCCTTGAGGTCCCCTATGACAGACTGGGTAACTTATTCCGTGAGCTCCTCGTTTCTCCTACACGTGTGGTCGCTTCAGACGAAGCCCCCCCTTCCTCAGTTCATTATAAATCCCATTCCCACTAGACCCCCCCCCCCCCCTTAGTTCAATTATAAATCCCATTCCCACTGGCCGTATGTAAACAGATTGGTGGTCGATGACATTCGCAGTCCTGCCAAATCCGTGTGTACAAATGCGCCTTGAACTTTTATCTACAGGTGATCTCGGAGTAAAAAGCTTGAAAAACCAGAAGTCGGAATCCATCGCAAGGGCTACGGGCCCTCGTGAAGATACGCCACGGCGTTAATATCGGTGTATGAAGGGCGGCGGGTGGCTCGGACTGAGCATCGGACAAGGCAGAAGCGGGCCGTGGACAGGGCGCCATTGAAAGGCCCTGAATTGGGAAAAGGCGCGTGAGCTCTGAGACGGTAAACGGGACAGAGAGAGAGAAGATCGTGACCGGACAGCCGGCTCTCTAAATTGGAGTCCTGCAGCTGTGATGCCGCACACAACATGAATATTTGTAAGTGAAATTGTCATAATTATCTACATTTTTTAAAGTAAAAAAAAAAATCAGAATTATAGCTGAGTGAATACTCGAATGTCCCTTTTCTTTACCGCTGCGCGTATACACGAGACATTCCGCTTAAAGTAACTGCGGGGCTGCTGATTTGCAAAACAAACAAAACGACGCGTTCATCTTTGAATCATTTTTGTCAATAAGGACTTGAACTCCAAAGAGAGATGCGCACATACAGTTAGTTGTGTTTCAAAGTTTGTGAACCCTTTACAATTTTCTATATTTCTGCATAAAGATGACCTAAAACATCATCAGATTTTCACTCAAGTCCTAAAAGTAGATAAAGAGAAACCAGTTAAACAAATGAGACAAAAATATTATACTTGGTCATTTATTTATTGAGGCAAATGATCGAATATTCCATATTTGTGAGTGGCAAACGTATGTGACCCTTTCCTTTCAGTATCTGGTGTGACCCCCCTTTGCAGTAATAACTGAACTAAACCTTTCTGGTAACCGTTGCTCAGTCCTGACTTTGAGCCCATTCCTCCGTACAGAACAGCTTCAACTCTGGGATGGTGGTGGGTTTCCTCACATTAACTGCTCGCTTCAGGTCCTTATACTTTTCGATTAGATTAAGGTCAGGACTTTGACTTGGCCATTCCAGAACATTCACTTTATTCTTCTTTAACCATTCTTTGGTAGAACGACTTGTGTGCTTAGGGTCGTTGTCTTGCTGCATGACCCACCTTCTCTTGAGAGTCAGTTCATGGACAGATGTCCTGACATTTTCCTTTAGAATTCTCTGATATAATTCAGAATTCATTGTTCCATCAATGAAGGCAAGCTGTCCTGGCCCAGATGTATCAAAACAGGCCCAAACCATGATACTACCACCACCATGTGTCACAGATGGGATAAGGTTCTTATGCTGGAATGCAGTGTTTTCCTTTCTCCAAACATAACGCTTTTCATTTCAACCAAAAAGTTCTATTTTGACCTCATCCGTCCACAAAACATTCTTCCAACAGCCTTCTGGTTTATCCACATGATCTTTAGAAAACTGCAGACGAGCAGCAATGTTTTTTTTTTTTGGAGAGCAGTGGCTTTCTCCTTGCAACCCTGCCATGCACACCATTGTTGTTGAGTGTTCTCCTGATGGTGGACTCATGAACATGAACATTAGCCAATGTGAGAGAGGCCTTCAGATTGCTTAGAAGTTACCCAGGGGTCCTTTGTGACCTCGCCGACTATTACACGTCTTGCTCTTGGAGTGATCTTTGTTGGTCGACCACTCCTGGGGAGGGTAACAATGGTCTTGAATTTCCTCCATTTGTACACAATCTGTCTGACTGTGGATTGGTGGAGTCCAAACTCTTTTGAGATGGTTTTGTAACCTTTTCCAGCCTGGTGAGCATCAACAACTCTTTTTGTGAGGTCCTCAGAAATCTCCTTTGTTCGTGCCATGATACACTACCACAAACGTGTTGTGAAGAGCAGACTTTTATAGATCCCCGTTCTTTAAATAACACAGGGTGCCCACTCACACCTGATTGTCATCCCATTGATGGAAAACACTGGACTCGAATTTCACCTTCAAACTAACTGCTAATCCTAGAGGTTCACATACTTTTGCCACTCAAATATGTAATATTCGATCATTTTCCTTAATAAATAAATGACCAAGTATAATATTTTTGTCTCATTTGTTTAACTGGTTTCTCTTTATCTACTTTTAGGACTTGAGTGAAAACCTGAAGATGTTTTAGGTCATATTTATGTAGAAATATAAAAAATTCTAAAGGGTTCACAAACTTTCAAGCACAATGTTTCACGTGCTTCATACTTGGTTGTTTCGTCGATTGTATGTTTGTGTGAGGGACCTGCGGTGTGTCTTGTCCGGGGTGCTGCACACGTCTGAGGACAGATGGCTCAGTGGCATTGCCCAGCACTGTTCAAAGGCTTTCTACAATTTGCAGGTATCCGTTTTTTAGCCCCCTTCTTACACTTGTTTCTACACGTCCCCTTTGTTGTAGTCGCATTGATAACGGACAGAAAGATTACGCCACTGAAGCTCCTCTCCCGACGCCACTGACCCTCAACTGAATACACCGCAGCTCCAAAACGTGAGTTGGACGAAATACAAACGTCATTTGTTATGATAATCAGTGCTATTGACTCCGCCCCTCATAAAACACATCGGCAGCCACTCGCGTTTGGCCAATTTGTGAAGTAACTGGGAGGGGGAGGGGGAGTAGGCGGGACTAAAGAAACACAAGAAGACACACAGGGAGCGCACGCAAAGTCTACGCATGTGCAGAAGCTGAGCGGACTCCAGGCTAAGCCCCCAAGCTCATGTGCCGTCTGCTAGAATGTTCCGTACTTTATCTCATCACCACTCTTACTACTCGATTCTGAAGCGGAAGTGAAAGCGTTAATCAATCACACTCAGTGTCAGACGCAATGCAGTTTAAGTAAAGGAATAAAAACAACTATGAACAAATGTGGAGTCCAGCCATGTGAAAAAGTAAGTACACCCCATGAAATGCTTCTTCTTTTGTGGACATATCAAGATTTGATCCTCATTTAAACAGTATGTTCAGAAAAATAACATACATGATGACACATTTACTGTGTGTAGTCCATTGCATCATTTAAACAAACATGAATGCAAATTTTGCACAGGGAAAATACGTCCATCATTACATGTATGACCACCTCAAATGGAGCACATGCTTAGAACCTCACGAGAGGGGATCTTGTCTGAACTTGTCCTCCTATTTAAACCTCAGCCATATAGACTGGTGTGCTCTTTGCTGTTAGCACCTCACCAAGAACTGAAAGAGCTCTCAGAGGCCTTCAGAAAGAAGTAGATCTCTAAACAAATGGAAATCAGCCATCCCAATGTCCGGAAGATCATCTACAAGTAAAGAAGATTTCAAACAATTGCTAACTTGTCCAAGCCAGGCTGCCCCGCCAAGTTGAGCCTGAGAGCAGCCTTCAAGATGCTGAAACAAGTCTCTAACAAACCCAGGATTGCATCACGGGACCTCCAGGTAGCTCTTGTGGATATTAAAGTTCGTAAGTCAGCCATTGGAAAGAGGCTGCACAAAGTAGGTGAACATGGCACATGTGCTAGGAGGAGAACATCAGGGCAGCTCTCAGGTTTACCCATAAACACCTAGGCAAAGACCAGGACCTCTGGGATAGATGAGGCAAATCCAGAGTTAGTTCACCACAGAACCTACAAAAGAGACATTTGGCCAAAACCAAAGACAATTTGAGCAGAAGAACCCGCCGATAGCAACTGTAAAGCATGGAGGTGGAAATGTTCAGGTTTGGGGCTCCTTTGCTGCATCACAGAATCCACAAGGAAGTCTTCATTAGAATGTTTGGGATAATCCGAGTCAATCTGTCAGAAGACTGAAGGTCAGCTGGAAATGGGAACATGACAAGGACACTAAGCACACTAACAAATGTACCACAGAGTAGCGAAAATGACTGAAATGGGGCTTCTGGAACGCCTGGATTTGAGATGCTGGTGGGGTAGGTAGGGGTTTGGAGATTTAAAAACGGGCGGTGCACACAAGACACCCCCAAACATCGCACAGCTGAAGAGGTTGGAGCGGAGGTCACAGACAGTCAGAGAAAATGTCAACTCAAGGGGGCAACGCCAGCTATTAGAGACCAGGATGGGCGAACTCCATGCACTGATGAAAATGCCACCAAAATCTGCTCGTTTGTAGCTGAAGAAAATTATTGAAAATTCAATTTTTTGTTGTTTTTTTTTCTCTTTCCATTTACGAAAATGAAGGTCAAATCTTAATGTGTCCACATATGTTAAAAGTAAAAAAAGGCTTTATATATCAAACCTTAAAATGCTGATGACCCAGACATTAAATAAGATTAGATATACTTTTGTGTCCATAAGGGGAAATTAAAACTTTACAGAATCTCAAGTATCTATGTTTTATATTTTGCTTATTATAATACGCTTTGTGCGCGTTCTCGCTCTGTGTGTAGAATACATAAGTTAAAATAATAAAGAAATAAAAATAAACGCATACTCTTCACATTTGTTTAAGCCGATCTTCACAGCAAGTAAGTCCATTACATCAATCTAAGCAGTTTGAACCCCGACATATGAACAAATATAAAGGAGTGGACTGCTTAGTGACGCTTTTAGCGTACATTTACTTTGGGAAATTCATCGGAGTAGTGAAAGGGCCAAAATGTTACCGGCGGATGGAAATCCCAGGCTCTCGATCCGAATGGGCGTACATGCATGGACCACCCTCGGGCAGCGCGACGATTTGTGTTTGTTTCACTTATGGAAACGCTGAAAGTTGCACACAAATTTAAAACAAAACGCATAAAAAGTAAATAAAATCGGGTAGCCCGGTTTGTCACCTTTTAAATTTGTCCCCCGGCTTGCTGAACTCAGTTTGCACGTCGAGGTGCGTGCGGCTCCACTTCTACGGCGTGACGTCACCGAACGCTATCTGCACATTTGTTTCTTGACGTTTGAAGCCCACAGGATTGTTAACTGGTTTAGTTTCTTGTTATTTCTTTAGGGTTTGCTGCCTGGAAATGACTAGAGATTTGTAGCACGTCGGATTGGCACGGTGGCGCAGCGGTTAGTGCTTCCTCACAGCTCCCGTAACTGTGCCCGTTATATCTCCGTGTACCCCTGGGTTTTCCTGTAGGCGCCCAAGTTTCACTCAACTATTTTTTTTTTCTTTTTACTTGGCCGATGTCCTGACTAAATCACGCATCGTGGCTTCGTTCATAAAGCGCTTTGAATGTCTAGAAAAGTAAAATCAACTCGACCTGCACTCTTTAAAGTAAATGTACCAAAGTGGATTCTTAAGAGCGATGCCACAGGATAACCGGTTTTGGTTCCCCAAAAATACTCCCACACGAAGCCTCCACAAAGAGCCTTCATTTATCCGTAACAGGTTTCATAAAATAAATAAAAGATAACAGATTCCTGAAATGGACTCTCGCTGTATGCCACAACGCAGGCTCACTTCAGCTTTTCTTGATCTGCTGTGTCATGCAGGTCGCTTACTTGACATTAAAAATTTGTTTTGTCCACGTTAGGAACCTTTTCCAAGCACAAAGAACCAGGGGTGGGCAAAATTACAATTGTTCGTAAAAAGATACCCAAGCACACTTTAATAATAATAATAATAATAATAATAATAATAATAATAATAAAACGACAAATAAGAATACACATAATAATAAGTAAATATTACAAGAATAAACTCTGTGTTTCCCGTACTCACAACTGTAAACCTCCTTTTGCTCATCCCTTTATATTCACAAGACAAGCCAATCAAGTGCCCGTAAACGAGCGGCGTCCCGTCCGTAGTCTGCCACTGCGCTGTGCTCGTTTACCGTTAGCCTAAAGCTTTTTGTGGTCTCATCGCTATTCGAGTTCTCCAACGAAACAGTTTAGTCAGGTGATGACTTCATTGGGCTTCATTTTTGTAGCTTTCTTCATACAAACTCACCTCGCGATAATAAAAGAATCAAATAAACGGCAAGGCAAGCAGACAGCTGATCAGACGAGCAGGCAAAAACGAAGCACTTGTCCTTCCGATGGGTCTCAGCTGAGATGTGCTTACCCCGTGAGGGGCTCTCCTCTCGACCGGAGCGGTTCCGGATAAGCCCAAAAACCTGTAACTGACCTATTAGCATCATCGCCTTCATCATTATCACCACTGTTAGTATTGCAGTTTTAATAGAAATCTGTCTACGTGGGGTCCGCTCTTGGCACCCGAAACTAGAAATGTGGGAAACTCGACAGGACAATACGATACTTGACAAAACAGCGAGGTTTAAAATCCGAGCGATCGTCCCGATTGCCGCAAAATAAAGGATGTCAGGGGACGGATTTGCTTCTCACAGGTGGGAAAATGAAGCGCAGACGGGCGCCATAGTGAGGATTTCAGCGCACGTTTTCCTCGCTCGCTCGCGCTCTCTGGTCGCCCACTGCAGTTCTGCGCCGTTTTAGTGGACGGTTATGGGTTGGGTTGGTTGGGTTTTAACCGTTTAGCGCACCATCCGTTAGTTTTGTACCTTTCGTAAAGTCGGCAGTAAACCAAACGGTCCAAATAACGAGAGGAGCGTGGCCACCACGGCTTCACACTCCATCCAGTGTCCAGGGGGCCACTTTAAAAGGCGGGGAGGACGGACATCGATTGAGGTCAAAGATGAGAGTCCCGCTGTAACGATGAATGTTCTTGTTCGGTGCGTAAAAATGAAACCCAAAACAGAAAGAGGGAGAGGCGCATTCCTGGGACCGGAGACAATGAAGGCCCTCAGAAACGAAAGAAAGAAAAAAATGACGTGGCGAACAGAGCGGGAGCTTATCTCATCTCATCCAAAAAGCAACCATGACGAGGCAGAAGGACCTTCAGAAACGCGTCCCAACCTGCAAATCCAGTGGGCCACTGACTCCAGTTTCAGTTTTGGGACCTGGCATGGTGCAGGGACTGGGCACAGTGAAATATCAAGGGGGGGGGGGGGCACAGGATGTGATAAAAGTCCCAAAAAATCCAACAAGTAACAGTGTGCTGGACACAGCGGGCTTGGGGGGTATGCCATTTGACCCATGCAGCTAAATGATCCCCTGGACCTGATCTGGTCTTCTACTCATTGAAGGCTAGGTATGTTCAACTCCTGAGTCCAGACGAATGGAAATCTGGGTGATACACCAGCCAAGGCAAGCAGATTGATGGACAGATCGAGTGAGAAATGAACAAATAGACGGGAAGATGAGAGGATGGATGGATGGATCAAGAAATACTTGGACTGACAGAGTTTGAAGAATGATGGATAGATGTTTCCCTTCAAATTTTGTTTTCTGAACCTTCCACTATGGCCAGTAAGCGAATGACCGAATTAAGAATTTGACTGATGAATGGTTTGAGAAATGGATGGATGAGGAGATGCATGAACTACAAGTCATGATAAGCAGATGGAATAAAAGATGGTGGGACTGAGAGGTGCATAGCAACATGGACCGATGGATATTTCACTTGTTTTCTATGTTCTGTACCACCAGCCTCCATAAATGAGTGAAAATGATGGAAGGACTAGATGGATGGACTGAGAGATAGATGAATGCATGGAGAAGATGGTATAGACAATAGGAGGTGGTTAGCTATTCCCTCAATGTGTATATATATATATATATACATACACACTATGTTAGATGCAGTAGGAGTTGGATGGATGGGTGGACTGATAAGTATATGGATTGACAAAGTGATAAATAGCAAGACTCATGGATAGAGGTTCTCCTTAAAACTTTTTTTCTGAACCTCTCACTATGGCCAGTAAGTTAAACGAGTGAATTAAGAACTGAATTGGGTTGAGAAATGGATGGATGGATGGATGAGGAGACATATCAACCTCAAGTCATGACAGGTGGATGGATTAAAAGATGAAGAAACTGAATGATAGTGATATTGAAGGATGAATATTTCCTTGTTTTCTATGGTCTGTACCTCTGGCATCAATAAATGAATGGATGTGGTTGATGGATTTAACAGTAGACTTGAGAGATGGGCAGATGCTGCGAGACGTGGGTATGGAGATTAGGAGGTGGATGGAATGAATTATGGCTGTTCCCTTAATTTCTGTTTTATGAAATGCCAGCCATGGTACACAATGAAATGGAAAGATGAAGAAGGAGATGGATGGATGGATGGATGGATGGATGGATGGATGGATGGATGGATGGAAAGCACAAGACAGGTGGATAGAGGATTTCCTTGAATTCCGTTTTCCGAACCTCCTACCATGGCAAACAGGTGGTTCATGATTTGGACTGATGAGAGGACCGCGAAATGGATCAAGAATCAGATATGAGTCTGGATGACTAGAGAGGTGGCTGGGCGGAGAGAAAGTTAAAATGATAAATGAAGAGAGAGAGAGAGAGAGAGGATGTTTAGATGTTTCTCTAAATTCTGTTCCTTAAACCACCAGCCATGATAATTCATTACCTCAAATGTATCTGGACATTGTCTCTCTATTATATAAAAAAATCCTGTGACGGGTCAATACTTTTTCAGAAAGACGCTTTCACATCCCACGAGATGAGACTTTGTGCCAAGAGATTTAACCACGGAAATAAAAGACAAAGAGTAGATGAGAAAGTAGAACATCGTAAAGAATTCAAAGACGTTGGCGCAGTACACAAGCAGAGCAGGTTAGAAATAATAGAAGTATGAAAATTCAAAAGACTCAAAAAAATGATAGTAAAGATCGCATTACCGCAAACAAACGGAAATTATTACTTGGTGAAATCACGGAACAGCGAAAAGAGATTGAAGACATTGTTCGGAGTTAAACTTTAAGGCAGAGACTTGTAGATCGTCTAATTTGCGTTGCCATCAGGGAAAAGTTGTGCTTCTTGCCAATGAAGAGGCGTATCCACGAGAATTAAAAGATTTGTTATTTGGTGAAAGTGAAATCCACAGATGCGAGCGGCAGAGACGTGAAGTGCCTGGCGTGTAGCGCAGGCCGAGGGGTTGGCGAGCGAAGCCCCCTAGTATTACAATGATTTAGAAAGTAACATTTACTGTGCTGATGATGTGATGTGTGTAAATGTTCATTTTGAAGGGACCCGACAGCGCCTGTCTGCAGATGGCTACTTTTACTTGCTGAACTTCATGTAGTCTTTTTTAAATAAATATTTGAACAAGTGTTTGTTATTTGTTTCTGCCCTGAATACAATATTGACCCAAACTACTAACACATGTTAAGATTATAACAATTATGATGTTATTTAAATCTAACTTTAATAGAGTACCATTTTAACCCAGTAAAGTTCTCTCTTACTGAGAAGGACTCATCATACCCAGTAGTTTATGTCTAACTGATGCCAACAGCCTGGCAGAGGCTCATCCAGCTCTACCTCTCCGTCTTCCAAAGTTATTTTCACCTGCCCAGTTACTGGTACGGAGTCCATCAAACTCAGCTTTTCCAGTTTTACTCCCACAGTCCTCTGTGTTACTCTGCGTGGCGACTGTTAATTGGCCTCGTTGGTCGGTGTGTTTTATGAACGGGCTTCAGCCCTTAAAGACGGGCACCCTGGGTCTCTGGCACAACGCCTACTGCTGGAGTAGGCAAAGCCACAAACATAACCTGGACTGCAAAACAAAACGACTGAATAAAATAAACTTATTTATATTACAAGCAGAAATGTACTCAGTTTTTATTTAAGTTTTGTAACTGCTTTGCAGAAAATACAAAAAGGTAATTTTTTAAAATAAGCAAAAACAAACAAAAACACCACAATAAGTACACTTTCATATTTGGGAAATTCAATATTTTTTGAATGGCTGATGGATCAAAGTTTTCTAGTGTTAGTTATAAAACTGTAAACAGCATTTCAGCAAAAGATCATCACATTCCCATGGACAAGAGAGCAACAGCCGGGCCACTGTTTATTTTTGTAAAACTTTAAACAGGCAGTAGAATGTCACGTGCAGATTTCTTAAAAAGATCGATAGCCTTCGCAGAGCTCAGTTTAGGATGAATGAGATAAAAGCATTGACATGGCGGGCGGCCCACGCAGGGTGTGTCCGGCTACTCGGAACTCGGGTCAGAGCAACAAAACAACGAGGCAGATAAAGCAGGGCGAAGGTCAGCGGAGCGGGCAGGGGACCGGCGGGCATTTATGTCAAGCGGAGGTGAGGTGGCCAGGAAGGCAGCAGCTAACATGGGCCTGCTTTGGTTTCTGTTTCTCCATGTCCAGGCAGATCTCCCTCCCTACGTCCGCCACCTTCAGACCCCCCAGTCTGTGGCCTACCACTGCAGCTCTGGGCAGATTACCCTGGGCACAAATAAAGTGATCTCTGTCTGTCTGTGCATTTCATTCTGCCACTGCGGCCCTTTCCGTCTGTCTGTCAATACGTTATATAGTGCCTTTCTCTAACTGCATCTATGTTTTTAATCAAGCAATTTATCTATTTCATACTGTTTGCCTTTCCATCTCTCTCTCTCCATATCTATCTCCCGCACACTGCCTACCCAGCTATATATGTGTCTATCCATTATATAGTGCCTTGATTTGTCTGTCTACTATGTGAGACCTGTCTGTCTGTCTGTCTGTCAGTCACATCCTGCCCTTCTATCTGCATGTTCATCTATTCATTATAGAAAGCCTTTATATCTTTTGGCTTATCTCTTCCATAGATAGTAATAAAAATAAAAAAATGGTGAACTTCCCCTTGGGGTTAATAAACTAATATTTTCCCTTTATAAATCAGTTTGTTTAATAGTGCCTGGCCTATATGTATATTTATCTGTTTGTCTATTATATAGTGCCTTTTCCATCTTTCAATAAATCTATTATATTTTGCTTTTTTCATATAAATGTATCTGCTTTTTTAATCTACCTATTACATTGTGCCTTTCAGTCTACCTATAATTCTATTAAATTGTGCCTTTCCAGCTATCCATTTAATGTGTAATGCATACAATGCGTCTTTTTCTATTATATAGTGCCTGCCTATTTATTATAGAGTGCATTTTCAATGTTTTCACTTCTCTGTCTTCTCTATTTACATATTTGACGGTTATTAGTGTCTGTCCATCTGTTTATTTTATATATATATATATATATATATATATATATATATATACACATACACATACACACACATACACATATACATATATACATACACTAGGAGGCTTCGCCCGCCAACCCCCGTGTTTGGTTTTCCAGATACACACTTTTAAGATTTTTTTTTTCTTTGAATCGTTGCTATTTCATTATTTTCACTTTTATTTCAGAACTTCTGTAAAAACAATATTTGTAATTTTGCGAGTCCCATGAGGTCAGGACAGGTTTCTCTGTTTGGAATTTCAGCACAGACAAAACAATCATCATCATCAGCATTTAATAATTTTTTTTTACAAAGTAATAAAGTAAGTAGAGTTCTGCATTGGACTCCTGTCTGTAAAGTCGTGCTATTTTCCTCTTACCGTTCCAAAAGTACATGGGGTTACCAAAGTGATACCCCAGCTTTTCTCTAGGATTTTGTACAAGGGCTAGACAGAACATTTTTGACTCCTCGGGTAAATGTAGCTTTTTAAATAGGCAGACAGATAAATACGTATATATACACATGAATAAAGTAACCAATAAATGCATGTGCGGTAAACTCAGTTTTTGAAATTCTCAAGATTCTTTATTTGTCACATGCATAGTTATACAGGACAACACGCAGTGAAGTGCATCCTGATCTGCTTACCAAAAACTGTGCAAAGTTAGAAGAATATCAGTTAAATTTACAAAAAGTCATAGATTGAAATATAACAGTATAGTAGAACATAATAAATAAGTAAAATTATGTGAATAAAGTAGAGTTAAGTGTTAAGGTGCAATAGTGTAGTAATTATTGTGCAAAACCAAAGTTAGACTGGTGCAGAGTTAAATGAGGCAGTTTGTTTGTTTGCGCTACTGCGATCTTTACTTTCTTTTTTTATATTTTCTAATTTTCCTACTTTCATATCCTTTAACTTTCTCCACACGTGTATAGCGCCGTTTTTGGTTTTTTTTGAGCCTTTCTAATTTCACTGGTGTCATCGTCTCTAACCTGCTCTGCGTGTATTTAGCGCCAACGTTTATAAACATCTTTATGAAGTTCTACTTTGTCTTTTAATTCTGAGTCCGATTGGACCTGCTTTTTTTTCAATGCCACTTGTTCCAGGCTGATGATTACTTTCCTTATTTTCTGAATTTGCACCTCGATTATTCTTTTTTGCTCTTTTTTCTGTCCAACGCATTTGAGTCTCTTTTCTTAGCGCTTGTCTTTCTTCTTCGTTTAATCTTGGACGTTTCATTTCTACCCTATTCATTTCTACTGTATTGACCTTATACACTTTATATGCACTGAGAGCCCTGGAGGTGTGTGTGCTACATGACTGCCTTTACAGTACTGATTTGTTTTTTTGATATTGCTTGTAAGTAGGGTGTGTCTTGCAAGACTCTCGTTCTATGTTCCCGTGAGACGCACCGTGGCAGGTCTCTTTCGTCTCGCGGGTCATTAAATTATCTTCCGAGAAGATCACGTATCGTAGACTATCAGGACAGGGGACAGGATTTCTTTTTATAATAGAGAGAGAGATATATGCCAAAAAACTCAGCAAACAATCGACTTGAAACAGAACCCCCACCCCACAAGGTGTCTGAAGGTGCAGCGCGCATCCTGGCCAAGTCAGGCGTCAGAATTGCACACGAACAATCTGCACACGGCCCTCTTTAATGCTAAAAACAAGAAATCGACAGCAGAAACACGAAACGCAGTTTATAGCATTCCATGCAGTTCTTGCTCAGCGGTATACAGAAGACAAACATCAAAAAGAATCGCAACACGAATACAGGAACATCGCAACACTGTCAGAAGAAAGGACTCACAACCATTGATCTACACACATACTACATCAACAGGACAGACATTTAACTGGGACCATGTACAAGTCAAATTTAAGGCCAGATGAGAACGCCATCAACAGATACTTGGACATAAATACAGTATATGCAAACTTAAGAAAAACATGCTCATAATAAAAAACAATCTTTACAACCAATACCCCCCCCCCCCCACACACACACACACACTGACTTAGCCCCCCCCCCTTCGCCGCCACCCCACGTAACTTTTGCTATATATTGTCTTTGATTCTTGTAAGTCTAAGCATTATTCTCGGTTGAAGACCCCTGATAGGGGCTGAAAGCTCAGGAATAAAAACTACTTTATGATACGCGATTCATTTTTCTCCGTTTGTGGATCTCCAGCTGCTAATACTGTATATATATTTGTGTGTGTGTGCTTCTCTGTGTTTATTATATAGTGCCTTGTCTATTTGTCTATTGAATATTGCCTTTTCTATTTCTATATCTATCAGCCTGCCTATTTATTACATTGTGATTTTTCTCTTTATCAATGTATGAAAGTGTTTTATTTCTGTATATTTATCTCCTGCATGGTGCCTCTTTATCAATTTATTTATTGTATAGTGCATTTTATATACATATATGTACGAGGCGTGATCAAAAAATACGGTGAATGTTTAAATAAAAAAAAACATTATTACAGTAAAAGACACATTGACATTAACCCCCCTCGCTTTTAACACACTTGTCCCATCGTTTTCCACTTTCTGAAGTAGTGTCACTTTTGTGAATGTCAGAAATGTTTGAAACGGAGCATTGTCACGATGGAGGATGAAGCCGTTTGCTCCTGTCTCACATCACTTCCTAAACACTCCAATAAGCCTTTATAATAATAGGTGGAATTCACCTTAGTGTTCCTGGGTACAAACTCAGCTTGTACAATTCCATCAAGATCACAAAACACCATCATCATCACCTTGGTGTTGGATCTTGATTGACGTGCAGGACATCGAGGCAGCCATGACAGCGGAACTAAAGACACTCACGAAAGAGGACTTGTAGAGCTGCTTCAGCAAGTGGCCACAACGATGGGGTAAGTGTGTTCAAAGCGAGGGGAGGATTTTGAGGAGGATTGATGGCAATGTGTCTTTTACATATTTTTTTGATCACACCTCGTTTTTTATATATGTGTGTGTGTCTGTGTTTATTATATAGTGCCTTTTCCATTTTTCCATTTACCCATCTTTTAAAGAGTGTCTTTTTCTTTATCTATATATCTAGTGCCTTTCCATTTGCCCGTCCATTTAATATATTGCGCCTTTTCCATTTATCACTCTTCCTGTCTATTATATAGTGCCTTTCTGTGTATACAACATCACTAGGCATGGCTAACAAGGTTGTAATAGCGAGTTAAACTGGACAAAGCGACCATAAGCAGCCCCTACACGACCACATGGCCAGGGTTTTATTCCTTTATTTGCACCCGTGTGGGGAGATGAAGCCCCGAACGCCAGCCTCGTCTGAAAGCAGGACCCGTCATTCGACTTCGTGTCGCCAGTTTGGCAAAAGCGCGTCTTTGGGGTGTGAAGGGAAGCCAGACGGGCGGCGGACGAGCGTTGCGAACTCCGCGCTCACACACAGTGGGTGGGAATCGAATTAAGGGCCACGACCACTTGTGGGGGGGGGAAAAGGGTATGCGGTGCTATTGCTGCACTAAGGTTTAAAGGGAAAATAAAGAAACGCTTGACTGGCCGTCATTGATTCCTCGTTATCGTAACAAGACATTTGGTGTAAAAAGCAAAGAGCCGAAGAAATGGAGCTGACTAAACAAACACTGGGAGAGTGCAGTGTTGACTAGACGCTGATAAAGACCACCAAAACATGAGGGGGACGTTGATCGGAAAGTCTGTCTGCAAAGGTCGTTACCCTTTGGTAACATTACAGCATCAGCCCTGAGGACAGTGGAGCGGAGCGAATCGCCGTTCATACTCTCGTGATGGCACAAGCGACCTGTCTCGGCGGTCACGTCGCCAACTTGCGTGTCCCGCTTAGGCTGAGGCGCGCTCTCCAGGGATTCAGATTGGGTTTTTGTTCATCTAAATTTCGAGTTATTGTACGTGTATTATTTATTTGTTTGAAGATCTTGTTTAACGTGTCAATCACAGGACCGTTAGCTAAAGATTTCGACAAAACGAGCCCAGGATATTTTAACTTGCGATCACACACTAAGTTAGCAGCGAGGTCTGCGCCAGCTATCATTTATTTTATACATCAGTGCCAACATCAAGCACTTCTCTGCAGTACTCGTCATTTCACATTGGAATGACAAGGGACTCGTTCGGGGACAGTGTCTCATCATTTGAGAAGGTGCCTTTCCACATCACTTCATGTTTAGGTAGGTATTTACAGTATGTGTGTAATAAACGACCGGGCTGTTTTTAAGTGACTTGCTCAGAATCAACAGTCGGGTTTGAAGGCCGTGCAGTAATTGGATCAGAAACTGTCACGTGTGTAAAGGCCCGGTTAACGCGTCTGCTAATTGGCTCCGGGGACCATTCGAGCGCCTCTCTTTTAATCCTGTCGATTTCCTCGGGTGTTCCTGTTTCTTTAACTTGCGTGGCCACTTGACTCTGACCTGCTCCGAGGGTGTGCGGGTAACACTGCGCGCTCCCAGAGACCATTTCAGTTATTCTGCCGGCTTTACCATTTTGGCGATCTAAACAATTTTATTATACAATATTAAGGTGATACACAGCAACGAACACTCGGACTCAATACGATTGTCCAATTATAGTGTTTTATATTAAGAATTTATTGCATTCTAGTGATATTTGGCCTTAACGGCTGACGCAGCACAATCACCCAACTGTTGCATAGAAGACACAGACAAGGCAAAATAAAATTCAACTATATCAAAAACTTGAAAGCAACTTGAAAGTAGTTTTTAAACGTATCTGTAAAGGCTGATTCAATTCAAAATACGACCATCTCCCAAATAGACTTACAATAAAACTTAAATACCGTTCTCTGCTGTTCAGCTCCATCTCGGAGATGCGCTCGTGGGCCACCAAAGCAGATCTCCATAGCCCGCCGGGACACCTCTGATTGGATACTTCTAGTGCGTCATTTGCATACATGAGAATACAATAAATAGGAATCGATGGCAAAGAGTCCTATTTGAAAAGTAACCATTATACTTCAGTTTCACGGATTGTTGTGATTATATTAAGTTTGTCAATTTATTAATTTAAATGACAAGTATGTTGTTATGAAGCTGCTTTGATTAGATTATAACTAGACCGTCGTCATCATCGTCTTAAAGTACATGCGTGGCTAGAGATTTACAAAGAGACCCTTAAAACTTCATTCTGGTAATTTAAATGACATGACGGAATTTCTTATTCTCCATAGAAAAAAACGTTACATGCAAACAAACAAACAAACTCTGCTTCGGAGACAATCTGGTAAAATAATCAACCGCCACCCGCACGTCGACGTTGACAGTTTGTACAATTTTGTAACCAAACTCTCCACACTTCGCCAGTTTTGCAGCATCACGTCTACCCCCTTGTGCCATAGAAATTGTAAATGGAGCCCCGCCACCCCCTTTTGCTTTGACTGGACCCAACGCTGTCGGACCTGTGACAATGAAACCTGGAGACGGGACTGGGGACAAGTCAAGTCAGGTGGCTTTATTTGTCACACCATCCGGACATCTTAAAACGGCATACAGTGGCACGAAATGACCGCGGCGCAATGTAAAGACAGGGACAAGCGCAAGGCAGGCAAAGAGCTCTACTATAATAGGTAAGCGAACTGACAGTCATCATTTGAAATAAATAAATTAATTAATTAATAAATAAATAAATAAAGCCAACAAGTGTAACAGTAAATATAAATAAACTACTGGAGCAGATCTCGTCTAAAGGACACCAAAAATGCTCGAGTCCGTCGGAAGGACAAGTGCGTAACAACATAGTTGCTGTGTCATTCTCATTATTATTATCATTTTCATTATTATTATTTTCATTATTATTATTATTATTATTTTCATTATTATTTCGCACCTTACTTAAAGGACAAAAACTTGAGGCTGAAAATTGTGTTCATAACATACACTCCATAGATGGATAGATAAACAGAAGGCATGACAAATAGAAATGGAAGGAACTATAATAATAAATAAACAGAAAAAAAGAAGGCACTACAAAAACTATCGGACAGACAGACAGACAGATATATGGCACCTTCCATTTCTTTCTGTCTGTATCTGTGTTATATAGTGCCTGCCATTAACACAGACTGAAAGGAATGGATGGCACAGGCAGATCTATAGATGGCTCAATACGGGATTTCAAAGAGATTTATTTTGGCTGCCCTTCAGCACGGACTCCAGTTTCTACTGCCAGGCGAGACTTTTCTTTTAATTCCACTTCACGAGTATTTCACAGTCAAAAAAAAAAAAAACGTTTCTCATTATTCTGGGAGCCGGAAATGAAAAGGAAGACGAAAAACTGAAACACAAACAACACGCATTCAAAAGAAAGATACAAGCCGAATATAAAAGCGTAAAATCGAGTCATTTTGTAACAGAATATTAATTACAAACAAAAAGTACAAATCCAGCGCTTTAAGTTTATCGGATTTTAAATCCCGTACGAAGATCTTCCTGCGTTGTAAAAGTAAATGATTTCAATAACTTTGGGTGAACGACTAAGTCCCAAGACCAGCGATTGCTCAGCTGAACTCGAATTATCGTTGAAGTCCCATTAAGCACACATTTGGACTCATCTCACACACAGTTTAAGAGTTTATTTAGCACTGGCGATCTGTCAAGTGCCCAAGAGCTGCAGGTGGAAAGTCTCTTTTGTGTTATGTGGAAGTCTGGCAGTCGCCGATTTCTGTGAAAAATGTTATAATCAAAACTGCACTGCCAGCTACGCCGCGATCGAAAACACGCGTCCTGATCTTCGTCCCGCCGTGAACCGGACGCGAATAACCGACGTTTCGTTCAACTATCACCGCACTGATCCACGGGGCAGCAGAGCCGTCGCTGCCTTGGAGAGGCTCACACATCAAACCGCTAGAATCGGCGTGATGTGCGCACAAAACGACCGGCAACTGACGCGATCCTCCGATCGATTCACACGTGTCATTTAATTTAATCGACGCCGGCGTTTAATTTGGAGTTTATGTCAGCCACCTTCTAAGTACTATTATGTGGAATTAAACGGCTGTCTGCTGCTCCATTAATGACGAGAAAACATTCTAGAAGGGGCTTAACGGGGCTACGTGATGATGTCATTACTATTAGTGGGTCAGATGAGACAGATCACCTTAGAGAATTATTACGGTATTATTAATTAAGAATGGTCATGGAACTGGGAATACCTTTCAATATTTCACAGACACCAAATATATTAAAGTGGATAGCACTGAGTACTGAGAAAAGCGCTATATAAATGTAATTAATTATTATTATTATAAAGATAGATATCGGGATAAGACACTGTGTGACAGACTGATAGATAGCCAGGAAAAGTGCCATATGTTTCATAGTTACAGACAGATATAAATAAAAAACGCGCTATATACTTGAGAAGGATGAAATATAAAGTGACAAAAAGGTGCTATACATTTGATAGATACATATAAATAAAAAGCACTATGGATTTAATAAGACTGAGCGGAAATGCAGTACGGACAGACATTTTGATCGATACAGGCACAATGTATTTGATATAAAGTGACGAGAAACATTACAGACAGAAATAAGACGCTATATGTATGATAGATGATGAAATAAACCGATACAAATAGAAAAGCCCTACACGTTTGGTACATAGAGATGGAGCACAGATATAAAAAGGTGCTGTGATAAACAGACGAATACAGTATAGAGACAGAGAATTTAAAAGGCGCTATATGTTTGCAATACCGCTAAAACAGAGCGGACGGGTCCAATGCGCGCTCATCTGATCGACAACAATCGCCGCTGACCTTTTAGCACTGAGGAGACCCTAAAGCCAAGCTAAGGCACTGTTACTCAATTTAAGCTTCTTACTTTTAACATTATTGTAGTCTTTTAACAGTGTCGTATATTCCATCCATCCATCCATTTTCCAACCCGCTGAATCCGAACACAGGGTCACGGGGGTCTGCTGGAGCCAATCCCAGCCAACACAGGGCACAAGGCAGGGAACCAATCCCGGGCAGGGTGCCAACCCACCGCAGGACACACACAAACACACCCACACACCAAGCACACACTAGGGCCAATTTAGAATCGCCAATCCACCTAACCTGCATGTCTTTGGACTGAGGGAGGAAACCGGAGCGCCCGGAGGAAACCCACGCAGACACGGGGAGAACATGCAAACTCCACGCAGGGAGGGCCCAGGAAGCGAACCCAGGTCCCCAGATCTCCAGACTGCGAGGCAGCAGCGCTACCCACTGCGCCACCGTGCCGCCCGTGTCGTATATTGCTTTGTGTTATTCGTTTTATTGAAACGTCCAAATATATAAGCCGAGCGTTTCTGGATTTTTCTGTCTGGCGCCTTTCAAAGTGGCACCTTCATAGTTAGCTTTATATGATGGAGAGGTTTCAAATGTGAGGTAACTCCGACAGGTCACTTGTCGTCTGCCTCCCAGTGGGCTATGATGGCCAAGTCCGGTAACTTTTCACGCTCGACGGCACTCATCACTACAATCGGTGCGTTTAAAACGACGACTTCCCCTTGAACCAGAGTGCGGTCACAGGGGTGACTTGTCCCGAAGGAGGTCTGGCTCAATTCATTTTGTACTAAACGGACAGCCGCTGATGACGGGCAAAGCTTCCATTCTAAATGTAGTTACCTGCGTCTTCCAGACTTCACCCACACCCTGCCCTGCCGTCTCGCTGCCACTCCCGAAGCACCTGAACAGAGCAAGTGCCAGTCCTCCGTGTGCTTTTAAACATGTCTGTTTTGTATGTGCTGCGTGGACCCCGTTCCCCTTTTTTCGGCTGTATGATCATCGGATGCCAGGCACGTCATGTCACTGGCCCGGGTATTGGCTCACTGGGACTCGGTCCATCAGGGCGTCTCAGACGATCGTGCCCTGTTATGGTGCGAGCAGATCGCCACGGCCAGGGAGCCGCTGGATTGCATCACCGCGCCGCGGCCCCGTGGCTATTAATAGCATGACGTCACCCCCTCCCTCACCCCCTCCGTAGCAGCCCTAGTAAATACCAGAGCCTCCCGCGGCCCTATATAAAGCGGGTGATGCAACCTTTATCCGACATCTCAAAGTATTCTTCCCAGCGAGGGAGGTGCGGAAGAAGGAAGAAGAATAAGAAACGAAGGAGGAGGAGGGGGGAAATAAACGGGACTGATCCCAGAGACTCGACGAGCACGCAGAGAGACGCACGGGCGCTAGGTAGGTACGAGAGCCGCGGTGAAGAAGTCAGAGCTCGGCACGCGCTTGGGGGGGCTCCCGCCAGAATGGGGCTTCTCGATCGGGGGCTCACCCGGAAGAAGGTCGGGCTGACAAGCATACTGGGGGAGTGGACGAGGACGGCGATCCTAGAAGTTTGTGTCCTTACATCACAGACACACCGGGGAGCGAAGAGAGCACATGTGCGGGCTACCCTTGTCCTACCGCTAGTCCTGGAACAGTTTTGTCCGGGGTACGAGGTGGACACGTACCAGGACGGCACGCCGGCCGACACACGCGTGGGGGCTCCACGACGGGCTAAAGTGGAAGGAGCCCGGACTTTCAACAAGAAGTGCTGAATGGCTGTGTGTACGTAACCGCGATTACTCACTAGCCATGTTGACTCATCAGATATTCCTATGCACGTTACACACTCCGTTTTAGCTTACCGCATACCGATTTTAGAAAGTTTTAATAACCCTTAGGTGTCGTGTCTATTAAACCACAGATCAGTAATCGGCCTCGAAACGTAAGACTGGCTGTAACGGCATTAACGAGTCTTCGCCGGACCCGCCGTGTCCTTCACATGCCGGTCTATTGAGCGGAGCCTTCTTGTCGCTGTCGGGCACACGCGTGAGGGGCAGCGGGACTCGAGAAGGTCCTGGCCAGGAGTCTCCAGCGATCCCGAGGCAGGAGCGCGCCCTCCTCGAGCTGTCACTTCCTCCCGGGTGCTTTCCTGGGTGAGCGCTCGGTGCTCCGTGGGGGTTTATCCGCGGGTGACTCACCCGTGTTTATCGGCAGCCTGCCTTCTGAAAACAAGGTGCTTTTCACAATGTTGCGGAAGGAGAGCCCGAGTCATCGGCGGACTTACGGCCGCTTCTGCAGAGGCGAGGGAATTTTTAAACGCGCTTTTTGGGAATCGCGCTTGCGACTTTCCAAGAAACCGTCCCGGAACTGCTCGCCGAGAGAAAAGAAAACCGCCTTTGTGACACTCCAGGCTGGGCTTTAACAGGCGGGCACACCGTGGGGCGCTTCAGTCACCTCTCGTCCGGGATCGGGATAGCCACTGGCAGGCGATGGGCTCCGGGGGTCCGGCCACCCGGAGGGCGGCAGGTAGGCAGACGTCCGGGCGCAGGGGAGGAGCTCACCGGCCTCGATGATGGCTGTGCGAGTGTCGGGGAAAATACTAGAAAACGTGTACATGTATGGTACAAATACACGGAGGTATAGAGAGCCGATATAAGGAAAATGTGTGTGTGTGTGTAAGAAATCATAAGATATGAGCGTGAAATTAATGAGGTCCCGATATATGAATGTGCAATTGAACATCGAACACGCACACAATAATAGAAATATGAAACTGAAACTTGAGAGTGTGGAGCAGTGCCTATAAAGAAAGAAAGAAATAAGAAGATGATCGTGTGAGTGGATGGCATATTATACAGTATGTGTATCAAATGGGTTGTGTACTTGGAGCATAAGAAAGGCGCTACATCGATAAATTACTACATCTCCATAATAGGGAATATAACAAGAAGTACGACATTTCAGTGTGTGTGTGTACCTGTATAGGAGAATAAGTATAAAAAAGTGTGTGTGTGTGTAATATTATATATAATGTGTGTGTGTGTATGTACGTATGTATGTGATAGATAGATGGGATTAATAAAGTATCTATCTAAGGGGAAATTCACAAATGTATGTATTATATAATGTATATATTAATGTATAATATAATGTATGTATTATATTAATACATATTATATACACACATGTACAAGACATACATGCATGTGTCTATGTGTATAAATATTTATGTAGTATATAGGGGTGTGTGTAGTCATGTGTATGAGAGAGAGAGTATGTCAAAGTATGGAAATTATTCATATATGTATATATAATGAAAATAGTGTCCTCACATAGAGAATATGACAAAGTATGAAATTTGAGTGTGTGTGTGAACACGCTGTATACAAATCTAGACACATGCATAAAAACATACACACATCATGTGAACATCCATCCATCCATTTTTCAACCCACTACTGTATATCCGAACACAGGGTCACGGGGTCTGCTGGAGCCAATCCCAGCCAGCACAGGGCTCAAGGCAGGAACAAATCAATTTGTGTGTGAATTTCCCCTTGGGATTAATAAAGTATCTATCTATCTAAATCAGGGGCAGGGTGCGAGCCCACCGCAGGACACACACACACACACACACACACACACTAGGGACAATTTAAGATCTCCAATGCACCTAACCTGCATGTTTTTGGACTCTGGGAGGAAACCCACGCAGACACAGGGAGAACATGCAGACTCCACGCAGGGAGGACCCGGGAAGCAAACCCAGGTCTCCTAACTGAGAGGCAGCAGCGCTACCCACTGCGCCACCGTGCCTCATGTGAACATGTTTGTAGAGAATATACGACAGTATGTAAAAATGAAATATTGTTCATACATATACATATATTATATATGTGTGTGAAAGTGAGAGAGGGAGAATAAGTATGAAAATCAAGTGTGTGTGTGTTATTAGTGTATGCATAGATATAATTGGCTTGTGTTTACTGGTCATGTATATTTGTATGTGTGTATTTTCTATTTTTCTTTATATATATCTGTATATATTGATGTTGGTTCAGGCTCTGCTGTTCAAATCCCACTACTGACAGCGTGTGACCCTCAGCAAGTCACGTCACCTGCCTGGGCACTAAATGGAAAAAGCAAAAGAGAAATTGTAACCAATTGTATGTCACAAAGTTGTATCTGGACAGTAGCCAAATTATAATCTCTCTTATATATTAAATATATATATTACTTTTGCTTCAAATAGCAAGTTTAGCTTTTTTACGAGTATTGATTTCAATCCATACAATCTTAGTCAAACTCGATTAACTTTGTACAGAAACTCAAGAAGTAGGACAGCCAACAACACTAACCCCCTGAAATTCACACAAGAATTATTACAAATTTCTGTTATGCTGTATAATTAGATATATCCATGCCCATACTGTCATTATTTATGTATACGTTTTCCACAATGGGATGATGACGACTCATTTAAGCTAAACGTTCACTGTTTTATTATTTTTTTAATGACGTCTAATCCGGGTCTTTATAGTTTTATATGTCACTCTTTGGTGTCCCTGTATGTTCCTAATCCTCCCTCTTTCTATCCCAGTATTCACTTTATTCCTTGTGTATTGTCGTGTTTGTCCACGGAGTGAGTGAGTGAATGCGTATTCTGTACCTGCCGTGTAATTTCACTTACCCTTCTACTTTTTCTTTGTTTTTAAATACGCTGTACTGTAACATTTACAGGCACACATTATTAACAAGAACCACTGTGATTAAGAACGACATTAAAGTGTTCTGGTAACTTTAGTTCCCTTTTTGTGTTAAGTGGGAATTTTTCCAAACAAGTCACTAAAGCTTCTTTGTAAGCACAGAATATTAGTCTGTTTGTGACTGATGTGGACTAAAAGCCTGAAGATATCAGACCATTCTATTTTCCTTTTGTTCATTTTCAGAATATATGCGTCCTCTTAAATTCAAACCATTAAGCAATCAGGAGAAGTCCAGCTGAATAAATGTGTGTACAGTTTTCCATTTGATATTTTTTCCCCACAAATAATCTCCCTGTGGTGACCTCTTACTCACTGCTCACCCAAACCCCCTTGTCGGATTGTTCTTTATAGTCTGTAAGGTTACATTTAAACACAGTAAATCACCCCTCCTGTTCACCGTACACCCCTTCTCTAGCCCACCTAATCCACTTGAGGGTTGTAGGGGGATGGAGCCTAGTCTGACAGCATCAGGCAGGAGGCCACCCCGGGTAGGACACAGCAGCCCATCAAGGTGCCCACACATGGAGACGGCGCCGATTTAGAGTTGCTAACTAATGAGCAAATGTGTTTGGTGGAGAAACAGAGATGGGGAGAACGTGCAGACGGCACATGGGGAGCGGCTGGGTGTGCGATTTAAATCCAGGATGCAGGACTGCTGACCACTGCATTGGTGTTTTTGAAATGTTCATAGATGCCCATAAAATGTGATTCAATATAAAGAAAGTGTGGCCTTTATACTGGGTGTGTGTGCAGTGGGATTTGTGTTCTCCAAATGATGCCACAGTAATGCCAGCTATTTCAACAGCGATGACAGCTGAACTCCCACCGATTGTTTAATGCGCCTTTTCTTCTGCGTTTCAGCACTATGATGCTTCAGCATGCTGCACTGGGCCTGTCGGAGATCAGCGCTTCAGCGGTGGTGCCTTGCTTGTCCCCTCCAGTGTCACTTGGCTTCGAGGACTTTGCCAACCTTACACCTCTAGTAAAAGAAGAGCTTAGATCTGCCATCCAGAACAAGCGCCTGTTTAGTGGAATGAGCTCCATGATGGAAAGCGTGATGGTGAGCAACGAGGTGACTCGAGACCTGCCACCTGTAAAGAAAGAGGTGCGTAATGAGGTGGCACTTCCAGTTAGGTCTCTTTGGGGACGTGGGCTTGCCGTAAGTGAAAGCTGAATAATTAATAAAAGCCTTGAATGGGCTTTACTTTTCTAGCATGTTGTATTTTGAAAAATCTTCAAACTGTGCCTGTATATGTTCGTAACTTGAATAGGATTTCATGTATTAGCAACACCATAACCGCCATTGCTGTTAACAGTGGACAGACACTTCAGATTCTCCATTTGTGTGCAGGGATATTTACTCAAATAAAACAACATTCTCTTCACAAATCCCCATTTAGTTTTTACTGTTAGAGAAACTTTAGAATAATAACTAACTATGTGACAGTAAAACATTTCATGGTTTTTCCATTTTTAATTAATTAACATGGCTAAATGGAGCATCAAATGAGTGTAAAAACCACGGTGGCCCCACTAGGTTTTGATTAAGAAGTCACTTCCCAAAGTATAGTGAACTCATTTTGTAATTTTGTTCTTTTAGGCTACTTTTGAGGAACTGGAGAGGAGAAAAAGACGAAGAGAACGGAATAAAATAGCTGCAGCCAAATGCCGGAATAAAAAGAAGGAGAGGACAGACAGCTTACAAAAGGTACGCAAATCTGCTGGGGTCGATGGCAGAATAAACAGCTCATAGTGAGGAGGGAGTAACGTGGAGTTGGCTGGTTCTCCCTGTATACTCCATCCCAGAGGCGTTCATGACAAACTGGTTTGAGAAGTGGCGTGCAGCTGGCATTGTGCTCAAAGCTGCTGCTGGGTAGGCCAGCTGTCATGACTCTCGATATTTAATGGAAAAAGATTTTGAAGAAATGGACGGACAACAGTGACATGAATGTATTTCATGCCATCAAACAGGTAGTGAGCAGTAGCATATGAAAACGGTAGCTTTTGATTTTAGAACTGTTCTTAGAGATTTTTCAAGTAAGGAAAAACAGCAGTTTTGAGGGAAGGTAGCTTTACTAATTAATGATGGTGCTGGACAGTTGGCATGTGTTGTATGCTGATTAGCACACACAAGTAAGAATTTCACTGAGCTGTGCACATGTGACAATACTGACCCTATGAACTTAGGGAAACCCTAACCCCGTTTACTGTCCCATTAGACCACAGTGGCCTGACTCGGAGTGTCCTCCTAATACCAACCATTGTGGCTGAACTGGCCACATGCTTTTAAACATTCATGGATAGGAAATGCAAGGCTGACTCGTTCCATGGACGCCCTTCTGTCTGTATCTCCATATTCACTCGCACAGACTGAAGCCATACTGCTGGTCACCTGGCGCTCTCACTTGAGGCACCATCTGGCCACTTGAAACATTCCAGGCTGCTGCCCTGTGGGCCCTTAGAGCTGATATGGCACAAGCCTTCCTTCCACAGACACCTAGGAAGAAAACCAATATCACCATGTGACTGCAAAAAATGTTGTGGCCATTCTATAAATCAAAATCTAGGAACAGGGAAGGAGACACTCGAAAGGATTGAAGCAGTCCTTCATTATTATGAGCACCACACTCGCCGTGAGGCCCCTCTACAGGCTGGGAGCACCCGAGTACAAGAATGTTCTCAACTTCCTGCAAAAATCTTACACCAGTTCCTTGATTCTTGCAAGGCTTCCCGAAATCCCCAGGCGTTGGGCAAACAAGAACTGAAGCTGCTAATATTTTCAGTTGTACCCAGAGACATTTTACAAAGGGGTGCTGAAGTGACCTCTACAATTAACGTTTATTAATAAAGAGTTGCTGAAGGTACGACTAGACTTTCAAATGTGCTCATCTTATATGCTGAATAACTTACACAGTTAGATAAAGATGTCTGCTAAATTAATAACAATAATCCTTGTGATTTTTCTTTGTAGGAATCGGAAAAACTAGAATCTATCAACGCCGAGCTGAAAGCTCAGATCGAGGAACTAAAGACGGAAAAGCAGCAGCTAATCTACATGCTAAACCTCCATCGACCAACATGCATCGTGCGAGCACAAAATGGCAGGACCCCTGACGACGAGCGCAACCTGTTCCTTCAGCAGATTGGCGAGGGTGTTTTGCAAGGCTAGAAAGTGCATTGGGAGTTATGCCGATGAGACTGTGAAAAGCCAGAGAATCGCTCTGTCGCTTGAAGAGACTTGACACTTGGGCAGGAGAGCTTGCACTTTATACACAACAAAGTCCTCGTCCCTTCTTGGAAATGACTACTGTGAGCAGACACGGGAGGAAGAGACCCTGCGGGAGCTCCGTGCGTACCTCTGTGTTAGGTTCTGTCTGCGGGCGCTGTGTGAAGGACATGTGTTCATTGAATTACCTACTTACCAAATGCCATATGTGTCTAATGGGAAAAGTGAATGGAAGAGTTGGGAATTGAATAGTGTTGCCACTGTTGGCCAGGAACGCACTTTGAACTGCACAACATGAGTCGTATGATTATCATTATTATATTATTTTTCTGCTGGTTGGAAAGATGTACTTTAATCCACAATGTGACAGTCATGTGTACCCCCCCCCTGCACTATATAGGTAGAGTCGTTTTCCATTTCCTCGCTTCTTACTAACCACAATTTAAAAGTCTTTTGGCTCTGTTTTGCTCTCTGAACTATTTATTTTTTAACTAGGGAATGCGTCTTCATCTCTCTGAAGTTTATCAGTGTTCAGGTGATTAAATAATCGACCACTGATATCATGAATGTAACACTTTGTCATTTTTTTAGTAGACTAAAGGAATTGATGGCTTCGGGGTATCTGTGTGTGTGTGTGTGTGTGTTGGGGGGCACCTTTTGGTCCCATCACTGAAGGAGAGAGCAGTCCAGAGGATATGAAATGAAAAAGTTGAGAGGTTTTATAGTGAGAGCATGGACTGTAAAATGAGAAAAGCGAGATGAAGAGTGGTGGCTTTATAGACTAAGCATGGACTGTAAGCGTGTGCTTCGATATGCCACTGCAGTGTAGACATCTTTCTGTACAGTAGTTAGAAATCTTGTACTTGCTGCTCTCCTTTCTCATCGCTGGCAGTATATTGGGCTTGGTGGACAGTCGTTCAAAATCTCTAACCACTGATTTAAGAGTATTTAAAATTCACGAATCCATTAGTTTAAATTGCCCCCCTGATTGCAGACTCCATCACCTGAGTTGTCTTATCAGTTCTACCCCCCCTTTTCTAAATATAAATCGATTTGATTGGCATAAGCTATAATTCGAAGAGGTGACAAGATTTGGTGCATATTGATGCCACAAGACCATGTTAAATAAACTAAGCCAGGAGCGACCACAGTTTGGTGTAAGGTGGCCTCTAGAATGAGATTCCACAAAGCTACGACTCTTAAAAGTCAGATACTGCCCTGTGGAAAATGTCCATCCTACACTCACAACGTAGAGGGTAATGACGCAGGCGTCATGCTTATTCTAAGCTTTGATTCATTTACATTCTTCATATCGGCATGCAACATCGAAGCACGCTCGACAAGAATGGAAGCTTCACTTCATATGTCTTTACTGTTGTGGTATTCAGAAACGATAAGCTTGTAGTGGTAGAATTCTGTGCTCCCAATGTCCAACATGATTGCATTAAATGTTGATGACAATTTCCAGAAGCCAAATTTTATGACTACTGTATTCAGGTAAAATGTCCAGGTCCACTCAAATGCATTAAACCATTTGTACGCACTATGTATGTAAACTGTTTTTGATACTTTTAATAAAAAATAAATTAAACCTATTGTGTTTGTCTGAGTTACCTATAAGGACTTGGTATGCTTTTAGAAATCTCAGGTACACCGCAGGTTTGTCTATAAAGGTAAAGAGAAAAGGCCACTGGCTGGAATGACTATGAAAGTAAACCCACTCTTGGAATGTTCTCGTTTGTCAGGCACTCAAACACAGAAAATAATTAAAACTAGGCCTCAGAATACAAATGAGACATAAAGTAAGACTTGTCGTCTGTTTAAAAAGTGTCAGGACAAGCTGCCAGAAATCCAAAAGGGAGATGGGAAATGTATAAACCCCTTGGATCAAAATGACAAAAGTTTCTTAATTGTAGAGTTTATTATCCATATTACTAACCGAGAATGGTAAACCGGTAGGCATGGACGCAGGTTCATGGCGATGGGACCATGAGACATAGTGCACAGGCGACTACAGCGCACGTCTCATAAACCGCAAGTGAAGTCTGATCCACTGCAAATGAAGGAGTCACGGCCCAAAAACGCAAGAGCTCAACTAACGTGAATAAGACATGAAGCAACAATGCGCCCATAGCTAACGACTAACGACACAGCCACACAAAAAAAGAGGATTCTGCGCTGCACCCCAGAGTCAAACGGAAGAGGCTACGGAGGCCCCACAGGTCCACAAAGATAGTACGGAAGGCGCGGGAAAAATACGAAAGGCGCAGGCGCCTACAACGCGCTTCTGAACTAAACGTCCACACTACACAGCATGGTCCACGTGCTTCTAACACACTGCAAGCATAAACATGAGATAGTACAGAAACCACACAACATATGTGAATCACATTACAGTAATACAATACTATAAGTACTCACGGAAAACACAAACAGAAGAGGCTTCAGCGTTCCGCCCCACAGTCAAACCAGAGAGAGTCCCCACACGCCCACAAAACACAGCATAGTCACACCCGAGATAGTACGGAGGGCACGTGCACCTATACACCGCAAGCAAAGGAGCCACGGCTCAGAAACAAAAGAGCTCAACTAACGTAAATAAGTGATTTTAAGATTATAATAACTCCATACCAAGGAATACTCATTCAAGGACAACACGCCATCTTTACTACAAATGTTGTGTATAAAGATATCCTATGTACATCATCTACACCTTTACACTCCAATATATCTCATACATAGATCTGCGCAAACTCAAAGACATTCTATACTTACATAACATAACACTTACACTGCTATTGTCATTTACATATATTACATAGACCTACAGATATCGTGACAGTGGACATGATACATATGTAACAATTACCGAGACAGACAGTAATCTCTTTCAAATGTATTTCGGGTTACCCAAGACCAGGGGTTGGCGAGCGAAGTGAGCAGGGGGCGGAGCCACCTAGTATACTGTATAAAATGCTAAGGCTATCTTTACATATTGGGTCGCAGATTTGCACAGAAACACAGGAGGTTGTAGAGAGACAGGAACTTTATTCAAACACTGCAAACAAACACACGTCTCTTTTTCAAGAGTTTAAACTGCTCCTTGACAAGACGGAGATGACAGTTCTGTCTCCAATTAACAGAATGCAAAAATATCTTCCTCTTCAAAGGAGTGCGCGACAGGAGCAGAGAAGGTCAGAGAAAGAAAAGCAAACAATCAAAAAAAAGGTGCTGTTCGGACTTCTAAGTACCGCGCAGATCGTACGATAGATCGGCCGCAAGTAAGCCCAGCAATGTGAAGGTAGTCATTCAGCGTTTTTTAACCTGTAGGGGTGCGATCAGCCCCCCAGCTAACAATATAATAAATAGGGGGCAAAAAGCACTATGTGCCAGCAACTTCACATCTCTGCTGCTCTCAAAAACAAATCTTTAACTCTCGCGGATACACCTCTTCATTGGGAAGAAACACGACTTTTCACTGATGGCAGCACAAATTAGACGATCTACAAGTCTCTGACTTAAAGTGTAAAGCCAAACAATGTCTCCATACTTCTGTCCTATCACCTATGCCCATATATTCGATCTCTTTTCGTTTTTACCTTTTCATCAATATCGCATTGAATTTTGATCCCGTGTTTAATAATAATAATAATAATACATTTTATTTATATAGCACCTTTCCCATGCTCAAGGCACTTACAGAATATAATAAAGAATGGCAGCGTATACAGTATATAGCATTGTACAATCCAGATAAATAAATAAAGAAGATTAAGACAGTAAATTCTGAAAAAAAAAAAAGACACCATAATTGGTGGTCTCGCGCACACACACACACACACACACACACACACAGGTTACATGAGCATCTTGACAGAGAAGTAAACTGAGAGAAGGGTAATGAAGTCAAGTAGAGCTAAAAGCCTTCCTGAACAGATGAGTTTTGAGTTGTTTTTTAAAAGAATTCGTGGAGTCAGCTGACCTGATTAATTTCGGTAGGCCATTCCAGAGTCAGGGCGCTATACAGCTGAAGGCCCTGCTGTCACCCATGGAGTGTAGATTAGTGAGGGGTACAACAAGATTGCCAGAATCAGAGGACCTTAGTGGGTGGACAGGCACATAGTGATGGAGAAGGTCACTGATGTAGTTTGGTGTGATGTTATTTAAAGCTTTGTAGGTTATTAGTAGGATTTTATATTCGATTCTGTAAGACACAGGGAGCCAGTGAAGACGGAGCAGGATGGTGTGATGTGCTCGCTGCTGCTGGTTCGAGTAAGGACTCTTGCAGCTGAGTTTTGAATAAGCTGGAGCTGTGATATAAGATTAGAAGGGGCACCTGCCAGTAGGGAATTACAATAATCGATGCGGGATGTGATAAAAGCATGGACAAGTTTCTCAGCGTTAGAAAAGGAGAGGAAGGAGCGAACACGGGATATGTTACGGAGGTGAAAGTAAGAAAGTTTCTTAATGTGATTTATGTGGGCGGAATAAGTGAGGGAGGAATCAAAAATGACACCAAGATTTTTTTTACAGTAGAGGCAGGTCTGATGAGATCACCGCCAAGATGGACTGGGAAGGAGTTCATTTTATTAAGTTGCATTTTAGTCCCAATTTGCAGGAGTTCAGTTTTATTGCAATTTAATTTTAAAGAGTTCTGCTCCATCCAGGTTTTAATTTCACTGAGGCAGGTTGTGAGCTGAGAAAGCTCTGATGAAGTTCCACTTTTAACATTGAAGTAGAGCGGAGTGTCATCTGCATAAAAATAATAACCCAGTCCAAAGCTACAAATAATATGGCCAAGGGGAAGCATATAAATACAGAAGAGCAGAGGGCCGAGAACAGAGCCCTGAGGAGCTCCTGGTGTGACTGGCGCTGAGCTGGATCTGCTGTCACCAAGACTAACAAACTCTGGGCTATCAGTCAGATAGGACTTGAACCACTGGAGGGCAGTGCCAGAGATACCCAGCATGTTCTCCATTCTGGACAGTAGAATGTCATGTCTGACAGTATGAAATGCTGCACTGAGGTCTAACAGAATTAATATGCTGGTTTGTCCAGAGTCTGCTGCCATAAGCAAATCATTGGTTACCCGTAGCAGAGCAGTTTCACAGCTGTGCCGCGCCCTGAAACCAGACTGAAAGGGTTCATCAAATTACTAGAGGTTAGGTAATTGGTGAGTTGGGAAGCTACAACACGCTCGAGAACTTTTGACAGGAAAGGTAAGTGGGAAATAGGGCGGAAATTGTTAAGATTGTCAGCATCAAGACAAGACTTTTTTAATATTGGGGTTATAGAAGCAATTTTAAACTACATCGTGACAACACAACGCATAACTGCCTGTGAGTGAATATCATTTCTTTCTCTCTACAAGAAATGTATCTGACAATAGCATTCACACAAATGAGAGATGATTGGACCGTGTGCGTGGTTGTAAATGTTTCAGATGTGGTGGGACTTTTCTAAATCTCTTAGAAGTCTTGTCTCACGGGGCTTGAAATTTTCTCTTGTGGGATTTCACTTTCAACAAACAACAAATGTTTTAATTCTCGTGGATACGCCTCTTCATTGGAGAAAAAACATGACTTTTCCCCGATGGCAACACGAATTAGACGATCTACACGTCTCCGACTTAAAGTTTGAATCCAAACAATATATTCGATCTCTCTCTTTTCGCTGTTCCGTTATTTCACAGAGTAATAATTTCCGTTTGTTTGCGCTAATGTGATCTTTACTATCAGTTTTTTGAGACTTTCGAATTTTCGTACTCTCATTATCTGTAACCTGCTCTGCTTGTGTACCACACCAACGTTTTTGAATTCTTTACGACATTCTTACTTTGTCATCTACTCTTTGTCTTTTATTTCCAGCCCCGGGCCTGGTTAAATCTCTTGGCACAAACTCTCGTCTTGCGGGACGTGAAAGTGTCTCTCTGAAATAAAAGATCACATCTCATCGCAGGATAAGAAGTCTTGTCTCCCAAGATTTTTTTATTATAATAGAGAGATGGGCTACCGTGACTGTCCGTTTGTCTATCCAGGATTTTAAATCTTCTGTAGCTCGCAAACTGTTTGACCTATTGACCTGAAATATGGTACACATATATTACATGACGTCTACTCTCTGCTTTCAGGGTGATGATTGACCTCCAAGGTTATTCCTCTTTTTATTTTATTGCAGAATCAACTCTCGACAGCGGCCAGCAGGGTGGCCGTGTGGCACATGCATACTGGTTCCGTTCTCATTCCATACCACCTTTGTCGTCACTTCCCTTACCTCTTCATATCTTAAATCATTCTTGAGGCAGATTGAAGACTTAAGTGCCAGCTTAAGTGAAAAATTAAGGAAAACATACTAAGTAATTGCAACAAACACTGACTAAATCAGTTTTAACATGAAAAGATGCTGACGGAAGAAGAGGGCTGCTAGGGTGGAGAAGAGAAGATGAGCTGCTCAGGAAACAGCAAGCGCATCAACTGCTGAGCAAACGAATGCTAAATGTACAGAGAAAGAGGATGAAAACGAGCTCAAGTCAAGGTTATTCACTGTACGTTATCGTGCAGTGCGCCATTACTGGTCTATGACAGAATTACTCACATACTACTGGAGCTAAAACCTTGATCTTGGTCTTAATTAAATGCTTATGACCTGAAACATTCAAAATCCAGCAGACAGAACTGAAGACAAACACGAGCAGACTGAAATGTCTGAGAAACAGACCTACAGGCAGAGCTAAAGCTGAAGTGTGTGGAGGCCCTGCCTCCTTAGGCTCAATATAAAGAGAACAAAATTTCCTGAATAAAAATATTAATAAAGATGAGGCAAAAATATATAAATACTACAACAATATTCACAAAGGCAATAAAAAGAATGACAAAAAGAAAACACAGCTGAGCAATGGATGGGCCCCTGGTCTCTTCATTTTATGGACAATGTAAGGAAAGAAAGCAGGCGCTGACAGAGCGCATTGTCACACCCACCACATGACAAACCAACTGAGGACCCCAGATTAGGTGACACCTCAGCACCACACGAGTTCAGATGGAATGGAGCCAGTAGGAGGTTTTTTATGGTGGCTGGAGTGCCATTTCTGCCACCAACCCCCAGGTTTTTCCTTGCAGGTTGGAGGGCCTACATGCAGATTAATGTCATACCCAGGACGGAGCGATTGCAGGTTAAGGGCCTTGCTCAAGGGTGCCCAAGCAAAAACATCAAGCTAGGAAGAGTCCGAGTTCCAGTGAATGGTGAGCAAAGATGAATGATTTCCAGTTTTATCCAAAGCTTAAATGCCAGAAATTGCCTGCTGCCATCTTAAGCAGGGATAACACGATGTCATCGAGCCAAGGATACGCGACTGGCAACAATTTGGTCCTGACCACTACAAGCAAGTGAGCCTGAATCCGTGTGGTCTATCAGACCTAAATAGTAAAGGGCTTACACTCCTACAGAATTGACTCTGCAGCGAGACTCCGGATTTCACTTTCCAAAGTGAAATTCAGAAAACAAACAGCCAAATTTGTGCCACTGATACAGAAAGAAAGCTGCTACATGCCTTACTGGAAATGTTTCCCTGAACTGTGTTTGTAAGTGTTGGCCTGTAAAGGAGTTTTATAGTTAAGTCCTATAGTTAAAAAAGAAAGAAATCACTAAACTAACTTCCTGACACCCGTAGACATGGCTGTTCTAGCACTTATATTGCCTGCATGGCCAACTGCAATGACAGTCTTATTGATCACAATCCTAAGGAAGCACTGGGGACAGAAACAAAATAGTCAGGACCAGTTGGTAGGTAATAACGTGCGCTGGCGGCTTCCCATGTAGTGCTTTTTCCTGTGGAAAAGAACACAATAATGTGCATGACGGGGCATTTTCATGTGTCCTTTGGAAAATATGCATCACATCATCTTATTTAAAAACACGCTGTGCTCCTCCACAGGGATGCAAATGACAGCCATAAAACAGAATTCATTTGACGGAGGTGCTGCAGACTACCTGCACTTTGCATCTGCTGAAGAAGTAGCGATAAATACAGACATGAGGTCAAGGATTTAGGGAGCAAACGTTCTTCTTCTAAAAGCTTAAAAAAACAAAGAAACAAAACCAAAACCACCTTTGGCTGGTAGTGTGCTGGTCTTTGGAACACAAGCCCACGTGGAAATGCATTTACACAGCAACATGTTGGCAAAGAAAATCCTTTAACTTGCATCTGTGGATAAAGAGGGCAAAGGTGTTGAGTGACAAAGGATTACCGAAATATTCTGGAGCGCATGTCATGATCTTCATTACAGGCACGGGACGGTTTAAGTCAGTGATGCCTGACGGATCAGAGATCATGCACGTTCACAAGTGGTTTTTGACCTTGCCCTTTACACACTGCGATTTGACCAAATTTCCTGAATCTATCGATAATATTGTACATTTAAATACTTGGGATCAATAGTGCTTAGTAAAGGGGATTGTGGAAGAGAAGTGAAAAAGAGAGTGCAGGCAGGATGGAGTGGGTGGAGAAGAGTGTCAGGAGTGATTTGTGACAGACGGGTATCAGCAAGAGTGACAGGGAAGGTCCACAGCAGGGGCGTCGAACTCCAGTCCTGGAGGGCCGCAGTGGCTGCAGGTTTTCATTCTCACCCTTTTCCTAATCAGTTTTCACTGCTAATTAACTCCTTTACCCTTCATTTTAATAGCCCTGTTTTTAAGGATTCAGTCCTCTGAATTGATTCCTTTCTTCATTAAATGGCAGCCAAACAGAAATGAGACGTGAAACGAGCCGACAGATGACCAGCTAAACTGGGGCTTCAAACGCCAACCAATTTCACTCCAACCAGTTTCTTAATGAGAAGTCGATTCTTGCAGTTAATTAAACCCGGCTCTATTCAGTAAGGGCGCGCACAAAAAGGCGAACCTCAAAAGGGCGCAGCAAATAGTTTTCTCCTTTCTGAATGTGTAGCCTTCGACTACGAGTAGATCTGCACCTTTGTTGCTCTTCACATATTCCAGAGCCATTTGAACTAAATTATCTACAAACGCCTTTATTCGCTGCGCCCAATTGAGGTCGCCCTTTTGAAGTTCGCCTTTTTGTGCACGCCCTTACTGAAGGATACCATTAAACCCGTTATTTAATTCCATGGCTTGTTGTTGCTCCTACAGCAGACATTTCCAAAACTGTTGTTTTTCTGCTTTTTCTAAGAACGTCGTCATAATGTTTTGGTGACTTCAGAAATCAGTCTTACTGAGACCTTCACCTTTCTTTATTTTCAGATATTTTGTGATGGGCACAGGTGAGCTGGACATATGGTGGCCTGTATTGTGTCTCATTATTGTTTGGCTGCTAATTAAGGAAAAAGAAACAACTATGGGGCCCGAGTGAATTAAAAGAAGTAATCAGCAGCAAAAAGTGGCCACTAATGAAGAAGATGGCAAGAATGAAAACCTGCAGCCACTGTGGCCCTCCAGGCCTGGAGTTGGACACCCCTGGTCTACAGGACGGTAGCGAGACCAGCGATGTTATATGGGCTGGAGGTGGCAGAGTTAAAGATGTGAAGATTGGCATTGGGTGTGAGGAGGATGAACAGGATTAGAAATGAGGACATTAGAGTGTAACGGCCGACCCCTTACCCAGCTACACTTCCAAGACCTGTGACCTGGATAAATTACCAAATGAATCTTATATCAAGCTGTACCTCTAACAAATGAAATTTTCCCCACAATCAACGGTTTACACAAGCACACAAAAACAGGTATGTCACATAAGTGAATATATAAAATGGAACACAACAAAACACCTCTGCACATTCCCCACATAGAAAAAATCTAAATGTATATCCCTCCACCAAAGCGACAACACCATACACACAATAACAAACCCTCACTTGTCCCAGTAACAAACACAAAACACAAATAACAATAAATGAATACGGAAAATGCCACTGATAGTGAAGTTGAGTCCAAGTATACAACTGTCCTGAATGCGGATGACTGGCCAACAGATAAGTGATGTGTTTGAATTTCCAGGAAAAAAATGGAGCAACGTCACCATGAATCCTCGGCTTGTGGTGGATGATGTAGTCCAACCCCGAGGTCTCTGGTGATGAGCGAATTGAAGTAAATCCGACGGAATGAAAAACAAACTGGTTACAAAAGCGCGATGTGGAAAACCGCAGGTAAAGTTGATTCATTGTCATGAAAATGTAATCTCCGTCTTTCTCCTCTCCTCTCTCGGTCTGTTCCCTCCTGATTGTTTATATGGTAATGAGCCGGATGTAATTGATCGATTGTAAACAGGTGCTTTCCATCTTGGGGCTGTGGTCTCCCTCCATCATCTGTCCCCTCTGTATTTACGGGGACGACATTCACTGACGCACACATTAAACAGCAAACGGGACGATGGTAACAAAACACACTCAGCACAAACATTGACAACACTACTACTACTATGAGGGTCAGCTCAGGTGGGACAGTCGGGAGACAAAGTCAGAGAGGCGAGATGGCGTTGGTTTGGAGAGATGCTGGGTATATTGGGAGAAGGGTACTAAGGATAGAGCTGCCAGGGAAGAGGAAAAGATGAAGGCCTAAGAGAAGGTTTATGGATGTGGTGAGAGGGGACAAGCAGGTGATGGGGGTGACAGAGCAAGATGACGAGGACAGGAAGAGATGGAAGATGATGATCTGCTGTGGTGACCCCTAATGGGAGCAGCCGAAAGAAGAATTAATAATATTGTACACTATGCAGGGTGAAATCTCCAAAATCCTACTGATTTGTCGTAGGGGGACGTTGTTCACAAAGTAATGGGTTATCCACCGATGTATTTGTTGGCAAATTGGTGAGCTTTGACCCATCCTTGCTCTTTAAGGACTTGACTCCTTATTGAATAGGAAATGATGGTCTCACCTGTTTCACATTACCTTGTTATTTCAACTTGTCACATCATTATATGTCCTACACTGCCTCTGCCACAACTTTTTTTTGGGACATTTTGCAGACATCAATTTCAGAATAAATGTATATTAGAACATCAGAACAATCGAAATAAGAACAGGCCATTCAGCCCAACAGAGCTCACCATTCCTAACCACTGAATTCTTCTAAAATAACATCAAGTCGAGTTTTGAAAATCCCCAAAGTTCTCCAGTCAACCACACTAGTTGGTCACTTATTCCAAGTGTCTATTGTTCTTTGTGTAAAGAAACACTTCCTGATGTTTGTGTGACATTTACCCTTCACAAGTTTCCAACTGTGTCCCTGTGTTCTTGATGAACTCATTTTAAAGTCACCGCCTCGATCCATGGTACTAATTCCCTTCATAGCTTTAAACACTTCAGTCAGGTCTCCTCTTCATCTCCTGTAAAGGCTCAGCTCTTTTAATCTTTCCTCGTAACTCATCCCCTGTAGCCCTGAAATCAGCCCAGTTGCTCTACTATGGACTTTCTCCAGCACTGCTGTGTCCTTTTTGTAGCCTGGAGACCAAAACTGCCCACAGGACTCCAGATTTGGGCTCACCAGTGTTTTATAAAGCTTCAGCAGAACTTCCATGGACTTGTACTGCACACATCAAGGCGCTATATAACCTGACATTCTGTTAGCCTTCTTAATGTCTTTTGAACACTGTACTGAAGTCGATAGCTTAGAGTCCACTACGACTCCTAAATCCTTCTCATAAGGTGGACTCTCGATTTTCCGACTGCCCATTGTGTATTCAAACCTCACATTTTTACTTCCTATTTGTAATTCTTTACATTTACTGACATTAAATTTCATTGTCCACAGATCTGCCCAAGCCTGTCTGCTGTCCAAGTCCTTCTGTGATGATATAATGGATTCCAAATTACCTGCTAATCCTACTATCTTCGTGTCATCTGCAAATGTAACCAGCTTGTTACTTATGTTCCTGTCTAAATCATTTCTATATATTAAAAATAGCAGCAGCCCCTGCACTGCCCCCTACTGGTCACCACTCTTAACATCGGCCAGTTCTAATGAAGTTCCTCACACCATCACCCTCTCTTTCCGGTGTCCGAGCCAATTCTGCACCCATCTACAAACCACACCCTGAACCCTCACTTCTTTTAGTTAGATGCCCACCCTCTCATGTGGCACCTTATCAAATAACTTCAAAAAAACATGCAGTTGATTGGGTAAATCATGAGATACCTGTCTTGACACGGTTTGTGTTTGAATACAAGTCTGCACTGCACTGACTGCATCACTGATCTTAAGCTACGGATGGAAAATCCCTTTCTCAAACGTAATGCCAATAAAACTGAAGTGTTACTGGTCGGCCCAAACTCCCTACTGTCTAAGGCAGCCAACTTCTCCATTTCTGTCGATGGTAGACATGTCAAACCCGCTCCTGTTGTCAGAAATCTTGGTGTTCTGTTTGATTCATCAATTAACAGTGAGCTACACATTACGTCTCGGACCAAACTTTTATTCTATCATCTCCATAGCGTTGCCCACCTCCGTCCATTTTTCTCCTTTAGCGATACTCAAACTCTGGTTCATTGTTTCGTAATGTCTCGTACTGATTACTGCACTTGCCTCTTCATCGGCCTCCCTGTAAAATCTACACAGAAGCTCCAGCACATTCAAAACTCCGCAGCCACACAAAGCGTTCTGCTCACGTCTCCCTTGTTCTCTCCCAACTTCACCAGTTACCCGTTCTGTCAAGGATTAAATTCAAGATTCTGCTTCTCACCTTCAAAGCCCTACATAACCTTATTGAACCCCCCCCAGAATACACTCCATGTCACTCTCTCGATCTCCTTACTGTCCCACACACCAAGACTCTCCACCCTGGCAGGTAGCTCCTTCAGTGGCCCCTCTTCTTCTGCCTTTCTGAGTTTGCTCTTCTTTCTCCATCTTTAACTCTCAATTCAAAACCTTCCTCTTCAACAAACTTTTGTCTTTTGTGTCATCTCTTCTCAAATGTAAAGCAACCTTGGGTTTGTGAAAGGCACTCTATAAATTCAACTTATTATTATTATTAATAATAATTTACAAATGACTCCTTTTGGTTCTTTCCTTGGGTTTGTGAAAGGCACTCTATAAATGCAGCTTATTATCTCCATCCATCCTCTTCCGCTTATCCGAGGTCGGGTCGCGGGGGCAGCAGCTTGGGCAGAGATGCCCAGACTTCCCTCTCCCACCCAACTCACACTGCACCCGACCTCCTTGGCCTCTCCCATAGGTGGTGAGCCCATGGGAAGACTTATTATTATTAATTTACAAATGACTCCTTTTGGTTCTTTTTAGAATTGTCACACTTCCATCTTTTTTATGAACTAGGGTTGTACAATAATAATACTACAATAATGTGTATGAATTACAGAATACTCTTGAAAATGTATTTATTAAGCCCGGGATTTCATTAAACTATTCATTTATTTACTCATGAAGGCAAACAGATACGCTGAATGTTCCTCATGACACGACGTTTAAAGCACTGAACACAGAACTTGTCCGCGTACCTTTTTTGAGGGTGCATGACGTACAATTTCAGTTTCATTCAGAAATCACAACTCTGTATTGGCATCTGGGAGCGGAGAAGATGACTTCTGGGCAGAAATGAACTTAACTTAACTTTTTTTAAAACAACACAACATTTCCCACCCATTCACTCTCGAGTTCATTAATTCATTCAACATTAAATCCGTCTAATCCATCAGAGCCTAACCCTGAACAACATCACGTACAGAGCAGACATCAAAACCAGAAGCAGCATGTGGGAATCTCCAGCATATAACGCAAGAAAGCGCAAGAAAAGAGAAAAAGGCCGACCACCAACGAAACGCACGGAAAGGCCGTCGAATGAGCGAACGGCAGAGCGAAGGGATAATAAATAAGAAATTAATAAAATAAAAATTCAGGCTTACCGGTCTGCGTTCACCGTCGTTAGACAAACGGAGAGGCTTCAGCGTCCTAAACGAGTGAACACCCGCTGCGGTGTGGTAGGACTTCAAACATCCATCAGAGGAAGCAAAAAGTTGGAATTCGTAAAGACTTCGTAGCGCAGCTGCCGTATTTCTTTACATAAAGCGCCCCTCCCGTGTTCGCAGTTTATTTTTGATACCACGGGCTCAACCACCACTACGTTCCGATTCCAGTGTGTGACTTGGATGGCCGTTGACATGACCCACAATACCTAAAACAGTGAGCCGGAATGACAAATAAGTATTACGGTCACCTGTTTTCCATTTTTGCTAAGCACGCGGTTGAGTTTGATTTATCCCTGCATGTCATTTTCCTGCTCTGAACTCTCGCATCCTGAGTTGTAACATATGTTTGATTCATCGTTTAACGTTTGCTCTTTTTTAAGGGTTATTTTAAAAACACACATAAAAGTTTAACTAATGAGTGGGCGTAACGCCTGAGCAGCCACCGCGCGCTGTCATCGGGTTTTTTTTTTTTTCTACATCTTGCCTGAAGAAGGGGCCTGAGTTGCCTCGAAACCTTGCATATTGTAATCTTTTTAGTTAGCCAATAAAAGGGGTCATTTTGCTTGGCTGTTCTCTAAAACCATAGACATAGAATTACTAGACGCCTCATGACCAGCAGCACCGTACGTCAACGTCGCCGCCATATTGTGAGTGGCACTGCTGTGGAGTGAAGTAATGAATAATGTGCTGCTTGGGATTGTACAAACCGCTGTGCGCTCCAAACCAGATCACAGGGATTACATTGCATAGGTAAGGCTGAACTAATTGATTTGGTTATATTTGGCCATTAAAAAATCCCATTTTATAATCTTAACTTTAGCTACGCCAGGCTAAGCTAGCAAAGCTATGCATTTATGTGCTCAAGTGAGCCTCCAAACAACGTTTTGGCTAAACGTATTTACTCATTAACTATGTAGATTGTTGTTAGCTGTTAACATTTCTCAAACTTTGAAGGTTTCCCAAAGAAATCCACCTCAGGAAGCAGTGGGAGGTCAGGTAGCCCTTAGGCGGGATTCTGAGAAAGCTGTCCTGTGATGTGTGCCATGCTAGTTTGGTAACAGATGTTGTACCGGCATCATATGATTAAAGCTACCACTCGGTCACATTAAAAAACAAAGGAGGTCTGATGATTCCTTCTGAGGGTCCAGTCAAGGTGGTCAAAGTAGCTGAGCGTGTTATCCGACAGTCGACATGCGGACAAGCTGTCAGTGTATCTTTGATCAATCAGTTTGTTCAGGCTGAGATTGGCTCAGATGATGGAGTTCATTGAGGAAACACAGTTTAAAATCGACGACCATCATTTCATGCTCATGTCTTTAGTTGTGTTTGTCTTCCACAAACTAAGGCTGCACCATATTACCAGACTGAATACTCTCAAATTACAGAGTGGCAACACACGGAAAAAGCTATGGAAGACAGTTCTGTGTCAAGGATTTTAGATCCTATCCTGTAAATATTGAAGTAACCACATTGTGTGTGTGTGAGAGAGAGAGATTGAGAGAGGAAGGAGTGAAATGTTTTCAATTGTTTTTGTCATTGAGTGTATCATTTCACTGTAAAAAGAAAGACAAACAAAGACAACTGGCAGTAACAGCACAAAATTCACATTTGGTATGCCAGTTTGAAAAGATAAGTTTTGAGGACAGTTTTAAAATGTGTTAGTGAATGGAGCTGATGGATATGAGAGGGAAGAGAACTCCCGAGTTGAGGAGCACTAGGAGAGACACTCAAGCTCCCATAGCACTGAGTTTGATGTGCGGTGCAGAAAGTCGAGCTGCAGATGAGGATCTGAGTGAGCGAGAGGAGTGTCAGTCTGGAGGAGATCAGGGAGGTTGTGGAGAGCTTTAAATGTTAAGAGCGGCATTTAGTATTGTAATCGGTAGTTAACAGGGAGCCAGTGAAGCTGAGAGAGAATCGGTGTGATATGTTCAGTGGATTTAGAACAGCAGGTTATTATCCTGGCAGCAGAATGTTGAAGAAGTTGTAAGCGATGGATACGTTTTTGTGGGATGTCAGATAGAACAGCATGACAGTAATCTTTACGTGAGGTGACTCGGGCATTAACTGATACTTCAGTACTGTGTTGCATAAGAACAGGACAAAGTCTAGAAATGTTTCAGAGATGGAAGAAGGCAGTCTGAGAAATGTTACTTATATGGGAGGAATTATTTAATAATAATTATTATTTAATAATTGTCATTATTAGTGTATACATGGATATAAATAATTGCATTTAAACGATTCGCCAAAATCTGTTGTATGTAAATGATACTGTTTTAAACGTTATTGTTTTTTCATCAGAAAACCCGCTTTCCACGTCTACCTTTATTAGTTTAAATGGCACTTTTGGCGGACGCGCTGACGTATCGTGTCGACTGGGCTACACAGTGAATGCGGCGTCTATTTATATGCAGTACGTCTATGTTTCAAACCGTGCGCCGTCCAGCGTGCTCTTTGATGACGTCACTTTGCCCGCCCAGCGTCTATTGGCGAGGTCCACAGTGACAGAAGTGACGTTTCATGCATCGCGCGAATGATTGTCAGTGAGCTCCATTTTCAAGAGTGCCATTTGTTTGAGTTTTGACGCTTCTTTTACGCAGCCCTGCACGACTCAGTATGCACTCCATGTTTTGCAGACACACCAAAGGAAGAAAGGTAGGGCTGCTGAAGGTAATAATAAAATAATAAAAGCGTGAACGGTGCAAACTCTTATGTAGTACCCGGAGTAGTTAGCGTACATCTGGACAGCTGGCGACGAGGCACCAACACGATGAACTCGGCTGGCATTCCATTGGGCAGATAAGCAGCTTCAGAAAATAAAACGGCAAAGTCGCTCAAAAATTGGACATATGTGATTGTAAATACGAGCATTTCTGGATAATTTGATAGCCTTATGTCTCAAGAATATCGTTCATGAGCATTCGAGGCTGAAGTCCGCTTCTTATCCACAGCTCCTGATTCGCTTCATTTTAAACTTCATTTTAAAAAATCAGGAGTGCTCTCCCCTCGACTTCCTCGTATACTCAGATATGGGGATGGACATCTGAGGAGTAAACCTCAAGATAAGGATGATATGTTAACCCTAGCCTACCTGTGGCGTAGCATAATTATGTATGGATGGGTGAACACTTCCTGAAAGACACAGTTGTCCAAATGGGGTGGGTTTGAGGATACGACTGTAAGTGAATGAAAAGATGGAACTCTGGAGAGAGCAACATACAACTGTCCGTGACTGAAAACTGGAGGACTGGCCGCCGCGCCTCCACCTCTCAGAGCGAGGGACGGGGCTGGATGGCGCTTGGGCGCAGAGGGCGGAACGGGGGGAGAGGGGAAGGATGCCCATTCTGCCCCATCCGCCTCTCCGGAGAGAGGGCGGGGAAGCGGGCCTGAGAGGTTTTGGGTCCTAACCGTCCAACGACGGGTCTGTAACACCTGGTGTAAATATTGGTTACTTGTAAAAGTTAGCTCTTTTTTATTATTCAGTTATATTCTGTCAGTGATGTTCACACGGTACAACGAACTTGCCTCTCCCTCTCTGAGTTGATTGCGTTTATCTCTAGTCATTTCACAAGAGCAGCGGTGACCACAGTTGGTGCTGTGGTTGATGCCTGCTCAGAACTATTTGTTGTACCGGCAATCAAAGATATGATGTCCCGTGACCGCTATCAGATTGGACAGAGGCAGAACCGTAACAAAAGACAGCTTCTTCAGAGCGCTTTCATTGGCACTGTAACACAACTCTGCTTGACAACATAAGTAAAATGGGACTTCCACCTGCAGCTCTCACCTACGGAAACCTTCTTACGACTTGTACTTCCTCTAGATAGTCAAGTTCTTCTCGGTGCTCCGCCAGAGGCCGCGAGTGACCACGGCAGGGCCAATCCGAGGACCTCACTAAACCATCCAATCGGTGGTAGTGTGTACAAAGGGCAGGGACGTAATCAGTGTGAGCTTATGACCAGCACTTACTGGGAATTCCTCGTTCATGGGGAACAATTGCAAGCCCCGGTTCCCATCACGAATGGGGTTCAACGGCTTACCCACACCTCTCGGCGCCAGGTAGACACACGTTGATCCATTCAGTGTAGCGCACATGGAGTACCGGACATCTAAGGGCATCACAGACCTGTTAATGCTCAATCTCACATGGCTGAAAGCCACTTGTCCCTCTAAGAAGTTGGACGCCGACCGCTCGGGGGTCACGTAACTATTTAGCAGGAGGGAGTCAAGTTTCAGCTTTGCAACCATACTCCCCCTGGAACCCAAAGACTTTGGTTTCCCGGTTGGCTGCCCGGCGGGTCATGGGAATAACGCCGCCGCATCGCCAGTCGGCATCGTTTATGGTAGGAACCACGACGGTATCTGATTGTCTTCGAACCTCCGACTTTCGTTCTTGATTAATGAAAACATTCTTGGCAAATGCTTTCGCTCTCGCGCGAGTTGTTGGTGGGCGGGGCTCTGTTTTGCATGCTTCATGGGTGTTTGTATCCCATGGTCAGGCGACATGGTGGATTATATATAGAAAAGCAGCCGTAAGCAAAAAGAGCAATGAAAAGTCAACGTGGCTCAGAGGTGCATGTGGACGGTAGCAGAGACAAAAACAACTGGGACGGTGTTTGGTGAGCTCTTCTGAGCGGGCACATGACCAGGCAGCATGTATTTTTCGAGAGTGAGGGTGGACGTGGCAGGACCACCTAAGAAGAAGCATGTTTGTCGCAGATGTGAATCGCTGTATGCAGCGTGTAAAACAGTTTGCGAGGGGTATCGCATGGTCTTAGAGTCGGTGGGCGGGTCTCTGTGAATTGGCGGGCGTGGCTCCATCGTGCGTATCCCATGGTCTCTGTCTTAGTGAATTGTTGGTGGGCGGGGCTCTGTGAGTTGGCGGGCGTGGCTCTGCCGTGTGTATCCCATGGTCTCTGTCTTAGTGAATTGTTGGTGGGCGGGGCTCTGTGAGTTGGCGGGCGTGGCTCTGCCGTGTGTATCCCATGGTCTCTGTCTTAGTGAATTGTTGGTGGGCGGGGCTCTGTGAGTTGGCGGGCGTGGCTCCGTCGTGTGTATCCCATGGTCTCTGTCTTGTTTAATAAAATCTTCCATAAAAGTGCACAACATAAATACTGTAATAACCAATCTTAATGCACATAGAAAATCTAGGCAATACGGCATAAACACCAATAATATAATTAAAGTTACTACTTTAGATGAACAATGTATTAAAACTATAAAAACATATCATAGATTAAACAAAATATACACGCAGAGCGGCGCTAATAAAAATAACTTAATTCCTGTTCCATATATCAATAACGCACATAATATTCATCTCTGCTCCTCCGAAACATTGAATATGGCACTATTAAATGTTAGAGCTTTAACTAACAAGACGTTTTTTATCAACGATCTTATTAGTGATAAAAAAATAGATTTTATTGCACTAAATGAAACGTGGCTTAGCTCAGATGGCGCAGCTGTTTTAATCGAATCTGCGCCTCCGGATTACAGTTTTACTCGTGCTGATCGCCAAGGAAAGAGGGGTGGAGGACTAGCAAACATTTACTCTAGCAGGTTAAAATGTAAAAATATCAGTTTTGGTAAATTCAAGTCTTTTGAGTATCTCGCCATTATTATTCAGGGAGATTCTCACGTTCTAGTATTATCCGTGTATAGACCTCCAAAATTCAACGCGTCTTTCTTTGAGGAATTCTCTGACTTGATGTCAATCTTAATTACGAACTATGACACACTCTTAATAGTCGGCGACTTTAATTTTCATATAGATAATCAATGTGACCAGAAAGTAAAAGAATTTATGAACCTCCTGGACTCTTTTGATTTGAGACAGCTCGTTAATCAGCCTACACATAAAGCAGGTCATACGTTAGACTTAGTAATTACTAAAGGACTAAAAGTTGATATAAAGCAGGTCATTGATACGGGTCTATCAGACCATTTTCTTCTACTATTTAATATAGAAATAATGATAGAAAACACTCATGAGAAGCATATTGTTAAAAAACGCTTCTTTGACTCATCAGCAGCTTTAAAACTTACAAACATTCTAACCAATCAGTCCGTTTATAGTGCCAACTATAATAGCGAGGAGAATGTAAATAGTAAGGTGGAAAGATTTAATACTAAAGTGAGGGCTGCTGTTGACATAGTTGCACCTGAAAAGACAGTTAAAAAATCTTCTAGCATTGTTATACCATGGAAGACCCAAAGAGTGTCTGATTTAAAGAGAACATGCCGTAGAGCTGAGCGTAAATGGAGGAAAACTAAACTAACTATTGACTATGAGATATTAAAAGTTAAAATAACAGAATACAATAACACAGTCCGTCTTGAGAGGCGCTGCTATTTCTCTAAGATTATAAATAACAATGCTAGTGATCCCAGAGTCTTATTTTCAACAATTGATCGTCTGTTAAACCAGGTAACTCAAAGGAATGCCTCCTAAGTACTTCCAGTAAAACCTGTGAGGCTATCGCTGTATTTTTCAATCAAAAAATTAATGATATTAGAAATAACATAGTATATCTCCCCAACACTAAGGATCCTCCTAAACCCCAGTACCCCATAATAAACAAATTAAAGTCTTTCACTAGGATAGATTTACCTGATTTACATAAAATAATTTCTCAAATGAAACCATCCACCTGTGCCCTTGACCCAATACCAATAAATTTTTTCAAAGAAGTATCAGGCGTGCTTAGTGATAATGTTCTTGACATAGTAAACTCGTCATTAGATACGGGGGTCTTCCCAGACTGTCTTAAGACTGCTGTAGTTAAACCCCTACTTAAGAAAAATAATCTCGATCCCTCTGCTCTTGAAAATTATAGACCCATCTCTAACCTGCCTTTCTTAAGTGAAATTCTAGAGAAGGCAGTCATTATGCAGTTAAATGAGCACCTCAATAAACATGCTATTCTTGATAAATTTCAGTCAGGTTTTAGAACAAATCACAGCACAGAAACTGCACTCGTTAAAGTAGTCAATGACTTGTGGGTAAATGCAGACAGAGGCCATTTATCTGTTCTCATCCTCTTAGATTTGAGTGCCGCATTTGACACTATTGATCATAATATTCTTAAGAATCGCCTTAGTCAATGGGTGGGCCTCTCTGGCAGGGTCTTAAATTGGTTTGAATCCTACCTGGCAGGGAGAAAATTCTTTGTTAGTTGTGGTAATTATAACTCAAAGACACATGATATTCTATATGGTGTTCCACAAGGCTCTATCCTGGGTCCGCTGCTCTTCTCAATCTACATGCTTCCATTAGGTCAGATTATCTCAGGGCACACGTGAGCTACCACAGCTATGCTGATGACACACAGCTGTATTTATCAGTAGCACCTGATGACCCCAAATCTCTTGATTCGCTAACACAATGTCTAACTTGTATCTCAGAATGGATGAATAGTAACTTTCTCAAATTAAATAAAGAAAAAACCGAAATCTTAGTGATTGGCAATAATGGATACAATGAGGCTATTAGAAATAAACTGGATGCATTAGGATTAAAAGTCAAATCGGAGGTAAAAAGCTTAGGGGTAACCGTTGATTGTAATCTGAATTTTAAATCGCATATTAATCAGATCACTAGGACAGCATTTTTTCACCTAAGAAACATAGCAAAAGTTAGACCTCTTATATCATCGAAAGATGCAGAGAAATTAGTTCATGTGTTTGTCTTTAGTCGGCTAGATTACTGTAATGCACTCCTCTCAGGACTCCCCAAAAAAGACATCAATCGTTTGCAGTTAGTGCAGAATGCAGCTGCTAGAATCCTTACCAGGAAAAGAAAATCCGAGCACATTTCTCCAGTTTTGATGTCACTACACTGGTTACCTGTGTCATTCAGAATTGACTTTAAAATTCTGCTTATGGTTTATAAAGCTTTAAATAATCTCGCCCCGGCTTATATATCGGTATGTCTGACACCTTATATTCCAAATCGTAACCTCAGATCCTCAACTGAGTGTCTCCTTAGAATTCCAAGAGCAAAATTTAAAAGAAGTGGTGAGGCGGGTGACCTTCTGCTGTTATGCACCCAAAATCTGGAATAGCCTGCCAGTAGGAATTCGCCAGGCTAATACAGTGGAGCACTTTAAAAAACTACTGAAAACACATTACTTTAACATGGCCTTCTCATAACTTCACTGTAATTTAATCCTGATACTCTGTATATCCAATTCATTATAATAACTATTCATTCAAAATCTGTACTAACCCCTACTCTCTCTTCTGTTTCCTTTTCCGGTGTCCTGTTGGTGGTGGCGTGCACCACCACCATCTACCCAAAGCACCATGATGTTCCAACAATGATGGATGGATTAAAAGCCAGAAGTCTGTATGACCATCAGCATCAAGTGACTCCGTGAAAAACCCGAACTACCAAGAGGACTATTTCATTTATGTTAGGTAGAATGCCCAGAGGGGACTGGGTGGTCTCGTGGCCTGGAACTCCTACAGATTTTATTTTTTTCTCCAGCCTTCTGTAGTTTTTTTTTGTTTTTTCTGTCCACCCTGGCCATCGGACCTTACTCCTTTCTATGTTAATTAATGTTGTCTTATTTTAATTTCTTATTTTGTCTTTTATTTTTCTTCTCTCCATTATGTAAAGCACTTTGAGCTACTTTTTGTATGAAAATGTGCTATATAAATAAATGTTGTTGTTGTTGTTGTTAGTGAATTATTGGTGGGCGGGGCTCTGTGAGTTGGGGGCGTGGCTCTGGCTCTGTCTTGCGTGCTCCATGGTTGTCTTGCGTGTCTTAGTGAATTATATATATTGATTCTGTACATTAAAGAACCACCAACAACAAATCAAATTAATAATATATCGAACAATTATTATAAAATGAAAGTTGAATAAATCGGACTCTGCAGCTGCATGGATAAACAGTAAAGTACCACTTCCTCTTAACGCAAATAGCTCAAAAGTTGATAGAAATCTACGTTTTGTGCTTAATACTTGTATGCAAAATTTGGTTGACCCAAGTGAAAGTGTACTCAAGCTATCGTGTTTACACACAGACAGAATTCCAGAAATGGCATTTTCGGACTCACGGCGGTCTAAAAGGTAGAGATTCATCAAAATGGAATTTTACAGGATTCCAATACTCCCCTTATACTTCATATACGAGAAAGGAAAAAGGAATCTGTCTTTCCTTAAAACTGAAATTTAACATAACTGTACATTCTATTCATTACATCTGCTAGTGTGCCAATCCACCTGATCCAGTTACCCGCATTGGGCCGGGCAAAACTGGACTGTAATTTAACAAAAGAGGCCGTCTTTCCTTAAAACTGTAAACATTTGGGTGACCTGATGCCATTTAATCCTTGTTAGTGCCCCTTAAGCGTCCTGGGCCCATTAATTAGGTATGGAAGTGTTCCAAATATGCCAGACCAGTTTGACACATGGAACCAGTCTGTCTTTCCTTAAAAGTGTTCAATTTCTGGGTGAATGAAAGCCATTTAAACCTTTGCAGTGCCCTTTAAACAGAACAGTACGTTCCATTCTTTAGATATGGGAGTTTGCCAAAATTGCCAGTCCTTCTGACCCAGTTAAACATGTTGGGTGCTGCAGTTTAATAAAGGCATTGGTCATTTCTCAAAACTGAAAATTTGGGGAGCCTCATGCCATTTAACCTTGTGTAGTGCCCTTTAAACAACTCATTATTCTTATTGATCAGATATGGAAATTTGCCACCTTTGCCAGTCAGTTTTATTAAGGTACAGACATTCGGCCGGGCAAACTTGAACTGCAATTTATCAAACCTTTGTTTTCTCAAAACTGGGTGGCCCAACTCCATTGAACCCTTTTCCAATGCCCTTTAAACAGAACAGTGAATCCCGTTCATTAGATTTGGGGGCATGCCATCTTTAATAGTCCTCAAGACCAAGTTACCCACATTGAGCCATGCTAATTCGAATGCAGTTTAACAAAGGAGTCTATCTTTCCTTAGAACTGTGAAAATCTGGGTGGCCAAACGCCATTTAACTTTACAGGTATGCCCTTTAAACACCAGAGATAAGAAAGTATGCCAATCTGGCCACAGTGATATGGGTATGGGTGGGGGTACGAGTGGTTCTGAGTGACAATGGGTAGTTTTGGGTAAGTATGCGAGTCCCTTAGCGGTCTCGCTGACTCTGTCGTTCTTCGTTATTAACGGCGGCTGTGCCACCTGCCATGCCCTGTTTAGCCCAAACATCATCTTGGTCAGGTTAACCAAACTGGCATCCACAACAGCAAAAGGATGCCTCGAGTCACATGGAATGTAAGCGACCCTAAACGAGGAGTTAAGCGGAGAAGGATGAGCTGTCAGCCAGCAGGTGTTCAATGAAGACAACGCAAGGTGGTCTGAAACTCCTCAAGGGCCCCCTGATGAGCAATTAATGACCCGCCACCGTTTAATGTGCTCAGCGAGAAGAGTTCAATGTGCCCTGAATTTTCTTGCACTGCTTACGTGGGGCTCACATGAATGTTTTATTTGATTGTGCGGCTGCTAAATTAAACAAAAGCCGGTGACTCAACGTGATTCACGCTGCGCTAGCGCCGTAATCGAGAACTGCACTTAATGCTGCGGTGGAAAGTTAAAGAGCGTCTGACTCATCGGCCGCATTGAGGCGCTGAACTAAGCGGCGCTCCCGCTGGACCTCACCGGCTCCGGGATTCGGGGGTGCCACTCAAGACCCTCATGGTCTGTGCGTATGGGACCTCAGGGCTGCAGTCCACTCGGCTGTGTCCGTCACAGTGGCCAGTATGTAATAACCCAAATCACCAACCCCACCCCAGCCGACCCGCAGCTCCACGTACGTCGTGTGCGCGTTTCTGTGGCACTGGGACCGAGCGCGCGCACAAAGTGAACAGCTGGAGGCGGGCGTCGGCTAGGAGATCACGTGAAAGACGACAGAGAGGGTGAAAAAGAGGGGCACCGGGGCGACACCTGACCGCCCCACAGCTAAAGTGGACCGTAACGGGTGTCCCCCCTGAAAGAAAATGCTGACACATTTACATAGATCGATATGAAAGGCGCTATATAATAGATTGGTACCTGTATACAAAAGCTGCTGAATATAAGATAGATATTAAAGGCGCTATAAAATAGAAACTTTATTTTTTTAAATGTTAAATGAAGTGCACACGTCAGAATATACATTATTATAGATAGAATGTATAATAGATTTATAGATGAAATGCATTATAGATAGATACAAAAGGGGCTCTGTAATTAATAGAATAAGGAAGGTGCTGTAGAAAATATCGATAGATGTAAAAATTTATTAGAAATAAAAAGTACAGTATAAAAGTTTTTGTTTTTAAAATATTTACAAAACCCTAAGTAGGAACTTCAATACATACAATATAGATAACCCTATACAATAGATTCATAGATGAATGCAATATAGATATGAAAGGTGGTATATAATATGATGATACAGTACATATAAAAGTTACTACATATTAGATTGCTACAGTATATATTAGACAAACTTGAAAGTTATCATTACAAAGTTATTTGAATGTTTTTAATAAATCAGAGGGTTGAAAACTTCAATGTTTACAAAATAATAAATGTAATGCACAACAGATGCATAGGTGCAATGCACTATAGCCAGATGTGAAGGTGCTGTATGGTAGCTCTGTGCTGTACTGACGGGTGAAAGGCGCTATATATTAGATACATTTGAAAGGTATAACATTCATCCATCCATCCATTTTCCAACCCGCTGAATCCGAACACAGGGTCACGGGGGTCTGCTGGAGCCAATCCCAGCCAACACAGGGCACAAGGCAGGAAACAATCCTGGGCAGGGTGCCAACCCACCGCAGAAAGGTATAACAGTTTTTTTTTTACAATGTTTACTTCCTCAAATACAAACTTACAATAGACAGATACTGTACAATGTAATATGGATTGATACAGAAACAAAACTGAAGGCGCAATACAATGAATGGATGTGTAGACGCACTGTGAAATATAGCTATGTGAAAGGTTCCAGATATTAGATAAGACCGATGTAAAAAGTATTATTAGAAAGAGACCTGAAATGTGCTGTATAATAGATTGACAGATGTGACTTACTCGAATGACAGATATGAGAGGAGCTGAACAACAGAGCCGGTCATGGATCGTGAAGGTGCTGTACGGTGTGACAGAGGTAGCTATGAAATGCCATCAGCGGAATGAGATAGATAGATAGATAGATAGATAGATAGATAGATAGATAGATAGATAGATAGATAGATAGATACTTTATTAAGATAGATAGATAGATAGATAGATAGATAGATAGATAGATAGATAGATAGATAGATAGATAGATAGATAGATAGATAGATACTTTATTAATCCCAAGGGGAAATAAACACATGTAATGGATACAATTTAACAAAAGCCACCGTGTAAACACTAACCCCACCGCGGTGAAAGGCGTTATATCCACGCACAAGAGTCGCTCCTCCCTGTTAAGCTGCCACGACTCCCGCTCCATACAAACGCCATGCGGAGACGCGCTGCATCCCACGCCGTTTGTTGTGCTCGCTGCGCCCCCTAGTGGCTAAAGTTGCCGTTTCAATCTCCGCTGCTGCCTTTCGCATTGCTTCATTTATAAAAATGTGGCGTCTGTAAAACGAGACTCAGAGTACAGCTGTCTGTCCTTTGGCCTTGAACCTCTTCAGATTTTATTTACTTATTTTTTTATTTTTACAGTTTACCTGCAGTTTGTTTTCCTGTATTCCCTGCCCATCTGATCTAGAGACTCAAAAAACATACTATACGGTGGCCCAGATCTAACTATGCAATTATTGCATTGCATTGCATGAAAAGTTGCATAGTTAAATCTGGACCACACTGTATATATAAGGACTTGACTAATTGTATATATAATAATAATAATAATAATAAATTTTATTTATATTGCACTTTATATTTTAGCAATCCCAAAGTGCTACAGAGTAAAAATAGAATAATAAAATAAAAAAGAACAGAAGAGTCTATAAAATACTTTAACAAAATGACTTTCTAAAAAGATGAGTTTTTAGGTTTCGCTTAAAGGCCTCAGTCGACTGTGGGGCTCTCAGGTAATCAGGGAGGGCATTCCACAGCCTCGGCGCCACCGATGAAAACGCCCTGTCACCCATGCTGCTGAGCTTAGTTCTGGGGACTTGAAGAGTGTTAGTGAGTACAGAGCGGAGGGAACGTAAGGAGTTATGGGGGGTAAGGAGTTCCTGTAGATAAAGAGGGGCATGTCCATAAATGCACTGATGGGTAAGAAGGGAGACCTTGTACTCTATTCTGAATGAAACAGGGAGCCAGTGAAGGGTTTTCAGGATTGGGGTGATGTGATCATACTTTCGCACCCTCATCAGGATCCTGGCAGCGCTGTTCTGAATATACTGGAGTCTCTGGATACTCTTGCCAGGAATCCCAATGAGGAGTGCATTACAGTAATCCAGCCTGGAAGAGACAAAGGCATGGACGAGCTTCTCTGCATCTGCCAGGGTGAGTAATGGGCGGAGTTTGGCGATGTTCTTGAGATGGTAAAAAGATGACTTACAGAGATATTTGATGTGGGTGTCAAAAGTAAGTTGGGAGTCCATTCTAACACCCAAATTAGTAACAGATGTGGAAAGAGGAATATTTTGGCCAGAGAAAGTAATACTGGTGATGGTAGAAGAGCGAAGATGATGTGATGTACCAACTAAGATGGCTTCTGTTTTGGATCTGTTCAACTGAAGAAAATTGAGCCTCATCCATGCCTCTATCTCCTCCAGGCTTGTGATTTATTCAGTACTACTCTTGTCTAATTTTAATTTATTTTTCTTTTCTTGTACTGTTTCCTTGACATCTTACTACACACTTTGAGCCTGTGTATGAAAATGTGCTGTAGAAATAAATGTTGTTATTAAGATCGCTAATCTTTCATACATACTGTACAAACCTGCTACGAGTGGTGTGGCCCCCTAGTGGCCAAGGCGCTGCACTTCTGCTTCAGCCCTCACTTGTGTGCGCCGTAGTGAGTCACGTCGGTAGAACTGAGAAGACGGTTGGACTAAGCAGGCTGGCGAATGCCAGTTATGTTCTCTTCTGTACTTCTTTACTTGTAATCTGCTAGTAGAAGACAGATGGTGTTGGTTTGGACGTGCAGAGGAGACATGCTGAGTATAATGAGAGAAGGGTGCTAAGGATAGAGCTGCCAGGTAAGAGGAGAAGAGGAAGGCCTAAGAGGAGGTTTATGGATGTGGTGAGAGAGGACATGCAGGTGATGGGGGTGACAGAACAAGATGACGAGGACAGGAAGAGAAGGAAGAAGATGATCTGCTGTGGCGACCCTAACAGGAGCAGCTGAAAGAAGAAGAAGAATGTGCTGGTGGAAGGCACTATATAACAGACAATATTACTGATGGATCTATACTTTCCATTTTGTGTTCTCCTCAGACGTCATGTGACAGAAGAACACCACAACCACTGAATGTTGTTTGTAAGGCACAATGTCTGCTCATATGGCACAGGACAGAGCGGTGGCCACGTCTTTACCAGATGCTTCCCTCTAGGTGACATCTGTATGCCAGGCTTGTGCCAGTGCTACCACCTCTAACAATAATAATAATAGTAATTCTTTACATTTATATAGCGCTTATCTCACTACTCAAAGCACCTAATGGTATACAGTACATCATCATACTGGCTTGTACCTCATCAGGAGTTCATAAGAAGTTATCCATCATTCTGAATAAAATGAATCTTGGACTCTTGGATTATTAAAACACCCAGCATCCTCTGAACAGGAACACCACTGGAATGAAAAGCCCCGGCCACAGGGGTACCGAGTTTGAGAAAATCAAGTAGTGGCACCTTTACACCAATCTTAACAAGTGTTGATGTATCCTGGCACTTGAAACCTCATGGGGGATAAACTCTTTGATTGGATGTCACTGTATGGCCAGTGATTTGGCTCCACTTCGAGCACTGGGTATAGGCTGTAGACATGAAGGGTGGCATGGTGGTAGGCACTAGCACCTCATAGGGCTAAGGTTCAGACCGCTGCCCAGTCACTGTGTGTGCAGACTTTGCATGATCTCCTGTGTGTGAGGTGCCCGGTGATGGACTGGGAGTTGGTTTCTGTTTTGTATTTTGTTCCAGTCCATGCTCTCCTGAAACGTATTAAGCCATTTATACAACCCTGACATAGTTGTGTGTGTGTGTGTGTGTGTGTGCCCTTTATAAACTGGCAGCCGTTCCTGCCCTTTGCCCAAAGCAGCTGGGGTGAGCTCCGGCCTCTCAGTCAGATTAGGTGGGTATGAAGACAGATGGATGTAAATCAAGTTATACTTGTTAACTCACATTGGAGCCACTAGAGGGCACCAGATTGCTCTGTTAAAATGACCCTGGGAATTCTTTGGCTTCCTTTGCTTTTCTTTGGTGTTTGTCTGGCCCTCCATTTTCTGTGCTATTTTCCCTCATCAAGTTGCTGGGAGAGCTACAAATGAACGGAGTGCCCAGCTGTGCAACGGGTGGATGGGGTAATCGCTTGGTTAACAAAAGGGTGGCTGGACTGGCCGACGTAGGATTTGGGTGGGCCGGTGGACTGGCAGATGGACAGCTTAATGAGTAGCTAGAGCTTATGGGTGTGTGGGTTGGCCGAATGCTTAATTGATGAATACAGAAATGCAGAGCACCACCATGTTAAGTCAGGGGAGTCCATGGCTCATGGTCATTATGTTCATTACTGGGCGTGCTGTGCCCGAGGTGTGTGTGTCGCTGCCCTGACACCCATATGCCTTCCATATGTAGCACATGTGTGAGATACACGGAGTCCAGTGAGTGATGTACTTCAAGATGAAACAGAAGATGTGCCCTGCCATGCCCGTCCTGCTAAGGAGTGCGAATCACTTCCTGTTTGACTTCCTTCTGTAGGTTGGTTGGATTAAAAAAAAACAAAATGTCCAACACTGATAATAAAAAGCGGGTGAATATAAAAAACAACGAAGTTTCTTATCTTCGTGTTATCAATCAGCCCAGTGCTTCACTCCGCCAGACAGAAGAAGTCGAGCAGGAAGCCCTCGTTCTGTATGATGCTCTTCTTCCTCATCTTTTATTCTCCCTCCTTGGCCGGATTGCTGTAGTGGTCTTCTCACCCAAACTGAACAGATTCAGATTCACAGCAGCCCCCTGTCATGTGTCTCCTTTGACCCTTCAGTCGGTCAATCGTAATATCAAATCGCAGGTGGCATTTACATCAATGACGGTCACCCAGTTGGCACCAGGACCTAACGGGCAGTCTGAGTACCCATCTGCACTGGCAGAGACCATGGAGGGCAGCTCCAGAAATCAAATGTCCAGGTTGGCCAAGCCAGTGGTCACCTACTCTGGGCTACTACTATTGATGCCATCTCCGATTCCTTCAGGGAGATGTGTGGCCAAAAATGCTGGCACCCACTGGGCATAAGAGGACATTCAGGATGAGCGTCCCAGCTGTGATCCCAAGGCAGGGTCCAGAAGGACAGATAGAATGGAACTTGAGGAAGATGAGCCAGACACAAACACAGAGATGGAAGAGCGGAGAGGCCGAGCACCTCCTATACGTGAAAGGAGGAAGACGGGGGATCAAGTGAATGATTGAAGATGGAAGACGGTAAAAGTCAAAGAGAAGGCAAAGAGCTCTCTTCCTATAATCATCCCAATGGCTGGGGGGCTCTTTGGTGTTTTATAAAGTACATCCGTATCCGTTAAGTTGTATTAATGGATTTTCTCCTTCCCCAAAGTCACTCTGCACTGAAATGAGCAGATATGGAAAAATGAAATGCTGTCCATCAAGCAGGGAGAGCCAAAGGCAGGCGTAAGTTACCTGAGCTCAGAAGAGCTGGAGAGGAGCACCACAGCCACCTGCCCTTTGCTGGACTCCAGCTGGAGCTCCTTTCACCATGAAGGGTGGATGAATTTCTTTCAAAAACGTGAAAGCATAGAGTAAGCAGAATGTGAATGACAGCCCCTTGTATGAGAGACCAGGTCAACAGACAATGAGCCCCTAAGCATTATTCTTAATTCACAACAGGGTGCAGGAAAGAGTCCCGAATCTTAAACAAGGAGGGATGATCACAGGAGGAGCATACAGCACCCACCGCCCTGTCGGCCACAAATCAAATCAGTCCAAAGTCTCTTTATAAAGTCGAACTAAACACAAGAAATGCTGACAAAAGGGCTATCCATAAAACATCTTCAAAATGAAAAATAAATATATTAAACATGTTTACTGTATATACAAAATAAACGACATAAACAAATCAGAGAAAATCATTAGTAGGAGACGGTACAAACTCAACATTACTGCCAACAAGAAAATATTTTATTTGGGATTTTAGAATGTTAATAGAGATGGCAGACATAATGTGACCGGGTGGGGTATCCCATAGAAGGGGGGCATCCTCAAGGCTCGGCCGAAACCACGAAGACGTTTTTGATCAGATGATCTCTTGGGGAGGGCTGTGAGTGAAGGGGGTCTGAGATGTAATGCAGCGCCAAACCGTCAAGTGCTCTAAAGACAAATACAACTGCCAACTGTATTCTCTATTTTACTGGCCGCATGGCCTCTGGAGAAATGTTTTGACATCCAATCGTTAAAATGCTTTTTCAAAAAGTTGCGGTGAAAGTTTTGAGGTTTTATTTTTTTTCTATAACATTGCAATAACAAATGAATTTACAAAAGTTAATGTAAACAACACAAAGTGCAGATCAAATGCAATAAAACTGAGTAAGCTAAGTTAACCACTCCACTGTTGTCCTCACTAATGATTACTGTATGTGTGAGCTTACAGTATTTGTGTCTGCTCTTTCCACTGCATCAGTGACATGTGACACACACACACACTCGGACGTACAGCACGTGTAATCGTCTCACTTAATATTTTTGTCCGTAAACATCTTTATTTCTCTCGTACTCGCCCGCCCGCCCACCCACACATCATTTGAGACGCAGACTGACAAGCACACCTTTGTAACTTTCTAATTATGCCTCTCTAACATTTATGCCATAAATGTGGTGCTACTAGAATTTGAAACTGCAACTCCCAGCAGTCCCTGCAGTGGCTCTGATTGGTCTTCTGCTGAGGTTGCAGGGGCTGTTGGGGTTAAAGGAGGTCAGCACGGCTTTTAAAAAGGGGGCCGGTGACCAAAAGGGAGGGGGGTTTTTGTGATTTGTGTTTCAAGTTCCTGTCTGTCTGCCTTCTGTTGGGTTACCTGTACTTGTTCGTTTTGTCCTCGATCATTTCGTGGTTGGGGTCTGGATTGTCTGCCATCTGCCTGTGTACATGAGGACTGTAAGTGGATTCATGGCCATCCTGCGAAGGAAGGAGCGCTCCTGAACCCGTCCACCCGTCTTCACCATTTCTGGAATTGCCAGTAGGACTATCTTCACATTCCCATTCAACGTGTGGATCTCTGGACTATCGATCTCATCATTACATTTCATCCATTGCCGTTTTTGATGGACTTTACTGTGTGTGTTTTGTGTATTTAATGTATAATCACCGTAAGGGGAACAAGGATGGTATTGTTGTTTTCATTCTTTAATTGTTGTTTGATTACTGGTTTGCTTTGTTTTTGTCTCTGTTTGTGAGTGCGTACGGGTCGGGCTAAGGCTGGGTGCTTCCCTGGAATCTCCACCTACACCTACAGATCCTACTCTGCTGGGCCCTTGAGCAAGACCCTTAACCTGTAATTACTCCAGGGGAGCTGTACAATGGCTGACCCTGCGCTCTGACCCCAAGGGGTATGCGAAAACTAACAAATTCCTAATACGAGAAATCGTATAAGGCGAAATAGAGAAAAAAAAAAATCAATAAATCACCATCTTCTCGACGGTGTGAATCTTAGCAGCACCAGACCGCTACAAATGTGCATTTTAATGTAACTCACCTTGTTTCTTTCAGCACTTTCAACCAATCTGGATGCAACAGCCTCTGTCATGGTGACTTGTCGTTTCTGCACTCCTCACTTTTCAGCCATGTTTTGCAGTAGAAAAGTGCCTGTCAAGCGATGACTTTTGTGTGTGTTCTACCACGATATAGTACAGGGTGCAAAACAGTTTACCGTCACTTTCGTGTAATACTTCAGGAAATTGACTTGCACGGACTTTAGCAGTAATATTTGATGGCAAATGTGATCTTTTCACATAGCACATCTTGCAGGCTTGGCTTCAAGAAAGTTTTCCTGGGGAGGGGGGTGAAGGTGAGTGGTCAAATTTGTGGAAAAATTGCAGTGACTGGACAAAATCACAAGGCTGCGTGAAATTCGTGAGGATTGGTTGAAGTTGCATTACTAGTTGCGATCACGACATCGCAACTTCCTGGAGGGACTGAATAATGCAGAAATCGTATATATTATATAATATATGCAGAAATGTTACATTTTTGAAAAACTGAACCTAAAAGAAACATAAACAAGGAGAACAAAACAAGGCCCAAGATGGAACCCTGATGATCCCCAGAGGTGATCGATACCTCCTCTAGCTCCATCCTCCTGTCCACAGATCTCTTACGGAAGCCTCTCTACAGCTGCTCACAGACACAAAGAAGTCCCCCCCCCCCCCCCCCCCTCGAGTCGTCACTCTCGCTCCCGGTGGTCCTTCACCTGCCTCCGCACCCAGCTCCAGACTCAGAGGAACACGGACAAGTGGCGATTAACAAACCCTCAACCCGGGTTACTTACTGTCATGCCTTGTTTATCGACTGTTATTCTTTGTAACATTTTTTTCCAGTAGGCTTTAAGTTTAATTTTTTTTTACATTTTATTTTGATATTTTTCCAATATGGTCATTAAATAAATTATTTAACGTTATTTCTTTACCTGCTATCACTGCACCGGTTTTTTTTTTCTTACCCTCTTGCTCGCTACCATTTTTTTTCAAACTTCATTTCATATTGTTGGCAATTGACACAGATGTGTTACGTCTCTGTTTAAGATGGCGGCGCACTTGGTTCTGCGCACAATATTTAAGAAACAATGAATCCATGCCAGACTTTACACTAGTTAGGGAAACTACATGTGGTTGGTTATAGTTGGGTGTTTTCAAACTCCAACGTTTGGTTAACATTTTGGGTTTGTTTGTGGGCTCAATCTGACTTTTATAGCACACACCCATTTTTTGGTGCTCTTCTTTACAGGAACTGCAGTTTTCTACAAAACTTCCATTGACACGTGTGACTCGTTATTGGCCCCTCGTGATGGTGTACACAGTACAATGGAATGACTAGCTGATCAACATGGCCACTTACAAACACAAAGAGTAGCACTCAGAGGAACAAAATACAACACTCAATCATTCAAAACAAGAGACAATTATAAGAAAACAAACTTGGGAGTCTAAACAAGTAGGGTCCACACCATGGGACAAAGGGAATCTATATAGGTGGGACAAAAGAGTCAGACAAAGATAAAGATGTCACCAAAGAGAAAAAATGTGGATGAACAAACCCATACAAGTCTAAACTAAGGCCACCAATTTAACCTAACAATGAGCTGTGGCCTATGTCACCATACCATAAATCATAAGGTTAGTGTCACAAGTGCCACCTCCAACTGCTAATGCTCAGCACACACAAAAGTACATGGCAACAATGTTTGTGTATCTTTGTACATCTGCAGAGGTTGGAGCATGCGCTGGTAGCACGTTACCGCACCCACCACACGACAGACCACCTCGATTGGGACCCGAGTGCTGCGGGTGACTCCAGAACAGTGGGAGGTTTTTTTACGGTGGCTGTCACCAACCCCCAGATTTTGCCTTGCAAGTTGGAGGAGCTGCCTTCAGGGCAGGATGCAGATTAACGTCACACCCAGGATGAAGCAAGTGCAGGTTAAGGGCCCAATGGAGTAGAGTTGCTTCTGGCTTTTACGGGACTCAAACCGGCAACCTTCTGATAGCCGATGCAAATCCCTAACCCTCAGAGCCACCACTCCGCCCCAGAAAGGCGCCATGTAAAATAAACTGCCCCTGTGAAGAGTGAGCCTGTGCACAGTACAGACAGTCACTTGAACACGAGCTGAGCTGCAGCACCTCAAACCACTGGGCCATCTACTCACTCTTCATCAGTAATGCCGTACTCGCTATTCATATGTCAAGCCAAAGACGCCTTCCTACAAGGCTGTGTGATGGACACGCTTTGATTTCTTTCTTTATCATGAGTGCTGCGTTGTCCTACAGACTTGCAAGACCCACGGTCCTCATACTGGAGCGCTTTCTGGTCTGAAGGATAGTTTCCAGATGAAAGAAATACAGTAACTGCGGTCAGCCCTGTGGCCTTTTGTACGGGAAGTAAACCCCCGTTGTCAGCTATGTGCTGCTTCAGGTACTGGCGGAACTGAGCACAGTTACCTCAGAGCGCGAGTCTGTCGTTCATGACAGAAATAGGAGTGGCGATTCACACTTCTTCTTCCTTCTCCTGTTGTGGAGCAGTGAAACCACTGAGGTCAAAAACCGAGTAAAGGAGTTGTCAGAATGCACAAGCAAGGGAAACCAATGGGGAACACAGCTGGGATTTTTCTCATTATGAAAGCAAACTAAATAAGTCATTCACGTATCAGGATCGTACTTTGTGAACACTCGGATGTTTGCCTGTTTCTGTCCTGTCTTTTAATCTCAAACCTCATTTACTGGGAGTAACCAAGTGAAAGTCACTCAGGTATTTACTTGGAGACACCAATACCAGAGGTTGCAGTCCCTACCTGTATAACACTAAACGTTTAATGAAGGGAGTTGGGTTTACTGGCTTAAATGAGTTGGTCAAGACCAGCTTAAACCAGCCCGTCCAGCATTCTGGCATGATTTCTTCTTTCTTGCTCCAAATTAATCAATATTATCCATAAAGACACTATAAAAGTCTGCTATGCTATATGATACTAAGTATGCAGTTTCTAATTTACAATAAAAGGATAAGATGGCAGAGTGTGCTCGCTACATACAGCACAGTTCTCGTGTCACTGTCAGAATGTTCACATAACATTGTCCGGCCACAATGGCCCTGTGTTTGCGTTTGAACTTCCATACGACCTTATCTTGGTAGGCAGTTGGTAATGACTTCAGGCCTGTGACTTATGGCGCAGTGTAGCAAGGGACACAGTGGCTCGTGTGCTTTTAAGGCTTCAGTGAGTCGTCTCAGTTCATCGGTTAGTTTCTCAACCTCCTTCTGCAAAGAACTGTTCTCATGCTCGAGGTACTCATACTCCTGCAAGGCAAAGACGACGGAGGGTTAGTGATGCTGACGCTTTTGTGCATTGTTGTGATTGTTAATACTCCCATACCTCCTGTGCCCATATGCTAGAAAGCACCAAAGCAGTCTTTGTAATTGCTTCATTGAACCAAAATACACCAAGCAGCAATCTGAAATGACTAGCTGTCCCCCACAGCTCTGCCCATGTAGAAGTGAAATGGGACAAACTTTAAAAATAATAAAAAAAATAATTAATTCTGGCCAAGCAGAAGGTAGGTACTTTCTAACGTCAAACGCTGGCACTGTATCTGATGGTGTTCAGCTCTGACGGGAGAGCGTCCCCAGTGTGGAGAGAAGAGCTCGTGGCTGTGATATGTCTGCCAATGAGCAGCTACCCTCTAAAACACACGTAGCTCTGATCTCACTCTCTCAAAAACGTCAAACGTTACTCCTTAACAATCTCTAGATGATAATGTCTGCCGAATGAACAAAGGTGCACTCCAACACATGGCAAGACATCGAGCAACTGGAACAGAGGCTGGCACGTGAGTGAGGAGAGCCCCGCCGCCTGTCTCTCGGATTCGTGCTAATAAATCGTTACCACAAGCAAACTGCGATAGTGCGATGGGAGAAGTCACAAAATCAACCAGAATGTTCAAGCAAATTATAGAAAAATCCATTAAATGGTTCTCTTGTGAAAAGCGGACAGACGTACATACAGACAGACATTGGATTTATATATACAGTGGACCCTTGACTTACGAACTCAATTCGTTCGCGAGGGCTAGTTGTAACTCAAGTTGGTTGTAAGTCAAGACTATTTTTCCCATAAGAAATAATGGAAATGCCCTTAATGTGTTCCGAATCGCCCACAGCAACACTTACTTAACTTTTTTAATATAAAAGGGTTGTATAATGTGCATAATTTACCAAAAACACCAATAATTTTTCTAATGTACTAGCCAAAAAGTTATAAAAAGTGCCTAGCCTACCAGAAACAACAATTTCATACTGTACTCACCATTTAAGTTGACATCTTTAGCTTGCAGGAAGGAGGAAGGAGGAGAATGAAATGGAAGGTGGTTATTGTTTGGAAGGAGCCTCCTTATACAAATCTTTTTCTTTGTAAAATTGTCGAGATGGTGGATTTCGACATGCTGTACATATTAGCGAGATCGGTCACACGAACACCACTCTCATATTTCCACACAATTTCCTTCTTCGTTTCGATTGTGATCGCTTTCTTTACCTTCATTACCTTCTCTTCCTTCCTTAGCAATTATTGAAATAAATTATATAAATCACTGCACTGACCGAAGTTACGTCCACAAACACATGTATCTGGGCTCCGACTGACGCTTAACAGCTCTCGGCTGTTTGTTTACAATCGCACAAGTAGATACACGTGCCCACATTTGGGTCGTAATGCAAGATGTTGGTCGTAATTCAAAACAAAAATTTTGGTCGTAAAGCAAGTTGTTCGCATGTCAGGCCGGTCGTATATCAAGGGTCGACTGTATATATATGTCACACCCTGTATATACAGAGAGAGAGATGTACTTGTTAACGTAGGTCAGTTTGCTGCTATGGACACTGTAATGTAAACATGAACCCTAACCTTAATGATGACTGCTGTCAACCTGTGCACAAGGATGAGGTTGGCCTGCTTTAAACGTAATCACAAAAATGTACTTCACTTACAAATAAACACAATCTCCCAGCTTGGCTGCCTTTCATGAACAGTTTCCATGCAGTTCTCTGCACATTTGTGTGAATCTCCTGTAGTGACTCCATGCTGTTAGGTGCGTGTGAGTCAGCAAGTGTGCGTCTGTGTGTGCTGTGGGCTCCTACCTTGCCATTCCCATCAAAATACATTCCGGCTCTCACTGTTACTGTACTAAGAATCAGGAGCGACTCCCCTCGACTTTCTTGTATACTCAGGTATGGGGATGGATGTTTGAGGAGTAAACCACAAGACAAAAATTAGATTTTTATATTATGTACATTAAAAAAACAACAACAACAAATCAAATTAATAATATATCGAACAATTATCATAAAAGTAAAATTGAATAAATTGGACTCTGCAGTTGCATGAATAAAAGGTAAAGTAACAAAAAGTTGATAGAAATCTACATTTTGTACCGAATACTTGTATGCAAAATTTGGTTGACCCAAGTGAAAGCAAACTCAAGTTGTCGTGTTTACACAGACACAGACATAATTCCAAAAATGGTATTTTCAGACTTGGGGAGGTCTAAAACGCTTCAAAATCTCAACATCAAATCTTTAAACAATTACAATACCTTCCCTAAGAGAAAGTAAATCGGACTCAGGGAGGTCTAAAACGTTGAGGTTCATCAAAATCTCAAAATGGAATTTTTGGAGGATTCCGATACTTTCCCTATACTTTGTAAACGAGAAAGTCAGGTAGGTCGAAAATGTCGAGATGAATCTCGACATTGAATCTTTGGATGATTACCATACTTTCTTTATACCTCGTATACGAGGAAGTAAAAATGGCAAAGGTAAGTAAATGGATGATTGCGGATGTTCTGTGTCTGCTCAAACGCCACCCTACAGTGCCAGTCTACCTCTCAGTCTGTCTACAGCACCTTCATACTGCGCCATACTGGCAGCTCTTTATCAGAAATGGGGATTGCAGATTACAATGATCTCATTATCATTTTTATAAAATTGAACATTGCAGAGGGTTCTGGTGACCAACATCAACCTACAGTCAGTTTGGTGAGAGAGTCCATTATGTAGGCACTGCACATCACTCGACTCTTACTGTATGTCTCAAGGTTTGGGTGGTCCTGCAGTTTATTATGCACACATTTAATTTGTTTTACTGCGTAAGTGTAATGAAGATGTAATGACTGTAACCATTTTGTAGCATGTGATTTCTTTTTATTTGTACTAAGGGGCTTCACCCACTGCTCACTTTGTTCGCCAAGCCTGTGCTAAATGCCGTTGTGAAAAGGGGGGCTGAATGCACCCCAAGGAGATGTGGCCTCTGCTTGAGACCCCCACTTAAACGCTGATACAATGGGAAACAAATAGTTTTTTGTTTTTTTATTTACCTCCTCTTTGGTCGATCAGCTGCTGCTGCTGTGGTGCCACGTGATCTTCATCTTGTGCGGCACTTTGAACGTTTAAAAGCCTGTACAGCAGCTGTCCTTTTATCTCACTGCCTTGTCTCTCTTCTCCCCCAGACATCCTCAAACACTATGAAATCTCTTTTTGCTGTTCTGTTATTTCACTGAGTAATAATTTCCATTTGTTTGCACTAATGCGATCTTTACTATCAGTTTTTTGAGACTTTCGAGTTTTCATTTTATCTCTAACCTGCTCTCATGTGTATCACGCCAACGTTTTTGAATTCTTTACGACGTTCTACTTTGTCATCTACTCTTTGTCTTTTATTTCCGGCCCCAGGCCTGGTTAAATCTCGTCTCATGGGACATGAAAGTGTCTCTCTGAACAGGTCTCGTCTTGTCCCAAGTTTTTCTTCATATAATAGAGAGACTGTCCTGCAGTGGGTTGGCACCCTGCCCGGGATTGGTTCCTGCCTTGTGCCCTGTGTTCGCTGGGATTGGCTCCAGCAGACCTCCGTGACCCTGTGTTCGGATTCAGCGAGTTGAATAATGGATAGATGGATAACAGAGAGACAAAAGTTTTCGAAGTGCTTGATAAATAAACCGCGAGGTCATCTCCAGTATCGTAATGCTTGTATTTAAAACCTCCACATAAAACAATAGTGATTGTACTCGTATGTCCATTTTAGTTGTCCTTAAAGACAGTAAGTCTTGCTCACTAATCCCCAAGAAGGCAGACTACGATTTTGGATGACCATCCATTGGGCTCATGGTGTGAAGAGTACGCTCTACAATTTAAATTTACTGTTTCTCCAAAACTTGTGTGGATCCCCAGGTTGAAGTTTCGTACCGAACCGTGTCCTTCTGTACGTTAGTGTGACAGGAGTCTGTGCCCGGGTGTAAAGTCATCCGGTGTTCACAAGTGAGCTGCAGTGTCTGTGATGATCAAAGGCAACAAGAAGCACACAGAAGGAGGGATGTAAGAGCTGGGGTGTCCCGTGAGCAGGTTAGGAACCTCTGCCTGATCGAAACAGACAGACCTACCATAGGTGGTTTGATATGCTATTAAATAACAGCTGACGGGTGCAAAAAGATTTTGAACATCAAAAGAAGTTCACCGATACTTTATTACTCTTTGAATTGAAAGAGCTGATTAACATCAGTAATATCCTGTTTTTGAGGTCCACACTGGATTCAGCTCAGAATACAATATGGCAGGAAGGGGCCCTGGATGGGATACCAGCCAGTCACATGGCACATGTGCACATCCAGTCACAGATGCATTTGAAGTTGGTAGTCAAACCAGAAAGGTGTGTCTAAAGCAGGGGTCTGCAACCCTTTTTTCCCCCTGAGAGCTACTTTCACAAAATGAAAATTGCCGAGAGCTCCTCATGTTTTCTAGCGTTTATTGTCATCGCTTATTTCAACCCAAACAAACTGAATACGCTTGTTCTTCCTGAACACTTACAACATGTTGGTGTCCACAACTCACACTTTGAATTAAAACATCACAAAAATAATTATTTTACCTGCAAGTGCATTTTGTGTGTCTGTATACATCACACTATTGAATTAAAATAAAAGCAATTCCAAATTCACAGATCTGACTTCTTCATTTGTCATTTTGTCACATGTCACTGTGTCACTTTATTCACAGATCCAGTTTCATGTGTGATGTGTTTTTGATTTAGTCAGATGACTGGCACTGAGTTGTATGGTGGAGTGGAGCCCCTTAGCTCTTACTGAGTCATTTAAATGTTTGTCTGTCCGTCTTGTTGTAAACTTTGACTTCATGACATTCACGTCAGACTTGCAGAGGTACGGAGACCCAAACAAAGCAGACAATTTCAGAGCTGCTTGGTGAAGATTCTTCTAGTTATCTGGCTCTACTAAGCTCCAGAAGTGCTGAGAATGCTGTTGAGACTTTAACCACACATTATTTTGAAGGTTTAATAATATATAATATATCAAATCCAATGTCTGTCTGTCTGTCCGCTTTTCACGAGAGAACTACTTCACGGATTTAGATCGGGGTTTTTTTTCTATAATTTACTTGAACATTCCGGGTGATTTTGCGACTTCTCTCATTTCGTTGTGTATCATAGTTCGCTTGCCATACTGATTTATTTGCACAAATCCGAGAAACACGCAGCAGGTCGAGGAGAGGGGCCTTCCTCAATGACTCGCCAGCTTCGGGGCGTGTGCCATAACTCCGCTTAGCTAGCGAACGAGAGAACAATTGAATTCAACTTTGTTTGATATTTAAAATAAAGTGTTACTTAGGTCTTGATGACTTTGAGTCCGGATATTTTCTTAAGTGTCTGCCACATTGAAAAGAGTGATTGCAATTCAGATTGTGGATCGTGATTTTGTGTTAAAAAGATCGTGATGTGATTTTTTGGAAAGATCGCCCACCCCTAATTTGACTAATCAAGTTTTCAAATTTATGTAGGATTCATTAACCCTTTTTGGCAAGCTACTTGGAAAGGGGTTGTGAGCTACTGGTAACTGGCGAGCGACGTGTTGGAGACCCCTGGTCTAAAGTATGGAAGGAACTCGGAATAGTCTGCAAGATCACCTGACCAGCACGGGGAGAACATGCAAAAGGCACACCATGGAGAAACTGACCCAGAATCGGGAGGAGACCTCACCGCTGGGCTTCACCGCCGAGGAACCCCCAACATATTGTATGCTCTACAAAGATTCAGAATATCACAGGCAGAATGAGCCCCTGCTAATGTAGCAATGCTTTTCATTTTTAGTTTTATTTTTTTTTAGGGATTGTATTCCTCTGAATTCAGTGTCCAAAATTTGTCAGGTTTGAAAAACTGTAAAAATGAAACCTAAATTTTAAAACAGTTCAGTGAAATTAAAAATAAAATAAATAAATTTTCAAAATTGTCCAAGACGATGCACTTTTCAACAAACTGAAATATCAATCCGAAGTCACCTTTATCAGGTTGTCATACCAGCACTGGCCAGAAATTCCCCCAGGACTCACCTCGTGGAGTCTGTCGGCCTTTTGCGTCTGCTTCTTCCGACTCCTCTGAGCAGCCACTCTGTTCTTCTCTCTTCTCTTTAGCTTCCTGTCATCATCTTCAAGGCTCTGTAAAAACACCAGCGAAGCCAGAAAAGCCCTGTTTGACTCATTGGATTGTGCGATTTGACCTTGATAAACGCGTGAAGGATCCCGCGAGTATTTGTAGTGTTTGATGCAATTTGCAGAGAAAAGTGAATACAGAATTTCTTCACCTGCTTTTGACATTACAGGGTCACGGGGAGCCAATGTCCGTTTCTGCAGATTTGGACATTAATTAAAAGTAAGAATGACGTGAAACTCGCCACAATAAAAACCCGGGGGCCTTAGGGCTCACCCAGGACTGAGCCAGGGATGCACTCGCTGTAAGCCATTAATTCATCCTTGTGGCTCCCTGGTGCCTTCATTCTGCTGCACCAGGCAGACATTTCTAAAACTGTTGGTTTTCTTTTTTCTATACCCAAATGTTTGGTTGTACAAAAATGTGCACTTTGTAAAGTTCGGGCACTTTAATTAAACCTTTACATGTCAGGGTCTCATGTTTTGATTATCTTGTACATTTCTTGGGTTTTTCCTTGCCATACAGAATCCTTTGGCCTTAATTATTTTTGAATTTTTGTGTATGATCTTGATTTGGGACCTTATATTGCAGCCATTTTAATAGCTCTATTGTTGACTCACAGGACCGGCCCGGAGTGCACATGACCTCAGAAGTGGTGGCCCCGTCAGTCACAATGCAATGGGATAAAAGGTCCTCTAAGGGTATACGTCCTCATCCAACTACACACACTCCAAATGTTTCTTTACTTTGTTTTCTGGTTTTTGATCTTTCTGAACTCCTTCTGATTTCTTGTGATTCTGGGTTTTGCTTACTGATTGTTGTTCTTCTTGTTCTGACACTCGTTTTGGTTTATTGACTACATCTTTTCCGTCAGTCGCCCACTGAAATCTTGTGCCTGCTTGGCATAACATTACATATCTGAGCTGAAAAGAATATATGTAGGATGTCTGAGTGGGTTTTGAACAAACTGCCCACAATATGGTGGGTCCGGACTAACCTGAAGGACATGGTAAAGTACAACATGTTTTAGAAGCTGTACAGACTGGGGCGTGGGTTACAGGACCATTTTGAGGGACGGGTGGTCCAGTGTTTTCCAAAGGTAATGAGCTGCATGAGGAGAAGCTCTGGATGGACAACAAGAGCAGAGCAGGGGAGCTGGAGTTGGAGTATTGTGTGCAACAGCTGAGAGTCCCGATGATTCATATCAGCAAAAGGAATCACAAAGGACTACCTGGCGAAGGGGACAACGCATGACTTATTGGGTCTGGGTGGCGTTCCTCATGGCCCCCTAACATTGGGAAGGTTTGTTCAGTGTCCCAATGTTAAATGGCAAATGCATCTGCGTGTCTGAGAGCTCGAGCCTGCATGTTCTGCATGGTGTGTGCGTGCGCTCGTATCTTCAATCCTGATGCTCTTAGCAATATATTTGAGTTACCTGAGTGAGCGTGTAGTTCACCTAAATGGAAGAGCTGGGTATGAAGTGCGGTGAAAGGGATCACAAGTTGGCAGAACCTCGACAGAGAAGAGCTGCTGATCATCCTGAGGGCACGTGCAGTGGGCACTTACACTGCAGAAATTTGCATAGCCACACAATAGTAGTATTAATGTCAATAATTTGTGACAATTGCAGAAAAAACGATCACACAATGCAGCAATCATTTGTGTGGTTTTAATTGTATGTATATCTCTATATATCTCCATCCATTTTAAGGATCGCTGAAGCCAACCCTTTCCACCATCAGTGCCAGCCCATTGCTGGGTGAACACTCACTCACCCACTCTGTAAACCTGCTTCCACGGGGCCCCCAGAACTGAACTTGAGCCCCGCCGCTCTTACTTTTACGGAGTTAGTCCTTCAAACGCGGTCTGAATGAGCAGATTAATGTCAGGTCTCGTTAGCACACCCTGGCCTTTCTGCGACTACTTCAGGTCACCGACAGCCTGCACTTCGTTCCCCTCCCGCATTAAATGCACGCGACGGCGCTCCTCCAAGACTGAAGGGACCCGCAGACGCAGCAGCTCGCTCGTTTGTGTCACATGTGCCAAATATCCTAACAGGTCTGTCACTAAAGCTCCTCGGTACGCGTTTCAACAAACTCAGACATGCAGGTTAAAGTTGCCCCCTGTCGCCGACACGCGCTTACCGTACCTCGAAGTGTTTGGAGTGCCGCAGCAGGAGGTCCCTCGCGAGCCCGCCAGCCTTATTAGCCGACATCGGAGAGCAGACGGAGTTTTGTGCGCAGGCGTGCAGGTGCTGACCAGACTTTCCTCAGCCGCAAGCCGCCGGCGGTGACACGTACGATTCGCTTCGTCTTCTCTGCGGACACTAAGGCTGTGCAGTGACGTTTGGGACTCGCCGACTTACTCAGGAGGGCTTTAAATACTTCCTTTAAGTCACGTGTGCGTTTTTTCTCCACGATGGTTTTTTTGCGGAGTTTTATTTTGCACGTCGATATCTGCAGCAAGCTTTACAGCCGTGCTTGACAGTAAAAGGATGGGAAAGCTGAGCTCCTGGGTATAAATGGAAGGCTGGAAGAAATACCAGCTGGTAAATGGATTGATGTATGGATGGAGTAAGAGATGGATGACTGGACAGAGTGTTCACCCTTTGATGGGCTGCTGTTCTACCCAGGGGTTGTTAAAGCCTTGTGCCCAATACTTGCTAGGACAGGCTCCAGCTTCTCCACCACACTAGTTTTGAAGATTTTTTTTTTATCATTATTAGATAAATTTTATTAATCCCCGAGGGGAAATTGTCATTTCACTTGATCTTTGGAGGGATGGATTGACCAAAAGATAAGCGGAAAGATTGAAGGCTCGATGGTTCCCTATCACTATTGCCGTGATATTTTTGGGAGTTTACCCCAGTAAGTGACCCTCTGGAACTGGCCTGGGATACAATTAAATAGTTCTTGAGTGGGTTTTCAGACAGAGGCTACTGTCAATAGAAAATCATTTTTGGAGATTATAGTTTAACTTGAAGTAGTTAGGGAGAAGTACTGTACAGTATATCATCATACCATGATAGCAGTGCCCCAAGCTAGGAGAGTATAATTCCTGGTCTGGTCATTGTCTGATTCTGTACATCAGGTTGGCATTGCTTTCATCTGGACACTTGTGTTCATCCCGTGGGCTGACAGTTCGACATGGTGTGCTGCTGGGCTCTGTACTCACTTTACAAGCCTCTTTTGGGAACTCTCATTAGAAAACACATTCATTTTCACTCACATGCAGATGATAGGCAGCCTTATCGTTCTCTTTTTGCCCAAATTATGATGTTGCCCTTAATTGTGTCAGATAAAGTCCAGATTAGTGGAGGTTTGCACTGACGGTTGTCCATCTGCTAGTTTCTCCCATCTCCACACCAGTCTGGAGCTCAGTCAGAGTGCACATCAGGTTCTTGGTCACTTCTGGTACCAATAGCCTTCTTCCCCGATTTCTCAGTTTGGCTAGATGAGCACCTGTAGGAAGGAGTTGTGTTTGCTCCAAGCTTCTTCCATTTAAGAATTATCAAGGCCACTGTGCTCTTGGGATCCTTTAGTGCTGAAGTCTTCCCCACATTTGTGCCTCAACACAATCCTGTCTCTAAGCTTTGCAGGCCGTTCCTTTGACCTCATGTCTTGGTTTTTGCTCAACTATGGGACCTTCTGTAGTCCGGCGTGTGCCTTTCCTAATAAGCCCAATCAACTGACTTGACTACAGGTAGACTCCATACATCTCAGGGATGATCAGTAGAATGGGAGTACCTGAGTCAAACCAAAGGGTCTGAATATTTGTGTCAATGAGATATTTCAGGGTTTTTAATTTTTTTTTTGTAATTTGCAAAACTTTCTAAAACCCTATTTTCACTGTTATTCTGGGGTATGGAATGTTGTTTAATGTGGGGAAAAATGAATTTATAGGATTTAAACAAGGCAGAGGCCTACAAAAATTCTTTACAGGGAGAGGGGAACTGTAAACACCTCTGGCTAAAAATAACAAAACCCTGACTGGGAGAACTGAATTCCATTTATTAATGCCGATGCCTTCAGTGTGTATTCATTCACTTTTATTCTGCTCATATTTTATGATGTTGTAGCTTTGTGGTTAACCCTTAAAGTAATTCAGACCTTTGTGAGTTTAGGCCAAAAATCAGAAGATGGGCAAAAAAAAGGAAATTAAAGAAAAAAGGCATCATGCCAGAAAATGAAGCAGGGTTCAAACGCTAAAGAATGGCAACACTAAGCACTGCACAACCATGTCTCTTATTATTATATTAAGTCCGTTAATGAGCTGGGAAAACTAAATAAAAGAAAAACAGGAAATTAATCAGGAAGCAAGTAAGAAAATGTCCAAAGATAAGCTGCCACTTGGTCTGTCCCACTTTAAAGAATTTAGCTAAGCCAGCCAAGTTGTCTCCACACACACAAGGGTGACCTTAGAAAATATTTGAAAAGTGTCTACTTTACTGCAGATCTCATCATTTAAAAACAAAAATAGAGAGTGGAAAAAGTGTACTATTAAAAGCCTTCCTAGAGAAAGTGGAAAAGGGAACCAAATTGTGTGCACTTTCAGCCAAGCGCCTCTAGAAGGGCAGACGTCTCCTTTACGTTTAGATGCTGGGAAGCAAAAACTCTCAAAAAGTGTGCATAGAAGACAACATGTCTGACGTGAACAGGCCATTCAGCCCACCACTTGTCACCAATCCTATTCTCCCAAGTCAAGTTTTGCAGGCCTCCTATTCCATAGTTTTTGCATGAAGAACTTTCTAACACTTGTGTGAAATCAACCCATAAGAGGTTCTGTCCATGTCCCCATGTTCTTGCTGAAGATCTCCATTTAAAAGTAACAGCTACATGTTAGGAGAGAGCCAGGATTTCATGCCTGGTTCAAGTAATTTTTTTTCCTTTATATTTAATCTTTTGTAATTTTCTAAATATTATTTTGTGAATTATTTTATATTTTTGTTTATATATACACTGTATATTTCACAAAAAGTATTGGTAACTATTAACAGTATTTGTTCTTGGAGATCTGTACCTTGTCTATTGACCCTAAAAGAATGGGGCACACCTAACATTGGCATCCATTCATTTTCATATGGAAGTTTCTTCTAATTTTCAGAAATTGACTTTAAGGTTAGATTTGTCAGCTGCTTTTGTTTGCTCATTTTGCTGTTTGAGTGAAAGACTTTTGTAAGTAAAACTGAACCTTTGAAGTTCCTGGACCACTGTTTTTCCTATGGAGGACCAGGAATTTCCCATGGCTCTCCCATTTCTTTCTTAACAAGTTTGGCATGCAACTCCTTCTAAACAGAAGGAGAGAGACACACTCTGGAAGTCTTAACAGAAAACCACAACACTTGGTAGCAGGGGGTTTTGGCTTCCGCTGGTGAAAGCCAGAAGACCTCCAGGCCAGCATTTAGCAGTACACAACGCACAGTTGACAAAAGATTTGACTTGGAAGCAAAGGAGAGACAGCAAACAACTAGGGGGTACGCCTTCTTCTGTAAGCAAAGACAGACCATCACTGACCTAATAATGGAACTTGGTATTGGGATTTATGCCTTCTCAGGGTAGATCTACCTTAGGCATCTGTCCATTAGTAGTGTGCTCCTATATTTTCATTTGAAACCCACACTTTTAAAACTAAACCAATCTTTGTCCACGCTAGCATTTTCACATGGTTTACAAAAGCATCTCTGTTCACACTAAAATGACCAAAAACACAATGTCCACATTGGCCTAAACTGGGCACATGTGCATCACTGAAAACAGAAAGAGGAAGTGTCCTCCTTGAAGGCTTTCGGCTGCATGATTTATTGCAAAACTGCAGAGACAGATACATTTCCCTTTTATGCAAATATGCAGCCTTCAAATTACAAAATGCAATTTAGACGATTACAAGTAAGCGACATAACAAGCAGCGTGGAAAACTGCTCTACGGTGGAGTATAGTGTTCTTCCATGAAGGACGGCCAATCAGGGAATGAGACATTGCAGTGAGTAGGATCCAATCAAGGAAGAGCCATGTAATAAGTACGAACCAATCAGCGTGCAATTAGAGTCTGCATTTTCAAAACTCTTCATTTTCCCCCTCCCCAACTCACACTGCAACAGCAAGTCAGCATTGTCAACACACAGAATTCTGGAGGGCATTGTCAAAAATCCTGGTTTTCCATTGTTAAAAAAAAAAAAATAATAGTGTGGACAAAAGGCAAAAGTGGAGACCAATGTCTGCACTTTTAAACAAAAATGTACTACAGTAGTGGAGACCTGGCCTTGGTCGAAAACTCATTGGTAGGTGAAATAGGCGAGAGTTGAGAGAGAGACAGACAAACAGAAGGGAGGAGAAGAGTAGTTTATGTGGCACTGGATAGACAGAGTAATGAACCACCACACCAGACAGAACAAATAGCCATACACAATACAATGAACACCAGTTTTGGTATCTATGGCACTCTTGGCATTGCTATTATTGTATAGAGATGCTGGGGGACAATCTTTTCAATGATTTAATTAAAACAAAATAGACTAATAACAAATAATTTATTAAAAAAAAAAAAAAAAAAAAGACAACCACAAACAAATCCACACACACACTGATTTGCTGTTCCATAATAGTTATCTAACATCATTTACATAATTTTCACAGTGGAGACTAACTTTGTTAAAAACTGTGCACAATACTGTGAGAAATCTTTAAAAGATGCATACCTGTCAGAATTTGCTTATAAGAGGGAGAGACGAGTTCAGCTGTAACACAAGGAGTTCCCATCATATCAAATTCAACAGACAATAGAACAATGGAAAAAAGAAAACTGCTAAAAGATGCAAAACATGCACACAGGTTATGAACGTCTTTAAAAATAACAGTTGTGCCGAGTGCTAAATGTTTAAAAGAACTCTACTGCACTTCTTATTTGAAGAACGTTTCTTGAAAGCAGAGAAGGCTGAATAGCCGCTTTTTAATCCGTTTTTTTTTTTTTTGTCCTAGCAGGAGTCAATGTCTTCCTTTGATTTCAAAGGATATGATTTTTCTTCCCCCGATTTTCCTCTACTTGGTAATAAGCTCGTTGTTTTTTTGGCCGGCTCTGGGTCATCTGACGTTTGGAGCTCCGAGTTTTTGACAAGTGGATCCAGACACATCACCTCAGACACACCTACAACTTTCTGAAGCAAACGCTCCATTGACTGCAAATAAGAATAATCATTTTAATAAATGAAGATGGCTGGCAGTTGGGTTACCCAAAGGAATAAACTCTTTTGTGTTATTCAAAATTCAGGCATTACTGGCAACATAGCCACACGGTAAGATTCAAGGCATGGGAAAGGTTAGTCAGACTGCAGACTTTAAGAGAAAAAAAAAATGTGCAAAGAAAAAGCCTGGGGGTTCAGAAGTGATGGCGGTAAGTGATGGTAGAGAAGAAGTGTCAGTCAAGCACGAGGAGGACTGCGTACTCTCGAGACTCTTCTGTGATGGCAATAACCCACAATTTATGATGAAGGCAGTGAAAAGGAGATCAAGCATAAAACTTACCTTCACTAATGCTGGTACCTGCGATGCATGCATCTCGACAATGATAAACAAAATGGACTGATGAACGTGTCTGATTAACATTTGGAATCAAAGGCAAATAAAGACAAACTGCGTACCTTTTCTGTTTCATTACTCCATTTGGCCAAACACGGCATAGCAGTCAGCAGCTTTTCCATGTGGGCTCCTGTAAAGTAAAACCAAACAGTATATGGCTGTTTGATAGACAATCTACAAAATACTTATCACCATACACAGTATGTTAAATATTATTCATTGTTTTGCTTTCTACTACAGATATGCCTCTCTTCTGTTTGCAGGTCCTAAACACCCGTGGCTCCTTATACCTCGTAGCTGCATTATACTTCTGAATGACCACTCATTGGTTCTAAACAGAGAGCCCACCTGTACAGACAGAGGTTAGGAGCACGTGCTGATAAAGCGCACTGTCATACCCACCACACGACAACCCAACTCAGGATCAGAGTGCAGCCATGCAATGGGTGACACCTCAGCACCACACTAGTTCAGATGGAGTGGAACAGTGTGAAGTTTTTTTTAATGGAGAAATCAAATCAGTTTGATTTTGTTGAGGCAAGTCCCTGGGGATGTCCGACTACATAACTGGGGTTCACAGGAGAGCACTGCGGCTACCCCCCGATCTGCCAAGATCATGCAATTGAAGTCGGTGACAGAAAATCACTGGAAAAGTCATGTAAAGTGATATGGTCTTCACTGAGGCAGGCGACAAAGTATTTGAGGCCTTTTGGCGTTCAGTGTTATCTACTCTGTTCATTGTTAATTATCATTATTAGGGGAATCAAACTACAAAGAAGGCAAGTGAATAGGAAAACAAACCAACAAGACTTAAGCATTTAAAGCTATGGCCAGAATATCAGTATTTCTAAATGTCACATAAATGTTAAAACAAAAATCAAACATCACCATACACTGCTGTGCTTTGCCAAATGCAGAAGAAAAAGGAGAGAAAACAAACCAAAAAAAAAAAAAACCCAGCAAATTAAATGAAAATTAGAGGAAAAATGACTGGCTGATTGTGAAACTTTAGAGGGGCCCCAGGACGGATCTGAATGTCAAATCTTATATTCACACCACAAATCTCCCCCCACTCCAGAAATGTCAAAATGTATGGTTTTATAGTGAAATGGAACAAGTACAAACACTTCTAGAGATGAGCCAACCACTCTACACACAAGCCACATCCCATTTTAAATTTACCAAAATGACCCAACTACCTCAAAACTAACCACCAAATATTAAAAAAGAAACACAGAAAGCTACTGCTTAAATTAGGCAATTGTTTTTAACTGTATTTTGGCTGAAGTGCACATTATGAATGTTGTTTTTTCCCCCCTCCCTATATAAGACACATTTGAGTATATTAGCGAGTGTTTGGGATTTCTCAGAGTATTTACTTTGTGCATTAGAATCTGTGTATTGCAAATCAACAGATAACACTGCAATTCAATAAAGTGTTTTATTAACACACGTGGATGAGCCTGTTACAATTGTTGCAGTTTTAAAAGGAATGAAACCAGCTTTTTGATAGCAATACAGTACACAATACCACCAGAAGTATGTGGACATCCCTCCAAATGATCGAGTTCAAGCATTTCATTTTTAACAGTTGTATCAAATAAAACACACACCCATGCAATCTCCATTGACAAACACTGGGCCATAGTGAACAGCTCTGTGACTGTTGCTACGATGGCACCTTTGCCACTAGTCAGGACATGAAATTTCTGTTCTGCTAGATCTATCCGGGTCAACTCTAAATGCTGTTATTGTGAAGTGGAACCGTTGAGGAGCAACACCAGGTCAGGAAGGAAGGAGTAGGCTACACAAACTCACAGAGCGGGGCCACAGATTGCTGGAGCAATGCCTAGTGTTGACTGGAGAGTTGTAAAGCTCACTGCCATTGGACTCCGGTGCAGTAGAAACACATTCCCTGCCGTGATGTGTTGCACTTTTCCATCTGATGGTTTGATGGATGAATCGGAGGTTGACGTGATGTCAGGAAATACCATATTCTGGACTGCTTAGTGTCTACTGTGGTGGAGGAGAAATATTGGTGGGGTTTGAGCTAAGCACCTTCGTTCCCTGTGAAGGGTACTGTGAATGCTATAGCACACAAAGAAATTTGAGACAATTGTGCATTTCCAGAATCACTGTGCCCGTTTACAAAGCTAAGTCCGTAAAGACATGGAGGAACTCGAGTGGCCTGCACAGAGCCCCAATTTCAACCCTACTGATTACTTTTGGGATGAAACTGAACACCAAATGCATACTGGGTCTTCTTGTCTAGAATAAGTACCTGATCTCACAAATGCTCTTTCGGCTGAATGGGCAAATGGTCCCACAGTCAAACCCCAAAATCTTGTGGAAATGAGCATGAAGGCTGTTATAGCTGCTAATTGGGGGTGGGTGGAAACGGTGTAGGCAGCACCATATTAACAGCCATGGTCTAGAACAGGATGTGCAGCAAGCTCATATTGGTGTGATGGCCAGGAATCCACAAACTTTTGACAATGTAGTGTATGATTTCACCCTTGGATGTAAGGAAACCATCTCTTAGGAAGTGTCTCCGATTATTAGCGTGTTTATTTAAAAAGAGTCTCTCACACCTTTAGAAGGGTGAATGAAATAGGAGTCTAATACTTTGATGTACAAACACAGATAAAAACCCATTCACCTAGCCAGTTGCTTCTCTGCATTAAGTGAATTGTTTCAGAACATTTTTCAAGTCAAGTTGGACAGTGGGCGACAGCACTGTACTGCCAAATCCCAGAATATTGTAATTAAAATATAAACTTTGGCCAAGTAGGGGTTGCAATGTCTTCCATTAAAGAACACACATAAATCTCTAATTTACATGCAATAAACACCATGAACATCACGACAGGATCAGGTTAACATTCCGCATCGTGCAGGTCTACCATTGCACAGGTACGCAGTTCAGAAGGGTGGCTGACATCTTTGTGAGAACCTAATATCTTAAGTCTCGCAGCAGTTTCAAATCCGTAAAGGTGGTAAAAGAAAACAGGAAATGAAAAACCAACTGCTGTGGTATGTAACATGCACTGCATTAACACCAAATTCTCTTTGGTTAATTCAACTCAAAATTGCTTACTACAAGTATTTTATTGTCTCTATTTCTTCTACAAATTTTTCAATTCTGAATGCATGGCATTGAATCATGGGATTCATTAAATGTTACTTTAAATAATGAAAACTGATGTCATATTTTGTACCAATTAATCTTTGATAGATGGATGGATCTTAAAATATGAATTTTCCTAACCCATATATCCAGGACAGGGTCATGGGGCAGCTTGAGCCTATGCTAGCAAATAATGGGCACAAGGCAGGAGATAAGAAGCCAAATAATTGACTGCATTATGAGTAGAGAAGTTAATGGACATGCTAAAATATAGCAGTTTCAGCAATGTTTTGAAACCTGTTCCTCCACAATACGGTTTATCAACCTTTCCTTTAAAAGTCTGAATTTACAAATTAGGCTGTTGTTCCCTTAGATTCAGTTTGCTGATGTTTGACTCAAAGAGCACTGACAGGATATTGTAAGCAGAAAATAGTCTGCCAGATTCAAAATAATAATATATACAATCTCTTGCAATGTGTGGGTCGGTCCCAGACACGTTACACAGGGAGCCTGCAGTTGTACCGGCGGCAGAACACCAATCCATGCCAGCACTAACAGAGTTTCAGCGCACAGTGTAGATGGGGGGATTGTCCAGGCCTCAGAAATCTCACTATTTGAGTGGAAGGAACTAAACAAGTACCAAGGTGTTAACATAGTCATAAGAAAATAATCTGTTGTCTATAATATAAGGCCAAGTAGAGATCTTAATAAAAACTTTAGGAATTTTAAGATCTGATTCATAAACCTTCCCAAATCAACCCCCCTCCCCACCATCTTTCCTTGTTTATAGTTCAGAATAAATGCAGCTTCTTATATTACATAGGAACAAAAAGCTACTGTGTGCGTGACAATAAGTGTGACAACTACAACATATCTGATGTCATTTGAGTGATACCCAAAAAACAATTAATGAGAACTACACACACACAAAAAAAAAAAAAAAAAAAACGCAAAAGGCAACATTAAAATTCTATTAAAAATTGACCTAATCTGACAGCTATTCAAGAAATTTAAGTAGTAATTGGCTTTATATGCCATAGAAATATTAAATCAGTGGTGCATCACTACATTTGTTAAAACTGAGCACTGTGGTTTGAATCCTGTCATGGCCAAATAAAAATAAGCTTTGAACAGTATTGTGACACATGGTCATTAAGGCTTCGGACTTCAATCCCCGAGGTTGTAGGTTCAAATCCTGCTACTGAAAATGGGTTGTCCATGAGCAAGTTACTTAACCAGCCTGTGCTCTAATTGGAAAACCCAAAGAAATGTAACCAATGGTACCGCAAATGTTGGAAGTTGGCTTTGATAAAAGTCATAAGTCAAATAAAGAAATGTAAACCTCTGAAATGAATATAAAGCATTGTAAAGATCTGGAAAAGTCATTTCAAAACACATTGCTTACCATGTTCTGGGTCAATTGCCACCGTCTCCGATTTTACTGGAGGATGAATAGTCTGAAAGAGCAAAGAGAACAATATCTGAATTTTCCCCAACAGCTAAGCTAAAAGGAAACTGTTGTCATTCTTTATAGTAATGCTGATGCATCCCCCACCATACATATTTAGGTACATCAAAAAGTTAACAAAAGCCTCCCTGTGAAGTTAGAATGTGAAAATGTAGTATTCTCTTAAGTCAAAGAATTAAAACTTTTTTTATTAGAAATGAACGAGACAGATTCACATTTCCATCTGTCTTCTTCTTTCAGCTGCTCCTGTTAGTGGTTGCCACAGCAGGTCATCTTTTTCCATCTCTTCCTGTCCTCGTCATCTTGCCCCGTTATAACCATCACCTGCATGTCCTCTCTCACCACATCCATGTAACTATGTAAAGTTTACAGCTCAGAAGACGAATTAATTTTTAACCGAGACAAACTTCTGTAGAATCTTAAAACACTGCAATTTTGTCAAGTGTGTAATACAGCAATTATGGGATTCTTACCATCAATTCTCTTTCACTTTTCAATGTTTTGATAAAACATCTCAGAATCTTTTGAGGAAAGTATTTACGTTTAATGGCTGTATCAAAAACACATTCATCAACCAAGTCATCCAAAAATACAGCTGAAAAGAAAAAAAATAATTTTGAATTAATTTTGATATTAGTTATAATATAGTTTAAAACAGCAAGCTCAGTTTACCTATTAAACAATCACTACATGGAAATATTAAATGATTGCTGCATATAATAACAGTTAAAGAAATTCTTACAATATAACACTTTAAAGCAAAATACTATGTGTAAAATAAAAAATAAAATTGTATTATATTTGTGAGAAAAATTAAGATAAACATAGCAAAATTCCAAAATGAGAATATAGTATAAAATATAGGCAGTACGACAAACATTAACAGGAATACTTTATGTACAATGCATTACCATGGTTTACTTAGGATTTTGTGGTAGGGTTGCTCCTGCTTTAAGCCCGACTCTTGCTGGGATGGGCTACAGCATCCAGCAACGTTGCTCCAGAAAAGCAGGATTAGGAAGTGTGTAGATTTAAATTTGTATAAAACAAATGAATAGTTGGATAAGCAATAAAAAGGATTTTCTTTTGTTCAATTCCTCAACTTCCTAAAATATCTATAGCAGGAGCAATGCTCTTTACACAAAGAATGTTACAATGAGGAAAATCGAGACCTCCACTGTCCTTTCACATTTGTAATCTTGACTTGTGTTATCTACATACTGTAGTTTTCCTCAAGAGGTCTCTGTTGCACTGTATATATGAGTCATATGGCAATTCGATTAAATCAATGGATTATGAAATTGAACAAAGTGAAAGGATTCAGGTAATTGGAATTTAATCGAGACATTGATTACTACAAATACTTAAAGGTGGAGAAAAGTATGTTAAGCCAAAATATACTGACAGTTACTCAACAGGCATTCACTAAAAAGGAGAAGATACTCGGCTTTCTGGAAGGCGTATCTGTATGCAGCTACTGACTTGTATCAACAAAAAAAACAAAAACCAAATGGATGTCTCAGACTTGTCCTACATTGTGACTGCTTTCAATGTTTATGGCACCCCTTGACACCTATATAATGCATACAAGAAACTTAAAAATGCTAAAACAAACAATTTAGCTGGCCCATATGGTTTTAAAGCCAGTATCCTCCAAACCATTGCAAAAACGTAACGTTGATATTCATAGATTCTGTTGTCGTCATTCGTACTTCAGTCCTTCAAGGAAACCACAATACGGCTAATGCAAAAAAAAAAGAAAAAGTAACAAAGGGCAAATTCACAGTGGTCCTTACTTTTGTGTTTAGCATGTTCTTAGAAAAGTTAGTATAGTATCAGCTCTTAACACTGTTTCACGCTTCCTACAGCCACTCTAGTTGACATAGAAAAATACTTTACTGGATAATGTCATCTCAAGAAGACAGACTGCCCTTGAACACCTTCATAGGAGTGACAGCCTTGCTTGGATGAAATTTAATGACTGTTAACACATTTCACCTTTAGGCTGGACTTTAAATAGTCATCTGGGCCCAAAGGCTGAGTTGATACTGTATTGTTCAAAAGACAAAAAAGGTGGGAAGTCCAGGTAACAGGATTTTTAGGATTTCCCCTAAAAGCTTCACGTTCAACTCCACACACTGTACTCACCATTTACTATAACCGTATGACTAATAAGTATAATGTCAAATATTAAAAACCCCCATACGAATAGCGATGACCAAAAACAATGACCAGGCTTTTTGTCAGATGAGTCACCTGCGATAGATAGATATGAAAGGCACTATATAATAGACAGTGTAGTTGGCAGAATTAGATAGATAGACAGATACTTAATCCCAAGGAGAAATTCACATACTGCAGCAGCAGCAGCATACTGATAAACAACAATATTAAACAGTGATAACAATGCAGGTATAACAGACAGACAATAACTCTGTGTAATATTAATGTCTACCCCCGTGTAGCCATCCTTAACCACACAGTACAGTCACAGAGCATTTGCTAATCCGAATCATTTAACTGAATTTTGTGAAAATGCTTTTCCTAGAATGTGTGAACTTTAGTATTGCCTGAACTCCATCAGTTATGAGGTAGTGTTAATTCATTGAAGATCTTAAAATGAATCTTCTAAAAATAGCCAGTCATATAGTTGTGATCTGTACACATTAACACTGAGGTTGCTATTTTTTGTTTTTTAATGATTCATTGAGTATTGTATTACTGTAGTAGGCTTTGCCCATTTTAGTTTCATATCTGTTAACTGAATTAAGTTTTTAAAGATGAGAAAACATCTCCAAGAAAATAAGAATTCCAAGCTAAATGTTACAAATGTCAAATAAAACTGAAGCTGAACCTGGATCTTAGGAATATACTCTACATACATATGAGGATTTGAATGGCTGGTCAGGAGAAACTAATAAAAGCCACTGTGTCTTGTGGAAGCAATAAAAATACTGGCTTATCAGCTACACAGGGGCAAAAACATCACTGTTGAAATTTCTGAAACTTCCTTTTATGAATTATTAGGATTAGTGTGATATTAGAATGAAATGCTTTAAAAATGATAGCCTTCCAGACTTGCATAATGTATACTAGTACTCAAGGCCCACGACTTCCTCACTGTTGGTCTTATTTTAATTACAATTTACATGTCATAATATACTCTGTTACACGTGCCTGTGGGCAACACAAGAAGGGCTCAGTTAAGACTGGTAATACCACACTGTGGCAAAAGGGGTTGCTAATGCCAACTCCCTCCTTTCTCCTCCACATCTCTTTCTATACCGGGGACCTGGCAGATGGAGGTCATCTTTTGGACCTTAGTGACCGCTACAGGCCGAGCTTCTGGTTGGTCGTGTTAGACAATACAACAGTCACCTGTGGAAGAGTGCATTTGGCACCTTTATTGTTCAGTTTGTATTTAATTAAAAGTAGATCTCATTGTTGGTGTCCTAACATTTACACTTGTTTCTGTCCCTGTTTACAATTCATAACTGTAACTGATAGTGATATGTCAGCAATTCTTAAAAAAGGCAAATTACCAAATTTTAACTGAAATAAAGTGGAATTTAAGAAATGTGAAGAAATTCTAATAACCAGTATCAGTCTCAGTAATTTTGCACTTCTTTACTGAATAAATTTAAAATCCAAATTGGATTAGGCATATTGTGATACACACTACAATAAAATCAGAAGTGAAGCACAGACCATTTTGTAAATCAGTTTCATCTGAGACATCCTGCCAGGGCTTATCATTGATGGTAATGTTGTCTTGGACAGCCGTTTCAAAGTCCTGTATGAAATAAACCAGACATTTATAATTAAGTGAGGCACAAGTGAATTATGTGGCATCATCCAAGTTTTACTCCACAAGCACCAACAATTAATATCACTGTTAATTTGAGAGATAAAAAGAAAAAGACTCAGCAGCTTTACATTTGGAAAACAGCAGTGTTATTTGGTTTATTAGATTATGAATATTAACAAGAACAAAAATGAGAAAATTCTAAAATTTGTGCAGTAATTAATTTTTAAAAAAGTGTAAAACAGAATTAAGGCATGCTGCATGATTTTACACTTTAATACTGGAGCAATATATTTTTAATTCTATGCAAGCTTTCAGTGAAGAGTGCTATAAAAGAATAAACTGAATTAATAACTACTTTTCTGGCAGAGTGTCCCGTATATTCAGCCTTCATCAATTAAACTGCCAGCATTCACAATGTAAAACACGTATTACGTTGTAATTAAATGCAGACTAACAGTTGTTATAGTAAACTCTCTTCTTTGTTGTATCCACACAAAACCTGAATACCATGACAACAGGATTCATTTAATGTTTCCAAATGTAATGTGCTAACACAGAAATTCCCCAAAACAGATTTATTTTCATTTTCTATGGGATTTAGAATAAAGGTTGGCTTCACTGACATCTATTCTTAGTCTCTTTTTTTCTTCTTTCAGTTTATCTATTTAAATTATGTGATAGCAAGCACACATGCAAGAGTGAAAGTGCATTAAGCGCTGCTCTTCTGGACATACTTATTTGCCTTGGTACCTTTTTGTTTAACAGTGCATGGGGCAACAAGCTGCTACTAAAATTAATAAGAAATTAATCAAGTACATAAAGGGGTCACTGCCTAAGTGAAGTGTTTTCCAAACCTTGTCTCAGATTTATTCTCAATTTCAATTAAATTAATTCAGGCTAATTGGGGGACTGCATCCTATTCTAGCAGCAAGAAAAGCACCAGCTGGAAGGCAGTCCGTCACAGGGCTCATCCACACGCAACAGTCCTGACACAGGGCCAACTTAGAATAAACAAACTCATAAACGGCACCTTCACAAAGTGCTCAGGCCACTTCACTTTTTTCATATATTGTTATTGTGCAGCCTTCTGATAAAATCATTTAAATTTATTTTCCCCTATTAAATAACACTCAATAAGCCAGAAGGAAAATGTGAAAACAAGATTTTAGATTTTTTTGCAAATTTATACAATCTAAAAAAAAATTGAAATATCACATTGACACAAGTATTGGGATCATCTACTTTAACTCGGGTTCATCTCTGTGGAGAGGTTTGGCCTGTGGTCAAGTCAACTGAATGGAGCAATTTGGAAAACCACACACCTGTTTATAGAAGATCCCACACGTGAGCCATGAGGTCAAAGGAATTTACAGCAGAGCTTAGACACAGGATTGGGTCAAGGGACATGTTTGGGGAAGGCTTCAAAAAGGTTTCTATAAGAGCACAGTGGCCTCCAGAATTCTTATGAGGGTTGGATAGGACAACTCTTCCTAGAGCAGGTCACTCTGCCAAACTGAAAACTGGATAGAAGGACCTTAGTGAAAGATGTGATCAAGATCCTGATGGTTACTCTGCCAGTGAGGAACTTTGTGGAGATGGGAGAAACATACAGAGGGACAACCAACACTGCCATACTGCACTAACCTGGCCACCTTCCTGGTTATAAAGCACAGAAGAAGCATGAAAACCCAACTGGGGTTTGCAAAAAGACACCTAAACTTCTCTCAAACTATGAAAAAACAAGACTTTATCTGATGAAACCAAGATTGAACAGTTTGGAGTCAGTTCTGTGTTATATCTGGAGGAAATCAGGCACCACCCTTCACAATACCATTCCATCAGTGAAGCATTATGGTGGCAGCATCATACTAGGGGGTTGTTGTTCAGTACCAGGGGCTTGAAGGAAGACTGCATAGGGCAAAGGACAGAGATATTCATAATGAAAACCTGCTCTAGAGCGCTGTGGACCTCAGACTGGGCCAAACGTTCAACCTCCAACAAGACAAAGACAAGAAATGAGTGGATTATGGACGACTTTGGGAATGCGTGGGAGTTGACATGTTATCACTGTATATGCGTGGGTGCTCCAGTTTTTCCCGCACAGTTCAAAGATTACGTTAGGTGGATTGGTAATTTACATTGTGTGTGTGTGTGTGTGTGTCCAACCTGCGAAATACTGCCACCCTGTCCGTGGATCGATTCTGTTTTGCGCCATACGTTTTGCTGTGTTAGGCTCCAACTCTCCAGAGGGCCCTTTCATGACTTAGCGGGCTTAGAGAATGGAATGGGTCTTCAATAAACTAATAATGTTAGCCTCATAAATAAATACACAGAAAAGTGTCCAGTAACTTACTTGGAACTTGTGACACATCCGGTTAAACCGAGACCAGTTATCTCTAAAACCTCCTGAGCGAAGCCACGTAACACGGCTGGTTTCTTATAAATGTTAATCTAACATCGCTGCAATGTTCTGTTTGCAAAATAAGAGAACTAAAAAAAGCCATCTAAGTGAACATTGAGAACAACTGAAGATAAATCGACTCCGTGGTCGTTGGGGTGCCCAGGAGTGAACTCGAGAAGCAGCGCTGCTGCTTTACGAAACCCAAATCCGAGGCCCCGCTGCGTACCGCACTCACCGACACAAACTGTTTTATCGCCGCCTTTCGCTTCTCCGCACTCAGCCTCTCCTGACCGTCGAGCACGCCATACATAGCTTCTCCGACTTCCCGAAGGAGCACACGCACCGAGCTCTTGGAGTAGCAGCGAACCGAGCAAACCGGCGCATTTTCCGAACGACTTGTTTTCTCCGGCAAACAAATTTCTGCTTTGGAGTTTAGCGCCATTATTCTTTTTGAAAGGCGGCTTATGTCACACCAGGAAATGACGTCACTAAAGAGTTTCATTGGACTGGCGGGTTGACGTGTGTTACCCGGATGTTGTTCTTTCTCGTTGGACTCACGTGGCCCTCACTTTAAACAGTTGTGTACTTTCCTGGTTAAAAAATGGAAAACAAAAAATAAAGAAAGGACAAGAGAGAACAAAACGCATGTTCGGGCATCTCGTATTCACGACGAAGAAACCTCATGAAATAATTACAATCTAGTACTTTCTTGGTAAGATGTAACACATCCGTTTGTTATCTAGCAAGCCAACTTTCGGACAATGCAAGGATTCATCGACTGCCACTGTCACCTGTCAGCTCCAGAATTTCAACATGTAAGTTTCCTTAAATTCCGTGCTTACGGCATAACTTGCTACTTTAATTAGCAGGCGGTGTTTTACGTGTGGTTGGCGGCCGAACACTAAATCGCTGGTGTGTTGATTAGACGCTGTGGCTTTAAAATTAATCTTTGGCGTTACAAATCTTTTAAACCCCACGTCACGAGACAAAATATGCTGGCAAGCCGACGAGCCTTTTCGTTTTTTTTTTAAATAATAAAAAAGCCTGGTGGGTTTGATTTCGTTTTAGTTCTTGTCGTTTTATGTTTAAATGAAGGTGGAGTGTCGCCTCGTGGTGTCTTCTGTCATAAATCACAGTGAATGTCCGCTGCAGAAGTTGACCAACAGTAAGGCCGTCACTTACAGCTCTTCGAATCTCATTTGTGTGATTTCAGTTTCTTTTTATTTCTGTAAAGCGCTATTCACGGAAGCTTTGCTCAGAGCGGTGTAAGTTTGCAGAAAAAAAACTGAATTGTAATCTTTACATATTGAACTCATGAAAGTGCAGGTTAATTTAAAGGACTGACACGTGTCATTCATGTATTGCTGGGAATGGATTCTAACAATATGTCCATTATTAATGTAAGCGAGTTGCATCAGTTAGTGATGCTTCTTCACCATTCGTATATCACCAGCAGCAGGGGTGCCAATATAAACAGCAAACCAAATACCATCTGGTGCAGCAATGGCAATCCATCTGAAAGTGCCATGTAAAGAGCGGAGGGTCTCTTATGGCGCTCAGCGCCAGCACTGCATTGATGTCAGCCCTCGGGAGAGGAACTACAGTCCGATTTAGCAAAGCACCGCGAAGACCTAAAACGGACTTACTTGGCTTTTCTGAGGAGTCGCTGGAGAGTCCTGAGGCTGTGATCTGCAGTCTGGAGTGCCCCTTGCATGGGCAGTACAAGGGTGAGACTGCTACCTCTGCAGCTCCACCAATGCTTCCCCATCTGCCTGGGTGCGCGGACGTTGGTGGAGCATTGGGCTCATGGAGTTGGAAAACGTGTGGCAGGTTAAATTCTCAGTGACCCCGGTTAGGGCCATCTTAACAGCATCCTAGGCCCCGGGGCAAAACAGAAACATACATAGGCATCAGAAAAAACGTGGGACCCCTATGCTCGTGGGGCCTCCTGGTAACAGCCCAGTGTGCCCATACGTTAAGACGACCCCGACCCCGGTGAAGTAGGGCTTGTGGTAAAACTGTGCTGGCAAAGAATGAAGCAGATTGTAGAGGTGTTACCAGGCAATGACGCAGTTCAGTGTGGCTTCCTAGGAGGCAACCTGACCTTGCATCTTGACAGTTGTCAGCTAAAATGAAATAGTGGGAGAAAAAAAAAGTTCTAATGTTGGTTAAATGGGTGATACTCGGCTTTTTCTATGAGAACTTTCAGCTTTGCGTAATTGCAATAAGTGAAGTCCTTTGTTGTGTTTTTAACATTTCTTAATATTTCTTCCCACATTTCAGGATATTGAAGATGTTTTACAAAGAGCCCAAAAGGTACATTTTTACATCAACTCCTTTAAGTTCTTTCAACTAAAAAGATTATAATAAATAACAGATTTGATCAAAAGTGAAGTGTTATGGTCCAGCTTCTTAAACATAAACCAGTGTGTTATTTCTTTAATTCCCATTCCTGAACCCCAATTGTTTAAAAAAAACAAAACAAAAATACTTATGTAATGGATGTGCACTTGTAAAGTGGTTGGTGATCTACATAATATAAAGGTTGTTTGTCTGCTTCATGTACTGTATGTGCCGTATATTTTAAATATAAATATATATAGATTATAAATATATGTAAATTGTGAATTTCCCCTTGGGGTTAATAAAGTATCTATCTATCTATCTATCTATCTATCTATCGAGTCCATTCATTGTGTCATTTGAAAGATGAACACATAGCAAAGTCAGCAGTCAAAGTTATTGGCATCTTGTTTAGATGCTGTAAATTACTACTAATGCATTCAATTTATTATGTTTTTAATGTTGTATTATCCATCAGCATGGCAAAGGGGGTGACATTTTTACTTTATGACGCTCAGTTTTTGGATATTAGTATTGGACTCCAATTTTCTTTTTTAATCTTAGAACCCTCTAGACCTTGCCTTGGATAATCGATTAATGTTCAGTCATTGATGTGGGGGACAGTAAAGTACATTTATTGTTTTTAATAATCTGTGTTTTTGATGCAGGAAGGAATATTTGCTTTGCTTGCTGTTGCAGAGCACGCTGGAGAATTTGAAAGGATAATAGAGCTTTCAAAAAGGTACTTAACTTTTATATCTCTGCATTGATAGTGGGAGTAGTAATAATCCTGTTGTCACAAGAGTACAATGAAATTTCTACTTACATGTCCTACTAACCTAAAACATGTCACCAATCTCCAGCACCATGATAAACAAACATAAATTAAATTAAAGAACTTCATTTTATGTAATAGAAGAAACAAAGCAGAATACCTGATATATACCATACTCCCTTTTCTGTGATGTATTTCTTTTTTATACTATAAACACACATACTGCATATACACGATATAGATACACTAGATCAGTTGGTGCAGTATATGATAAGTTGTAGCCTGTTGGTTTAAAGCTTAAATCTAAGAGTAGAGATGTCATCTAATTGAAATGAAATCAACAAAGAGGTTTTATTATAGAACTGTAGTCTATAATACATAAATCTTTAACAAGCTGTGGGGGACAGCCTGGACACAGACAGGTAGACACGATGGTTTCACCCAACACACGTTTATTATACATAATTACTTACAACGGTGAGCACAAACCCTGTGCCGCAGCACCAATCACCCCTCAAGTCCTTGGCCACAACACAGTACCTTCTCACAGTCTCTGGTCTGCCTCCACTCCTCTCCACCAAGCTTCGTCCTCTTCCACCCGACTCTTGCCCCTGACTGGAGGGAGGCGGCCCCTTTTATACACCCCGGATGGACTTCAGGTGCATCCTAAGGGCTTCTGTAGCCACACCCCTGTGTGGCGGAAGCTCTGTCGGTGTATCCGGGAGTCCTCCGAGTGTCCCCAATCCTCTTCCCCCCAGCACTTCCGGGTGTGGCGGAAGTACTGAGGTCCAGGGCTCCCAAGGCATTGGGGCGCCCCCTGGCGGTGACCACGGGCCCCTACAGGGTTGAGCTTCCAAGCTCTATACCCGTGGCCCCCACAGCAACCAGGGAGGGTGCCCCCTCGTGTTCTGGAGGAGGCACAAGCCCTCCTCCGGTCATCCTGGGCATCCTGGCCAGGCATGAACCCCCGCCGGGTACCACAGTGCCCCATCGCCAGTGAATATCCGTTGGTCCGAGCGACATACCCCGTTAGGGCGGTTCAACCCCGAAGTGGGTTCTACTATTTGTCCAGGGTCCGTTCCGGTACCCTGGAACTCTCTTCTTCGGCACCCTCTCAGAGGTCTACGTGCCCCTCTGTTCAGCACTGCTCATGCCTTCGCAGCCTCAGCCGGTTGTGGGGCTGCCCCATCGCCAGCGAAGTGTCGTCCTGCCAGACAGTCCGTCCGATGAGGGTCGGCTTCCCACGAAGCAGGTCCTACTGCTCGTCTCGGGCCCAATCCTGCAACACACAGAAACACGGGGGCAGAGCCGCTGCCTGGACACCCTTCCCTGGTGTCCCTCTGTGCCACGCACTGGCAGCGCTCCCTCCTTTGATGATGACCCTGGAACTTGCCTGTTTGGAACCCCCTCCGCGGGTTGCGTGTCCCTCCAGCTGACGGGACCGCCTGCATTTCTCTCCATTCCACCGGCTTTGGGGAGTGGCCCTTCTCTGGACGTGCGCACTCCGCTGCACGTCCCTTCCTGTTGGAGGAACCGGCATTCACCCCTCGATCCCTCCTTTCCCTCTTGGACACCCTGACGGTTTGAGTCTGCTCATGACAAACATGCAGCCCCGTTCCTGTCTGCGTCCATGCAGAGCGACGGGAGACTGCCGCGGGCTCGGGGTGTCAGGCGCTAGGATCCAGGGCACTCATTAGCCCCTGTCCGCTCTGCCCTCTCGCTGTTGCTCCCCTTACCTCACGAGCAGCCTGCACTGCTGCATCCACTGTCGGAGACCCACCGACATGGTTCCGATCACTGATATCACGGGCCCCATCGGTGGGATCTCCCCTTCTCTGTACGGGGTCGGTCTCACTTACCGTCCCCGCCGCGTCCCTCCGGCTGAAGACTCCAGCGCCGCGCCGATCCGCCCACTGTCGCAGCGTCATCACGGACGTGGCCGCCTTCACCTCCAGCTCCTTCAATCCTCTCCGGAGGACGCGCACCACCTGAAACAATGACTCCGCGGGCTGGAGGCATTCCTTCAACTCACGCAGAGCCGTGAGCAAGCACAGATTGTCAGTCGGCGGTTGCCTTACCTTTTCGTCAGGCCAATCCGCTGGCTGCTCTCTGTGGGGCCTTCCCACAGGCCCTGTCGGGTCCTTCCTCGGCCCGGGATGGACATTCCTTGGGCCCGCCTCCATCCAATCATCGGCGGACACGCAAGACACACCGCCCAATCCCGAGCCTGTCTCTGGGAGTGACTTCCGGTCCGCGGCCATTTTGGCTCTGTTTCTCTGTCTCCTGGTGCGGTGACGTGCCTTCCTGGAACCTAGCAGCTGCTGCGGCTTGTCGAGCTGCAGCGACTCCTTCCTCGTGGCACTGCATGCTGCCGCTTCGGCGCCGACGACAGTCTGAGGATCGACATATCGCTCCCACTGACGCGGACCCAGGCAATCCCTGCCTGCAACACAAAAGGTAAGTTTGCCCCCGCGGGGCTGATCGCCATTAGGCAGGGCACTCACTTCCCGGGTCTCGTCTCTTTGTATCGCTGTCCTCGCCATGCTGCTGTTCCGGACGTCCTTAGCGACAGTGTGCGTGCTGGAGCTCGCTGCACTCCAGCAACGTCCTGGATCTTTTCCCCGCACCAGGGGAATATGGCCGTTTATTGGACCGGTGGCGGGCCATGAGGTGAACCACTCTCGCGGGGTTGTGCATGCACTGCTCCTGCGGCGTGTGTGTGGGCTAACCTGCTGCTCCGGACTGCCCACAAAATTATTTTTTTGGAGTCCCTGCCTTATATCAGGCAGAGAGTCCCATCTGGGATGCCATTGTGGGGTACAGCCCGGACACAGACGGGTAGACACGATGGTTTCACCCAACACACGTTTATTATACATAATTATTTACAACGGTGAGCACAAACCCAGTGCCACAGCACCAATCACCCTTCAAGTCCTTGGCCACAACACAATGCCTTCTCACAGTCTCTAGTCTGCCTCCACTCCTCTCCACCAAGCTTCGTCCTCTTCCACCCGACTCTTGCCCCTGACTGGAGGGTGGCGGCCCCTTTTATACACCCCGGATGGACTCCAGATGCATCCTAAGGGCTTCTGTAGCCACACCCCTGTGTGGCGGAACCTCTGTCGTGTGTATCCGGGAGTCCTCCGGGTGTCCCCAATCCTCTTCCCCCCAGCACTTCCGGGTGTGGCGGAAGTACTGAGGTCCAGGGCTCCCAAGGCATCGGGGCGCCCCCTGGCGGTGACAACGGGCCCCTACAGGGTTGAGCTTCCAAGCTCTATACTCGTGGCCCCCACAGCATCCAGGGAGGATGCCCCCTCGTGTTCTGGAGGAGGCACAAGCCCTCCTCTGGTCCTCCTGGGCCTCCCGGCCAGGCATGAACCCCCGCTGGGTACCACAAAGCATAAATACCTTTAGAAATACCTTATTAACATTCATATGTCTTCAGAATTATTTTTAAAACTGAAATCACTTAATTGATAAGTATTTATGTATTGTGTACATTAACCACATCCTGTTTAATTTTTTTCAATATGTGCATTAAATATTTTCATTTTTATTTAACTTCTTACAGTCACACTTAGTGTAAAATGTATCTGGGGTCCACCTTAACATTCTATGCAGGACTGGGTTAGTAATCACTGCTGTATTTGTATTGTTTTCTAGTGCATTACACAAAGGAGTGCCAGTCCAGTGCAGAGAGACTCTTCGATTTCCAGCCAATGTACCCTTTTTTGTGTAATGTCCATGTGTATCCTGTGTTGTATGGGTTTCTTTCCAGAACACAAAAGCCTACTGTTAGCTGAACTGATACATCATTAGTGGTCTTACACAGGGCAGTGCGTAGTGTCCGTCAGAGTGGATTCTTGCCTTCATTTCTCAGTTTTCTTGTGTCTCTGTATTAAGTACTCAGGTTCAGAAAACAGATGGATGACTGTGAGAGACGTTTATAGGATCATCAGTCTGACTACAGAAGAGCCAGTCAGTTTTACACCTCAGCTTCAGTGAGATCTGTGTGGTCAAAACCAGCTTCAAATTACTTCTCTAAATTTGTCACTAACTAGGCGGACATTTTTGCTAACGTGCTAAACTATTGCTAATAAAAATTAATACATTAAACTTATTTTGTCTAGTAAACGTCACCTATTGTGATATTTGCAGATTTCCTGGTTTTGTCCTGCCCTGTTTAGGGGTTCACCCAGTTCAGGGTGTCTTACCTGAAGATCAAAGAAGTGCCACGCTAGAGGTAATATAAATGGGTATGCAGATAAGAATATCTGATGTTAGGTTTTATCGCTCTGATTGTTTATTTGAAAAGATAATTTTTATTGTTTATGAAATACAATTGTTAACACTTCCTACAAATTGCTCATATTGTAATTGATGATCTGTACTGTAGATCACGATATACTGTTGAGAATTGTTACGGATTAACCAGAGCTGAGGCCCTCGCCTCTGTTTGTTTTAATTAAGTCTGGTTATCCTCCTGACTTTTCTTTAATTATTATTTGGTTATTTTTCTGTTAATGTTCTTGTTTATGCCTGTTTGTTATTTTCATTTAATGTGTTCTCAAATTTAGTTAGGCTGCTGTTGTTCTGTATGTTTATTCTGCTATGGTCTTTTTAAACTGCATGTTAAACCTCAGCATGGAGGGCTCTCTAATGCTGCAGGTGGGGACCACCCTGACACTTTATAATGGGCCAAGAAGCATCTGTGCTTTTCAGAGGAATTAGTGGTGTTGAGCTGTTAATTGGCGCATTGTTAATTCTTCAGATGTTTTTTTAATTCTTTCTCGCTTTCCTGATTTTATCTTTGGATTACTTTGTTCTCATTCGGGGTGCGTTTTTGTCAACTTTTTAAACATTCTTGTTGTGTGTGTGTTTGTTTTCTTTAAATCTTTTGTTAATATATCCTGTTATTTTTGTGATTTTTGGTGTCGGGGTTTTCAGGTTTCCATCTGACAAATTTCTGAAAAAAACACACTTGGTGTTCTTTGGTTTGTGCAGGCCCCATAGACTGAGGCTACGCTTACTTTTGATTGTTTGAGGCCTACCACATGTTTCTAGGCCTCACTGGTGTGGGGTTTTTTAATTAAGTAAGCCTGATTTTGTATTTTGTGAACAGTGAGCAGAGTTTTGTGTGTCTATATTTAAAACGTCCATAAAACTTGAGGACTAGTGATACACAATTTTGTGTTGTACTGATGCATGGCTTAAATAGTCTGTACAAAACTAATATTGCTTTAATTTTAAGTATAGTAAAACAAATGATTGCATTTTGTACATGAAACATATTTAATATTTCTGTCATTTTTACTAAAGTAAGAAGTAGTTCATGATGTTGTATCGACAGTTGTGTCATCCTGTTTTTCTTATCAGGACTTGGATGCTGCAAGTCCCCTTATACAAAAATATGCAGGTCACTTGGTAGCCATTGGGGAGGTAAGATTTCTATTAAAATGTATAACATTTTAGACAGATCACACCCAGCATGATGTTTTGATTGATGTTGTTATAGTTAATGATTGTGGGTGATTATGATGGTCACTTACTCATAACTGGAACTCTTTTAGCTGAAGTTTGCATCTAGAGACACAGTATAACATGTCCTAATATGTTAAAGTTGAAAAGTATTATCATATGTGTAGTTTACAGTGAAACAGCTACTTGCAAATTTTTACATCTGTGGAAAATGTTATCGCATCTGTTCTCTTTGGTACTGTGATCAACAAGCAGAGATTGTCTGCTTTTTTGTGAGTTGTGTTGTTAGGAATTTTCTTCTATGAATTTTGGGGAAAAAGTTGTGTTTTGTTATAAGGCCTTTCTTAAAAATCTAGTTGAAAAAAATATTAAAGAATACTGTAAGAAATAAAATATCTTCTAACATAATAGAATAGCAGTGCTACAGGAATCACTGAGTGCATTTTTCCAGATCATACTATAAATGTTCTATGTTATCACAGCATAAAACAGGACTTTACAGAAAAGCTCATACTTGGACACATTTTATCAAGTTGTAAAACACACTGTTGTTACAGCATAGATATTAACAGTGCATGATGTGCTTAACACTCATTTAACTTTACAATAGCCTGACATCAGCGGTCACTGATTATTGTTCTGTAAATATGTATGCGGGGGTACTTTAGAGCCAAGAGCATCAATGTGAATTTGTCATTGCCTGTGTCTGAGGGTTTCTTATTGATTCTGCAATACAGTTTGTTTGTTTAATAGGTGGGACTGGATTTCACTCCTCGATTTGCTGGCACTGATTCCCAAAAAGACGCACAGCGGCAGGTTTTGATTCACCAGATTGAAATTGCTAAATGCTACGATTTACCTTTGTAAGGCTGGTTTTTGTCAAATCAAGTCAAGTTTAAATCGATTGTCATGTGTTCTCAGTACAATGAAATGCTGACCTGCAGAACAGTGACTGGGATACAATGGCAGCACAACATGCACACAGTTTACATAGCATGCAACACATAATGCATATATACACTCAATCCTTTTTACAGTATATATTTCCTGTCACTCTGCTCTGGCTAAAAGGGTTTGGAAGGATGGAAAGACGGAAGTATTTGAGTATTCAGAATTTCCGGATATATACAATATATGTCATATATATATATAAAAAAATATAGTGGGAGAAGGCACTATATAGGCATCAACCCGAGACAGACTGACAACGGAGGCACAGGTATAAATAAACAGAAATATATATATATATATATATATATATATATTTTTTTTTTTTTTTTTCAGCCATGGGGCACGTCACAGTCCCAAAAACACTCCTACTCACTCTGGCACCCTGAGTAGTGGCTGCAGGCTCCTTTTGTAGCCCTCCCGGAAATGCTCCAGGTGGTAATTGGCCTAATTAGGCTGCACTTCCGGGTGTGGCTGCATTCTAGCCCACAGGGGCTCGTTAAGCCATGCCGCTCCTCCGGGTGGCCACGGAGCCCAACAGGTCTGAGCCTTGAAGTCCCACGCCTGTTGCCCCGATGTAACCCAGGAGGGCTGCCACCACACGTTCTGGGGGGACGTAGTGTGCATCCCATGGTTGCTCCCCCGGTGCCAGTGTCAAAGGGGAGTCCCGGCCGGGCATGGGTCCCCAATATATATGGCATGTATTGTATATATTCAGAATTTAGTATTTTTTTTAATAGAAATTAATACCTTTTTGATCAAGATACCATTACACTGATTTAAAAAATATAGCCAAGGCATCACTAGTATGGCTATTAGTGCTTGAAATGACTGATTTTTAATTTATTATTCACATATGGCTACAAAGCCTCATTTTCAGCAGCAATTCCTTCAACTCCCTTAGCTTATCCTTAATTAGACCTGTTTACATGCTAATTGGTTATTAGAGAAGCCTTTCTAACTGCACCAACACCAGTGAAACCTGTAATCCTGTTCATGTGTATTGCAAGGCACTGGTTTTCCTAAAGTTCAGTCCTGGGTTCAAAAATGGCCAAAATGATGCCACTTTCTCAGGAAACATGTCAGTTTACTTGTGTTTTTTTTCCAAAATAAAGATTGCATGGAAACTGCAGATTACATGCAATGGTGTCTGTTACTGCCAGGATAAAAAAGGAAGGGGGGGGGGTTGTCTGAGGTCCAAATACATAACTGCGTAAGAGAAGGACATCAGAAAATTGTAGTTTGAGAAACAAACACCTTGATGGTCCTCAGTTGACTTCTTCTTAACTTTAAATACAAGTCAAATGCCAGTGTCATCTGCAACAGAGGAAAGATGATTCTGAGATTAACGTTATCTTGATTTAAAAACAAACAAAAATAAAAGTATAAATTTCTATCAAAAATACAACATTTCTGGGTGACTTCAAACTTTTGCATGGTTGTGTTTGTTGGTGTTTTGCTGTTGTGGCTCACCCTTAATTGAGAAAAAAAATATGTGAAAGGAACTATGATTTAATATATCTGTTAAATATTTGCCTTTTTAACTTAAAAATGTTAGAATGACAAAATAAGGCCTACAGTTTTATAGCTATTGTATGTGTTAATTAGCCAGCCTACTTTTTTTTGTTCACAAAGGATTTGTCTTTCAGAAATGTGCATTCAAGATCTGCTGGGAGGCCCACTATAAATCTTTTAAAGGAGAAAGGTACTTTTGTTTCTTGTATTGTAGTTTATAAAATGGTAAGCATTTGGACACCAACACATTACCTTTTAGCAGCATTTATTATTTTGGTATATGTTCCATTTTGACCAGTTAGCCTTGCTAAAATATTTTAGCTCAAGTAAGTATGTGCTATTTGCCTGAATTAAATATGTGGCACAAAGATACTGTCATTCAAATATTTTTAGGAAGAGGACACTAAGTCATGTTGCACTGCTGCAGTAAAATACAAATAGGCTTTACATAATACAGTAATCTTATAATAAAAAAAAACACTCAGATTGATGTTAATATCCTCAATTTAACGTATTGCTTCTTTGCTTTTCAGGTGCAGAGAAAGTTTTGCTGCATGCTTTTGACGGGAAGCCTTCTGTGGCTCTGGAAGGAGTGAAAGCTGGCTACTACTTCTCTATCCCTCCATCAATTATTAGAAGTGAACAGGTAAACAGCAGATTTAGGTAAAGGGTTCTTAAACTTTTCTTAACCATACTTAGTCCAATAAAGGTTGCAGTTAGCAAAGCTGTCCATGCAGCTAACTTTGAAAATTTAATTGCAGTGAGGGCACCCCTCTGCAGGGATACCACGTAATCACAGGGCTCACTCATGGATACACTTTCATTATTCACTCTTTGTAGACCAAATTAGACAGGCAAAGTAAACCAAAACATAGGCCTTTGTGCTGTGGGAGAGATACAGTTTTTCAGACAAGAGACACTCAGGAACTGGTAAAGTTCAGCTTAATTCAGTTTTTCCTTTTTGAGCACACTTGCACTTGTGAGCCAGCGCACTATACAGTAATTACAAAAAATAATATGAATAAAAAGAAGTACAGCATAAATACAAAACATATTATTAAAACAAAAGCAATCAGGCACAATGAAATACACACTCACTGAGCAAAGTCTTAGGAACATTATAGGAATACTGGGCAGGCCTCCCTGTGCTGTCCACACAGCCTCAGTTCTTTGTGGCATGAACTCTACACAATGTTGGAAACATCTGGGCCATATCTGTGTGATTGCATCACACAATCACAGCCAAACCAAAATTCAAGCCCTTTCAGTTAAGAGTACTTAGTGTTGCTTTACTATTCACAGAATTATCACTCACTAAAAAACTTGTGTATTTTTTTTTTAATTCAAACACAATTATCTGAAATCCTGTGGTTTACAGTGTGTGAGCTGGTATTCAGACTCGAATATATAGAGTGAAATAAATAGATCTTGACACCAAAAGAGGTTTGGAGCAGCCACCCGTATACTTGATTTAGGCTGCAAATTTGAAGTTTCTGGTTGCACAGAAGTGTACAGGTTGAGTCCACAAACAGAACTAACTGTAAAGAGGTGGTTGGGTTTCTTTTATGGCTGGTCGGCGGAAGTGATGTCACTTCTGGTTCTGGTCCCAAGAACGTCACTTCTGGTTTCTGCTCCAGATGACATCATCGGGCCCAGAACCAGAAGTGACATCATCAAAATCAGGCAGAGTTTCCCATGTCTGGTCTGCAGAGATAAAAGAGAAAAGTTTACTGCACCCTGCCACCCCCTGGCCTGTCTTGGAATTACCACCTTTTGGTCCGTTTAGCTGCCTCCCATGCGCACGTGTGTGACAATAGTATATATTAAAAGAATTGGTTGAATTACAAACATCACTGATATTCATTATAAATACTTTGCACAAACAGCAAACACATTTTCCCCGTGTCTGCATGGGTGTTCTTCTGAGTTTTCTGAGTCTGAGTTCCTTTCAGTTTTCTTCCCACCTCACCAAAGCTGACACTTTCACGATGATCGTCAACTCTAAATTAACTCTTGCCCAAGTGCGAATGTGGGTTATGTACAAGTCAGCCTTGTGGTAGAGTGGTGCCCTGTCCAGGGCTAGTTCCTGCCTTGCGTCTGACTCTTCTGTGGTAGGCTACAACTCCCCTGCAATCCCTCCCAGCCTTGAATTGGGTGAAATGGTTTTAAAAATGTTATTCAGTCTAAGTATATTTAATCATTCTAAGTAACTAACCATGTATTATAATTACTTTGTTCCTGTTTTCCAAGAAGCAAAAACTAGTCAAACAACTGCCATTGGAGTCCTTGTGCCTTGAAACGGATTCACCAGCACTTGGTCCTGAAAAACAGGTACCATTCATTACATGTTAAAAATGATTAATGACTTAAAATTGCCAGCTGTTATGGAATGCATGTTAATATCGACTTTCGTTTTTAGATTTGTTTTCTTATATTGGTTAACTGTCGTGTGCTGTTAATCTTTGAATGAGAGGCATTAGTTGTGTGCCCTCCAATTTTGTAACTGCCTGTGTTTGTTACTGCAATCCAGAAGACATGCCCTTCTGAGTATTACAAAGCCTACTGCCTTCTTTATCCCTGGCACTGCTTTGCCAGGTTGGTGCCCTGTCTGGCTAGTAACAACAGACAAAAATGATATTGATTTGTATTACTTAATGGCAGCAGTGTATTTTTAAAAATTTTTTAAAAATTGCCTTTTTAAACCCAAGAATATCTTATTAGTTGAGGCAGTAGCATTTCACCATATATATGTGTGTGTATATATATATATATATATATATATATAAAATACATACACACATACATATATACTAGGGGGGCTTCGCTAACCAACCCCCAGGCCGGCACCGCTTGCTTATGGGGATGTGGATGCACAATTTAAACAGATTGTTATTTTCATGGGAATTGTTACATATGCATAATAGAACTAACTATTTTACATTACAGTGAGTAATTAACCATATTAAAAATAGCAAAACATAATCATTTGAAAGTAAATTATGTTTCATGTTGCGTTCGAGTTTTTCATTGCGTGATATGATTTCATTCTGTTTGGCTCTGAAATTAACACACAAATATTTTTAAACGTACACTTTTACTGTAAAACTTCAGTAAAAACAATTTTTTGAATTACATTTTCCTCAATATCGCATTGAATTGTGATTCCGTGTTTGGACTTCCGTTGTGACAACACAACGTATAACTGCCCATGAGTTAATTTTGTTTATTTTTCTCTAATAAATAAACCGACTTTTTCGAATGTTTGTCTCTGTGATTTGTTAATTGTCTTTGCAAAATCTTTTCTAACGGAAAATGGTTGACGTTTTAATACAAATGGCATATCAAGATCTCCTTTGTTGTCTAATGTTATCCCCTGAAGATGTACTACATTACCTTTCTTAGATACATCCTTCTTTCAACAGTAATTTGGGCTGTGAAAGACCCGACGGTGTTAACGGTTGTAGATATTCTTCGTGATATTGTAAATTGATGTTTTTATCTTCCACACCATCACCACCAACTGTTTCAGTAGAGTCTACTGATATGCATTTAACCAATAGGCTGTGTAACTGATCAACAATTTTCGCGTTAATTCGTTTTGACTTCGCCTGTGGATCGCCTGTGTACTCATTTGTTCTGTTGATAACCCTTTGGAATGAAATTCTTCAATAAGATTAGGACATAATACATCTTCTTTAATTGGGAACTTAAAGTGAGGAAAACGTAAAAATTTATAAGAGCTGACAGAGCAGGAACTGTGTCTGGCAAAAGCATTCACATGAATGAGATGTGATTGGACCGTGGGCGTGTTGGAATACGGTTGAGAGGAGGGTGGAACTTGAAAAAATCTCATGTCAAAAATCTCATCTCGCGGGACATGAAAAAATCTCTTCAAAAAAGTCTTGTCTCGTTGCAGGATTTTTTTTTATATAATAGATATATATATATGTGTGTGTGTGTGGGTGTGTGTGTATTTTTTTTTTTTTGTAATTTGTTTGTAATTTTTTTTTTTATATATAGGTACGGAATGAGCCACACAACATTACTATCTCTGCGAAATATATTGCAGATGTAAAAGGGGTCTCGCTGGAAAAAGTGATGGAAATGACAACACAGAATGCATTAAAACTTTTCCCAAAGATTCAAAAACTTGTACATCTATAAATGGAAAGCCATTGGTTTAGGACACTCTTGACATGAAAACTATCTGTGCAAACCCTGTAAATACATTGGAAAAGAAATAAAAGAATAAATTCATTTATGCTGTGATCTTGCCTTGGCCTCTGTGTTTTCCCTTATTTAACTCAAATATCAATGATAAACTAAAATCACAATAATGCAGTGATTATCAGGGCTGCTTCACAGAATTGGTGTTCTGGGTCCAGGTACCACTAAGTCAGCAGACAGGCTTCTTCTCTGCAGGTCACTGTTGGTGATCAGGCCCATGTCCTCCGCAGCTTGCTTTCATAGAATTGGAGCTCTGTCTGGCCAATTGTTTTAGTTATCTTGGCAAACAGTCCAATGTTGGATCATCAGCCAAACTTGTATACCCTGAATCAGAGTGTCAGGTAGCTTCCTATTTTTGCCTCCCTGCTCTCCCAAAGCCACTGTCTTTGCAAGGCTCGAGGCTCCTCAAGGTTTAACTCTCTTGCTCAACGGCAGTGACGCCCTATAGGGATCTTCAGTAGCTTTCGCCCACTGATCTTCATGAGACCATGTCTTCCCCTTCCGTCCTTTCTGCCACCTGGCATGCGTGGACGAATGTGTGAAACTCCACAGGGGGACCACCTGCTCTTTGACTGCACAAAACCCAAGTGGCATGCATCCCCATATTTCTAACATACTTCAAAGTTGTAGAACTAACTGCATTGTTTCAAGCTAGGGATGTCCCTACTCAAACGTACGCTCTCCTTAGCTTACCCTGACACTGTCCATCGATCTTAGTTACTTGACAGCCCTTAATACTAACCTCCTCTCCATGGGCGCGCTCCTTCGGCGTGCACCTTCTGACGTAAAATATGCTGCGCTAAAACTACACTTCCCACAATGCCCCAGTCAGCTATGGCGGGTGTTGGGTATGTGGACTGTCACTGCCACATCTCGGCGGAGGAGTTTCGAGAGGTTAGTAATATTTGATGAACGTGCTCGGTGGATGATGCCGCGTTGCAGGCGCAGTGAAGATGTTAAGTGTGGTTATTCTTAGTTCCTTATTTAAAGCAGAAACTTTTAGCGTGGCAGGGCTTAAAATGATAGTGGGTCGGTTTCTATCAGTAGCCTTAGTAGGGCTGAAATCTGCTTTTGGGGAACAGTGGCGGAGAGAATGCGAGTGTCCCAGCGGCCTGCTTGTTTTTTTTTTTTTTTTGTTTTTTTTTTAAGTAGTTTTACAGTCGGCCAGAAGTGAAATGGACGGCGTGAGTGAAGGATGCGTCGTGAGACGGGCGGGTAGCCACGTTTGACGGGCACCTGTTTAGCCCAATCACAATCAAGCCCCGCCCAGGACTGGCTGGCCCTCAAAGTCCCGCTCAGGCATTGCGCTCCTGCTGCACTCGCGTTAGCGGACTTGAGGTGTTCAGTGCCCCGGCGCCGAAGCGACGCGCTGCTTTTAGGGTGGGGTTGTCTTTCTCATCCTTCAGATGCATTTATTATTAGCATGAATTGATTGTTAACTGTATCGGAAACTGGTAGGTTTTAAGCTTTAAATGGACGGGGTATTTGGTTTGAAAAAAAAAAAAAAAAACGTCAGTTTCTGGATTAAAGAGAAAAGCCAAGCAAAATGACACCTTTTATTAGCTAACTAAAAGGATTACAATATGCAAGCTTTCGAGGCAACTCAGGCCCCTTCTTCATGCAAGATGTAATGGATTAAAGAGGCATAGAAATACACATCGGTTCACTTTCGGTCGTTACAAAGTAACGTACAATTTTTGGATAAACAGTGCAGAACGAAGAGTGGCACCAAAAGCTGTTTATACCCCCGCCACAGGCACAGGCATTAGAAAAACTTTGTTTTTTTACATTCGCTTATTTACAAAAGAAAAACAAGAATATGTAAAGTTTGATTTTTATTATTTTGACGCTTTATTTCTTTCGCGAAGTCCTTAAGTATAACATCGAAAGGGTCATCGCCGTTGGAGGGGGAGCGGGGTGTGAATGGGGAAGTTCGAGATTCCCATTGCAAAATATGAGTTAGTACTAGGGTGTTGTACCGTGTTAGCCATTATGAATGTAGAGAAAAGCCAAGCAAAATGACACCTTTTATTGGCTAACTATGAAGATTACAATATGCAAGCTTTCGAGGCAACTCAGGCCCCTTCTTCAGGCAAGAAGGGGCCTGAGTTGCCTCGAAAGCTTGCATATTGTAATCTTTCTAGTTAGCCAATAAAAGGTGTCATTTTGCTTGGCTTTTCTCTAAAATATGAGTTAGAAACCTTCGAAGTGTCAGCTGCCAGTGATACAATTATTAGGAAACAAAATTGCAACAGTTCTCCATAAAGAAAAATACAAATCATTTTAAACAAGTTCAATGAAAAAACTGTGTGCAGGGCCTCACACACACACACACACACACCGTTACCCACATCAGTCCACCTGACGTACTGTGTATGTCTGTAGACTGTGAGGGGGCTGACACAGTGAGAACATGCAAAGGCCAGACAGTGGGCACCCAGGGCATGGGCCCTGTTATGCTTTTTGCAAGGCAGCTGCATTGCCACCATGCCACCCATATTATAAACATTACAGGAGGCTCAAATAAATTGAGTGTTGAGACTTTCCAGTCGTTAATAGTTTTTTTTTGCCATGGATTTGTTCACTCCATCCAATGTATTCATTTTACAGTCTGTTTCAATTTGGAATTGTGCAACGTTTGGTGTCTTCTCTATCAATCTGCATTTTTGAGTTTTCTCAAAATAATTTGAGGATATTCCATGTTTTATATTTCACTCTACAATGGTAAAGTAAATAAAGACATTCGTCCATCCATCTTAACTAACCCGCTTGCTCAGGGTGGGGTCGTGGATCTCAGCAATCATAGGACACAACAAAGGAACAATACCTGGACAGGCTGCCAGTAAGCAAAATATCTTTTATCTTTTAAATGATCTTAAAATCACAGCACACAATTTTGTATAAATACGTTCAGAAAAAGGTAAACCTTACTTTTATCTTCAAAGGTATGATACACTAAAACAAATCAATGTCTTTTTTAAAAAACCCTGTAAGCTACTGATTTTGCAGAGAATGTAGAAAACATTGTTAGCCAAGTTGTGTCATAAAGTTGACCTTTCAAGCTAATCACTAATAGAGAATGGAAAAATAATGCGGTCAACTAGAAGTAGTATTTTCATGATCAAACTCTATTTTGAGTAATGCAATACATTCTTTGTGCATTTAGTTTACTTTTGATTTAAATTGCTGTTGGTACGCACCAAGTATCAAATCAACAGTCACCTTGAATATCTCCAAAAACAACAATTTGAAATTACCTTTTTTTACTGTATAAAAAAAGAATAAACTCTTTTTTTTTTCCTGCAGGACTTCGATGATGTGATTGAAAGAGCAAAAGCAGTAGGTATTTCACAATTTGCATAAATGCAATATTTATGTTTTCTTTGCCTTTTTGTATGATTACCAATGTTATAAATTTTGTTTTCTCCAAGCTGTGGCACAGTGGCTAGAGCTGCTGCCTAAATTATCCAGTGTTCTTGGTTTGAATCCTACGCCCTGTCCTTGTCTATGTGGAGTTTGTACATTCTCAGTCTGGGTGGCTTTTCGTAACACATCTCTAGAGACACAGTAATTCCAATATTGGCACTGTGCTGATGTGAGCATTAGTGTGTGTGAGTGGTCTGTGTGATGGTAAGTGTCACCCAGGCCCTCAGATTCTGGACAGTAAGACTCGAGGGCTGCTTGGTCAGACTCTACCACTGATTCACAGTATCGGAGTGTAAGAACTGCTGTGACCATGATACATTATAAGTTGATTTAAGTAAAAAAAAAATAATAATAGTAGTCTGAAGAAATGAATATAAGCCAAATATGAAACAGACCTACCAATGCAGAGTTCTAAATATATTTTTAAAGAACTGTATATAATATATAAAATATATGTTTGTCTGTTTGTATGTTCCATTTGCAGTCCTACACCCTTTGACTGATCTGGACCAAATTTAGCGTGGTTGCTTTCTAGGGCCATACAGGACAAGATGGGACCCAAACTTCTGACTCCGATGGTCCCAGTGGATTCTTGGTCCTGTGTGCTACAGTTTGCACACCATTGCCATGTGCTTTCTCAGAGAAGATGAAACATCCAGACAGACTGAAGCCAAACTAATAGGCAGTTGATTTAATCAGCAGTCTGAACAGTGATTTAACACTGTAATTTCTCATTTGTTTTAATATTTGTTTTGTTTTAGGCAAAAGTGAAGGCACTTATTTCAGTTACAGAGCAAGCAGGTGAATTTGAGAAAATGATTCACTTGCACCAAAGGTAAGAAGATGTCTAGAGGAACTAAAACTGTCAGAGTTTATTTAAGTGGTATGCATAACTATTTGTGTCATTTGCTTCTTTTTAAGCATGTTTGCTAATGCTTCTTAAACAGGAGTATGTTATGTATACTCTGATTCTTTTTTTTTTATTTATTCTGCTTAGTTAGTTAAATTTCTTTCCCATCCTACAAGAAGACACCATCTTTAACTGTTCAATTCTTTGTCCATCTGAGTGTCTAAGGTCAAAATTAGAACACATGCTGCTAGTTGTAGCACTTGGTTTCTGGCCTGTTCAATTTTTCCCCAGTAGCTGTTATGTTTTATTTTTCTTTGCCTGGCATACCAATCCCTTAGTTCAATTTAAATTGAAACATTTTTATTTTTTTATACCGAAAACATTGGCATTGTTCGTTTAGAAATAGATAGCAGATTTTTTCTCTTACCTTTGGCTTCCCATCTGTTTCCATTGCCTGTGATGTGTACATTGTTAAACAGGTCACAAAACTGGGAGTGTGGGTAAAATGCATAATGCATAGAAGAGCTTCTCTCACCCAGCACCTCTCATACAAGGTGTTCCTCAAGGTTCCACTTGCCCTGTATTTACTCTCCTGGGGACCATCTTTCAGCAACATGGTGTTGCTTACCATTGCTATGCCGATGATACCCAGCTATACCTCAAAGTTAGACCTGACATCATTTCATCAGTAAAAAGTGGATGGGGTGCCTTGATAATAGTAAATAGTGGATGGCATAAAATTTCCTACAAGTAAATGCAAATAAAACAGAGATCATTATTTCTTGGTCCTTCGTTACCCACTTCTGAAATTGACACTCGGTTTAGGTTCTTTGTTAGCAATGATTCATAATAATGTCAGGAACCTGGGTATCATCTTTGGGCCGTCACTAAGGTTTGATAGACAAATTTACATTGTAGTAAAGTCCAGTTTTTACCAGCTCAGGCAAATCTCAAAATTAAAATCTTTTCTCTCACAGAAGGTCTTGGAATCAGTATTCATGCTTTTATCACATCTCAGCTAGACTATTGTAACTCTTTATATGTGGGATGGCCCAAATCTGCTCTGTTGCGCCTTCAGCTGGTACAAAATGCGGCACAAAGGGCATTGAGGTCATCTGGATAACTACACCTTGTAGTTCCACGATCTTGTCTGAAGTTGAGGGGAGATGGAGCTTTCTCATTTGGTGCTCCTGGGCTTCGGAATGATCTGTTTCTCCACATTTGGTGATCTTCCTCCTGTATTGAGGTTTTTTTTTTTTTTTTTTTTTTTAAACTTGGCTTAAGACCCACTACTTCTCTTCTGCCTTTCACTGTGTGTAAGATTGAGGTGGAAGCTGTTAATTGATTGTTTTATTAACCTTTTCATACACTCTTTTTTGTTTGTGTTTCTTTTGTTGCCCTTTTGTACAACACCTGTTGTTTTAAAAGTGCTTTTATAAATAAATCTGACTTGACTTGACCTAATGCCCTTGGTTCTTAGAATTTAAATAGGTCATATTTATGGAGTTATTTTCAGAAATTTTAACATCTGCTGTAGGTAGGTAATAAATTGGCATCTCCCTTAGTGTTTACTTACATTTGGGCAAATTTAAAAGCTTCTCTTTTAAGCAATTGAATGATTCTTGAGTATACAGTTTTACAGTTTAGGTAATATTTTGTCTTTGTGTGTTTTAGGTATCCAAGCTATGTAGCTCCATGTTTTGGAATTCACCCAATTCAGCGTGTTTCTGCTACGAATCAGCGCAGTGTGACAATGCAGGTAAGTAACCTTCATATATTTGCCTTAAGTGTTAACATTCAAGGAAAGTTTTCAATCCAGTATCACACATAGAATATTCTCATATCAAATAATTTAGATACTTTATTCATTTGTTTTACAATGTATTTATTGCTGTATATTGTTATGTGCAAATTCAAATCTCATGTGGCACAGTGGTTAACTGGGTAGTTCTACTGCCTCAGAGCTTCATGGGCCACTGAGCTTTATATCAGACTAGTGCCCCATGCAGGTTCAGCTCCTGCATCCATATGGAGTGGTATAAGCAGGCCTGCCCAAATGATCAATTTATTTTCAATTTATGCAGGGAATAAATAGCAAATCATTATTAATGTTTAGTTTTGATACATTTGGGCTGTTATTTCATCTTCTGGCCTAACACCAACAGAAGTTACACTTACACTGATTTAACTAGAAAAGTAAATGAAGCCTAGTGTCAAAACCAAGATGAAGTTTTAACTCGTAGTCAAATTTCAAAAGTACTGTTTAAAGGCTGAAACAATAAGCAGACACGCGTAGAGTTTGGTTTGCATCTGAAAACTTGAATAATCTGGAAGTCTAAAAGATTTAACTTTATACCTCCTGATTTGTGACATCATGCGTAGAGTCACTCCAAACATCACTCCACAGTAAATATACATAGAAAATTTGAAAATAGTTTGGGGAAGACACAAATATTTTAACCACCTTAAAACAAAAGAATTAAAAAAGTAGTAACAGAAATTATTTCTGTGATCCCAAAATCCTCTAAAAAGCTAGAAAAAATAGTTAATTTGCCAGATTTTTGTTCCAAAAATAAAAAGAAAACCAATGCACATCACAACAGGGTGTTTTACTAAAAGTTGAAAGAAGAGACTGAAACTAAAGTTAAGTCTTATCTGCTTAATGCAGTTCAAGGTTGCAGAAGCTGGGATCTTTCCCAACAATATTTGGTGCCACCTTGAATAAGGCTTCAGTCCATCACAAGGCACTTTCAACACACAAACAGGGCAGAGTCAGAGGTGCCAGTCAGCCTGGGCATACATGTCTTTGGAATGTTAAGAGAAAATCGGACTAAAACCCACTCATTATGGGAGGAGAGGGAGGTGACTGCACACGGTCAGTAACTGGCAGATTTAACACTATAAAGGAAGGCTTTTACTTTCAAGTAAATTCTTTAGGAAGGATGTGGATTGAAGTAGGATATTTGTTAGAAAACTGTGTAGACCTGTAAATACTGTGTGTGAAGACAGATATGGGTTTGTTCCTAGTAGTAGTTGTATCATTACTAAATACCTTTTATTCACAGACTGCTTTTTATCTGTACCATTTTCAGTGTACGTAAGGTAAATATGTGTCATCAATTTCAAATTATGTACCCACATTGCTGGTATATTTACATAGTCGTTGGTGGAATATAGTAATGATGTATAGCCGCTGGCATCTTTCAAGTGAAAATATCCATCCAGTTATTTCTGTTAAGTGGACAAAGGGAAGTAGAGTATGCCCTGGGAACAAAAGGCTCATGGCTGAAGCTAACCTTCAATGGGACAGCAGTACTCGCACACTCGTACCACAGCTTGTCACGCCAGCCCAGTTTAGAGAAGAGAAAACCAGAGTGGAATGAACAGATCTCAAAATAAATTTATTAGCAGGACTTGTGTGTTACAAAATTGAAATCAGTCCATAGGCTTCTTTTTAGAGATTTGTACATAAACCATTGTGCTTATATAATTACATTACACCTCTGTCTCCAATGCATGTGTTTATTACAGGACCTGGAACCTGCCCTGCCTTTATTTCAGAAATACAGATGTGAACTTGTGGCTGTTGGTGAGGTAAGTTGTGTTTTTTAGCTAATGAAATGAATCTCGGAATCCTTTATTTTTGTGTAAAGTGACTTTGCCTATACTTTAAAAATGTAGGCAGGTTTTCAGATTGTGTTACATTTCACTTTTTTTCTGAAGAGTAACAAATACCTTGGGGGAAGGAATGTGGGACCCACATTATCTGCCCTTGGTCAGTCAGTCACTAGATCTCAATGTTTATACTTTAAAGTGTATTTTAGCAAAGATTCATTCTAAACAGAACTTTGTTTATGTTGTGGAATAACAAAAATCACATTTTCAGGTTTTGTATCACCCTGCTCATTCTGAGTTTTTGTTATAGTTCAGGTTCAACAACATTTTACTAGTATGGTGTGATATGGCTAAATGGCATGGAGCATAAACACAAAACAAACAACATGCAGTATGTGCAAAGAAATATACACAAATGTATGTTAGAATAATATTGGTAAGTATTTAATTGCACAGGTAGGGGGCACTATAACCAAAGGCTCTACCTCCTACCCTAGGATTGCTGATCCTTGAAATTTTAAACAGGCTTGCAGCTTGTTATGCAATATTTGCCCAATAGTTCTAAAATTAATAAGTTCTTTAAGATAAGGAGGTGCTAAACCATTGGTGATTTTTTTTTTTTTTTTTTATGAGAAAGTTAATTTTAAAAAGCGGTTATAAACTCAACAGGCTCCTAAAAGCCAGTAGCTTTGCTTTAGGTGCCAAATAATTAAATGTGTACAATAACAATCTTACAGTCCCTTGCCTTCCCACCCTCCATGTATTGTGTGCCTAATTCTTTTCTTTCTGTGCATCCTCCTCATGTACTTTTTGTGTCTGTCTTGATTTGGGAACTGAATGTCATGATAACTTTCACACCATCTATAGTCATTAAGAACAGCATATTTTATTCTGGCTCTGTTTCTGTGTCAGTGAATTTTGTAATTTGGTTTTCTTCTGGTGTTAAGTGAGCCATCATCCTTTTAAAATACATTTTGAAGAATTGTGGCTGTCCAGTGTTCATTTTGTAACGTCCAGACAGTGGTCCAGTCGGGGAAACAAGTGTCTTTTCCATGGATAGGGCAAAAAGGCACTGTGAAGAAAAAGTGACAATAGATTATTTTTATTGGTTTAGTTCAATGTTAGCTGTCCAGTGTTCATTTTGCAAACAGAAGAGCAACGTCCGCTGTCCACCGTCAGTTACAGTGCACTCCAGTAAAACGACAATAACATGTAATACACCTGCAACCTTAAAATGCAGGCATCGTGACATCACCGTGTGTGAGGATACAGCAGGCAGGCAGCTGCGCATACAAGATTACTGACGGACGGGCTGGCAGTTTGCATGGAGCATACGTTAAATCAAAAGTGAAACGGCACGTAAAGATGTGTCAACACAAGGAGATCGGTGACAATCACACCTTATGTGCCATGTCCAAAGGAACAACTGAATTCCATGGAGCGCAGATATCTTCATAACAGGGGACTTGCATGATGGGCAGTTGAATATTAAATGTTTTTTAATGTCTTCCTTGCATTTTGATGACCTGTTGTGTTGCATTCAGCCCTTTACCAGCAACTCCTTGAAATTCACCATTTGGAATATTGTGTAGTTAGAAACATTTTCACACGTTCATCTCCCAAGTCTGACGTCATTTTTGCTGTCAAGTATAAACCAGCCTTTAGTGGAATGCAGTTCATGGATCTCCAAGGAGGACATCGCACAACAAAATGCACAGACACATATTTTAACGGCACATCTGCTCAATGATTGAAAAACAAAAATTGCCTTTTGTATTTATTGCTATATAATTAGTTTCATTGATTTCACTCGCCACTGGCGATCTAATTAGAAACGGAAATTGGCAAAGTCTATTTTCGGCCGCATTTGCGACCATTGTATTCATAGTCTGGAGCAATTAAGTGATTTAAGAACTGGACTTATATGATTATATTCTTAGTCCTTGTTATAATCCTTGCCACTTTATTTGAAATGAGCTGTTATTTCATTGTTAAAATTTTACAGACAAGCTGTACATTATTACATTTATAGACAGAAAAGGACAGAGAAGTGGCAACTTGCGCTTAAATTTCGGTCATCATTTCAGAAGGATTTAACCAAACTAAAATTGAAGGCCTTTGAAAACGAGGTTTCACCGTTGCCTTACTTAGTGGTTACCACTCACTAAAAGAACTTCTGTCTTTTCATAATCATCATACATCCAGTGCTTTTCATTAATAAAACAATTAAGTAATGATTTCAGTTTAAAGTGCATTATTTGTTTAGGTTTGGTAACATCAGCATTTTAAATGTGTTAAATGTTATAAAGAATATGTCTTTTAAAAATAGTTTGGGATCGTTGATGTTTTATAGTGCTTATTAATGTGGATTGAAACTGGAGCTGACTTTTTCAATATTTTAGATTGGTCTTGATTTCACCCCTTGGCTTGTCCACCACGAAGAAGATCAAGATGAGCAGCTAAAGGTTTTCGTAAAGCAACTTGAGATTTCCAGACATCTTGAGCTGCCAGTGTAAGTTGCCTTATTTATTTATTTAACTTTTTACAACATTGGGAATGAGGAAGTCTATACAATGTCTTTATTAAAGCATGATTGCTGCAGTTGTGGATGAGTTTAAAATTGTATGACATCCTGATAAATTGTATCCACAAGAATCTTTTGTTTTTTCATAGAAATGTCTGCATTGCAAAACATTAGTCAGTGCTGCGTACAGAAAAGTTATAGAGAGCAATTGGAAGAAATTTCAGTCATCTTTAACATTTTCAATCAAAAATGACTTGCAGTCTGTCTTGGCTAGAGTCACGGTAACAACACACTAATTTGAACCAGCTAGACCAGCTTATCCTTCACAACAGTGTCCCAAGCCAGTCAAGTGATTTACTGTCTCAGGTTTGTCAGCCATCCTATTTGGAGTTTGCCAGGGCCAGTCACACCCACACCACCTCAGATAGCTGCATGGAATCCATGAAGGCAGAGTTTCCACTTTTTCACCCTTTAGTATTGTTTAGTTGGGGCAGATTAGAGTAATAGAAGCATAGGGATCACTAAACTAGACGCCACTGGCAATGAGTGATAACTCAGATGTTCTGTGCACCGGGGCATTTTACTGAGAATGCCAATGTGATTTGGTGGCCAGGGTAGGTAGAATCTGTTCTGTCCCTCCAGATTGATGATGTAGCTGTCTTTCTCTTATAGGCAGGCATGAAGATGGTTTACAGCAGTCTTTTTTTTATTTATTTATTTTTTATTATAAACTAATATTATCAAAATATGGGAGTTTTCAAGTCTTCTTTTATAGCTTGCTTATTTGTTTAGTTATTGTGCATTGGGTTAGCATGACTACTTTATGGTCTTGCATCCTGCATTAAAATCCAGTCAAATACTGTGGGAAGTTGACTCATTTTCTCTGTGTGTGGGTTTTCTTCCAGGTACCCCATTTCCTTACCCCCTTTCCCACACATATGAAGGCTCAGGTTCAGTGGCAACTCTAGCTTGGCCCAATTGTAATTTCAGGTGTTTATGTGTGAATGGGACCTGTGATGGACTAACATAAATTTGAACCCAGAACTCTGGAGCTAACCACGGTGCCAACTTGTACTAAAGAAAAAAATGAAAGTTCAAGTAATTAGATTCCAGTTGGTGTGAATACTTTAATGCATGTTTTGGAGGGGTGGTGTAACATTTGATGGAGAATTTGCTGTTTAAAACGACATAATAAAATTGCTTGATGGCTGATTGCTTTTTAAAATACCCACAGAAATGTGCACTCTCGCTCTGCTGCAAGCAAAACCATCAGAGTTCTTAAAGAACATGGTGAGTGTAAACGGGTTTTATTTACCCAAGTCTTTATTTGCCTTAATGGCCATTATAAGCTTTCTGTTGATTAAGTGGTGATAAGCAGCTTCCAGCCGGCATGTACCCATAGTAACAGAAGTAAATGTGTCAGAAACATATAAAGGTAAGTAATATGTCCAAACTGAATGGCATTTGATGTATAATATAAGGGAGTGGTGTATTCAGGCTTAAAAAATAAGTTCACTTATAGAGTTGGATAAAGACAGTCCAAGCAGAAATCTTTCAAATTCAAGATACAAGCAGGTGAGACACAACTAAATGTCTGAGATATTACCTCTACCTAGAACTGACAACAGCATCTTGAGGAATGCGTTACTTTAAAAATTATGGTGCAATGAAGTGTAGTATTTGGCACCCATTACTATGGCATTACATGAAAAGATACAAGCAAAAGTATAAGAAACCTTTATTTTCTGTAAATACTTGTGCAGTGCTATTTCATTAGTCCACAGATTTGAAGGCTACATGTCTTTCCAATGTATAATGTAAAACCTGTTTGAAATAAAAGCATATTTTCTCAAATATATATTCATATTTCATCAGAAGTAGTGAGTCTGGGTTCCCACCAGGCACCAAATTAAAGCTGGGATGTTGGCACTGGCTTTCAGAAAGTGTATGTCCATTTGCTGCCATCAGTCATTAAGGGTCAGGTATTCGTTGTCTACTGGAGTGCACAAGTGATAATTAGAGATACAGAGACTGAAATACGTTGGAGATCATGATGTGCATTGGATAAATCTTTGCAATGCTGTCTGAATGGATTTTATTTTTCTCAAGGCAGATGCATACATTTCTATTTAGCATTTTATCTTTGTTTTCCTCTGTCTTGCAGGAATTCAACATGCTCTGTTGCATAACTTTGCAGGGAGGCCATCAGTGGCCTTGGAAGGAGTGCAAGCAGGATATTATTTCTCTTTCCCACCAGCAGTAGCAAGGAATGACCAGGTAAGTACAGTGCACAAAACGACTTTGTTAACATTTCTAATAAAGAATGTACTGAAAAATCAAGTTTTTAGTTGAATTATGCATATATTTCTTATGTTTATGTGTGGGTGTATGTATATATACAGTAACCACAGAAATTGTATACCTATAAAATTTGCCATTGTGATACGCAGCCCGGACACACACAGACGGACACCATATTATAGTCCACCACACGTTTATTAAACATAATAAATCAAGTAAGGTGCACAAACCCAGTGCACAAAGCACCAATCACCCCTTCAAAAGTCCTGGCCACAACACAATGCCTTTCAAGTCTCTGGTCCGCCTCCACTCCTCTCCACCATGCTTCGTCTTCTTCCTCCCGACTCTCGCCCTGACTGGAGGGAGGCGGCCCCTTTTATGTGCCCCGGATGGGCTCCAGGTGCATCCTCAGGACCTCCGTAGCCACACCCCTGTGTGGCGGAAGCTCCCAAGGAGAAGCCGGAAGTCCACCGGGTGCCCTCAAGTCTCTTCCCCCCAGCACTTCCCGGTGTGGCGGAAGTACTGGGCACCACACCATGCTTGATTTTTTTTCCATGGTGCCAGTAACCAGCAAGAAAAATAATTCTCTGTACTTGGCAGCATGTGCATATACTGTCTGCTGCTGCATTCAAATCCAGTGTGGTTTGCAAATATTTTTCTGTCATTAATGGTGATGGTTAAAATAAATCACTTCCTTTTAATTGTGCAGTGCAACACACTGTCTTATGAATTATTCCATTACACTTTATATAATGTAAGAAAAGGGTAAATTGGTTAGCCACTCATTTATGTGGAGATGCAGACTTTTATATCCTTCTGTATTTATAAAGTGAGGCTAAAATATATGATAAGTGAAGGTTTAAAGGAAATTCACACTTTACTGTGTATGACGGGGATACCCTAACGACTTTCAACTGTTTATACAGCTCTTTCTAAGATAAACTGATGTTAAATGTGCCATGCAGTATCCATATCTAGAAATAACAAGTGACAGTAAAACAGTGTTGTTAATGTAGCTACTAGCGTTACATTGTGATTTTCATTTTGTTCTGGAAACTTTGTTAAACCTGGAAAGCTTCATAAAGAATCCTGTCCTGTTTCAAGCAGTCATGACCTATCAGAATGTCAGACTAAAGATATTCCATTTCCATATTTCCATGTGTTTTAACAAGCTTCTTTTTCTTCTTAGCGTTTTAAGCTGCTTAAGCAAATTCCTTTGGAGCACATTTGCCTGGAAACGGATGCACCTGCACTTGGCCTGGACAGAGAGGTAAGGCCTAAAGCAAGGGCTTTGCACGCATCTTTTGTTATACGTTATAACTGGTACAATATACATAAATATCATCTAATAATTAATTCTCATTTTTGTATTGTGAATATGTATTTGTATATGTTCTCTAAAATGTTATTTATTAACTTCTCAATCACAGCTTAAAGAGTTGCAATGTTTTTATTCTTTTTTACTTTTTTGTAGGTACTGTATAGTATTTTTTTTTTTCTCTTGCAGACCTTAATAGGATTGCCACCTAATTCTCTTTTGGTTTAAATTGTTTCTATTAAACAGCCATGTAAGGGTTATTCACATTTTTGTATTGTAAGAATCATTGCTTACTTCACCTTATACTGGAGATGTATCAGTTTATTGGCCTGTGACAAGAATCAGCCCAGTTTAAGTTCTCAATGTGTGATCAGAAGAGCAGTTTATAGCTGATACATAGTTTGTATGCTGGTTTTATATCACAAATCTACAGTACTTCTTACAAATTGGAAATTGTTTATACAGCACATGGCCTGGTATTATTGTGTCAGTGGTTTAAAAAAACACACACAGTAGCCATTTCATTTAACGGAGACTCACTAATGTCCCTTATGTCTAACAGTCTTGATAGACCACATCACACTTTTGAAATAATCCTACTACTCACAGTCCACATAAACTGACATGGTCATCACCACTGTCTCTCTCAGATGGCAGTCTGTCCTGTGCTTTGTTTTTAAACCAGAAGTATGACCACAACAATATGCACAGTGCAATAGAGAGAACTGTTGTAATACCTGGGATTGCCTAACAGTATGAGCCTCACCTTCAAATACCCAACATGCTTGGGAGTTGTTGCCGTAGCAACAATAGGTTTGAAGTGTCAGTTGCCTGTGGCATATATGTAAAATGTATGTTAGGTAAATCATAATTAGGTGGCTAAATAAGGCTCCAGATGCCTTTTAGAGTGCATCACCAATATCACATTTAACAAGTTTGCTAAGAGTCAGAAGCTGATGTGGTACAATTCAGTGATTTTACTACAGCAGGTTACTAGTGATGAGCGAATTCCATCTTGAGTTTGGAGAAATCACGAAAGTGTTTGCAAATATGGCAGTAGGGATTACTCTTAAGAATTCTGCACAACCCCTTAGGTACTGGGCAGCATGGTGGCACTGCTCTTAGTACTTATGCCTCAGAGCTGTCACTTCCTAGAGCACATTTGTGCCTTTTTCACAAGTGAATATGAATTTTGTTTGACTGCTGTGGTTTCTACATACAGTATGTGCTTGCTTCTGATGATAGATTATATTATAGACAAGTTGAAAATCAAATTAAACAAAATGTGTACTGAAATTATTATTATATTTTACAACACATTGTACATCAAAAAATACTTCATTAGTAAGTAAATTGAAAGAATGTTACTTTTGGGTCTTGTATTTGTCCATGAATGATATGTTGATTTTAACAGCCTCCTCTAATCTTTTAGTCTGACCCAGGTGTTCATTACGGCAAACTTGGAAAAAACAGATGCCTAGAAATGTGTGTGCTCCTTTAAAACGTTCATATAGTCGTATAAACCTGCCATGTAGAATACGGAGAAGCTTTTGTTAGTTTCTATTCTGCATATGCATCTCATCTAATCAGTCATTTTCTAACCCATTGAGTCCTGAACAGTTTTGCAGGGGGTGCTGGAGCCCATCCCAGGTAGCATAGGGTGCGAGACAGGAGCAAAACCCTGGACAGTCCAGTCCATCACAGAGTGAACACACATACCAAACAGTTTTGTATAGCTAATCCACCTAACCCACATGTCTTTAGTTTGCATCTAGCATTATTTACATTAGCAAAAGTGATTCCTTTGTCAATTTAAAGGTAGTAACCTTTTTTTTGTCTCCACTAGGAGAGGAATGAACCAAAGAACATTATGGTTTCTTGTGACTTCATTGCAAGAATAAAAGGAGTTCCAGCAGATAGAGTACTTGAGGCCACCACCTATAATGCTATGAAACTGTTTCCTAAAATTAAAAACTACCCATTGGATATTTGACTTAGAAAATCCCCTGTGGTCTGAAGTTTGTTGACCTTTTATTTACTCTCAGCCTTGGCCTGGGCACTGCATAACCAAAGGATGGAACGGATGGACTGTTTCAATGGGCACAGTCATGGAGGGGCTTCCAGGGAGGGTCAGTATTTATATTTCCAGTATATCCTTCATGATAGGAAAACTTCATTCTGCCGCTTGCCCTTATAAAATGATTAAAAAAAAATCCCAGAGGATTTTATAGTTGTTACAACAAGTGCTGGGCACCTAAACTCGATGAAATGAATAAGAAAATGTATATATTTGGAAACATTGTGACACTAGAATAATTATAATGTTAGATTGTTTTTATTTTTTTATGACTGAGATTTGCTTAAATGACTCTTTTGGCATGTAGGGAGTTTGGTGTGCTGTGGAGGGGGCAAGTGGGACTAATGAAGGTCACATTATACAAAGTGTGAGGAAGCTGCCATTGCCAGTTAGGGGAAAAAAAAAAGAATGAAAGCAGTAGAAGCAACAAGACATTCAGAAATTAAAATACGGCTGCCAGTGTCTCACCTCTGGTGTCTGTGCATTATAATAAAGCAACAGCTATCGCGTTTATTAACCCACCATTTCTGAAACATCAGGTCTGCTGTTAATCTTGTTTGAGCAGACTGAACTGATTACTGTTTTGTCAAGTTCAACGCTGTCCTCTTCTAATGTGATTAAGTTCTTATCATAAGATGACAAGCTGCACATAGCATAGCCAGCTTAGTTGTACAATAAAACATGACGTGTTCAAACCGACTTGATCCAATACAGGACCGCATGAGACAGGAGCTTAAATCTGCAGAACCGGAGAGCTCATCGTCTACCACATCCATCTCTGGGGATGTGAGAGCAAAACCAGGCTCTGGGAGAAAGTGCAAATTCCACACAGATGACAGAGTAACCACCGCCCTGGCGTGTATGTATACTAATTACAATGACTGATCTCAGTATTGTGCAAAACAAAATGCTGTAAAGCGAGAATTGCTTTCAAAAACAATGCCATGAATATTTTTATTAAGCAATACACTTCCTAGAAAGCACAGTTAAACCAAAAATAACCCTCAAAGAGTTCAATATTGAGTCTGCCTAAACGTTACCAAGCAGTTGGCTGTCCTGCAGTTTCTGAAGATCCTTGCATGCGTCTTGTTCACTTGCCTCTGCTTCACTGCAGACTTTGCCTGCTTTATTGGCTCAGTGAAGTGAAAATTAGGAGATAATCTGCGGAATTCCCTTTTCCTCTTTTGAAGATTTTAGCCATGTTTGGGTTCATTATCATACTGCAGAATGAAGTTTGGACTGATCAGACACCTGCATGTGCTACTTGGCAGTGAGGGGGAACATCAATTTTAATCAACTCATGAACTCTGTGGAAAGAAACCACAAAACCTGCCTGGACCCTCCACTGTGCTTCACTGTTATCAGGTATTCCCCCATATGCCATAATACTGCCCTTTGGTGGGCCAGGAGCCTTCTGTTAGAGACAACAATGTACAATTCTGACTCCTCAGTCAGGAGCCCCCACTGCCATTTTTTTTTTCTTTTGCACTCTGATCCTCATGTTTACAGTTGGCTCCACTGGGCTGGCCGGTCATTTTAACTACAATCAGTGTTAATTGTAAAGTTCTTTTAAGTACCCCTTTTTCATCATTAACCACAACTTTATGAAATATTAGTCTACTATGATATGTAATTCTGCATATATACCTAAAGGTCTTACAAAATGCAGAATGATAAAATTAGAATCAGTTGGCAGAAGTTTTTTTTTTTTTAACTAAGTTTAGTTAGTTTTCATCCAGAAAAATGTGAAATTACAGAATACAGTGGTGTGGTGTTTTGGCCGGGACACCTCTACGCTGGAGTGCATCCAGAGCATTACCTCCCCTTGAGTGCCAGGTGGCAGCCCCCCTGGGTTTCAGCGATGCCTCGCACTCCCGCAGGGCTCCATGGGAGCTGGAGTGTGGTGCGGCCCTGTTGGGTTCCGTGGGCGCCATCGGGGTGCTGCGGCCACACCCAGAAGTGCTGCCGGAACAAGACCTTATCAAAGGAGCCAGCAGCCAGTACTCCAGGAGGTGGAGGACAAAGCTTGCGAGGAGGAGTGGAGACAACAGAAGAAGAGAGAGAAAGAGAAGTAAGAAGGGCTATATTTATATTATATTGTACCATGTTATTGTACTGTGCTGTGAAGTGGGGACCCACAGTCCACGCTTCCCCACCTGAATAAAGCGTGTGGTGTGTTGAACGTGTCTCAGTCTGTCTGTGTTGGGGTTTGGGGAGCAGTACGCCCCCTGGTGGTCCACAGCGGTTACTTTGTTGATACTTTGGTGCACTGGTAGGTGACTTGACAACTAGCAGCCTTATAGCTTACAGTACAGTGCCATGCAAGGTGGGCCACACAGAATTTCATAATCAAATGATCCATTTAGCTGTCTTTTACAAAACCTTTGGAAACTGAAAACACAGGCAGTAGTGCATACAGAAAGAAAACTAAGAACTCTTCATACCTAAAGATAACGTTTTGAAATGAATAGAGTGAAAAACAATTTCTCTTTGTTGATCCCTCAAGATAATTAGCATGTTCATTTGTAACCATAAAGCAGATGGTGGCTTATCTAAATTTCTCAGCCCTCTTCATGTAAAGTAATTCAAGCTATAAATTCCTACAGCTCTGTATAAAGAGATATGTGGTGTTAAGTATTAATAATTATTTTTATGAATAATACCAATAAATATTTTTATGGTATCTTGAATGCTCGTCACTGTTTTTAAGTAGCTTGATCATTCATAACATGCCAGAAGCCTTAATTAAGAACTAAAGGCCTTTAACTGAACAATTGCATGCAGCCTTCCAGGCGTGGCCATCTATAATAACTTGTCATTCCACAATCTATTGCCAGCGCTGTTTCAGCCATGGAATGGCCAAATGGGGAGGCAGCTTGATGGATGAGGTCTCCAGGACTCTAAACATATCCAAATCTTCTTATGTCATCTACTGTTAAATTGTACTTCGTACTTCTAAAATCTTTATACTGTATTGAGGATTTGTTCTGTTCTGTGTATTGTATTGTATTGACCCCCTTCTTTTGACACCCACTGCACGCCCAACCTACCTGGAAAGGGGTCTCTCTTTGAACTGCCTTTCCCGAGGTTTCTTCCATTCTTCCCTACTAGGTTTCTTTTGGGAGTTTTTCCTTGTCGTCTTAGAGAGTCAAGGCTGGGGGGCTGTCAAGAGGCAGGGCCTGTTAAAGCCCATTGCGGCACTTCTTGTGTGATTTTGGGCTATACAAAAATAAATTGTATTGTATGGCACATATCGCACTTTTCTGAATTATGTAACACATACACTCACCAGCCACTTTATTTGGCACACCTTGCTTGTACCAGGTTGGAAACCCTTTTGCCTTCAGAACTGCTGTAATTCTTCCTAGGATAGATGCAACAAGGTCCTAGAAATATTCCTCAGGGATTTTGGTCCATATTGACGTGATAGCATCACGCAGTTGCTGCAGATTTGTCGACTGCACATCCATGATATGAATCTCCCATTCTATCACATCACAAAGGTGCTGTACTGGATTGAGACCTGGTGAGTTTGGAGGCCATCTGAGTACACTGAAGTTAAGGTCACACTCCAGAAACCAGTTTGAGATGAACTGAGCTTTGTGACAAGGCGTGTTATCCTACTGGAATTAGCTTTCAGAAGATGAGAACACTGCGGTCATAAAGGGACAGCTACACGGGTAGGCTGTGGCATGTTAAACAAGGCTCATTTGGTAATAAGGGGCCCAAAGTGTGCCAAGAAAATATCCTCACACTGTTACACCACCAGCCTGAACTGTTGATACAAGGCAGGATGGACCCATGCTTTCATGTTGTTGATGCCAAATTCTGACCCTACCATCCAAATGTTGCAGCAGAAATTGAGACTTGTCAGACCAGCAACATTTTCCATATCTCCTATTGTCTTATTTTAGTGAGCCTGTGTGAAATGTAGCCTCATTTACCTGACAGGAGTGCCACCAGGTTTGGTCTCCTGCCGCTGTGGCCCATCTATTTCAGGGTTTGAGGTGTTGTGCGTTCAGAGCTGCACTTCAGTGACTGTTGCCTTTCTATCAGCTCAAGTCTGGCCATTCCCATCTGACCTCTGGTATCAACAAGGCATTTTTGCCCAGAAATCTGCCGCTTGCTGGATATTTTCCCTTTTTCTGACCATTCTCTGTAAACCCCAGGATGCGTGAACATCCCAGTAGATCATCAGTTTCTGAAATACTTAGACCAGCCGGTCTGGCACCAACAACCACGCCACGTTCAAAGTCGTGTAAATCCCCTTTCTTCCCCATTCTGATGCTCAGTTTGAACTTCAGCAGGTCATCTTGACAATGTCTACATGCCGAAATGCATTGAGTTGCTGCCATGTGTTTGACTGATTTAATAATTTTTGTTAACAACATTTATTTATATAGCACATTTTCATACAAAAAAGTAGCTCAAAGTGCTTAACAGACAGTTGAACAGGTGTACCTAATAAAGTGGCTGGTGAGTGTAATCAGACTAGAAGTTTAATATGTCATTGTGCTCTGTGCAGATATTTTAAATCTGCTTTTCTTTTCTTCTCACATGTACAGCTAACACAAAGCCAGATTTAGTACGGGGGCCCAGCATTTAGAATGGCTAGGCAAAGCATTTCAAGACCAGACAAGTTAAGGACAACTGCAAAATGGGCATTGTACTATTTCTGTATGTCAGAGTCAGCATGACATTGGATCTTCTTTTCCTTGTTTGGAATGGCATGATTTACCTAAGTGGGAGCCTGCACATGGGGAAAGAGTTTAAAGCCTTGGAACATTGCCCGGCACACCTTTGAAGCCGACGGACGAATGGGAGATACCATCATCCGATCCTGAAAATCCTTTGCAGTGCAGCGACGAAAATGGCAGACTCTATACATTGGGCCCCCACTCCCAAAGGTCTTGTCATGGCTTCCTCATCTGTTATGCCACGTAAACCGTCATTAAAGAAAGCTAAGTTATTTCTCCTATGTTATTTTTTACTGCTGTATCACTGAGGGAGGGGTATCGCCTTTTTATATTATATCTATACAGTATAGTTTCGGGTTATGTAAAATGCCACAATTACAAAAGAACTTATTCTAACAAAGGAGCTAGCACCCCCTGCTGGATACAGTGAGTGTATATATCTTCTTACTTACAAACATGTATATGTTTTTGAGACAGTATTTGTAATACGTATTTAGGTGTAATTTGTCATTAAAGTTTATGTCTTGAGTAAGACTTTGCAAGTGTTTCTTTTGCCGTGGTTAGGTTCATGGGGTGACCTGGTTTCCCTTTCAGGCTCTTTATTTACGTAGACCTGAACAGAATGCCCCATACCCTATCTATGGCCCTGGTATGTTTATTCTTGTTAGCCTGGCAACTGTCAGAGTTGATTGCTACTGTAGTTCAATATTTCCAACTTTCTTTTACATCTATAACCCCAGGAAATTAGACCGAGTAGCAGAACAGGCAGGAGAGAAAGTTACACTTTTTATTCATACGTTAATTAACCTGTTTTCCACCAGGCTGTCTTCCTGGAACGAGAAGGGGTGTTCCTGCTTCTAAAACTTATCCTCCTTCCAGAGGCTCATAAATTTTACCTGTACGGCTAAATCCATGCTTCTGATGTCACAGACGGAGTATCACAGCAGCAGCTTTACACCAATCAGGGTGCAGGTTATAGCAAAGTACTCTTATGCAGTCAGTTACAACCAAATCAATGCAGAACCTTCAGCCCCCCCTAAAAAGAACTGCACACCCTAGAGCATCACTTATCAATCTGATCTAGTAGGGTCATAAATGTGCCCAAGCAATAATTGGCTCATCCAGCTTCCCAAAATGAGAAACTGTTCAAGATGTTATCAACATATATGCTAGATGTTACCTCTAAAAACCTTTGAGTCCAACATTGTAATGGAGTGTAAGTCATCTAAGCACAGTCCTCATGACGTTTCTCAGATGCCATCCTCATGATATTATCAAATCTTTAACCATTTTTTTTTTCTTTACAGGTCTGTTCAAGGCCTCTCTTTTAAAAGTCGAAAACATTAGCTTTGCCATGGCCCCTGGCTGCACCGTGAAGACGAACGCCCTTCCTGCACAATTTCCAGTGAAGCTGATAAGTGTGCAGCGGAGCAGGGAGTCCACCTTGAAGGTAGGCCGTCGACACGTACTGTATGCAATAAGTTTGACTTTGATGGAGGGTCACAGATACGCCCGTCAGAGACTGCGTTACTTGGCACGGTGGATGGCATGTTTGTGTGATGAGCACCATATGAAGCAATTTTTATTTTCTAAATGTATTTTGTCACCACATTAATATTCTCCAGCAAAATTGGTTTAAAAAGAGTGGACCCTGTGATTTATGTAAGTTTGGTCTGTTATATATTTTAAGGATTAAACCATACATGCATGTCACAGAGGGAGTTGGACCTTGTACACATGTAGCAGCATTGAACTCAGTGGGCAGTGGGAGAGTACATGATGAGCCAGCATGCATTTTAATAAGTATAACAGTTCACTGGGTAGAAAGTCACAATTAGCGTCAGCCGGCCACAATGATAACAGCTCCTTATTGCTCCTTGGTTTATGGAAGGTCATAAAAATAAAAATACACAAAGACATACCGTCTTGTGTAATAAAACAAAATAATCCTTTTAAGTCACATGCTGTTGTTTGAAGGACACCACACACACTCTTTATCTAAAAATAGAAAGGAGAAAAAAAAAATTACAGTAATATAAATACACAAGTGAAAAAATGAAACAAGGTACAATAAACCCTGTTTTTTTTACAGCCAAATTACTGTTTATACCTAATTTTTCGAATTTCTGACAAGTCCTTAAATACATTAGATATTGTTTGTAAAATGCAATCTGGCTCAATTAAAAAGGCTTCCTGTTTATCCATCCATTTACGTTTTAATACGTCATTATAGGACTGGCTTTTCCTGTAGTACAGTGGTACCTCTGGTCATGACTGTAATTCGTTCCAAAACTCTGGACGCAACCCAAACGTAATTTCCCAATAAGATTGTATGTAAATACAATTAATCTGTTCCAGACCATACGCACTGTATGTAAATATATAGATTTTTTTAAGCATAAAAAGAGTTAATTATACCATAGAATGCCCAGTGTAATAATAAACTACTGTAAATGTAAAAACATTGAATAACAGAGAAAACTAACACTGTAAGAGTTCACACCAGACCCTTACGAACCGCTCGCTGTAAACTTTTTTTGAGTTTTAGGCACAGGGAAAAAATTAAATGCCATTTCTCTTGCGAAACTTTTCAAACCATTCTCCACTGGCTTTAAATTCCTCATCTTTGCCACTCAAAGAAGGATTTTATTTTTCAGCAAATCGCCATGAATCTTCCTGGCTTTCGCACATATGATCGCTTTGCTTACGCTATCCCCTGCAAGTTGCTTTTCGTTCAATCACACTAGCAACAGTTTTTCCACCTCCTCCAGCACTTGATGCCTTTGCTTGGTTAACATTATAACTCCTTTTGCAACATCAGCTACTTTGTTAGGCCCTGTATACTCAAACAAAAGAAAATGGGAAACGGAGAATGGGAGATCATTGGTGCGTATGAACATGCGTAGGGAAACCGGCCGCCAGTGTTTTTGTTCGCCACCAGAGCGTGTGGGCCTTGAATAAATGCCATATTTTTGGCAAACTTTTTGATCGTAACCTGATTTGTACGTGTTCGGAAACATTCGTGACCAAAGGTTCTACTGGTTTTACTGGGGCCCTTTAGGTAAATACGACTTGAAGTAGGGTGGTGCACCACAAATGGTAATGTATAAAAAAAAAAATGGTTTAGTCTCATAAGTTGATATTAGCAGAAAATAATTTAGAAATTAAAAGTCTGTGAATGGAAATGTAGGGAAGAGGTACAAACATTAAGCCACAACAAACTGCAGTGTACTCCTAGTGTACCTAAAGTGAAGCAAACAGTCACCATGCATACTGTCTGTCTGTCTAACCCTCCCTCCATTTTTCAAGCTCTCTCCTTCTGTTATTTTACCCCAGGGAGTCCAGGCCTGTGTTGTGTACATCTAATGCAGGGTGGGCACCACTGTGTGACACCTTCACTCTTACCGGCCCAATTTGGAATTGCCAGTTAACTAACCTAACACTCGAGTCTTTGTGAAGGATGAGAGGATTCAAGTCTTCTGGTCTTGGGAGAACACGCAGACTTCATATGTGCGCTAATGTAATCTTAGGTCCTTAAGGCTCTGAGCTGGGGGTCTTATCACTGTGATATTCTGACACCTAAATATAGTAGGGTCGAGAAGCAAAGACTCCCTGTGTGTGATTTTCAAAAGGGCCGTGCATAATTTTTGGTTCAGCCAACATGTGATGTGATAGTCACAAGGATAGGTGGCAAAGGAGTGTGCGTATTTATTTATTTTTGCTAGATTTGTCAACCAGCTCCCAAAGTTTAGAGGACATAACAGTCAAAGTCCAACGTGCCAGTATACACACAATGAGATACTGCCGAAAGTACAGTCAGTCGCAATGCTGTACAATAGAAATCTTACATTTCTGGCCACCAATGTGAATTTGAATGTGAATGTGAATTTCCCATTGGGATTAATAAAGTATCTATCTATCTATCTATCTATCTACCAATATACACAGATTAAATACAAGACAAAACAATTAATGTGCAGCAATAGATAAGAAATAAAAATCTCCACAATAAATGCAGCAGTGCAATGTCAGAATATAAAGTGCAAACACTGAGTATTACATAAACATATAAATCAGATAATGAGATTGAAACATAGCTCTCTGTTATAAAAGAAAGTCTCATCTTGTCTCAAGATTATTGCCAAGAGATTTTTTCAAGTCCCGCCCTCCTCTCCACCATTTCCGGTTCACGGCCCACGCCCGCGGTCCTCTCATTGGTGTGAATGCTTTTGTCAGACACACCTCCTGCTCTCTCAGCTCTTATCATTTTTTACGTTATCCTCACTTTAAGTTCTCAATAAATTAAGACGTATTATGTCCAAATCTTAATTAAGAATTTCATCCTGAAGAGCAACAGAAGAAATAAGTACACGGGCAATCCTAGCACAGAGAAACGATGAAGTCAAATGAATTAACGCAAAGATTGTCGATCGGTTACACGGCAAATTGGTTAAATGCGTATCAATAGACTCTGCTGAAACAGTTGGTGGTGATGGTGAGGAAGATGAAAACATCAACATAAAATATCACGGAGAATATCTACAACCGTTAACACCGTCTGGTCTTCCACCGGCCGAATTACTGTAGAAAGAAGAACGTATCGTAATGTTATTACGTGATTTATGTGTGAGTGATGGGCTATGCAATAGGATAAAATTAGTTGTATTCAAACTTGGTGAAAAAATTCTGACATGTTAAATTTTAACAGGCAACAAGAAAAGTAATGTAGTCCATGTAACATTAGACACCAAAGGAGATCTCGATATGCCATTCATATTAAAACGTTCACAGTTTTCCGTTAGAATAGCTTTTGCTATGACAATTAACAAATCACAGGGACAGACATTCGAAAAAGTCGATTTATTTATTAGAGAGGGAGAAATGAAATTCACTCATGGGCAGTTATATGTTGTGTTGTCACGATGAAAGTCCAAACACCGAATCAAAATTCAATGCGATATTGACAAAGTTATTCCAAATATTGTTTTTACTTCTTAAGTTTTACAGTAAAAGTGTAAGTTTAAAAATTATTTGCGTGTTAATTTCAAAGCCAAACAGAACGAAAAGATATAATTCAATGAATACCTCTAACACAACATGAAAAATTAGGTTTTACTATTTTTAAATATGGTTAATTACTCGATGTAATGTAAAATCGTTAGGTCTATTATGCATATGTAACAATTCCCATGAAAACAACAATCTGTTTAAATTGTTCATCCACTTCCCCATACGCAAGCAGCAGAGCTGCGAAGTGGCAAGCGCATAGCGCAGGCACGGTGGGGTTGGCGAGCAAAGCGAGTAGGAGGCAGAGCTCCCTAGTAATACAAAAAAAAAGAAGACGAATAAAGCCGTTAAATTACTGACCAGACCTACAGTATGCGCCAAATATTGTGAGCGGAAGATGTAATGGACTTGAATCAATTTCCAAGACTAACTGCCTGCTGATATGACTGTTCTGTATTCTTGTAGTCCTCGATTTCACTCTCCTGATGGTAGGAGTGTGAATAGACTCTGCTGGGCAGGGTGCTGTCCTTTATAATGCTGTGGGACCCCCTGATGACTCTAGCATGGAGGAGCTGCTCCTGAAATGGTTTGGGCCATCCTGGCCAGTGATCACCTGCTGTAGGGGCCTTGCCGCACCTCTGTAGAGCAGTTACTAAACCAGACTGCGATGGCATTTTTAAGAAGACCACTGACCCAGCAAAAGTTGACTGGTTATGTTACAAATAAGAGCCAATGCGCCTTGAGACTCTTTCTGTAGTGTGACACTGAGGAACTGATGCAAAAACACCATGGACTTTCCTACTCAATGCAAAATAAAAAAGACCATTGCAGGCGAGTCCTCAACAAGACAATGGTCCAGTTTTGATGTTTGGAAAAAGTTTCATGATTTTTAGAACCGGAGCCAGCACCTTTCAAACCCATTCTAAACCCGTGTGTGTGTTTGTGTTTGCCTGCACTTGTCACCCCATCACCTTTTCTAACGAGCCTAGTCGAAGTGCCTCTTCTCTCGGTGCTCGAGCTCTGCGGTTGCCCAGGTCGCCCGGTTGTACTCCGTTGCAGCGCACTGGTCTCCGAAGGTGAAGGAGCTCCGCAGGTGCTGCTTGAAATGCTTCCTCTGCGTCCTCTCCCACGACTGCCGGCTGTTCGCCTCCACCATGCACCAGCTTTCCCTCTGCATGTTCAGCTGCTGCAGAGCCGGCTCCTTTAACTCGGACATCTTTCTTGGACTTGTAGATGGAGTGCTGACTGACGAGCATCTGCGTCGAGCGAGCCGATAGCCTGTTTGCGTGGTTACCACGGAGACGTAACTTGAGTCCGCCGTCACCAGTAGCAACAGCAGTGGGGGTCACTGCCGCACAGGCAGACAGCACAGTAAGTGCGACACCAGCCGTGTGGTGTACGGCGCCACTTCAGGTTAATGTGGTGCTTACCAGACCCGCAAAAGCAAAAATTAAAAAACGAAAAAAATCTGAAAAATCCGTCATCTGCGTGCACTGAAAAAAATAACTTGTTGGATAAACTTAAAAAACTTATGGCAATCAATTGCATTCACCTTTTTAAGTTCTTTCAACTAACACTACTTTTAAGTAAATCCTACAATGGTATTAATGTAAATTTAACATTGCTTTTTGAGTTGAGTGAAAATAAAAATGTGATAAGAATTTTTTGGATTAACTAACATTTTCTTTTACAAAATTATTACTTTTTTAAGTTGAAACAACTAGTGCTCATAATTTAACCCTACTCAAATGGTGTATATATAAGTTACACAAGATTTTAATTGGAATAAACTTAAAAAGGTTTACGCAATTGATTGCCATAATTTTTTTGAGTAAGCGTAACTCAATATTCTTACCTTTTCAAACAGAAGTCATAAAAGTGGAAAAAAGCACAAAAAGCACAAGAGTATAGTTTTTGTATTTTAATGTATAAAACATTATTACAATATTTTTCTTTACAAATAACAATAATTACAATGTAGATTTTATTTCACCTTTATTTTCTCTTCGCAAAAGCCTACAGCCATTTTATGGGCTCATTAACACTGAAATTTACTTTACAATCCAAATTGTTCATTTCCTTCTATCTAAATGTTTGCTAGTTCACAGTATGTAACTTTTACAAAATAAGGTTAACTGTGAAGCTGTAAACTTAATAACCTTAACAAAATCTTGTGTAAAGTAGGGCCATCCATCCATTATCCAACCCGCTATACCCTAACTATAGGGTCATGGGGGTCTGCTGGAGCCAATCCCAGCCAACACATGGCGCAAGGCAGGAACAAACCCCGGGCATGTCGCCAGCCCACCGCAGGGCACACACACCCACACACACACCAAGCACAATTTAGGATCGCCAATGCACATAAGCTGCATGTCTTTGGACTCTGGGAGGAAACTGGAGCACCCTGAGGAAACCCACACAGACACGGGGAGAACATGCAAAATCCATGCAGGGAGGACCTGGGAAGCGAACCCAGGTTTCCTAACTGTGAGGCAGCAGCACTACTGCTGTGCTACCGTGCAGCCCACCTTAACAAATTCTTATGTAAAATAGGGCCTCTATATTGGTAGGTAAATACAAAAAAAAAAATCCAGTAAACAATGCTTTTTTTGACTGAAATATGGTCATACCCTGTATATACAAAACAATATGGTCTTCTAATATTGCAGTAAATAAAGTTGATGCAAAAAATAAAGCACTAACATTAGCACATTAACCTGTTTTTTAAAGAAAGAACTTTTGAGCTACGTTTGAGACCATTCAATTCCAAAAATAATTTTTGGAATACTTCTAAAGTATATCTGAGCTCTGCGGTGGGTTTGCGCCCTGTCTGGCATTAGTCCCTGCCTTGGGCCATGTGTTGGCTGGGATTGGCTCCATCAGACCCCCGTGACCCTGTAATTAGGATATAGCGGGTTGGGAAATGACTGACTGGCTATATCTGAGCTCTTTAGGGTAACTTCGATTCAGTGAATATATAACACATAGTAACATGGCACATGCTGTTGCAAATTCACCAAAATTATTTACAGATTCAGTTTACTCAACAATCACACCAACATCTGCTGGTTCTGCATCAAGAGCTCCTTCATGCTTTGCCACAATTAGTTTGAGAGCATACTGACTCCAGTCAGACTGAATACTATCAGCTTCAACATCCTAAAGAAAATAAAATGCCATAATTAATACTAATAACAAATACATCTATATTTCAAAGGAATACTCCACCAAAAAATAAACACTTTACCTGTTCCTTGTCCTACACTGCTAGAGCTGGCTGAGAAGAATTTTAATCTCAGGTTTTAAAGCAAAAAAAGCAAAGCAAATTGTGACACAATACAATTTAATAGAAACTAATTCTGGATAGCACCAAACAATATCAAAGTGTTCGTGAAAAAATTTCAGATTACAAATGTTTTATAATCAGGATGGATGACATCCAGTGTAGAGGGCATCACCCAACAAATGAAATCAATTTCTTTTCTTTCAAGCCTTTTCTAAACTTGACTTGGTCATTTCTTTGGTTTTCAATGTTTTATGCATCAGCATTCATATGTGTTATTTTTGACATACAACAGGGCAATATACTGTCAAAGCAAAGAAAAATTAAAGTAATATAAACTACTGAGTGTAAGAATATAGTGTTACTAACATATTATAGTAGTATATATTTTATTTATTAGTTTCTTAAAGTTGTCATCGTATAGATTAGAGCTTTTTTTTTTTTTAACTCCACTCAGTCAATGCAATATTGAGATACCGGCTCTATCTCCGCAAACAGAAGAGGAAAAAAAATAAAACTGATCCACTTACCACATACTGTACTCTGAGAAGATCCTCCACATTTTCACCAAGGTACTTTATCAAACAGCAGAGAACAAGCTCTCTTCACTTGTGGAGAGTATTTTCCTGTTTAAATCAGTATTAAGAGGCATTGTGAAGAAGCAACCAAACCAGGTCATTTAATAAATATCTCTGCAAGAATTTACTTATGCTTCTTACCCCATAAGATATCTAGCATCATCTGGATTTCTTTTTCTACAGCACCTCCCTTATTACGGAAAATGCTTATCAGCCTTGGTGTGAATTTATCCAGGGAAGATGTAAACTTTGCAACCAGATGGATTGTTGGGATTCTTTGGAATTCTTTGCTGATCTGCACACATAGAACACAAACCATAAAGTGGAACTAATTACAAACAATTCTGAAATGATAACAAACAGGTGTTTTTTTAAAAGCTCTAAAACTACACCATATTACACAGAAAAAAAGAAACTATAACAATGCAAAATAATTTAGAAGATAAATTTACTTACATTTTTTCAGTACCTGAGTGGCATTGAAGAGAGCTGGCCATCTTGCTTTGAAATCTTCAATCCTTCAGAGAGAAAATGTTTTCACCATTTTTTGGGTGATAACACTGTGATGATCTTTCTTCCTCACCTCACTCAAAAGCTCCTCTCTTTCTTTTTCAAGACTTTGTTTTATTTCCCCAGCTGGATAAGGTGGAAGACAATTCGCTTCGGCCTTCTTGGGTTTTTTAATATTTCTTGCTGAAGACTTTTCCTGCAACTGCTTCTTTAATGAATTCAGCTCAGGGCATCCAAGGGACCTTAATGTTGTCTTGTAATTGGCCATTTTATATTTTAAGCTGGTCTGCCAACCATAATAACCAGACTAAGAGCCTGGCTCCTTTAAACATGCTTCTGCTACTGCACAAATCTGACCATGAACAAAACTGCTGTGAAGAAGTCAGTAGTGCTTAAGCAGATCTGCAGCAATTACAATACCACCTCATTTCACACCCACAAGAATTGCAAATAATGCAGCATTAATTATTAAAAATAAATATGTAATTTTAGACATGGAGTAGTATCAAGTGCAGCTATAAATATATATTTTCTGGTGATTACCTGTCATAAATTTAAACACACAAAACATGTTGCATGAATGTATAATGTGTTTGTGTAAAAATAGTAAACAAATGACAAAATTAATTTTACTTGTGATTTCCAAATAATTTATCTTTACCATAATAACATAATTACATAACTCTAAGAGATATATCTGCTTTATAAGCTAGTATACAAATTATCTATTAATATTGGCTGCCACCTGCAATCCATACGAAATAGTATACTAAGAGAATATATTAAAAATTCTGATAGAAAATAATGAATACCTCTTATAAATAACCATTTTATGTGCCATGAATCAGAAAAATATAATACATAAAATATCAATTCAACAACTTAATAATGCAAAAACGATATGCCTTGTAGTCTTCTTTAAGTTTCCCCATTTTCTCCCTTGCAATGACGTTTTTGTAGCATCATAAGTTACCTGTTCTGAAACTTTGTTTTTACCCAGGAAGTACCTTTATATTGAAACTTGCAATACTGTATATTCAAGTATTTTAAAAAGTACGCCGAATGTAAGATCATTGTTAAAGATTTTTTAAACTTATACGAGCAACTGTACATCTCCGTGTCTTCAGATAATTAATTGCTCTATGTAATTTATAAATCCAGTTGCAAATTGTGCAAACTTTGATTATCGCTAAACAAGTGCTCGAAAAATGGCGTTTGGAACGGATGAAAAAAAGGACCTTCAACTGGTTTTGATTACGAGGAGAATAAAAGTTACTTGTAATAAATACTATAATCACACACTTTCACGCTATTAGTCAGTCAGTTCTTTGGAGAGTTGTAGACAAATTAACAACAAAAATACTTAACTATATGCCTGCGATTAAACCGCAGTACATAAACATCTTAACAAGCTGTTCACATTATCGTAGCTTATATGGAATGTAAATTATTAACGTCTTAACAAAACTGCGCACATAAAAAACTGATATAAAATATAAATAATTAATATCTTACCAATTCCAAGAAATGTAAAGAAAAATGGCTTAAAGACCCGCCAGTTCTATGAATATAAATCAGGTGATTAATTTGCACAAATCAGAAGCTCTTCAGTGAGCATACCCGTATGATGATCACTGTGCACGAATGAGAAATTGCTCAGTGTGCATGCGCAAAAGTAAAAGACCGCCCAACTATGTATAATTGGATTTAAACAAAAAACTTAGTAGAGGCAATGTAATAAGTAATGTAAAGTTGAAAGTCCCTGTATTTTGTTGGGTAAACTAGTAAATATAAGTAAATTCTAAATTTTACCATTTGTATGTAAAATAAACTCATTTATATGAGTAAAATAAGCTAGACCAAAGAATGATTTTTTTCAGTGTGTTGAGTTTGGTGAAATGACTGCTCTTCTGTTAACTGGCCTCCCGTCCAGGGAAGGTTAGTTTAAAATGCAAAGGAACCTTTCAGCCACCAGACTGAGCTAGCAATGCAGGTATGCTAGCAATTAAAATAACGTTGTAAATCCGCCGTAAAAAATGTAAGTGATGCCGTAATTTGTAGAAATAGGTGGGTGGCCCTTGGTTTACCACAGCTTTCAAATAATATTAATCCTGTTCAAAATTAGTTTCAAAATATATACATTTCAATAATAGTTATTAACCAAGCAGACACACAATTCTATGAAAATCCCTTTATATATAAAACACTTTCATGAAAAGTGCAAAATCTAGGAGGCAATTAAAAGAGAAAGCTTCCTCTTCCAGCTTTTGCCATCGAGCACCAGGACAACCCTGAACTCAAATAAAACTGCCCCATATCATTCTCTAAATGTGTAATATAGACCTTACGTCAACCAGTGCGATTTGAATATATTTGTAATATACAGTACTTTCATCACTATTCTTTGTCTTGTTTTTTTTTTTTACTTTTATGCTTTACGCTGAGTCGACAACACCTTTAATTTCGTTGTTCCTTTGTAAAAGTGACAATATCTATCTATCATTAAATCGTAAAAACCAAGTTAAATATTACTTGTCACATTCAAATTGTACGCACAGTACAACATGTAGTGAAATGTTTAGCTGCTAAACTCCAAGGCTGTGCATTAAAGGCGAACACAAAGGACAATGACATATACGCGACTTTATACTGTAAATATCAATAAAAATCATTGTGTTAAATGACTGCAGTAGTCATTATAACGGAATTATGAAATATCCATCTATCCATTATCCAACCCGGTATATCCTAACTACAGGGTCTATGGGGTCTGCTGGTGCCAATCCCAGCCAACACAGGGCACAAAGCAGGAAACAAACCCCGGGCAGGGCGCCAGCCCACCGCAGGGCACACACACACACACACACACTAGGGACAATTTTAGAATCGCCAATGCACCTAACCTGCTCTGGAAACCCACACAGACACGGGGAGGTCATGCAAACTCCACACAGGGAGGACTCGGGAAGCGAACCTGGGTCTCCTAACTGCGAGGCAGCAGCGCTACCCACAATAACTAAATAAATAAGTGTTAACAGTGGTTCGTCGTGTATTTCTAGATACTTCTCATTCAAGATGAGTATTGTTGCATAAAAAAAACACAACTAACGGTTAAAAATGAGAGTTTTGATGGCTTAACGTGGCGCCCTGGCCAGGTGTTGTTCCGGCCTTGTGCCCGATGCTACCTGGGACAGTCCGCAGCTGCCCCTCGACCCTGCCCAGGATAAGCGAGTTAGGATAACGGATGGACGGATTGCATAACGTTTTGGAGCGGCGGGTCGTTCCACTGTGGTCCGCAGTACAAGGCACGTGACTGCAGGATGCAACCCTGAACGGTGCGGTAGGCAGTCGAAACCAGAAAAATCGTTAAAATCCTTCCATCCAGTTTCTAACCCAGGGTCGCGGGGCGCATGGAACCTATGGCCGTCGGGTGCAAGGCGGGAACAATAGCCAGACAGGGTGAACTCACACACCCGGATACACCGCTCCAGCCCCGATCTGTCTCAGATCTCATCATTGTTGTTTTCTGCGGTTATTGAAAAAGTAAGTGTTCCACAAGAACCACCGTTTAAACGTTATTTTTATATAGCACTTCTCACAGCGACTGTCACGTGCGAAACGTTAAACAAAGGACCTCGAGATACGGGTAGTGCAGCAGGAGGTGGCGCTATACAGAGTGACGTCTACCCCTCTGTAATTTGAATTGTCCCTGCAGTCTCGACCAGCGCGTAAAGGCGATCTGGACCGTAGAATGAGCACAACCAAAATGTTGCACTCATTATAACTGAATTATTAGAAGTCGACGAATGAATTATAAGTCATTTGTCAGTCAGCATCCTAATTAACGCCGTTCATTTCCCTGGAGACTTTTTTTGGATGCAATGCCAGCGTGGCTACTGTAGCAGTTTTGCAGCCGATATTTCATGTGGCACCATACGGCATTCAGCATAATTGGGCTTTTAAAAAGCAATCCGTGCTTCACTAAACAAGAAAGAAATGAAATACAGATCGATGCAAGACCGCAGGATGAAGTGAAGCACAGACGTCGCCGGGTAGTGGTGGGTGGGAGTGCTGAATTTGTAGGGTGCGCTGTTGAAGGCGGATTCTGCTTTGTGATCGTGTTTTTTTTTGTGTTACCCCCATAAAATGAATTCCTGGACTGAAGACATGACACACTCGATCTGCCATCTATTTGTTTGAAAATGACTGATCCACACATAAAGGTACACACAGTTGCACATTAGTTCATTTAGCCGGAGTATTAACAATGGCCACCCCGTATAGGCGGTCCGTTGGCTCAATGGCCCTGTCACTTTGCGGTGTTGAGTCTGCACTCTCTGACGCTCCCACGTCCTCTCGGTGTACGTTTTTGGCTGTTTCGGATTTCTTCCCACATTCCAGACTCGTGCAAGTTATGTTAATTGGTAAATCAGTGTTGTGGATGAATTCATGTCTGATTCCTCGGGTGGTCCTACCACCATAAAATAGATAAATGAAGAAAAGCCATGATTAGATGGTTGGGTGGCGTTGTATTTGCCATATATGTCGTACAGTGGACTGGCATCCCGTCCAGGATTGAATAAATAAAAGATCTTTCTTAAATCTATATAGTGATTGTTTTGGCTCCATGTTTTTTCAAGAATCCGGTCAGGTCAGGGCGTATGCACCGATACAGCGCGTTGTCGTACCCACAAAATGACGAAACGCCTCGGATCAGATTGGCAACCCCTCAAGCAGACACGCGGTCCAGTCCCACCCTCTGGAAGTGACCATCAATCTGCCACAACCAGGTGTTAGGTGGGCGTCCCAATGGCCTGGTTCAGCCGCTCGGGTCCTCAACAATGAGAATCCTGCGAGCCGGATCATCATCAGGGAATCGCCCCACATGGCCGTAGTACCGTAACTGGCTTCCCTCACAATGCCGGGACTCCGTGAGCAACACAAAGTCAAACTAGCGGTACCCGAGGATTCTCGGATGAGACGCAGTGCCGAAGGAGTCTGAGAGTGTAGGGGTCTTAATATTCTTTTCCTTATAAAGAAGACACCACATGTCGTGTCTCGAGATACCACGGAGAAGGTCCTCATCCATACCACGTGAAGGGGGTCATTGTAGCGGTATCTGAGTGGCATCAGGCGCTAGTTGCACGGATTCCTTTAACTGGAATTAGGCTTTTAGTTCTAAAGATGCTGTCCGTGATTTACTGCTTATAAAGTGACGCCCATGTCTGACTGATCCGCACTGCATCCCCCAACCCCTTGACAGCCTCGCCCAGTCCCGGACAAAGCCACCGTGTCATTGTGACGACTGACTGACCCCTGGACACGTGTCGCTTGAGGATTGCAAGTCGGGGGACAATAAATATGACACGAGCATTTATTTTAAATAAAGCCTTCTGTCGTTGATGTAAATGCTGCCATGTATATTTCAAATCTGTGTAAAACTCAATGGCGGATTAATTCTGCTCGACATTGTAAACGTTTTTGCTCTGAGATGTTCGTGTCATCTGTCTAATTCAGACTGAGAGGTTTTATCAGCACTGAGGACAGCGGCTCGCGGCTCGGACGACAAACTCTTCGAGAATGGAGGTGTTCGTCACCTCATGCCTGCTTGTGATTGGTCGTCAGAAGATCGTCCTACTTTTGCGCTGCCTCGAGCCGCCTCGCCATTCGGAGCCCCGCCCGTATCCGGATGCGTGCGGGCGGCACTTGAAGTGTAGAACCGGTTCTCGTGCGCGGAAGCGATGCCATTGACTCCGCTCGTGCTCTGTACTGAATAGACGAGAGGGAGAAACAATTGGACTGCCATGTCGGAGGAACCGGCACGGATTCTACCTTCTACACCTGCTCGTCCCGCCGCCGTTTGACGATCCATCGGCCGACTGACTCCGGTCGCCGGCATCATGGTAGCTAGCGACTTGCGGGAGCACCAACCGCATGGGTGCGCGTCCCCGGAAGGCGAAGGCTCCCTGGAAGCAGACAGCAACAAAGATCCAATACATTCAAATGAGAGCACCCCGCTAAATTCGACAAACAACGATCTTCAAGTCCATGTGGCGGAAACCCGAGGAGCAGAGCCGGAACCCCCGGCCGATGAGAGCCAGGCCATGTTGTCCGGGCAGCACGAATCACCGCAAGTCAAGCTGTACTGGAGACGCTTCGTGGTGCTCACGGTCTTCAGTCTGTACTCGCTGGTGAACGCCTTCCAGTGGATCCAGTACAGCATCATCACCAACATCTTCACCCACTTCTATCAGGTGACCAACGACAAGATCGACTGGCTCTCCGTCGTCTATATGGTAGCCTACGTGCCTCTTATATTTCCCGCGACATGGCTGCTGGATACGAAGGGACTCCGAATTACGGCGCTCCTGGGCGCGGGACTCAACTGTGCTGGCGCCTGGATCAGGTGCGCCAGCATCCGACCCGATTTGTTCGCTGTCACCGCCGTGGCGCAGACTGTGGCCGCGGTGTCTCAAATCTTCATTCTGGGACTGCCCTCCAGGATCGCGGCCGTGTGGTTTGGACCAAAGGAGGTGTCCACTGCCTGCTCTGTTATGGTGCTGGGAAATCAGGTAAGGGCTTGGTGGCATGGGCGAGCTGGTGGAGCAGTTCAGACCCATGGCAACTTTGTGAAACAAACCAGGAATACTTTATTATCCACACAATATAAACATGCGTCATGTTCAAGCTCTTTATTTAATTCCATGTGTAGTAAATTACAGAAAAACATTCCACAACATTCAGTTGTGAGTGTTTCAGTCCTTTAGTAGTCTTTAACTTACTTGGCGTCCTTCTTTGTTAACATAACCAACACAACAGAACTAGATATGTGTGGGCAAAGGGCTCGATTCAGTTTTAAGTCTCATCTGATACACATTTCACACTGAGTAATATTACTGTGCACTCACCGCACACTTAGTGCTTCTTAATAGGATCCATTTTGCGTGGCAGACCAGAGGCTTAAGCCCAGGGGTTGGTGGGGTACAGATTTGGGCTTTAGAATGAGCTGCTGCACAGTAAAGCTGGCCGCCTGCTTTCCTACTTTGTTCACTGTGTAGGGTTTTCATGCGCTCTTTGTGTCCTCTCTTACTCAGGACACCCAACTAAAGTTCATTGGTGACTCTGAATGACCTTGTCTGGTGTTGGCTCCAGCTGTGTGCGCAGTGGGACTGGGAGGGAAGCGACCGTATGGGGGCTGTTTTCAAATGTGATCACGTAAACTGATTCAACAGGGCAGCAGACACTCCGTGTGGAGTTACCCCTGGCACTGTGCTTCATGATGAAGTCCATTTGGGATGCAGGGCTACGATGGATGGGTGGGGGGTTCAGGGTGCAGTGTTTGAGGTTTACAATCAGTTGTACAGTAAATTGGGCCAGCTGCTTTCAAAATGGTTGACAGGGACAGTCTGCTGTAATAATGAAGAAGGGACCGTTTCAGTGGATTTGAAGAAAGAAAAAAACAGAATTTCACTTTCTTATTCTGGTGACACCTTCACCCTCATCCTTCACCTTTGCTAATAATTCTGTTCCTGGATTTTACAGAATTAAAAACACAGCTAAGAAAGATGACTTGCTTGGCACAACACAGGGTGGAGTGAAATCTATGAAGTGAGATTTCAGTACAGTGCCTAGAGAAAGTATTTGGACCCCTTCCCCTTTGACACATTATGTTAAAATCATTTTAGATATTTTTTTTCCTTCTCATCAAGTAACACTCAATGCCCCCGAATGACAAGACGTAAACAGGATTTTAGACATTTTTACAAACTTGCTCACTCGGCACCGCACACCATCAATGACGTTCTTCATCACATGGCGTACATAACACAGCAATCTCAAACCTGCTTAGTGTCCTGCTCCACTGACAGATTGAGGAGATCATTCCTCCCCCAAACTGTGCGACTCTTCAGTTCCACCCTGGGGGGTAAATGTTAACATTATACAAAGTTATTGTCTGTTTTTACCTGCATTATTATTACTCTTTCATTTAATATTGTTTTTTTTGTATCAGTATGCTGCTGCTGGAGTATGGGAATTTCCCCTTGGGATTAATAAAGTATCTATCTATCTATCTATCTATCTATCTATCTATCTATCTATCTATCTATCTATCTATCTATCTAGTACCATGGGGACAGAGCCTAGCCTGGCAGCACCAGAAGCAAGGCAGGACATTCTAATTTGTATAATGTGAGCCACTTAATGTCCCACAGGGTCAGAAGTGGGGACTGCGCATATGAAGTGACATTTTATGTTGCGGTCTTTCTGTTTCTTTAGCAGACAAGTCGCTTCACAGCATCACTTGGGTCAACGGTGGCAGCTAACTCTATACAGTGGTATTATATTTAGTGTGGCCCATCCTCACATCCTCAAATGGGCTTAACCCAATTCAGGGTCTCCGTGTGGCAGTGTTGGGTGCAAGGCAGAAATCAGCATTGTAGAATTATTGATTAATCAGGAGGCGGAGTGGTGACTCTGAGGCTAGGGATCTGCACTGGCAGTCAGAAGGTTGCCAGTTCGAATCCCGTAAATGCCAACAGGGAGTCTGCTCTGTTGGGCCCTTAGCCTGCAATTGCTGAGCGCTTTGAGTAGTGAGAGAAGCGCTATATAAATTGAAAGAATTATTATTATTATCAATGGGTAATCATTTGTGTTGTCATTTCTACATGCTGCTGTGATCGAAATGTATGCCAATCCCCTTAAATGAAAGTCTGCAATGACCTCTGAATTGTTTGATTTATTATTTTAAACTCTGGAGCAGAGGGGTAAATCGAGGAGAAAATGTGCCTTTGTCCCAGATGGTATGGAGAGCACTGTGGTCCTTCAGCGTTGCGAGCTCAGCCCACCCTGTCACTGATGGGGACCCAAGTACTTGTAGCAGTGTGCCAGCTCCACATGCACTCCCTGAATGCTGACCGGACGCTGAGGGTCTTCGGTACGTCAGTAAGCAGTTCTTCTGTTTTGCTGATGTTGAGTTGCAGATGATTCTTCAAGTTCTCCGCCTGACTACCTTGTCAACACACCCCATTAATGCAGAATAGTTGGAGGATTTCTCTGAGTGATGTGACCTGCTGTTACGTTTACGTAGGATGCACAGAGAAGGTGACAAGCCTGTGCCTTGTAGAGCTCCAGTTTTGCTCACATAGCCCCTGAGCCTCACAAATTGCGGCCTGCCAGATAGATAGTCCATCATCCAGGAGAGGATAAAAGCCTTAATACCCTAACAGGCCTGTTAGCTTTGTCCGGCATTGTGGAGCAGATTGATGATTGGATCTTCCACTAAAGTGTTTGTCTGGTGGGCAGACTGCAGTGGTGGGTCCAAGTGGTCTTTCACAAGAGGACTCCTGTAGTCCAAAATCAGCCTCTGGTCCCTGCATCAGTTCACAGCTGTGGAGTGCGAGTTTTGGCACAATAAAGTGGCACACTCCTGAGACGTGTAGGGAGTTGGCGCTGGGACTGAATGTTTGACTTTGTGGACTGTACGTTAGTATTGACGTGTGTGCGGGTTTGTGTTTCATCAGACGGGCCTTAGGCCTGAACCTGTGAAGTTATGTTATATGTTGTTTAAGTCCACATCTGACAGGTGATGTGTTATGCTTGATGTCACACAGACAGCGTATAATGGACCAGTATTTACATAATGTTTAGACGACTGGAGCAGCATTGCCATGGTGCATTCATTCAAATGTATATGTAAATGGCACCAGTGAGAGTAAATAAATAAAATGTGACATATTTGACATTACTTGGGTAGTCTCTCTCCTCAGATGTTTCTTCTTTGTTTTCTGCCATGTCTTTGTCTTTTTCGTGTTCCTCCTACTGTTTCCTGTTTTACAAGTTTCTTCTGTTCATTGGCTGCTTTTAAAATTCAAAGAGGTGAAAGCCGCCAGGCCACAGTAAAATGAGACGTTTCATTTTTGAAAAGCCACCAGGCGCGCACTGTTATGGTAACCGGATGTCCGCAGAATGTGTTATGTTTGAGGCGCGAGTGCCGGGTGTGACTGGCAAACGAGTTCAGAAAAAAAGGAAAGATCAGAGAGAAACTAGTAATGGAGGACACCCCTGGAAATTATACAGCTCTTTGGAAATCCCCCAGAAGAAGGCTACCAGTAATAGTCGTTCAGTCATATTAAGAGCAGCACTTGCACGCCTGCTTTTCTGATGTTTTCCGGGTCAACAGGTTACCTTTCAAAGATTACTGAGTGGTGAAGTTGCAAACCGCAGCAGTGCAGCCTGCCGATGATGAGGTGCACATTCTCTGCCTCTCTGCTTTTCAGTTTGTGTTTTGTTCTTCATGTCCTTGTCAGTTTGAAGATCAGACTGACCGAGGCTCTCACGGGTCGCTGGTGTTCCTATTGATTATGAGGGGTGCGGATGTCACGGCTGTTATTTAAAATACAAGCAAGGATTTAACATTTTAAGTTTAGGGGAGAGCTGATTCACTGTGGGAAACATTGCCTCCAAATTCTTCCGTGTCCAGGGACACGCCACAGTATAAGGAGGGATTGTGGGTCCTGGCTACTCCATTACAGGATCACAGGGGGCCTGTAACAATAGCATCAGCATGCAACCCAGCATGGAGTACTAGTCCTTCTTAGGCCTCACTCACTCACTCACTCACTCGTATCTTACAGGGCCGGTTTAGAACCGGTGGTCCACTAAACCTGCACGTGGGATGTTGGGGGAAAACCACAGTTGACAAAGACAACATGCAGCCAGGAGCTGACATTGTTGTGCAGCAACACCAACCACTGCTGCCGTTGTATCTGTTATGTCCATCCAGCCTTCCATCTTCTGATTCTGCTCATTCCATTTAAGGTCATGTGATGGAAGAGTGGATCAGAATGCGGTGCCAGTCATTCGTCGGGCACACTGACTCGTACAAAACCAAGCAAGAGCAACTTGTCACCTTTATGTGCCCTGACCACAATGCTTCAGACTTTTCATTTTCTAGACCTGTCAGACAGGCCCTCACAATAACAACTGGGCACAAGGGCAGGAGCTATTGGCTGATAAGATGCCAGGGCTCTTTGAGGGGGCACTCAGTGCATGTCTTTAGGTGGTGAGAGGAAACTGGACCCCCGGGGTCACAGGGAGAACATATGAGCCTCAAAGAGAGTGTTGTCGAAATTTAAAATAAAAATTAAAACTTGAGAGAAAGTGTGTTTCTTTTAGAACCTCTTTAAGTCAGAAAACCAGACAGGAGGAAGCGCGTTCTTCTGTCTTTAATTTCTCTTCACGAAGAGCAAGACCCCTGTCTACTAAGGCATTGTGCCCTAAGCAGAGGTGTCGCAAAATGGCTCCAGAACAAAGACAGAGACTCGTACGTATTGATGACTGAATTTACATAACCATCCTGACCTTTACTCTTATTGGTTCATTGGCTTAAACCACCTGAATATTTATTTGATTGGTTAAAGGACTTGAGATGTTTTCAGCAGAGAGCACAGCCGGCTTACACACCCAAAATAAAAGTCTCACTCTACTACATTCTTGTCCTTCCATATCTCTTCAGTTCAGCTCTTATTCATTTATGGAAAACTGTGCCCATGCCAGCTGTCAGGTCTTGTTGGGCACATGACTTTCTGAAACAACCAGGTTAGAACACTCTTTTCCACTTTACATAACCCTTTCAGCTGTCTCTTCATGCCATTTCTAAGACGACAGGCTATATATTTCTTTTTAATGTGTACTGCTTTCAAAACACTTAATTTAGAAACATCTTCCTTTGATTCTCTCACAAGAGCCGCCATCACCACTCCGAAGCTGTGTGGTGCCAGCTATTGTGCTGCCCAGGAAGAAGAATTCGTAGAGGTTCATTTTAGTTTGTCTCCTGTTTTAGGGTGTTATGCATATACAAGTAGGTAAAGTTAAAATTAAAATTGAGAATAAACTGTAAACTTCAAAACAAAACACTTTACTGTCGGCACAAGTATATTGGCATCTGTAGACTTAAATGACCTTCTGATATCTGCCTGATGCCGATCAGGGTCACTGAACCCTTGTCTGTCTACAGTAGTTTACCAAGTAAGCTCCAACTTCCCACAACCATGAACTGGGTAGGAACAGGATGGGTGGATGGATGGTTCTTAAAACTCCTTATGGTGGTAATTAATATCTGTGAGTGCCTAATGTCTGTGATGTGATGGAATTATCTGATTATGAGAATGTCAGTGAGGCAAATGTCTCTTGTCCTGTCTAGGCACGAATATTAAAGCCCGGGGTCCAGACACTTGAATGGACTACACAGAGACTCTCTTATTCTGCCTGTTTTGTTTTTGCATAGGTGTTGTTTGCATTGATGTTATTTGCATTTGAGCTACTGCTGTGGTGTCACACATGTTTTCTTAATTAAAGGGGTGAAGTGTCTTGAGGTGTCCATTTGAACTCTGGCTGTCTGCACAATAGTCCAAAAGTCTAGGCATGGTGCTCCTAAAGTGAATGAATTTGTGCTGGTGTGGCCGTGGCACTGGTAAGAAATAAGCACATGTCTTACCTTGGATTAGTAACATAGAGGTAAGCAGGTGGAGCTGTGTCTGTAATGACTCGGTAGTGAACATGGTGGCACAAAATGACAGAAAATTAGGGTTAGGGTTGAGTTGGTCTCCCAAAATAGGCCTCACCCTAGACAGCCATGCCCCAAACTCTACCTGGAGGCCTTAGCCTGCCTAGATCCCAAAAATAGGAAACAAGAGTTTAAACCTGAGAAATAGTTTTAAATGTGTCACAAACACATTCAAGGGTTTAAAGAACAAGGCCAATGAGGAGTCTTTATAAATAAAGGATTTATTTATATTAAACAAAAGAAAAATGAAAATAGCAGAGCAAGGGAAAGCAAAACAGCAAAAAATGAGGCAAAGTTGAGGGATGGGTGAAATTTGTGATTGATGTGAAGTTGCAGCAGCAGCTTTCGCTCAGTAATGGGGGCTAATTCGAAGTCGTGTTTAGTTTATAATTTATTTTCTCTCATTTCTGGTTATCTTCTAATATCATAAACAATACATGGCTTTAAACTACTGGTTTTTTTTTACTGCTTTTTTTTTTTTTTTTCAAAATTTGTGTTTTTTTTCCAAATCCGAGTGTTTAAAAAATGTCCGTCCATTAATTATATATTCGTAATACTCTATGACTATTAAAAACCACAATTGAGGTGGACATGTGTTCAAGGTGTATTCTTGCCAGCTCATTTTAAATCAAGTCCTTTTTAATCAAATTAAACTGTGGATGTTAAAGGAGGTTAGGTTAGCAACAGCACCCCCTCTTGACTTGGGCTGGAATTGCTTACCTGCTAATGTCCCCTAAACACACGTGCTTGACACTTAATAAAGACAAAAGTCAAACTCAACACAATCTCAAACAAACTTGAAATGTCATAAAATAATAAATGTCTTCTGTAAAGATGTGACAGCATTGTAAGAGTCCGTGTACGTGCAAATCGGGCAGGAGATGCAGGAGATTTGCCCCCTTGAACATTGTGAGAGACGTAGACATTCACATTTTTGTTTGTTTTGAAACGTGTAACGCGAGTAAAGAAATCCTCGTCAAGCCAGTAGATGTAATGTGACTACTTAAATTTAAAAAGCGTTACACGCCTTTATTACTGGCAAATGCAATTTAATTACTGTAACGCATTACTTAGCACCATGTCACCTCAAAGTCTGACGCCTAGGAAGCAGAATGGTGCCAAAGTGGTGGGTCAGATGTTTAAACAGCCATAGACATAAGAACTCCAACAAATATTACTGCGTGGCTTTTGTTTCCTTTTATTTCTCATACATCCTGGAACTTAACAAAGTGAATGGAAATATTTGCTGACAATTCATCATCCATCCATATTCCAACCCACTTGCCCAATTTAGGTTTATAGGTTCCTTATTGTCCCATGTATGGAATTCAGTGCTATTCTAGCTTGCATGTCCTTGTCAACATGTAACACGTCACCACTCAGCAGCACCTGTAGTAGTGACGATAATTATCTGACCACGAAATATCTGTCTTCCCTTTCTGAAAATCTCAGAACTGTAGTGTCCTTTGATGTCTGTCCGTCTGTCTGTCACGGGTCCATAGGCCCACTACTGGTACGTGTGCAGAGTCCAGTGAGATTCTGGGTTACTTGTGCTGATCTACACGCTCCACTGCCGTTATTACTGAGTAGAACTACCTGATCTCAAAACTTTGGTGCTCCTTACCTGAAAATGTTTTAACACATTTTGTCAGAATGCTGGAATGATAGGAAAGCACAAGCATTTTAACAAAATGCCCTTTAGTAATATAACGGCTTACTGTAGTGATCATCGTCCTGAGGTACTGGTGTTCACTTTTACAACTCAAGCACAATGTGACAGGTTGTGTGTAAACATAAATGAATTCAACATAACTATGAGAAACCACATATTCAATTAGAAATTTGTACATTTGATGTATAAAAGTGATTACAAAATCAAACAATATATAACAGGCGATTTGAATATACACCATAGCTTGCAGGGGCAAAGTGCCAGTCCGGGCTGCATTAGTTACAAGGCAGTAAATAAACAACCACGCCAGCTCATTTTTTTTCACACACGCCTCCCCCTCAGGCCAATATAGAGTTCTGCACACGTTTGGTTTCCATACTGGAGTAGAACCTGGTAGAAGGTTTACACTGCTGTCTAGTGTGACTCAGGTGTGCCAGCTTAGTATCTGTGTCATCCACATTCAGCTCCTTGCTAGTCACATTTCATTTTCATCTGTGGCCACTGGTGAGATTTCTGCAATGTAAATCAACTGCTGGACAGCTTTGTCTACAGTAAATTATTTTAGCATGGCGCCTAGTAAGTCATTGCTTTTAGAGAAGCAGAGGGATGCGGGCCAGGATTTGAATCTATTTGGCCTGAAGGAGCAGGATGAGCTGAGCAGAATAAGGATCTTAAATGGTGAAGAGCAGTTCTAGAGTAGTGAAGGGGCCACGTGGCGCCCACCAGTTTCCCTGAAGGCGTTTACTAACACTGGGTACTTAAACATGTTTATGTTGATTAGACCTTTTGTGTTTCTTCAGCTTGGCGTCGCTATTGGATTCCTGTTACCACCAGTCTTGGTGCCCAACACACAAGATGATTTGGAGCTGATGGGACACAACATTGGCATCATGTTTTATGGGACTGCTGCCGTGGCGACTTTGCTCTTTGTCATGACAATCTTTGGTAAGTTATTCTCTGCCTGGTTTGTACAATAAGATTAGGTGTAGGGCTTTGATGGCAGGGCCAGTGAATCTCCAGCACAGTGAATGACCATGTTGTATAAGTTCCCAGTATTGGCACCAAGTTGGGCAGGCCGGCTATATAATGTCACAGATTTGAAACCCACTGTTGAGTCAAGTCATGTAAGTCCTGCACTGCCTTATTTTATGTCATGTTTGTAATATACTATAATATAATATGAAGCAAAATGAAACTGCGTGACCAAAACCAAAGGGGCAAGACAAAGAACAAGAGTTGAAGAGCAGGGTTCAAATTGATGCTAAAGGCTACTTGTTCAGAAGCTCACTACTACTAATAACAAGAGGGTCTGAATCCACCAAGGGATAACAAGAAAACACAATTGCTGTTCCATTAACGTGTAGCGCCATGTTGCATTAATAATAAAAGCCAAAATGGCAAAAATCATACTTTATTCATTTTAATTGAAAATGCAAAACAGATATAAGAATAAAATTCTATACATGTAAAAACCTGATAAATGCATTCACAGAGTTTTGTGTATTCTGTAATAATAAACAACGTTGTGAAGATGGTAACAGCAAATCAACAAGGTTAAAACAAAGCCAAAAGTCAAAACTAACAGTGGTGTTGAATTCTACATAATAAAGGAAGAATCGAAAATCCTAATAAGACCACCAGAGAAGAAAAAAAAAAAAAAAACATCTGAAAGAGTCCCACTGGTGCACGAGACACGATAGGTAGCGGGACAATGTTAGGGAGCACGAATAAAACACAGGAGATCCAGTCCGAAACCGCAGACTCCCACTGCTTTCAGAGAAAATAAGTAAACGACTTTACACGTGTCAGTCCCCTGTAGCGTGTGCTGCTGATGTACTCCATTGTGATTCCACAATAATAATAGAGCAGTCATATTATGTAAAGGACATGGTAGACCGAGCCACACCTTCTGAAATGGCTTCAGGTTACATGGCTTTGTATGAGGCCTTAGGGTTTGTTGTTTTTTTTTGTAATTCTCTTCATATCCAAGGCTGTGTGTGAATCAGTGGCTTGGCTTGGCTTGCCTTAACTCCATTCTCCATAGTTTGTCTCTCTTTGTCCATGTTTTATGTTTTACTAACCTCAGGGACAATGAAGACAAATGAATCCAGAGTACTAATCACCATTCTAAGAGGAGGAGGAGGAGGAGGAGAAAGGACGACTTGTTAGAGACAATCTGGAAAAACTGCATTCTCAGCTGATTTCTTTTCCCATCTACAGTACTGATTGGCTACTTGTGGAATAGACACATTTAAGTAGCTGTTGTCATGTGTGCAGAGTACAGTGAGATTCTTACTTGTGTGTCTGATCAACATGCAACGTGTCGCCAGTCTAAACCTGTCTTGTAAAATTGTTATTTTGTTAGAGAGCTCTATAAGCTATAAGTAAGGTCGAATGTTGCTGTGATTGTGGAGCTAATGTAAAACTAAAAAGGACTTCAAAACTAGGCCTCAATCTACACTATATATATATATATATATATATATATATAATATGTATATACTATGTAAAACACTAAGGGATGTGTCCGTCTGTCTGTCACGTGGTTACTCACAAACCACTAGGATTGGAACCTTGATCTTTTGGTCTTAACTGAAAGCTTATGATGTGATACTCGGTGGTAAAACAAAAATTTTGGCTTCTGGCAACTTCTGTGAACTTAACAGGGTTTGCATTCTTCTGACGGCAAACTGCATAGGGAAACTGATCAAGAAGGTAAAATGGCAGAAGGAAAAATAAGAGCATCAACATCTTCCAAGTGTAGAGCAAATTGTAGAAGTCAGTTACATGATAGGACAAAGAAGAATGACCAGCATCTGCTAAGCGTCAAATACATGTGGTGCAGCAACCTGCTGGTACTCACAGACTACTGGAGCTGACATCTGGGCAGGACCAAGTCTAATTAAAAAAAAAAAAATGAAGCCTGCACTCATGGTAGGCCTCACAGGCAAGAAGTGTGAACTTAAAGGCTTTGTGCTCTGAATACCAAAAAGTGCGTATAAATCTCAGAATGTGCGAAGGGAAACATGAAAACTCCTGGCTCAAATGGAAAAGAAGACATCTTTTAATCAGAGGCCCCCGATACACAGATTTAACATGTACAGCAAATGGTTAATCGTATTTAACAGAATTGAACATAAAAATAATTACTAAATGAGACAATATTAAACAGTAGTACAAGAAAAAAGACAAAAACATATTCCATTGGGCACAACACAAAAAATAAAATAAATTAATAAATCGAAGCAAACAAATAAAAACAGAAGCAGCTGAACCCATGGAGGAAACCATCATATAAACCATAATAACTGGCAGGCTGACCCCTGGAACCATTTGCTGTCCACCATCGAGCATTTGCCAGATGACCGTAGCTTCGGCCTATGTGGGCTTCATGGCTTGTTCATACTTGGTGGACAGTGACATCTAACTTAGACGTGACCCGACAGATATAAGAACACAAGACATTTAACAGATCGTTGCTGCATGTCATGTGCAGTCCAAGACGGCAGGTTGCACTCTTAACTTTTGTGTGTTTAATTTTTAACATCTTTCAGTAGTTTGATGTTTTCTTTGGGTTTTTTCAATAACAACTACTGTTGAATATTCTGGATCAGTTAATCATTCATTTAAATTACCAGTCTAGTTAGTTTAACCCAGTTCAAATGTTTCATATAGCTCTCTTGTTTAAGTTAATAATTATTAAACTCTTTTATGTTTAGTGTTTCAGGAAAAGCCGCCTCTGCCCCCCAGCCAGTCCCAGGCAGTCTTGCCTGCATGGACACCAGAAGGATATTCCTATCGGCAGTCCATGAAGAATCTGTTCAAGAACATTCCTTTTGTGCTTCTGATCATTAGTTATGGTGAGTGTTGGCAAGTCCTGCCTGGTGACCTTGAGTCCTCTGGAAAGGTGACGTTTTTCAGTTTGATTTGCCTCCACAGCCTGCATTAGCGTAGTATGTGGGCTTTAGGAAAATCCAGCCGGCTCCTTTGTTACAGGCCACCTCTCACGCTCACCTGTCAGAAGGCTTTGCTGAGTTTTGTCCAGATAGATTCTGTATGAGTTACTCTTGTCTTCTGATTTAAGGAGTGCATTACAATTCATGTTTTATTACAAGACCAAATTAAACTGGAGATGATAAAGATTGTCATTAATGTCACCCCACTGCATTTATGACAGGAGCTGCATGAGTGAATGTTTTTAACCTAAGAGAGAGCCACACAAAATGATTTGTCTGCCATTCATTTTAGAGGAGGACGTTTCAGCTTCACCTTGTGTGGTTCTCATTTGTGTTCCCTGTAAATGATTAATGAGATGGGTCCTTCTGTCCTCTTCATACAATACATACCAAACCCACTTAATCCAGTTCAGGCTTGTTGGGATGCTTGTGGCTGGCAATGCACAGCATATCCCGACAGTACTGGAAGGTAGGTAAGGTAGGACTAAACCATTGATGGAGTGACGGTCCATTACAAGGCACATATGCTGCCTGTTCTTACTAAATGGTGGCCAGTTTAAGGAGAATAGACACATGTGGGGATCATTGCAAGGACTCTGGGGCTGTGAGGTACCAGTACACAAACTGTCTAACTGAATTACCGTTTATATACTCGTGGATAAGTTCTCCCGCGGATAAGTCAGGACTTGATTTTATCGTTTAATTTCTGGTATCTTATAATGTCGGTCGTATAAGTCAAATGTGGAAATCTCACACTTTTGATCCAAGAGATTACGATATGCTAACGCCTACCTGAGAGAGTAACCACAGAGCACACTGCCTTTTTATTTCTATGTATTGTGCCTACATGACCACACGGTGATACCTGAACTATTCCGAAGCGACGATTGCACTGTTTTTGTGTTTTTTGTATCTCGCTCCCTCATACACCTTTATCGTAAGAGCGTCCCTTATCTACGATGGAGCGCTCAATCAGAAGAAAATACGAAGCTGGTTTTAAATTAAATGTCGTTGAAGTAGCAAAAGAAATTAGTAACTGCGCTGCTGCAACCAAATTTGATGTGTCTGAGAAACTGATACATGACCAGAGGAGGCAAGAAGAAAAAATGTAAGTGTCGCATTTTTGAACGGGCGTTTAAGTCGGAGTCTGATTTTATGATTGATTTTTCGGGTTTCAAGACCCCACTTATACGTGAGTATATACGGTAGTTAACAGAATACTCTCTCTCTCCCCCCCCGTTACTTGCCTTGCATTGTCTGTGGTTATGGCTGCATAATACACCTGTCCTATGGTCCAAACATGTCTGTTTTGGCTTAAATATTGTTAAATAAACCACTTCTGGAAAATGTTCTCATAACACAACCAGAGTGTGTTAAAAAGGAATTGAGCTTTTGAATTGAAGACCTGTGTCTCCCCTCATTTATTTGTCATTAAGCCACTAATTCAGTACTGTGGGTTTTTATTGGCATGGTGGGTAGCGCTGCTGCCTCACAGTAAGGAGACCCATCTGGGTTCGCTTCCCGGGTCCTCCCTGCATGGAGTTTGCATGTTCTCCCCGTGTCTGCGTGGGTTTCCTCCCACAGTCCAAAGACATGCAGGTTAGGTGCATTGGCGATTCTACATTGTCCCTAGTGCGTGCTTAGGGTGTGTGTGTGTGTGTGTGTGCGTGCCCTGCAGTGGGCTGGCACCCTGCCCGGGGTTTGTTTCCTGCCTTGCGCCCTGTGTTGGCTGGGATTGGCACCAGCAGACCCCTGTGACCCTGTAATTGGGATGTGGCAGGTTGGGTAATGGATGGATGGATGGATGGATGGGTTTTTATTGACTGTTTGTGAAACTGATCTTCTGCGCCTCGGATTTGCACAAATGTGAAGCATACTTTGCACCTGACGGTATTTTCACTCACTCCTCTTTAACGTTTAGTCTCTCGTTATACACGTCTCTCATACCACGTACTGCTGTGCTGATATCTAATGAGGCAGATGGCAGCCAGTGATTGAGCTGGAACTGGCCAGGACTCGTGACCAATAAGTGACTTGAGGCAGCTCATTTATTTGTCCCTCCGTTATTCAGAAGTTGATTTTTAACAACATACTGTCAGTTCACAGGTTTCTCATCCAGAATGCTGTGTCTATTACTGTAAACTATTGTGCCATTTTCAAACATTTCATCTATGATTGGAACAGAAGTGAACAGTACTAATATTTCTTTCTCTCCTTCTAGGGATAATGACGGGAGCTTTTTACTCCTTATCGACGTTATTAAATCAGATGATTATGACCCACTATGCGGTGAGTCCTATGCTGCCGCCTTTATAGCACTTTACTGGGACTGCTCTCTTATCTTTAGCCAAGTTAGATGTTTTTTTCTTCCTTTTTGTATTCTTTTGTGAGTTTGAGGAGTTGCTTTTTCTGGTAAAAGATCCATTTCCCGTTCAGAAACGAAGCATCATCTATCTGTCTGTCTTATCTGTACTATACAAAGCAAAATTAAGACTAGCTGAGCTAAAGACAAATACCAAGAATTAGAAAATAAAGTTTAAAGAAAAAAATAAACATGTAAACAAAACAAAAAAGAAATTAACCACAAACTTAAAAGTACAAAGAAAGGTGGAACCTACTAGAAGTAGACGAAACCTGGAAACGAAGGAGAAAGAGTCTGAAAAACTAAAACTACTAAACAGTTTAGTGACATGCCCTTCACCCTAAACTTGGCTTAAAGCAATAAAATGCAAAATGTGACGTAACAAAACACAGATTCTCACAAAGGTAGAAAAGCCATAACCAGTAATCGGTAGTTGAGCTAGCTGCCAGTAGGCATTGTTTTCATCACTGCAGTCCAAGTAATTGTTACAGCTATGGTCACCTAGGAAGGCTCTTAAAAAGTGAGCAGAGCTCATTCCAGGATTTAGATCACAGTGGTTGGGGTTTACATCAAAAATGGCCAAAGGGGAGAGCCCGGGGTGGATGTCAGGACAAAGCATTTAAGTGTGAATTCCGCCCCTGCATGTTACAATTAGAACATTAGAACAGTTGTAAGAAGAACTGGCCATTCTGCCCTACAAGCTCGACCATCCTGTTAATCTACATTCGCCATTAAAACAGAACAGTTGTGACGAAAGCAGGCCAGTGTCACCTGTCACACTGATACAAGCCACATGTTGTCCATTGCTTCTCTGGCATTTAAACACTCGTGGGTCTTTGGGCTGTTACTCAAACTGAATTTTACAGAATTAGATGTTTCATTATGCAGCCTTGGTCCCCCGTAAACCCTTGCACTATGCACGTATACTTAGAAGGTGCCTTGGTATGTTGCAGGGGACTTGATAAATAAATGTTTGTCTCAAAGGACATTGACTTTAGTAATAAGGCTCCTTTTAAATCTCGGTGTTTCTTGTCTGTGTGTCTTTATTGTGTTCTTGCTTAAACACATTGCACCAACTATCTGTAATGTATTGAATTCTTTAGGATGAAGAGGTGAATGCTGGGCGCATTGGCCTGACCTTAGTAATTGCTGGGATGGTAGGCTCGGTTATTTGTGGTTTGTGGCTGGATTACACCAAAACTTTCAAGTAAGTAGAGTTCTTATGTAATGGGCAGCTTTCTCTTTCTCTTAACCATTCTTTTGCAAGCTTTGTTTTTGGCTGTGACACTTTGGGATCAGCCTTCAAACAAAAATAGACCAAAAAGATCAAAATGCAAAGTATTTGTCACTGTGGCACCAAGGTTCAGATTCATGGCTTCTAGCTCGGTCCCTGTCACTGTGGAATTTGGACTCCCTGCCGTGGCTGTGTGTATGTTTTGCAGGTACTTTGGTGTTCCCAAATCCTGAAAATGGATGTCAGTTTACATGGCAACTCAAAATTGTGACTGGGTGGGCCCTTCTTTAAGCTTGAGCCACATGCAAAGCATTACAATGCTGCAGGCTTTTATCAAAAACTAGGCCTCCAGGCTTCAGATGAGGCCTAGAAACCAAAGTCTGCCATAGCTCCAAAATCAAGAAGCAGGCCAAACTTGAGCTAAGGCTGAGAAAGGCTTGAAGAGAGAGAGGGGAACTGTTTAAATAAATTAAAAAAGGAAAAAAAAAAAAAACCTGGCCCAAAATAGCAAACCCTGAAGCCTGACCTACAGCGGCTAATTTTTCTAAATGGACAAAACGTAAAAAATGCTGTGAATTTTAATGGAAGTTTTATGAAGGGAGAGTTTATAGCAAAGAGATTCAAGAGTTTTATTTGTCACACACACAGTTATATAGGTACAACGTGCAGTGAAATGAAAAAAGGAAAGTTTATTGTCTTTTTAGGCCTGAGGTTGACGTATTTTTCAGGCTGCTGCTAGTTCAGCATAGTTTGTGGTTGGGGATTCTGAAGTAATATGTTTACTGTATACACACATGTGAGTAAAACAAATTCCGCTTGCAACATGTATAGCTTGTGTGTGTATGGAGATCTGTCATACATTTGTGTCACTGATGTTAATCAAACAGGCAACAGCGCAGTTGATTAATTAATTTTGTTTGATTTGTTTTCTTTTTCAGGCAAACCACCGTAGCAGTTTATGTGTTGTCCTTCATTGGAATGGTTGTTTTTACATTTACTCTTAATCTTGACAACATCTACATCATATTTGGTACCGGAGGGATACTTGGGTAAGTGGCCTGATTTCTTTATCCTAAGATATCTGAGACATCAGGTTTTTTTCGTTTTGTTTATGCAAATATCGTCTGAAATCTGCTTGGTGTGTAAATAGACCGACGTCTTCTTTCAGATGCATGATTGCTGTAGGTGCTGCTGTATTGGAGTCAGCACTTCTCATTCATTTATTTTACATATCTACTTACTGAGATGCTGTGTTGGGATGGGGTCTCATCTTCAAGTGAAATATTGATTTGTTCAAGTTGTCTTAGAAATTTAGAGCAATTGTGACTAGAACAGGCCAGTCAGCTCAACAAGCGTGTTCGTCCTGTTCACCGAGATTCTCCAAAATAACATCAAGTCGAGGTTTAAATGTCCCTACAGTGCTACTCTCCGTCTCACTACTTGATAATTTATTCCATATATCTGTAGTTCTTTGGGTAAAGAAAGGCTTTCTAAAGTTTGTAAGAAATGTACTCTGCTGTTTCCCCATATTCTCGTTCAAGAATTTATTTTAAAGATAAGCTGAGGTCCATTTTACTGATTCCCTTCATAATTTTGGTCATGTCACCTCATATTCTTGAAACTGAAAAGGTCCTGCTCCTTCAGTCTGTCTTTAGGGCTCAAAGCTCTCAGTCCTGAATCCGCCTACCGTATATACTCGCATATAAGTCAGGCCTTGAAACCCAAAAAATCGAACATAAAATCAGACCCCGACTTATATGCGCCCGTTCAAAAATGCAACACTTTATTTAGTTATTTATTTTTTGCATCTTCTTTCCTCCTTCAATCTCTCATCAGTTTCTCAGACACATCAAATTTTGCTGCAGCAGCGCAGTTACCAGTTTCTTTTGCTACTTCAACGACGTTTAATTTAAAACCAACTTTATATTTTCATCTGATCAGACGCTCCATCGTAGATAAGGGATGCCCTTGTGATAAAGGTGTATGAGGGTATGAGATACAAAAAACACAAATTAGTGTAAACGTCGCTTCAGGATAGTTCAGGTATTACTGTGTGGTCACATAGGCACAATAGAGAGAGAGGTTAGGAGCACACGCTGATACAGCGCATTACTGTACCCACATAGAACAAAGAGGCCGTGTGCTCCGTGGTTACTCTCTCAGGTGGGCGTTAGCTGTTGGTACAAGGGATTATGATATGCGTGAGTTTTCCACATTCGACTTATACAACCAAAATTATAAAATACCAGAAGTTATACTGTAAAATCAAGCCCTGACTTATTCGCTGGAGAACTTAAACGTGAGTATATACGGTAGTTGTTCTTTTCCACACTTTTTTTTCTAGTGCTGCTACGTCTTTTTTGTAATATGAACAAAACCGTACACATTTGTTCAGGTGAGGCCTCACCAATGTATTGTGACAGTTCAACCTCCATTGACTTCTCGCTATATGACCTACCGTCTCGTTAATCTTCTTGATTGCTTCTGTCCGCTGTCTTCATGTAGATCATGGCGAGTCCACTGTGACTCCTAGGTACTTCTCATATGGGATACTTTCAAATCTCAGACCTCCCATTGTGTAGTCAAACCTAACATTTCTACTTCCAATGTGTAATTCTTTATACTTCTGCAAATCTGCCCAAGCCTGTATGCTGGCCAGGTTCCTCTTTAGTGATTCCCCTGATTTGGTGTTACCTTCCATTCTACCTAGTTTGGCATCCTCTGCCAACTAAAGCAGCTTGTTCTTTATAATCTTTTCCAGATCATGTGTTTATATTAAAAAACACGTGCTGATCCTGGAGAGATCATGACACAGCTGAATAAATGTCACAAAACATCACACATCATCTTATTTTATACTGAATATGATATGCAATACATTAAAAATTAAGAAGAGGAACAGAAAATAAAGAAGTGAGTTACTGGCACTACTGTTGGCTCTGTTGAAATGCCATGAAGAGTCTTTAAAGATCTAAGTACAAAAGATATAAACAGTAGATTTACTACATTCAGAAAGGGAGATTTTAACTGTGCCAAGATCCCTTTTGTAGTTTTATAGTTACATTATTTTTATGTGAAATTTATGATAAGTTCCTAGTCATTCTACTAATTCAGATCTTTGTGTCTTTGTTAATCTGCTAAGCATTTCTGTGCTTCAGAAGCAGCCATTTGTGTCCTGGCCATGCTAGTTTACTTGTTGCTGCCGCACTGCACGTTTTGACACAGCAGATTCTGATCCAAGTGTACTGATAAGCGACGACATATTGTGAACATTAAGTGAAGGACAGAATGCACACTCAAAGGTCCAGGACACTGCTTGAAGTGGGCTCATACTCGCTAGTACTTTCACTGCCTGATGTGCATTTTGCTGTTTGTAGCATTTTCATGTGTTTGTGAAGTCCGCTGTACTTATCAGGAGTCCTCACAACCTTTCGTACTTCTATTCTTTTAACAGGCTGCTATCTGCAGATAATTTTAGCAAAGGGGACCAGCTTATACCCCCCCCCCCCCCCACCACCGAAATCCCCCAAAATTCAAGCATTGTACCAGGAAATGAAAAGATTAAGGAACTTGGCAGATTCATAGTCAAGAATTTTGAGTAGAGTTTGATACGCTTGAACACCAAAATCAGAACGTCGGACAAAATTGTACGGTCATGAGTCTTAAAGTTGAAGAGCCAAAGCTAATTTTCCTAGTCAAAGATAAAACCTGCTGCAAGGAAAATGTTTACTTAGAAGAACATAAGAAATTTGAAATGAAAGCAAACCATTCAGGCCATCAGGCTTGTCTGTTTAGGTATTAGCTAAGCTATCCCAATATCTCTTCCAGAACCTTCTTTAAGGTAAGGGTGTTAAGGTTTCTTCTTCAGCATCAGGTATCGATAGTTTGTTTCAGGTTTCCACAACAACTCTTTGCATAAAAAAGTGCTTCCTGGTCCTAAGTGTACTTCCCCTCATCTTCCTCTGGTGTCCTCGAGTACGTGATTCCCCTTTAAGGTGAAAGAATTCTGTTGGATTTAGTTTATCAATACCTTTGAGAATTTTGAAGACCAGGATTAGGTCCCCACACAGTCTCCTCTGTCTTTTGGTAAATATATAAGAGCTTGAATGCAAGGCATACTGCACCATCATCTTATGTAGGTGGGGCAAGATGACATGATACACCACATGACCGTTAATGGAACCGAGGGCCACACAAGCCGAATACAAATTGGTGTTGTGAACAGCAATAAAACTTGCATAAAGATGAGATGATGTCATTGTCAAAATAATAAAAAATAAACTTGAAATACAAAATATTCATGTTCACGATTCTCATAAGTGATTTTAGAAAGAAAAATAAAAGGATAACAACCCGTCTATATCCTAGTTTAGCAAGGAAAACAGTAAGTAAGGTTGTGCATCTTTTGATGAGCTGAATAAAGCCATTTACAGTGGGGAACAAAAGAGGATTATGGGATATGTCTCCACTCAAAGGGTGCTGCCTGTTTTCTTGGAGCTTCATGATATCAGCCCAGAGATCAGTTCTCAGTGTGTATCTGTAGGAGGACACATACCAGGATTATTGTGAACAAGGTGACCAGGAGCTGAAAGATGTGGCCAAAAGGCAGAATGAAGGGTCAAAACCAGGAAAACTATCAGAACTGAGGGGCAATGCCGAAAGATCAAAAGAAAGCAAAAGTCAAAGTCAGAAAGTAGTTGAAACCAAAAAGTCAATCTTACCACTGGGGCCAGTTTGAAATAGAAACTGAACTGCTTCTAAAGTGCACAGGTGTGTTGTATCCTCTGAGAACAAAAATAAAAATGTGATCGCTGCCATATTTGTCGTGCCACATCCTGTGACTTCAGAAACATGACATGTGCTGTTACTGGACCAAACTCAGAATAATGTCGTGTAAATAAAATGGTAATAAAAATGAATTTTTACATTACCAAGTAACAGTGATACTGCAAAAAAAATGAAAATTTCACACATAAAAACCACAAAACAATTTAAATACACGTCCAAGGTGATACCTAAATATTTCCAGACTTGGTGCGCACCATAGGAGTTCGATGGAGTCTTCAGATATACCACTAGATATCGTAGTAATAATTCTTTGCATTTTTATAGCGCTTTTCTCACTACTCAAAGTGCTCAGCAATTGCAGGTTAAGGGCCCAACAGAGCAGAGTCCCTATTGGCATTTATGGGATTCGAACCGGCAACCTTTCCGATTGCCAGTGCAGATCTCTAGCCTCAGAGCCACCACTCCACCACCACTGCCTACAGTCTGGGTAGACCGTCCACCGAGAGTGCGGATTTCTGCCGTTTATTCTACAATTACTTTTTCTCCAACAACATTTACTTCTATCACACGTTTTCCTCCAAATGATGTAGCGGGGCTACATAGTTAGTGTTGTAAAATGTCAGTACAGAGTGCATCTTGTTTCCATTGTCCTGTTTGCTGTTTATGTGTGTGTATCAGTAAATGCCGGGGACAGATGATGGAAGAAGACCACAGCCTCTAACCTGGAAAACACCTGTTCACAATTAATCAATTACAGCCGTCACAGGACTATTTAAGCCATCAGGAGGGAATAGAGAGAGGAGAGGAGAGGAGAAAGGAGACCATTTGTTTTCAACCACGTATCAACTTACTTGCTGTTTTTCACAACGCGCCTTTGCACCAGTTTATTTTTCATTTTGCTCGACTGTTTTTCACCCTTCATCCGCTGAGACCCCGGGGTCGATTTGTCATCCATCATACGCCGAGGAATCACGGTGAGGTTGCTCCATTTGCCTGGAAAATCAAACATCGCATTTTTGTCTAGTTCAGTCATCTGTATTCAGGACAGTTTTTATAACCGGACTCAAGTTCACGATCATTCCGTATCTCATTCATTTTTTGTTATTCGTGTTGTGTGTTATGTTACAGGGGCAAGGGAGGGTTTTGTTGTAGTTATATATGGTGGTGTCTCGTTGTTGATGTGGTGGAGGGATATTTACAGTATATTTATATATGTTTCTATTTTTGCATTTGTCTTGTTGTTACATTTAATACATTTAATCAGTATAATTTTACATATCTGCTTTTGTGAGTTAATATTTACACTGTCGATTGTGGGGAAAAGTGTACTTTGTTAGAGGTATGGCTTGATAGTTAGATTCATCTCAGTAAATTATCCAGGCCACAGGTCTTGGAGGTGTAGCTGCCGGCTGGGTAAGGGGTCGGCCATTACAATGATGTGGCTCAAAGTGCCTTACAAAATGAAGAAAGAAATAAGAAAAAATATACAAATAAGATTAAGCAATACTAATTAACAAAGAATAAAGTAAAGTCCAATGGCCTGGGAGGACAGAAAAAGCAAAAACAAAAACTCCAGAGGGCTGGGGGAAAAAAAAAAAAACAAAATCTGCAAGGGGTCCGAGACCACCCAGTCCCCCCCTGGACAGGCCACCATGGCAGATTTTCAAGTGCTAGACATGATTGAGGTTTTCAACATTGGCAGACGTGCTCATAAAGAGTTTGTTCTTCTCCATAGACAGACTGTTAATGAGCGACATTACAAAGAACTGCTGAGGCATCTAAAGGACAGCAGCAGGAAAAAAAACGTCCTGCAATGTGGCGCACCCAAAACTGCGCTTTGCACCATGACAACACACCTGCTGATGACTGAAAACAATGGGGCTGTTCCTTCGCAGCCTTCTTTATTTGCCCAGCGCTGCTCCCTGTGACTTTTTTTGTGTAGAATTGAGACTGAAGTGATGAAGATTTGCTATCATGGAGAAGAACCCAGGAACAAACACAGGAGGCTGTAGAAACGGTAATAGAAGATGAGTACAGGAAATGGGAGTAGCGCTGGGATGGGGAATTGAGCACTTTGAAGGTAACTTAAAGGGAACAGCTGTAAGTCTTTCTATAAAGGTTTATTTATTTATTTTATTTTTTTTCTCATCCCACCCCAGTGTAACAAATAGTGTTTTTACAGCAGTTGATTCCTATGAAGTGTTGTGGTCTGGGTGTCTTAAAGAACTTCCAAAAATGCCCACATGTGGTGGATATCAAAAATGGACAAAAAGGACATAAAGACCTGAACCCCAGCCAAGGGAGGAAATATGGCTGAAATAACAGGAAGTGCCATTGTGTGCTTGTAGATAATACTTTATAATAATAACATTTTTCCTTGATGTGTTCAAAGGAACTCAAAACATTTTTTTTTAAATCTTTTCATTTCATATCCTGCCCACTACCATTAGATGCATTTCCTTTTCTTCATCGCCATACCATAATGTGCCCAGCTGGGTAATACGTAGGCTGCTCGCTGTAAATCATACCCGCCAGACTGTGTAGGCTTATGGTTCTGTGGTACGGTAGACACCGCTTGTTGTCAGACATTTCTTGTGGGCTTTCCTCTGGTGAGACCCTGCCTTGCTACATGCTGGTATTTAAACGCTTTAAAGAACATCATCAGCATCATCATCTGGTGGAAATCATGTGAGATTCAAAGAAGGAGATGGTGGTGACGCAGCAGGGCTGAAGTTCACGTTGAGCAATTCACTGAAGGGGAGGTCAAGGACCTGACATACCACTTGGAATTAGTTCTGGGGAAAAAAAGAAAATTGAAATCTTTAATAGGCTTTTCCACATAATGGACTGTATGATTTTCAAAAGGATAAGAACATTTCTTGGCAGTTTTTTACATTAAAACGTTAAATCCGGTCACGAACTGTAAAGGATTTTGGTCTTGTTTGAAAGATTCTTTACTATAGAAAATGGCGATAATTGAAAACATGCGGTGCTATTAATTAAATGGAAATGCCATCGTGAAACATGTATCCAAATTCTTCATTTATTACCAGAAGATAAATTTGGTGGTAATTCTCAAATGAGTAGGAAGTAACAGATTTTAAAAATGGACTGCAGTCATTCTAAAGAGAGTGTGTTTCTTTTGCAGTTTCTTCATGACAGGATATCTACCTGTGGGCTTTGAGTTTGGTGTTGAAATCACATATCCAGAGCCTGAAGGAACATCATCGGGTATCCTGAATGCTTGTGCCCAGGTAACACATTTAGGAGGAGATTATAGTTTAGTCTCAGGAGAATTTTAGATAGATGGATGGATGAATTGTTAGCTCGAACTTTATTTGTCCCAAGGTGGGAAATTTTAACTTTTTACAGAACCACACAAAATTAAATATTTTAACAAACAACAACAACAAAACCTTTAAATACACAGCAAATTACTAAAAAGAAATGAAACATCTGACTTGGCTAAAGATAAAAAAAGCAGGCGCAGTGAGGCCCTCTAAAAGCAGATTGTCATTGGTATAAAGGAGCCCTAGTAACTTTTCTCAACACACTTCTGTTAGTTAAAGATCCTCAGTGTTAGTGTGTCACAGAGTGGACGTGTGGCGCTGTTCATAATGGGTTCTCTAGTCCGCCACTACCTCCAGCAGGTCCAGAGGGCATCCCATAACTGAGCCTGTCTTTTTAATTAGCTTTTTGATTTAGTGGGCTCCTCACTGTTGGCCTCATTTACTAAGCCATTTCTTTACTCTGTGAATTTAACAGAACGTGATTAGTATGTTGATGTTTACAGTGTATGGTTGCCATTTTTAAATTTTATTTTGATCTTTTTGACTTAGGCCTTCGTGTTACTTGTTATGCAAGATACCCACTCATTAAGGGGAATCTCCCAAAGTGCTGCACTGCAGGCTTTCCATTTATACTTCTGGCGGAGTAATCTAGGTGCATCATCAGGTGGTGCTGCCTTCTTGGGCTCCACGTACATGTTAATGTTATTAATGTAAAATTACCCACAAGTAATAAACAACATCATTAAAGTTATAATAATATATATATATATATATATATATATATATATATATATATATATATATATATATATATATATATATAAATATATATTGTGAAAGGGCACAGCCCGGACACAGACAGGAGGACACGTTCTTAAGCATCACCACACGTTTATTCACAACTAATATTTACAAGTCCTATGTGCACCACCACCAAACACCCCCACAGTCTCCCAGAGTCCAATATTCCTTCTTCCTCTCTCTTCACACACTCTCAGGCCTCTCTTCGCCCACCTCCTTCTCCGACCTTGTCCACCTCCTCACCCGACTCCAGCCTTGATTGTCGGGAGGCGGACCCTTTTATAGGCAGCTGAATGCCGACCACACCCAGCCACCTGTGACAATAGTCCCCCGCTAGCTGGGACCTCCAAGGGCCAGCGGACCGATCCGCGAGGACTGGCCTTCCTCAGTGGCAAGCCGACACTCCGTAGCCTAGGGCCCGATCCTGCAAACTCAAAAGAAAAACAAGGGCGGAGGCGTTGCCCTGACGCAGCCCCTCGGCTCGTCCTCTGTTGGGCCAACACTCTCGGCCCCGATCGGCAATCCAATGCTCCTTTTTTCGGCTTCCCAGCCCGACAAGTCCTCGGTCCTCACCACGGGACCACCAGCAGGAGCACACGTGCTCGTCTCCTCCCAGCCAACGGGTTATTCCTCTGCCTCCGCAGAGGACGGCCCTTCGAGGAATGCGCGCACCCATCTGCATGTCCTCCCGTGTCAGAGGAACTGGCTTTCTCAAGAAGATTCCTCCTTTCATTTTTAGACGGCGTGACGTTTAGAATCTGCCCATTGCAAGAGGGCAGACCCAGCGCTGCTGGTGTCCGGAGCTTCACAGGGTCGGTCTCTCTTACCTTCCCCGCTGTGCCTCTCCGGTCAGAAGCTCCTGCAGCTCGCCGATCCTCCTTTGCCTGCGGCTCCTGATTGCACGCCACTGCCATCCCTCCTGACTCCTGCGTCTCCGCCCGGAGGGCACATCGCTCGGCCGGCAGCGATAGCACAAGCTGCAGCTCTTCTTGCAGCTCCTGCAAAACTGCTGCCAAGGAGAGAGAAACAGCTGGCCGCGAGCTTACCTTTTGAGCAGCGCCACTCGCCAACTGCTCTCTATGGGCCCTTCCCTGCGGCCCACTCGGGTTTCTTCGAGGCACGAGACGGACATTCCCTGCTCCCGCCTCCGACCAATCATTGGCGAGAAAACAGGACACGCTGTCCAATCCCGTGCCTGTCACGAGGAGGGACTTCTGGTCAGCGGCAATCTTGTCCTCCTCTCTCACAGGGAGACGAGATTCTGGGCAGGTCCGCGGCTGCTGCGGCTGTCGAAGCTGCAGCCCTTCATTCTCGGCAGCTCCTCCTGCTGCCACCGCGTCTTTGACCCGCCCCTGAAACATAAAGTCCGACAGCGGACCGCTACTGGTCCGCGACTCTACATTTCCCTGCGGGGTTCGGTGCACGCGTGAGTGTCCCTGCTGTGCCGGGCCTTCCACAGACTTTTTAAACAATGCAGGTCCGCACCTTGAGCCAGGTGCAGCATCCTGCCGGCTACACCACTGTGAAAGGGCACAGCCCGGACACAGACAGGAGGACACGTTCTTAAGGATCACCACACGTTTATTCACAACTAATATTTACAAGTCACTATGTGCACCGCCACCAAACAATATTCCTTCTTCCTCTCTCTTCACACACTCTCAGGCCTCTCTTCGCCCACCTCCTCACCCGACTCCAGCCTTGATTGTCGGGAGGCGAACCTTTTTATAGATAGCTGAATGCCGACCACACCCAGCCACCTGTGACAATATATAAAAAATAAATGAAAATCAAAAACAGAATTAATAGCATAATTTGGACAGTAATATTTGAAAATCAACAAAGGAATATGAGACATGCTTGAGCCACATGACTCCAGTGAGAACATTTCAAATCTATGCAGATGGCACCCGGCCAAGTAGTGACATGACGTGTCTGAGGGGCTGCAATGATTAGGGATGCACACGATTTGTTTCCATCGTGTTTATTACTTACATGCATATATACTCTTATCTTCACTTAACTGCCCTTCTCAAATGTTTTAATGATTGTCTGAGGGCTTTTGATGAGCGACTGTCTGCTGGATTAAGTGGGTCTGAGATACATGTGGATGTTTTAGGCCTCCCTGTTTATTGATATGCCCTGCTAACCTTTCTGTTGTGTTTTCTTGTCTTCTTTAGTTGTTTGGAATAGTGTTCACTTTAATCCAAGGAAGTCTGACGACAAACTACAGCCCTTTGGTTGGAAATATATTTCTCTGTGCCTGGATCTTTTTGGGGATTATTTTAACAGGTCTGTTGGTCTACATCCTGTGCAGGAAGACCTTTAGATTATCCAATTCTTTTTATGTATTTTTATTTCATTTTAGTATAGTAAAGCTCCAATTTCAAATTCATTTAGTGAAAGAGATTTTAGTTAAGACTTAGATGATATAAATGTGGGTAGCTGTTCTATCAGCACGGTTAGCTGAATATTTATTAGAAATCGACCACATTTTATAGGGTTGTAGGGTCATTATTGTTCTGTGTACAGAGTCAAGTGAAATTATAACTTCCATGTGCTAATCAACATCAACAATCAACTGTCTTCTGAAAAATCTCAGAACATACATGTCATGTCGGAAAAATATTAAAGATAGACGTGCAAGGCACTATGTTATATAAAGATGTTATAAGGTGGTATATAATATATAGATGTAAAAAGCACTATATAATAGTTAGCTGTGAATAACAGTACATGATAAATAGATATGTAAGACACTTTATGATACGTGAAAGGCAGTATATAATAGATGTAAATGAAAGGTGCAATATAATAGATAGCATAGTTGGCAGGATTAGATAGGTAAGCGTAGTTGGCAGGATTAGAGAGAGAGAGAGAGTCCTTACTGTCACATGTTCACATGCCAGAGAAATTCTTAACTTGCATGGTCTAATTACACGCCACATGTCTCCACTCTCGGGTGCAGTCATTAGTGACTCGTATTACCTGAACTTAAAACTTCTATCTTACATACACAAACAGTCTCAGGATGCGTGACATTTAGGAGGCATGAAACACTTGGCCATGACAAATGCCCCTTTTATCTCTGCAGAATGTCCAGCGAGACAAAATAATAAAATGTCCCATAAATGGATTCTGTTTTCCTTCATTTATTATTTGAGTCACCACTCTGATACCATGCTAGGCTGTCCAAATCCAATAACTTTATAAATGTCCGTCCTCAAACACTGGACGCCTCACTTAAAATATACCTCATTTAAAACACTGCTACTGTAAATTCAATTGGGTGGGTTAATAAAAAATATTTTTCCTTGAAGTGACACTGAACCATCCTGCAGACTTGACGTTTAGACATGATAAGGTTCAGATGGTGAGGAATTGTGTTTACAGCTGCTGATTTCATTTACACAGCCGCATTTGTAAATGTGCGCAGGTCTCTGGGCTTGTTAATAGCAATGCACTATTTAAGAATGAATAGATGTGATCATTCTATTCACTGCCATGTGTCTGATGTTACTGAGTAAGACAAATGCCTGACCAGGATCACAGATGCACTTTTGAGATATTATTAGAGAAAAATACTCCGTAGCTTCTTCCTGCTATTCTATCTGTTTTGACGTTTTTATCACTTGCATTGACACATTCGCATATGGGCTGATAATTCATTTTTGCACAAGTCCAGTGTTACTTTACCAAAATAGGGTGTCACAGGTAGGACCTGTTTAAAGACAAGTGTCCATAAATCTGATGCCAACCGTATAATTAACCCTACAGCACTTTGTTGACACTCTCTTGACACTTCACTTAAAGAACAGATAAGCTTTAATAATAATAATGAAGCATTATTGTTATTATTTTCCATGTGCTATGTGTGTCCTTCATTTCTTTATGTACTGTTTAGGTGGTCTTGCCATTTTATGTTATTGTAACAATCTCTTTTAAGACTTTCCTTTTGCACTTGCAGCTTTAATAAGGTCAGAACTGAAGAGACATAATGTCAATATGGGAATAATGAAGAATGGGGGCCAATCCGTAAGTAATTTTGAAGAATAAAATTTGGTTTTCTGTTTCATTCTTAGTTGAAAAATGCTTTTTAGACATTGAGATCATTACCTAGTGATCATGTTAAGTAATTGAGGATAGTGTAATGCGGCTGTTATCACCCTTTTCTTGTGTGCTGGGCTCCTGCTTTGTCCTTCCGTGGTAAGTGGTGAGTTGCAGTGGAGACTTTGCGAGGGTATACGAGACGTTTCCTCTGTTTACAGGCCTCCCTTTTATTAACATGAGCTTACATCACTAACATGATTGTCCCACTTTTCCTAATGAATAGCAAGACATACAAGTTTATGTACCTTACCTTCCGTGTCGCAAAAAATCAAACAATGGGATGTTGGTGCCGGGTCTGTCTTGACTGGCATCAAATCATTTGATACCAACTGACAAAATACAGGCATAGAGTTTTAAATAAGTGAAGTGAGAGCCTCACAACCACCCAGTACTGACTATGAACTGCCTAAACTGGAACAGAAAAGCCTCGAGTTTAGAATCAAGTGGCGCTGAGCTGAAAAAGACAGACCCCCATAACACAGACAGGGTGTACAGATGACACACACGGCACAAGTCGGACACAAGAATCAGGGTCTGTCCAGTAGAACCATTGACCAGCAAACAAGCGATAAGATGATTTCCTCCAGACCTGTTTTTTCTTTTCACTTCTTTCAAACAGGAGGATCATTCTGTTGGCTTCTTTTCCTCAAAGTGGAAGGAGCTCACATAAAGATTCCTTGGTGGCTTTTTAAATGAAGCACCGTCAGGTGGTGGTCCTCAGTGGTGGGTGAAGATCAAGATGCTGCTCGGCCACATCAGTGTAATGTGCTTGGACGTTGATCTTTTTCTTTTATTATGGCCACCTAAAAGGGAGAAAAGGGTCCTGAAGTGGACTTCTGGTATCTCTTTACTGGTTTGCACCACACAGCACTGGATGGAAAAAAATCAGGAGTGGTCTCCTCTGGACTTTCTTGTATACTCGGATATGAGGATTGATATTTAAGGAGTAACCTGCTAGACAATGATTATATTTTTATATTCTGTACATTAAAGGACCATCAACAACAAATCAAATGAAATTAATAATATACTGAACATTTATTATCAAAGGAAAGTTCAATAAATTGGACAATAAAATAAAAAAGTGCCATTTCCGGTTAACGGAAATAGCCCAAAAGATGACAATCTACGTTTTGTACCTAATACTTGTAGGCAGAATTTGGTTGACCAAAGTGAAAGCGTACTCAAGTTACCGTGTTCACACGGACACAGAGGCGTAATTCCAAAAATGGTATTTTCCGACTCGGGGAGGTCTGAAACGTCGATATTCATCAAAATCTCGACCTGGAATTTTTGGAGTGTTCCAATACTTATCATATGAGAAAGTTGGGGAGATCTAAAACATCGGAAGTCATCAAAATCTTGACATTGAATTGTTGGGCGATTACAATACTTTCCCTGTACTTCGTATACGAGAAAGTAAAAAACTCAAACCAGAACTGCAAATGAGTGATTTAAAAACAAACAAACAAAAAAAAAGACGTTCCTCATTTTAATGGTGACAATAAGGAGGCCCCCTCACTGAACTGGACAGTTGACATTGGTCACATGTACACACCGCTGAGAACACTGCAGGGCCATTCAGCCCACCCTCCGCTAGAAGGAAGCCTGCAGCACTGGCACAAAGGCAACTTCACAGTCACAAGATGAAGAATTTTTCTAGATAAGTAGAAATATTGAGGATATGATAGAAATTGAAAAAACGTGCGTCGAGAGACAAAGCTGAGGCTCCTTCTAAACATGGAAATGATAAGTTAAATGAGCAGGTCTTTCTTGACAACTTGTGCCACTAACCTGACATCGACCTGTTCCTTGGCATGTATAGTGGGGTTGCTGCAGGAATACAAGGCAACAGGACTGCTTTTGTGTGCCAGTCGTTCCCCATAGCAAAGCTCTGTGAGTTGTTTTGTTTAATTTAACTGAAGATGTTTTGTTTTAAGATCTGCAAATGTTTCAAGATGGCTGCGGTTCACGTTGAGTACTCTGGTGACACTCTCTTTGTCTTTGGCCTTTTGTGTAGGTGGTTCTCATTGAAAGCCCACAAGAGCCTCACGCAAATGGCATTGTACATTCCTCAACAGACACATCCCGAGAAACGTCAATCTAAAAGTGACGACGGGGAGCGATGGAGAGGAGAGGAGGCCCCGTATCCCTACGTGCCACCTGGTGTGCGTTTCTTATTTATTTGTCATGTTAAAGAACATCATGCATTTTGTTATTCATATGGTTTGATTTTTACAAACCTCTTGACATTCAGTGGATGAAGCGGGACATCTCCCAATAAAAATATTATTTATTTATTTTTATTGAATGTTTCTGCAGTATTTTAGGGGAAGAAAAATAACTAGTTATTGAAACATAATATACAGTGGGTACGGAAAGTATTCAGACCCCCTTCAATTTTTCACTCTTTGTCATATTGCAGCCATTTGCTAAAATCATTTAAATTAATTTTTTCCCTCATTAATGTACACACAGCACCCCATATTGACAGACAAAAAAAAAGAATTTTTGAGACAACCAGGCATTGCTCATCACTTGTCCAATACAGTCCCCACAGTGAAGCATGGCGGTGGCAGCATCATGCTGTGGGGGTGTTTTTCAGCTGCAGGTTGACTGGTTGCAATTGAGGGAAAGATGAATGCGGCCAAGTACAGCGATATCCTGGACAAAAACCTCCTCCAGAGTGCTAAGGACCTCAGACTGGGCCGAAGGTTTACCTTCCAACAAGACAATGACCCTAAGCACACAGCTAAAATAACGAAGGAGTGGCTTCACAACAACTCTGTGACTGTTCTTGAATGGCCCAGCCAGAGCCCTGACTTAAACCCAATTGAGCATCTCTGGAGAGACCTAAAAATGGCTGTCCACCAACGTTTACCATCCAACCTGACAGAACTGGAGAGGATCTGCAAGGAGGAATGGCAGAGGATCCCCAAATCCAGATGTGAAAAACTTGTTGCATCTTTCCCAAGAAGACTCATGGCTGTATTAGCTCAAAAGGGGGCTTCTACTAAATACTGAGCAAAGGGTCTGAATACTTAGGACCATGTGATATTTCAGTTTTTCTTTTTTAATAAATCTGCAACAATTTCAAAAATTCTTTTTTTTTTTGTCTGTCAATATGGGGTGCTGTGTGTACATTAATGAGGGAAAAAAAATAAATGATTTTAGCAAATGGCTGCAATATGACAAAGAATGAAAAATTGAAGGGGGTCTGAATACTTTCCGTACCCACTGTATATTAAGTAAGTGTTTTAACTAGAACCAAAATGAATGATACTGTCAGTGGCAGGTACAAGATTTAAATTAAATAAAATTATTTGGTTAGCTTGTTTGATAAAGCTGGGAGAAGGAGCACCGCTGAGTACATTTTAATATTTTTTTTATTGTGTTCTTATGTTTAACTGTTCTCAGTTAATGGACAAAGACAATTAAGAAGGCAAATAAAGTACAACAGTATTTCCTAAAAAGTCGTGAATGCCAGTCTGTAGTTGGCATGCTGGCAGTGCATCCCATCAGGAGTTGTGTGTAGCTTTGGGCATCACATGGCTGGTCAAAACTGCTGAGAGAAGATGAGCCAAATGTATCTCCTGAAGTGAAAGGTATGTGGCGAGGGGGCTACACGGGGTCCATTCACACATTTAACCCAGTTGGGAGAGCGAAGGCCTGTCTCAACAGCAATTGGAACTGTCTGTGGATTGGTACCAGTCCGTCACATGGTATGCACACAACAGGTCGATTCCAGACTGCCTTTAGGATGCAGAAGGCACCAGAGTACCCAGGGAAAACTCGAATGGACACAGGAAGAACGTGCACACTCCCCACAGAATGACCAGGCAGGGATTTGAGACGATGCCAACCTCAGCACCGCCATGCCATCCTATTTATAATCACGTGGGCTCCAGGAGTCTACATACTGCGCACACAGGAGGGAGGGTATTCCTCTTACATTGTTAAAGGAATATCCACCCAGACGTGACGGTGTTTTACATGTTACTTACCTCATGTACTTTCTAGTAACTTGTGTCCCATAATCCACGTGTTTGTTATCCACTTATGTGCTCAAAACCCATGCATTCTTTACTAAAGTAGTATTAAAAGTTTGGAATACTCAGCAGATGCACTCCCATAATACTGTGCTTTTGAATTGAAGATCTGCCTCATTCATTGGTCAAGAGTCCTGTGTCTTTGTTTTGTGGTATTTTTCATTTATTGTAAATTTTGTAATTTCCTCCACTCTGTGTTTTGATTTTGCTCTCATATTTTTTTGTAATGTTTCTAGTTTTGTCCCGGTCCCCTTTTCCTACTAGCAGATGTCACTTGACGAGCCCCATTTACACCACCTGACTACTTGCTGTGACATTAGCTAACCTGGCTGTGCTCTTCGGCTCCCTTTTGTAGGTTTGTTTGTTTTTTCCTTTTTGCTTTTTGTTCATTTTTTTTTCGCTCTTTTGTTTATTGCTGACTTGTTTTGGGGTTACTTACCATTTTTATTTAAATTTTGTTATTTTGTACTTTCATTTTTTTTTCTTTCCTTGGAATTTTAAAATTATTTGGCAAGTTTGTCATTAAAGTCTTGTTTATTTAGGCCAGTGGGGTTGGCAGTTGCCCTGTCCTTTGTTTGGGATTTGTCTCTTTAGGCCCTTTTTTGAGTGTTTAGGCCTGTGCCCCTCACTTGTGTACATTTTTTTGGACTGAAGCATACAAGCCTAATGGGCATGCACGGTACAGCTGCTGCTGTGCATTTTTACTTCAGGTTACAAAAGTCCTCAAGACCCCCAGACGCTCATCAAGTGGAGGTCAGCTCCTCCAGCTGACTTGTTAAGCCCCTGAGATTTGACCCCATTTTAAGAAGGATTACAGTACTGTAGAACATGGCAGGAGAGTCTGAGGTCAAAACTAAAGCAGAGGAGATTTAATCCTTGGGAACTGACTTCTTAAGTAACTAATTAATTAAACTCGATATTTCGATTCATTTCTATGAAAGAGCTCTTCAAAATGTAATGTTTAATGGTTTTAAGTACATAAATGGGAGTAGAAACGCATTGCTGTTTGATGAGGGATAACAAGAGAATGTCTGAGGGGCTTTAAAGATTATGGCTCAGCAATATTCTGTGAAGTCCATGCTGGGGTCCGGACCACCCGCTGTGGCACTTCATGCCTGCACCTGCTTTCACATGCAGCTTGGAAATTCCGAGGAGGAGTTTTCTGGGATTTATTAGTTCACACGTACTGTTATCAGGTGTTAAGGACACAATGGATTATTATGAGCACAAGAAATGTGGGAGATGATAACACGGCCAAAGAAGGTGGTCAGGGACAAGCAAAAGGGTCCATCAACATGGAGCAACCAGAACAACAAAGTCAGGGAGATGTTCTAATCAAAATTCAGAACCCTATTGCTAGAGACTACTGGGAAATGAACCTAACCAAGGGATACAGCAGTGTGTGATCGCTGCCATATTTATGGTGTCACCTCTGATGGCTTCATCATTGGCAGTGGTCATGGTCAAGTGACAGGAACCAAGCTGGCATCACATTTAACAAAACATAGCAGAAATGAAAAATAACTTTTATTAAAAGTCTAAATTAGGTCAAAACAGACATTAGCACACCAGGGAGACCTGGCAAGTATTCATAAATGAAGCCCAAACCATAGACACAGGCACATGAGTGGGCACCAAGTCCAAGAACACCCACTGGGTATTCATTTATTTTTTTTTCTTTGTCACAACACTATGGCTCAGAAATTGTAGATTTAAAGGTGAACATCAGACACTTTCTGGTCGTCCAAGATTGCGGATTCATTCACAAAACAAGTTGTGCTCCTCAGACGTTTTGTTAGTGTGCGCCTACGCTTCTGTTCTTAGACTGCGAGTGAAGGATTATGTTTCTGGTTCAGGTGGTGGGTTATTCAGATTTTCAGGTGCCCTCCAGTTTGGACAGCTTTACTTTCACACAAGGAGGTGGGATAAAGTCAGTTTTGGCTTGAAGTGGGCCAAAACGACCTGGAAATGCACATCCTTCAGATGAAACCCCCAAAGTTACCTGAGCTAGTGTGGACCAGCACTGGGTGGGATGGCCGTCCATGGCTTGGCATAGTCACAGCATCGGTCATCTAACCAGCTTCACCAGACACAAGGCATGAATGGCCCAGGACGGGACACCAGTCTGTCACAGACGCTCACAGGCGGCGAGTCACCAGTCAGTTTGAGCTAAAATGTAAGAAAGAAAAGAAAAGAAGAAGAGTCTTCATCATCCAATGAGAGTAGGAGCAGCTGACTTCCCACAATGCATCAGGATGCCACATTGGTCTGTAATTAGCACATCTGCACAGCCCACTTTACTGTCACAGCACTACCAGGACCCAAACGTCATTGTCACTGGTGGTCAGGTGACCTGGCAAGGCAGAGGGCTGCTGGCTAACGTCCTACCTGAGCGAGTGATGGTGAGTGTGAAGCACATCATGGTGGTCTTCATTACAGAAAGTTCCTATATGAATAGCATTTCCATTGTGTTATATAGTGCCTTGTGAAAGTCCCGACTATGAGAGGCACTATACTGTATAATGTAAATTATTTTGAAAAAATAAACATTGTAAGGCACTATATAATAATAATATTTCATTACATTTATATAGCGCTTTTCTCAGTAATGTTAGCTGGTTTATAAAATGAAAGATTGTTTTGTATAGTGCCTTGCATCATTGACAGTGAAAGGCACTATATAATGTTTGTAGAGCCTGTGCTAAAGAAAGTTTGCTTGTTATAAGGACTATGAGAGGACATGCACTTTGTTGCTTCAATATAAAAGAAATGTTTATTATTTAGTGCGTTGTGATGATGCAGACTGTGAAAGGCGCTATACTGTATATCATGCTTGTTAGTGCCCCCTTATTTGGAGTTTTGTTGGAACTGTGTGCCCTCTAGTGGACTGGGAGTTGAAATGCAAATCAGAGCCATTATCTCTCTGGATGGCCTGGCAGAGTTGCTTAACCCTTTGATTCTCCAGGTATCTACTTGTAAGGCACTATATAAGGGAGCTACATAACAAAGTCTGCACTGTCAGTGCCTTGTGTCGGTGTGGTGCACTATATAATATTTATTTGTTCAACATAAAGTTTACATTGCATTATATAGTGCCTTGTGACTGTGCTAAGAGAGGCTTTGCCATTTACTTACTTAGATGACGCTTTTATCCAAAGGGGCTTACAACATGTGAGGTACAACAGGCAGGTGAAGTGACCTGCTCAGGGTGACACAGTGGTGTCAGAAGTAGGATCTGAACCCACAACCGGAGCGTTTGAAGTCCAAAGCCTTAACCACAATGCCACACTGCCTGCCATGTCGAGGCACTATATGCTGTTAGTTGGTTGTGCTTTTAATACAGTTTGCATTGTGTTATATAGTGCCTTGCAATGACAGTCCATATAGATAAAGCATGCTCGTTTCACCATAAACAGAGTTTTGTTCTGACAGTTCGCCCTCTAGTGGACTGGTGACAGAGTCACTTAATCTTTTGGTCCTCCATTTGTGACAACTATAAAATGGCCTGCTTGTGCGTCACTACAGAAAGGCGCTATATAAAAATTAAATGTTGTTTTTTTGTCCTTGGAGTTTGTGTTTTTTTTTTTTGTTTTTTTTTTTGCAGCGGGTGGTCCTTCAGCAGATTGAGTGTTGGGCTGCAGCTCACAGCTGTTAACGCGTGGTGTGCCCCCCGAGTGAGTCATTTAACACAAATATGTGTACACATATAACCTTCCATCTTTAAGGCAGTACAGAAAGATCCCATATAAAATAAAGGTGTTCTGTTCAAGTTGGCATTAAAGCTGCAAGACAGTGGGCACTACAGTGGAACAATCAGTCGTGGGGGCTGCCAGGCGAGGGTCCACATGAAGACTCTGGCCAGCATGTCTTAAAATCAGGGACCTGAATTAAATGGAGATGTAATGTGATGAGGTCCATGAAGCAGCTTGTCGTCACCCAACTGACCAGACCAGGAGAGTGGCACGTGCCCTTGTGTGTCTGTGCGCCATCACCAGCCCCTCCGAGCCCTGGGACACGTGCCACCGGACAGATGTCATTTATGTATGTCACCTTATTCCTCGCACACTTTGATCATCGAGGTTTTCATAAAGCAGGCAGTCAGAAGATGAAGTTCATTAGGACAGCAGGCGATGGCCCAGCACTGGCTGTAAGCACGTGCCTTGTGATTACCCAGAGCAGTGCCAGTGTGAATATTCCTTCTTTTTAACTCCACACAGCTGTGCTAATAGCAAACCCACAGAGTGAGGGGCTTTGTGCCCACTTTCCGACTTGATTTTCAGTCCTTCCTGTCACGTGCACTCCTGATGTGTCCATCTCGACATCTTTCACGTTGCAGTTCAACCCCTGAACAGCAGGTGGCAGCAGATCGATTTGCAAGGCGTGCGCGTCCCGTGACGCAAGAGGGCGGAAGCCGGAAGTTTATGGCACAGAAGACGCGGGGCTGCCGTAGGAGAGAACGCCGCGGCGTCTTGGAGCCCGAGTGCGCTTTAAGGTATAACGAGTCCGTTGAGGTTCACTTTTCACATGGCGCACGTGTGCGCTGCCGTCTCTCGCCATTCCCTTCACTTACCTAAAAACACACGTCCGGCGCGCAGACTGACCCGAACCGGAGCATCTCCGGGCGGGTGGGCTTTTCTCAGTTAACGGAACCGTGGCGCTTGGGGCTTTCGTTCTGTGTGACGGTTTAGGCTGAGGCCACGGCCACTCCCAGCGCTTCATTGCACTGTCAGACTGCGGGGGGCTACGAGTGTGCGGTCCGCCCAGCTGGGCTCGTTTGCGCGAAGACGGAGGCCGCGCCGACAGTCTCGTTACTTCTTGTCGATGTTTTGTGATTTTAATGAAACGCCGGGCCGCTAAAGTAGAATGCAAATAAATGTCACGATAACGATAAGGAGCAGGTGATGGTTCTGATGCTTTCTGAAATCTCTGCAAGTATTTAGTGACTTCTGGTGGCTCATCCATCCACAGCAAGCAGTTGTGTTTTCTGCGTTAAACATCCAGCTTTTGACGTGGAGGGCGCCGCTCGTGTCGTGATGTTAAAGCGCTGCTTTCGTGTGGGCAGAAAGATCTGACAGTTTGACGACCTCCGCGGCTGACTTTGTCCTGCATGCTCAGCCCTGCTTGGCCGTGTCCCGCAGCATGTTGTCGCCGTCATAGTCCTCGTCGTTCTCCCACACTTCACCTCCTTGGCGTTCATCCCGTGCTGGGCTCGGAATTCCATGAAATTAACGGTTAAGCCTGAAGAAACTGAAATGTCCTGTCGGAGGGCCATTTTGAGAGGCCCTCTGACACGGGAGACGTGTAATAAAATTCTAGGTGCGGACTACCTTACCTGGGTGAGCTCCTCCATCACGCCGCTCCAGTCCGCCCACTGACTGGGGAAATCTCGTTGCTGCCCTAAAGGGGTGATGGAGCCTTCGGCCTTATGGTGCGCAGACCCCCTAAATAAATCACATCAGCCGATTCAGTTCAAGTATTCTTAAAATAACAAAGCAAACTTCAAACTGCTTTGTTCAGGACCTGACATTCCAGCCTTCGTTCTCTTTACCCTCTTTGTCCAGGGGCCCAGGAAGATTTGTGTTTGTACCCCAAATTATGTTCAGGGTTTTATTGTAGTCTTCGTTTTTTATTCGGTTTTTTGATTCTTGTTTAATTTCAAAGCTCTGTATTTATCTTTGTTTTTTTTTTATATGGGAATTATTTGTATTCAGTGTTGTATATGGCCTGTTCTGAAATTCTGTGAAGTGCTTTGAGCGTGGGAAAGGTGCAATATAAATAAAGTTATTATTATTATTATTAATGCTCCATATTGCATTGTAAAGTTCACGTAACTCTTGGGACAGGATTCTGCTGCCATCTAGTGGATAAAATAAGATGCTGCAAAAATATCCTGAATACTTCTGTGTTATGGTAAGTCATCAATATTCATGAGTGGGGCGGAGTCTTCAGTCTAAACACAGTTGTTTGTGAACGAGAAGCTGTGAGGCCAGCTGTAGTGCGCCATTAGTTGAACGAAGCATTAGCGATGGTGCAGACCATGTGACACAGATAATGAAAGTAATGCATACGGCGCTGTACGGCCAAACTGCTGTGAGGTGCCGGGTGAATTTGGTCCCTCAAAGGTCGACCTTGGGGGGGAAAAAAGTAAAAAGACTGCAGTCAAGTAGGACAAAAAAAAAAGATGTTAGCCCCCTAAGCACTTCTGACACTGCAGCAACCATCAATGTCCATGTCGGGGGGGAAATGTGGAAGTCACTGAGCCTCGTGCTGCTGTAGCCCACAATAATAACACAAGGGGCACATTGCCCTTATGTGGATCGGGCACTGACATTGTACCCTCTGATAGAGCAGTGGCCAAAAAAAAAAATATAAGAAAAGTGTGCAAAGAAATCGGCGTCTGCTGCCCCGATCACAATGTGATGGGCGTTGGATTGAGGAGTTAAAGATTGTCCGGCAAGTGTTGAGCAGGACGCAGGTCCGCATCCCCGGTCTGTGACAACACCAAGCAAGTCCACACAGCATGACAAACCGATGAGGGTTTGAGCCCATTGAGATCACCTCACTGATCTTCTTTGGTGCAAAGAGAGAGTGAAAACGAGAGAAACCGACTGAGCGAGGTCTAAACTGTAACCAGCTGCGGTGCCCAAATATTACATTTGTTTGTACATCGCTAAACTTTATGAAAGTTTGATCTAAGCAGTCTGCTGCTTCTTTGGTGTTCTTGCTGACTTTTCGTATGCGAGTTTTCATAGCTGTGGACACATGGCAGGCTGCCTTGCAGGGAAAAAAAAAAAGCCTTTGGCCAGGCGGGCATCTGCTATCGACGAGCAGCTGTGTGGACGAGAGGACACAAGTCACATGACACGGTCTGAACGGGCCAGACCTGCAGTGAACACGAGCAAGTGAGCGGGTGGGTGAAGTCAGTTGATGGACATCTGCATCAAATTCAAAAGGGACGATCGCGTTGGACCAAAGCACTAATGTTAGCCCCCCTGCTATCACAGACAACAAACTGAAACCTGACCCCTTTATGTCCTTTCAGAGGTCCAGTTTGAGAGGGAAATTTACCGCAGTTGAAAAGTGAAGAAACATCGAAATAAGCAGCTTGGTCAAGGAATCAGTGATCTGAAATGCTGCTTAGCATCGCTGCATCTGTAAATCAGAACTCCATGAAGAGTTGAAGGCCACCATGACAGTGCGCTGTACAGGGTGACCTGCCCTCTGGGTGGGCCGCTTCACCTCCCTTTTGTCTTGTAGGCTTAAACATCCAGTCTCATACAGCCATGTTTATTTAAAAAAAGAAACGGCAGAGAACACGGACGTGACTGCCATTCAGGGCACAAACCTGTATTTACAGCGCTGCGCCTTTTACAAAACCAAAACCTAAGGTGATCTTCTATAACACAAGGAGCCAACGGGGCACAAACCTGGCAAAGGCCACAGGAGGCGGCCGCCTTCACCCCGGCGTGTCACTGCGTTTACCTGCCTGCATTGTTTGTCTTGTTAATGCTCGTGGCCTCTCATTGAATCGCAGCACGTCTTTTATTTCAGATGCATCACTCTGTCTGGACAGAAGATTCGCCTCTGCTTTTGAAGAAGTGTACGTCCTGCTGCAGTCTGTTTCACTGCCCGCTGTGCCCGGTGCAGAACTTCAAGCCGGCCAAACTGTGCAGGACACGGCAGCACATTCAGGTTCACCTTAAAAATGCTCTTGTTTTTAAAGGTAAGGCGCTCTCACCTACCTTAAGTGTAATTTGTGCCTACTATGTGATTGTACTTTAATTAAAAAAGATTGGCGGCTATCAAAAATATGAACGCTTTTCAACTCGAGTGTGTGTGTGTGTGTATACACTTCCAGTCAAACACTCCATTGTTCCAGTTCTTACAGGCCATTAAGTAGTTTTAGACAAGTGAATAATGTGAAACGGAACAAAGGTAAGGACTAAACCGCCAGTGGTACAAAAAAATAAATAGATAGAGATACAGATATATCTAATATATAAAGCACAGTCAATGTGTGTGTGTGTGTGTATGTTTGTCTGTCTGCCATACAAATCTGCACTGGGCATCCGATCGCCACCAGACTGGAGATGGGGCTCTTTAGTGACCAGGAGGAGGGGAAAAATGTCCGTGGTGAAGCGCAGGGCACCTCTTCACCGACACAACGTTCGGCACATGTCCCCATACTTATCATCGACAAGATGGCCGCACGTTGCAGCAGACGTTAACAGTGGCGCCATCTAGCGGCACGTTTGGTCCCTGTGAATCATCTGAAGAAAGGGAAACCAGGCTGTCTGCCCACAGGAGAAGGGCAACTGATGCAAGAGCGAATGAAACACCTCAAGAAAGGGAAGGCAGGCTGTCTGCCAACACGGTACATTCCCAAAAATTGAAAACTAATGTAATTTTTAGAGATCTACAAAAGGCCCCTTTCCGGTATCAAGTGATGGGTTAGTAACCTCGAGCTGCCCTGCTGCAATGGAACTTAGTTAAGCCTTGAGTGTTGCTGCAGACAATTCCTGCAGGTGTCCGCACTTGTGTTGATTACTGTGTGTGTGTTTATAAAAGCAGCGCTCGATCAAACCGTGTTACTATTCCCTCTGAAACATTACATGGATGATCTCGCACTGGATGTTGCTATCATGTTGGTGAGAAAAAGGCAAATAACAAACTGAGACAGGCCAACCATAATAACCCTTAAAAGTGTAGGTCTTTACTTTGAAGAAATTGCAATGAAAGCCAAGATTACAGCGTCCTACACCTTGAAAGGGGACTTGGAAACTGAAGGGGTCTCCGATAGGAGCAGGTCTGGCAGACACGACGCCACAACACAATCAGAAGACGAGTTTGTGAGGGGCTGGTGGGCGACTCATAGGACAGCAGCTTAACGGGTGAAGTAAGCAGGTCTCAGTTTGTATGTTTTAATTTCCATGTACTTTGAGACACTGAACTGTGTATATTTGAATAAAAACTGGGGGGGGGGGGGGGGGGGGGTTCTCAAACTTTGAGCCACAGTAGCAGGTCTTCACAGTTGAAAGTGTAGTTTTGGTCGGAGTGCTGCTGGCTCATCACCTTGATGTCTGACTGACGACTGGCGTACTTTTCATGCTGTTTTGATTTTATATGCTGACCATATTGTTAGTTGTCCCTGCGATTGTTGGCACCCCTGGTATGGATGAGTGTAAAAGTGTGTTTTTTTTTTTGGTGAATTACCTTCATTCCACACAGAGAAATGATAGAAATCCAACCTTTAAGTGAAATAAATTTCTTCTGAGATAAGTCATTTTTCCTTCATGAGAGATTATTTTAACAAAACTCCACGGCATTTATTCCACACTCTTTAGACCCTCCGTTTATCAATTAAAAGAGCTGAGTCTTCTGCAACATCTTGTAAGGTTTGAGGGTACAGAGCAGGGAATCAGAGACCAGTCGTCTTCACAGAGTCTCCAGATCATCCAGGGGTCGAGATCCTCCTCAGCTCGCCCCACATGTGTTCAGTGGAGTTTACCTCCCGGTCGGGGTTGGCCACGGCAGATGCCCAGTTTGGTGTGCCTTGATCCATTTTATCCATTGATGTGGACATTTGTTTTTGAGCACAGATCCATCGATGACTCGGCTTTAGTTTCTTGGCAGTGGTGACCAGATTTACATTTGAAATCTCCTGCTGTTTCATGGAGTCCATGGTGTCACAAGACACTTACAAAGATCCCAGGGTGTTTGGAGGAAGAGCAGCGCCACACCATCGCCAAACGTCCACCGTACTGTAGAGTGGGGATCAGGTTCTTTTCGGTGTAGCCATCCCTCTTTTTATGCCCAGCCCACCTAATGTGTTTGTCATCCAAAGGATCAACTTGCATCCCCCCTGACCACAGGACACAGTTGCAATCAAAATTCCAGTGGTGGTTAGCAAAATTCAGGTGGTTACGTTTGTGGTCAAATGACAGAAAAGAGGTTTTCTTCCAGGTAGTCTGATGGTGACCCAAACATGCAACTCTCTTCTGTGTTTCTCCAGCAGGGGTCCTTGTGGATTTTCTTTAACCTCTCTTGCCATCTTGCTCACTGGAGGCCAACATAAACTTGGGTTCTCTTCCAGGTAAGTTGGTCACAGCATCAGTTGACTTGAACTTTGTAGTTTTTGCCCCAACTGTAGACTCGGACATTTTCAGGTAAGGAGTGATTTTTTTTAATTGCCATTCCGTGACTTATGAAGGCCCCCATTTCATCGACTTCCCGTGAAGAAGCACTTTGAGCTCCGTCCCTTGTATGAAGGTGCGCTGCAGGATTAAACCTTCTTGTTTTAGTTTTCCCTCATTTTGAACTCTGTGTTCTCTGATCTTTCCTCAAAATTTAGCTTCGGTGCCCCAGGAAGTCGTGGATTACTGCTTGAAAGTTCCTACACACTCTCATCAACGGAAAATAACTCTTCACTTACACCTGGTTAATAAACCACAGACACGTGGAACAAGTGACCAAGTAGTGTGGTGGGCAGCAGGACTTGAGGGACCTTCAGAACTTGACCTGCTGTTATTTTGGAGGAGTGAAGTTGGTAGGACGGGCGAGCTTTGTTGGGCTGAATGGCCTGTTCAGGTCCAGATTGTTTGCCGATAATCGTGGCTCGTCTGGTTTTGTTATTTCTGGACGAGTGGTTTAGTTTTTCTCAGAATAAATTGACTTCAATCAGTGGTTGGATTTCTTTCATTTTTTTCAGTGTGAGGTGAAGGTCACGCACCACAAGGTGATTTTTTTTTTTTTTTATTAACTCCTTTTTATTTCCTGGGGTGCCAATAATAGCGGCGGGGAGGGTACAGAACTCCAAGGAGACACGTGACAATGATAGTTTTATTGTACTGTTGCCGTACATCAAGTGGCATCTGAAGTCCCCATGGCTCACTTTTTGTCCTTTCTTTACAGACTATAAAATATGCAGGTGCAATTTACCGTGTAGGCCAGGCAGCCACTTCCACTGCCCAATGTGTGCCAAGACAATTCTGCGCAAGAACAACATGATCACCCACATCAACATGTGTAAGGAAGCTGATGCCACACCGCCAGCCTTTATCTTTTCGCCACCCCTTACCCCCGAGGACCACCTAACCCTGGTACCTTTTTCTCCTTTGGTCAGTAAATCGGAGCTCCCGGTGGGCCCCCTCAGTTCTCTACCTTTCCCAGAGGATGACAAACACCTTTTGGTTTGTAAAACGGAGCTCCCTGCGAGTCCCCAAGCACTTGCCCCATTTTTGGAGGATGACAAAAGTGTTTTGCGCCATATTATTGGTCTTCCTGTGGATTCCCAACCATCTGCATCATCTACAGAGGATGAGAAAAGCGTTTTGCTCGGTAAAGCAGAGCCAACTGCGGACCACCAACCACATGAGCCAACTTCGGTAGACAAGGATGTTTTGCTGCGTATAATGGAGCTACCCGTGGCCCACAGAACTCTTCCACTATCGTTGGGAGATGACGGCCATCCTTGGCTTCATAAAACTGAAGCACCTTTGTACCACCGAATTCTCGGACGATCGACGCGCACCAAGACCGTTCAGTGCTCGCAGTGTAGAATCACCATTCTGGCGAAAAATCTACAGACCCACGTTGCTAGGAAGCACGCCGACAAGATCAGAGACGTTTCCATGTTTTCCCATTTGCCAAGCGTGTGTGTGGATACCATCAATGGAATTGCTGCGGTTCGGAAAACCAGCAAGGGCTTCTCTGTGCCCGTCCACGTGAAGCGCAAAACGTGGGGCAAGCGTCAGCAGACGCTGTGCGAGTTGGAGAAGTGCCGGCAGTTCCATCTCTCGTCGCAGAGGAGCGGATTCCTTTTTGGGCTTTGCGAACACATTCGCTCCCTCGATTACTGCACGAGAACGGCTACAGAGGAGCTCCTTGAGCCGGCGGTACTGGAGACAATGGTAGCCTGCAGATGGCTTGAGGACTCGGCAAGAAGGGAATGTCTAAAGCGACAGAAAGTGGCGCAGGCACTGCACGTCCCTCTGTCTGTCGAGGTGGATTTGGAAATGTCCACAAAAAAGTTGTGTCTGTCAGTTCACGAAGCCCAAATCAGACAGTACTGCCTCCTGGGGAGGGTGATTGTGACGTTCAATGCCCAGACTAACACATGGCGCTGCCCGTGTTCGAAGCCATGCCTGTCCTGTCCTCATAAACACGTCGCCCAATGGCATTTGTTTCAGACGAGAGCGGACCTGTTTCAGCAGCCTCTACCGCTGGCTCACTACAAGCACTGAGAGCCGCGTCCTCCGGTCTAAGTCTACCTCACACGGCTGGTTCCTGATGAAGGTCAGCCGTTTTTGTTCTGAACTTTTCAACTCCGCTGAAGCCGTCATGACTGTTACTGTGGAGCACTGGAGAGCGAGTCGGCATTAAAGGGTTTCTATTTAAAACGATTCTCCTCATGTTAGAATATATGAGTTGTAATTCTTCAACGTCACGTGAGCGTGTCGCGTGTGAGGCGCACTGACGCCACCCCTCCATTTTAATGGTCACGTAATGCTGACCCACTACTTCATTTGGGCCGCGTCTCTGAGACAGCCTGTCATTAAAACTACAGCATCTGAAACTCGGTCAGTGAGTCACGTTACAATCTCGTACCCCGCCAAGGCCTCCACCCCAAATTTCCGGTTGCAGTATTGGTTGGTCGTACAGGATAAAGGCAGCAATGTCGTCCATACAACTTGACGGCGGCTGCAGTTCACACCATTTTATAAATGACTAGTAACACCTCCACTCCTCAAGGAAAGGTGGCGTGTGCCCCTCTCACGAAACAACCCAGCGTACCCTGCCCAGGCTGCTGCAATGTCCGTGGCATGTTGCCATGGGCTGACCCAAAGCCCAGTAACCTAGTGGGGGATTCCCACACCCCCAGTTGTGTGTTAGTGCAGGACTTTCTGCTGGGGGGCCGCGCCGCATGCAGTGCTTTTCAGGTCGGCCCCCTGCGTGGTCCGCATCGCTACTTGCTGTTAGGACGACCCAAAGCACAAGTCAATGGCTGAGGTCACCCGTACGTACAGTAGATGGATTGTGTCACACGTAACACAGCATGAGCTGTAGATTTGAGAGCGAGATTGAGAATTGAAGTCTGGGGGTACGCGAGCGCCCCACACGACAGACAGACAACCCCTAGCAATTTATAGATGCGTTGTGTGCGAGGGACGTCTGAAAGTTGCCGCACTTTTGTTTAACTCCATTAAGAATGATGTCGCTCTTCTACACAGTCGCTGTTCCCAGTCACGTGACACACTCGGACACAACCAATTACTTCTCCTCCCGCCTTCACCGTTTCCAACGAAAATATTTAAGTGCAGAAATGTTTCGAACATCCGTTGTCTATTGACGTGTTTATTAAAAGAGAAGAGCATGTGATGAGGTCATGGAGGTCATGGAGGGGCTTCCACAAGGCAGCGGAGAGGAAAATGGAGGCTCTGGAGACCTGAAGGGCGTTTGAGAGGACTGAACGTGGAGTGGCCCTCATTGTAGATAGCAGTTGGTGGTCCCCCCCCCCCCCCCCCCCCCCCCCCCATTTCCAGTCGTTTTCCCTCTAATTTGATCATTTTGACTTTTTTCTCTTATTCCTTTTTTATTAACGAGCAGAGCTGTGAGGCTGACATTCATAAATATTTGTTGTTTTGGACGTTGTTTTAACTTTTCAGCTTAGTTTTCTTGTTAATTCACCTTTTGCTCCTGGATAAGGAAAACTGAGGTTTGGCGCGAAGGCCAGCGGTGCCTGCAATAAGAATCTCACCGGAGTCTGTGGGTGGGACGGTCGCACAGGAACGTAAATCTGACGAGCGAGCGCGAGGAGACCCTTCAGTCCATCAGGCTTCTTGGTTTAGCTAAGAGCCAGGCTGCCCCAGCACCTCATCCTCATCCTCCTTAAAGGGTGTCGAGGTTTCTGCTTCACCTCCAGGACTCAGTAGTTGGTTCCCGATGCCCACAATTCTTTGCATCCTGGCCTCAGTCCTACATGCCCTTCCCTTCATTTCCACTGGTGTCCCCCATTCAGCTTATCAATGCCTTTGAGGGTTTTGAAGACCTGAAGGGAGGTCCCCACGTGGTCTCCTCTGTTTGGACTAAATGGGTTTAATTCTCGGTCTGTCCTAGCAGGACGTGTCCTTAAGTCCCGTGGTGCCCCCACTTGGTCTTCTCTTCAAGTGCTGCTGTGTCTTTCTGGCAGGGTGCTGACCAGAACTGCACACAACACTCCAGATGTGGTCTCAAAAATGAAAAGAGCACCTCCAGGTGGGGTCTTTGATGTCCAGTAGTCCCTCACGCCCCAGCCCCCCCCAACCGCATTCTTCAGCATTTTGGGTTTTTGCTTCACGTTACCTTTGATTTGAACACAAAAGCTTCCTTCGTTGTGCCAGTTCAGTGTTTGGGCCTCCATTGTCCACTTGAAGGTTGTGTTTTTTGGCTCTATAATCGGTTTTTTCCATTTCCGGGTGGGAGAGGGAAGGGGGGCATACCAGTCCGTCACAGGACACACCTATCTGGTAGGTGGTTGAGCTTTGGGAGGAAGGCCATGAGGACAGATGGGGATTGTGTGGACTTCACCAGTGCCAGTGCTCGAGCCCTGGCCTTAGCCGCCGTGCCACCTTCTGTATTGGTAACGGCAGGTGGCCGGCCACCCGAGGTGATTCTTCACTAATGGGATGTAAAGATGAGCACAACACTCTGGCCACGCCCACTAAAAGCCTAATTGAGCATGTGACGTCCCTGATGGCCCCTTACAAGCTCTAAAGCCGCTGTGCGGATTTGGGAGAAGGCCATGCCAAGGGGCAGGGCCGGATTTATATGAAAAGAGGCCCTAGGCTATTCCACTTACGAGGCCCTTTCACCTTCCATTTTTAAGTTTGTAAATTACATGAGAGATAATAAAATTTTGCTAACAATTTGAATGTAGGCCCCTCTTGATCTTGAGGCCCTAGGCTGAAGCCTAGTTAGCCTATAGGAAAATCCGGCCCTGGCCAGGGGTCTTCTGTGATGTGCTTGGAGTCGTCAGCCTCACTAAACTTTGAAGCCTGAATTGTGGAGCTCAAAGTCCCACTTAATATGGAGGCTCTTATTGTACAACATCAAGTGAAGAAATGGAACAACTCATAAGTGGAAGGCACGGAGGACTTGGCCTTCAAAGCTCCTTTCCATTGTGCTCATCCTGTCCTCAGGGGCCCAACGGGCACAGATACAGACAGCTGACCCTCTAGTTATGTACCTGGCACGTCTTTATTAATCGGTCTGAATTGTACATTTGCAGTAGAACGGCGCCTGGCATCAAGTACCCCGTGGTCCCCTCTGGCTTTACATGACAGTGGGATAAAGTGGGCACGAGAACGTCTTTAACCAATAAAAACGATACTTCGGGAAGTGTACCCTTAATAGAGAATTAACCGGGCTTACGTCTCGTGGACATGAAGCCAACACAACAAGTGGTCCATGGGTGCCGATAGTAGAACGATAACGACACGCTGCTCATACTTGGCGGCTCATTTTCAAGCGCCTTTCCGCAGTTCGCTTCTTTCGACGCAGTCGCGTGCGGCCAAACAGCGCCGGCCAGTCCATCCTGTCAGTCAACATCGACAGCCCCGCCTCTAGTTGGGATTTCCGCCAATGGGGACGCGCTGAAGAAAAGACTTCAATGGCCCGCCTTCGAGAACCCGCCTTTTCTTTGTTGGCTCGGCCAATCAAATGCGGCGCTGGCTGCCGGGATACTCGGTAACAGAATTCCACTGGCCGTTAGCAGTGTGGCAGCTTCGCGTCGCGCACGATTGTGTTTTGGGGGAGAAGACGTTTGATTTTTTTTTTTAATTTTATCTTTTTGTAAATTTCTCCCCCTGGGAAACTTGGCAGTGGACATTCAGCGCGTTTTAAAATCGCGAGGCGAAAGCAGCGGGTTGGGAGAAGCTCGGCGGCCGCCGACACCTTTGAACTTGGCAGCCGCACACATGCAACAAATGCCCGGGCGCCTCGGGCTGCACAGATGGGGCTGTTGAGCTTTCGCGTCTTCCTCGACTGACGGGGGGCGCCGCCGGCTAACGTGTCTTTTTGTTTAAATTACCCCGGCACGAGAGCCGACAAGTGGCGCTGCGCGTCTCATGGATTGAAGCTCGCCGCTGATCCCCCCCCCCAAACAAGCCGGCATGGAGAGCTAGGTGCCGCAGCCCGGCAGGAAAGACCCGCCGCTTACAATACTATGACCGGCCCCGGGTCGAACGGCACCCCGAGCACGGCGGCGAGGCTAAGCAAACATGCGAGGTCCAAGAGCTGCAGCCGCGGGGACCGGGAGAGCGCCTCGGGCAGCTCGGCCAACGGCGCCAGTAGGTCCTCGGGCGAGGAAGACGAGAAAGATGGAGGAGTGCTCTTCTACGTGAACAGAAGCGGCTTCCCGATTGACGGCCAGACGTGGGAGAGAATGTGGCTTCACGTGGCCAGGATTCACCCCGAAGGCAAGGAGATGGTGGACCGAATCCGGCACGCCGCCCACCTGGCGAGGGTAAGTCACTGCCGCCGCCGCCTTTCGTTCTAACCGGCGCCTCAAGCGGACTTTGGCTGTCCGGCGGTCAGTCAGCAGTCGCTCGGCGTGCCTTCAATGCGAGGGCGGGCTCGATGACCGAAGGGGACGTTTTAGGAGGTTTGACCCCCAAGTTTAGCTCCGTGCCTGCGCGCGAGTCGACATTTGGAAAGCCTGAGGTCGATGAAACCGCGGACGGTCCAACCGGGAGCATCCCGAAAAAGTTTTGCAGCGTAACACCCCGGAGCTGAACCACCGAGCGGCAAACCGCTTAGCCGTCCCGAAGTGCGTCGGAGGTGCAGACGGGCTTTGTGAAATGGGGCAGGTCGGCAAAAGTTCAGGATTCAAATCCATCGGACTTTCGGGTTGTGGGAAACACAAAAGAGAAAAGACTTGGACTCCTCAAGTCTGCATTCAGTGTGGCATGGTGCCCAACACTCCGCCAGCAGCACCGGGCACAAGGCAGGAACCGACCCCGGCAGTAGCTAAGCGACAGGGAGCCGAGTTTGGTCTTTTCTGTAATTCTGGTGTGTTTAGAGGGTCGGGATGGGGTGTCGCGGTGGCGTCGCTTGTTTTACTTTAAAAGCTGCACCCCTTAGGACAAAGAGAGACGAAAAAAGAAAGTCGAGAGATGCAGTGCCCGTCCTGTCTGTTTCTTTGTTATATAGCGCCTTTTCCGCCTGTCGTCCATTTTCCAAGCCCGATTTATTCTGAGCAGGGTCACGGGAAGCTTGGCAGACGGAGGGCACAAGACGGGAGCAACAGCTGGACGGGATGCCAGGTCATCGCAGGGTGAATACACAAACACACAGCACAGGGTAAATGTGGGGCTGTCAATCCGTCATATAGCGCCTTTTGTGCCCCCTACCTCACCATTATATAGCGCCTTTTATCTGATCTCTCTGCCTTTTCTTTTTGTCTCAAGTGTGGAGCGGCTGTTTGTTTTTGTGCTGCCTTGTCCCCCAGATGTCATCTTGAAGTCCTCTGTCAGTGGCAGCGTCTTTATAAAAAGGTCCGTTTGAACTTCTTTATGTTATAAGGAGGTGCCACCAACAAGCAGCCGGAGTGCACTTTAGGAAATAAATAAACTGAAACTACCAGCCCAGCCTCTCAAATCGACTCTGAAGGGGCTGCCAGTCCATCGCAGGGCACATGGCCACCAGCAGCTGGGGCCAGTTCAGGGTAACCAGAGTGTCTTTGGGGATGTGGCAGAGACGCGGGGAGAACATGTGGCTGAAGGGGTGAAGTTGGCACACGTCACAGAAAGAAATGATCAGTTAGTCCAGAAATTAAAGAATCAGGGTGGCATGGTACCCAAAACTCCCCAAAGCAGCACCGGGCACAACATAACACAAGCTGTTGTATGCTATGCCCTTTAAACCCCTCTGCAGATGATTGGTGCAAACTCAGCTGGCTGGCCGCGAGTTTTATTAATTTTTATTAAAAATAAAAAGACAATGAAGCTTCACTTTACCGTTTAGCATCTCCATCAACACACGGGCCAAATGGGGTGGCAGGGTGGCACAGTGGGTGGTGCTGCTGCCCTACAACAAGGATTAGACTGGTTTGAGAATGTTCTGTTGTAGCGGGTGCCAAGCTGGTAAAAGTGGGCAAAGTCAAGGCAGCTGGGAGCCTCTTTTAACAGACGGGCATCCCATCAAGGGTTTGTTTTGGCGCTGATGGGAGAGAGTCGAGCCCCCCCCACAGGTCATGGACTGGATTAAGCTGGTTTGGGGTGGCATCCTGTCAGGTGTTAGGTGGAGTGGTGGTGCTGAGCCCCTGCTGAGGGTGAACTGGTTGTGCTGTCAGAGGTTGGAGGCCTCCTCCCGTTCCCACTTCCAGTGGGTGAGTCAGCGTCCTGTTTGCGGTGTCACCGGCTTGTGTCACCACTTGGTCACATTTGAACTTTTCCGTTTTTTTTTTTTTTGTACTCTTCATGCCCCACTTTGATGGCGTTGATCCTCCTCAGTGGATTTCTTTCTTTTGTCCCCTGTGGCATTTTATCCTTGGCATGCAGCTGGATGCACGTTGACAAGCAGGGGACTTGTGGCCGCGCCGTGTGACCTTAGTAACTTGAGAATGGGGGCTCAGTGAGATTGGTTTGGGCATGTGGCCCCTGCTGTGCTGCTCGGGTGGGGTGGCTCTTCTTTCAGAGGGGCTGGGATTTGATCTCCCGTTGGCGTGAAGTGGCGCTGTGTGGTCCACTCGGCCAGAATTTCACCCTGTGGCTTGGTGGGAATGTTTGGATTTTTGTGTTCAGTTTCCCTCTCGGACCCTGATCCTTTTTTCGTTCTTGTGGCTTGACATTTTATTTTTTTAATCTCCCACCGACACTTTACAGATCCTGAGATGTTGTACGGATTGAACTGGCATCCTCGGGGCGTGCGTTCCTGTGCCACGTGATTGCATTCTTCTGTTCCCGTCCCCAGCTGTTGCTGAGCTTTACCCGCCAGACATTCTGAGGGCCTTCCAGAAAATTCTGTGGCACAAAAGCCCACCTGCTCGGACAAATGTTGCTAAAGATCTTCCTCTTCGTCCTCCTCCATCACCTAGCCCCCCCCCCCCCCCATCCCCCCACACATACATCAGCTGTTGTCCTGAATTCCTTTCTGTAACCAGAAGCCATGCGGAGGAAGTCGCGAGCGAGGCAGGATGTTGCCTACTTCTCCTCGTCCCGTCCTCCCGGTGCATCGCTGTGTCTGGCGCAGGGCCACTCAGGGGGGCTCCCAGCCAGCGGCCAGCTGGCCACATTACAAGGCGATTAGTCAGAACTCGGCAAGAAGTCTCTGCAAATGTCTGAAGTGGACTTGACTGTGGCTTCTCTGAGAGCTTCGAGTAAACGCGCTCCTCGTTGGCAGAACTGACGCCGAGTCCGTCAAGAATCCACAGCAGGTGTCTGTCAGTCACAAAGTCCGGCGTATGTCGACCCCCTAAGTCTGGCGTGCGATGGCGCTACAGTAACTTGTAAAGGACCCCGTCGGTACTCTAGTGACATACGGAGTTTCTGATGTTGTTAGTAAACTGGTGACCACAAATACGGAGGAGGCAGCAAAAACAATTCAGACGGGAGAGGCATAAGAATGAGAAGTCCAGGAGGGGTGGCGGAGGATTTGGGGGCTTACATCGACACAGGGCTCTCATTGTTGGCTGCCTTGCAACAGCGGTGTCTGCAAAAAACAGAATGGCAGTGTGGTGAACGTTGAACACGACGTTAATCAAAGGTTACGTTTGTTCCAAAGATCGTATACAAAGAAAATAAGGAGCAGGTTTGTAGTCCCCGAGGTACGAAACCCACAGGGAGCCCAAATCTACGACATAAAGCACATGCTGGCGCCGCACAACTTCATTCACGTCGACTCCTTCGTGCCAGGCGACTTACAACATTTATGGTGCAACTGCTGACATTTCTTTTGGTTTTCCAATCCGGGCGGCGGCAGGTCAGGGTCACACATTGGTGTCAGTAGTGGGATCTGAGGGCCAAAGCCTTACCCAGCATGCCACTCTGCCCGCTGACTAAGCCCTGCAGGATGGCCGGCGAGTCCCAGAATGCATTGGTGGTTGTCTTAGCTTGTGGAGGACTTTTCTCTGAAGACACTTTGTTTTTGAGACAAAGCTGATTTTATTTTTTGGGGACCCGGACTCGTCACCTCCTCTTTTGTGCACGTCATGAGTCACTAGCTGTGTTGCCTGTCCACGACGGTAGTGGAGTTCATCTGAAAGTGTCTGATATCTCTGGCCTCGCGTTTGTCCTCCACCTCTCTTTGGTGTCTTTGCTCGTCTGCCGAGTCCTCTGCTTCTCTCCCTCCACCATTTTAAGGCTCGTTGTGTGCCTTCCGTCCTCGATGGGCCCCGTTGCCTGCTGTGTGGACCTCGTTCTTCCTCCTGCCAGGACTTGCCGTGTTTAAAGGCGACTCTCAGCGTTCCTCTTCCCCCTATTCTTTGGTATCCTCGTGCGTCTCACACTCTTGTGCCTGGTGCTTCCCGTTTTCATCACGTTTGACTGACCAATCAGATTGCTCAGAGGGGCTGGACAGTAGCGTAGATTTGTTGTCATATCAAGTGTTCATGTACTGTAAATACTGTATGAGGCATTCGTTGTTCAGCTTTTTAATTTGTTAGGGTCCGTCTCTGCAACTCCACAATCTAACAGGATAAGTTTAATGTGGCCGGTGGGCTTGTCCTTGTGTGTCACTCCAGTTACCCTCACAGCTCCACCGTTTTATTAAATTGGGTCCAAATGGCCGCCCTTGAATAGCTTGGAGTCGGACTGAAGGCACAAGGCCATCGGCTCCGTCCCCACCACATGCCACTGTTGTTAAAGACATTAAAGCAAATCCCCGGGCCCCGCTAATCACAGGCGCCATACAGCGTGTAGCCGCGGTGGTCTCGGACTCGGCCTTTCCCCGTGTGTTGTCTCGGTGGTCCCGTGGCGTTGGTGATTTGCACTTCCTGTTTGTTCAAGTCAGCGAGCCGCGGCCCAGCATCCTCCTCCTATAAAAAGGTTTGGGAGTGCGACTTCCTCCTTCCTTCCTTGTGCTCGGAGGTCACGGCCGGAGGTGACAGGAGTTCCGGCAGCTGGGGTGCCTAATGCCCATCTGTGCCATGCATTACTAATTTCCATCGGCCGCGTGTCTCCCATGTGGAGCACAAACGACGAAGGAGAGCACAATGGGGGTAGAAAAGGAGGTGAAAGTGGAAAGGGTGGGCGGCGGTGGTCTCCGGGGATACGTCCCTTGTTTCTAGGGTTCAGGCAGCGGGACGTCTCTTGGTGCGGCTGTGAACGTCACCTTGTCCGCCTCATGGCCGTGGGCTGCTGACTTTTCAAATGGTAGCAGTTTTAGTGAGTGGGATGGCAGTCGCTTGTTTCTTGTAGATTGCGGTTTACGTTCTTCACTTAGCAGACACTTTAATCCAAAGTGACTTACAGAAGAGGTCAGTCTAGGGGACAGTTTGGGAACAAGTGTGACAGGACAAGGGTGCAAAGATAAATCCGCATAAGCGTGGAGCTCAGAACAAACTGGCAGAGTTACAGATTCATAGTTACAAACTGCTAATATCGATGAGTCCTTCACCAAACCAGGATGGAGGTGGGCAGCTCATTTCATCAGCTAGCAGTCTGGACTGAGATTTGATGCCACCTCCAGACGACGTTCTTTAGCAGACCTGAGTGGGCGAGGAGGAGCACAGGACCTCGCATGTGTCTCCATAAGTACTGACCCGTTGACTACTCTGTGGGTGAGCACCAAGGATTTGACCCAAACGCATTGTTCTACTGACTTGATCCGTGCTGCCCCGGCCCCCAGCTGCCATCTTGAATTCGCCTCCGCGGGTTGACGAATGTTGCGTTATTCACACACACACACACCTGTCAACACTCGCATCTTCTCCGCTAAACTCCTGTCTGGGGTCTCCTTCTGGTATTGACCCTGCATGTAATCCCACGTTGGCTGCCCTCGTTTTGTGCTGTGGGTGTGCCTGCTTGTTGTCTGTGGTGAGTTTGCACCTTCTCCTTTTATATGTCCACGTTTTGTGGATTGGCGTGTGTGTGAGGACTCTGTGGTGGATTGCGGCTTCCTGTGGGAAGGATTAAAGGAATACACAACCCAAAAAATGAAGACGGCTTCATCTGTGTCTCACCCGGTGCTGTGTGTGTTCAGAAAGGCAAAGAAAACATCTGACCTCCTGGAGAATGGAGATGACGACATTCCTGATAAAATGGTCTTTAATGCTGACCCCATTTTTAACTGCAAATTTATATGAGACCATCCATGGAGAAAAAATCTGAAGTTACTCTAAATAAACAAAGAAGGAAAGAATCGGTGACCGATATTAAAGAAGAGAAAACAACTCGACGATATTCACAAACGAACAAAGTTAGTGGGCCAGCAAACACCTGACATCTTACTGACTTCGCTAAGAACGGGGACCAGAGGGTGAGTGGCGCTGTGTGTGTGTGTGAGTGAACTCGGCCGCTCCACGGGATGAAGAAGAGGTGTCTTTGGAGACCTTGGCACTGCCACTCTTGAGCCTTGTGAACTGGGGGTCCACACACAGGCTGATGAGCAGGTGGGCTCGTCCAAGTCCACTCCTGGCATTACCCGCCTCGGATCAGTCGGCCATCACTCCTCCTAACTGATCTCCATCCTCAATTAGGTTGTTTCTGTTAAAGTTCTGCTTTCAGAAAGTGCCGTACTGTGGGACATCTGAGCTTGATGGACAGAATGGCCTCCTCTCGCTGGTCAGATTTCTTATTTATGTCTCAAGTTTAAATTAGAAAGAATGTTTTAAAATATTTGTGTATTCACTCTGTTGTTTTCTTATTTTATCTTTTTACTTTTGTTACTTTTATTATTTCTGGATTAACAGCAAAACACACAAACGGAGAGCTGCTCAATCGATGAAGATCACAGTCCAGTTAAGAGGAAACCTTCAGCCCCAGCAAAGCACTAGGAATGAATGGCCTGGGGGCTACACTGGACATGCCGTCCATCTTGCTCCAGTTAAGCTAGTAACCTTAGTGTAATGCTCCTTCTTTTCTCTTTTCTTTTCAGCTGCCTGTGCCATCCGTGCCAATCTTCAAGCCATCCATGTCCGTTCCAGACTGCCTGCACGTGATACAACAGTACATGAAGTTGCTGCAGTATCCTTTTTTACTGTAATACAGTGTGGCGCAGTTTCTTTTGGAGGTGCCATGTTTTGTAGATCAAGCATGATTCATATTTCTGTTACAACACGAGTCGACAATCGAACACAAGTCCTCGTAATTCCAGGTGGCCACACGTCCTTGAAAACCCGCAAATCCTTGAGGTGTTTCACCATCAAGGGCAGCCCCGAGTAACGGAGGACTCGTTTTTAGTGTAAATTTGATCGAATGTTAAAGTCTGAAGGGCACTCTGGCTGACGCAGCATGGCGTCTTGTTACTGACGGTACATCAATGTAAGCTCCACTGCTTCAAGACCCCAGAATGTCCCCTTTTGATGGTCCTTAACTCTCTTATCAGATACAACCACACAGGAACCCAGTTTTTTGAAATTAGGAAAACGAGACCTCTCAGCGGGTAAGAGTTTTTTTGTGTAAAAGCAGCTGATGATACGTTTGCAGGGTGGCATGGTGGTGTAGCGAGTGGCAAGGCCATCTCATGGACCCAGCGTTGTGTGCGCACATCCACAAAGACACAACGGTTACATCAACTGGACGCTCTGAGTTGGCGGCAGGCCGAGTGTTGGTGTGTGTGTGTGTGTGAGACGGAGGTCCCATCCATGCCCGTTTCCTGTTTTGTGCTCCGTGCTGCTGTGAACCAGACTTGGATCAAGTGAGTCTAAGGATGTCATGTTGTGCTTGTTAGGAAGTACAAAGTACTCGGCGCTCTCCTCCAGCACCACTCTCAGGCGCCCTTTGTGTGGAACATTTCAATTGAGCTCCGAGGTTTACGGAAATATTTTAGTAGATTTGATGAAGCATAAAGCTGATTTTTATCAAGTGCACTATTGTACCGGCCCGGTAGAAGATCCAGCCCAGCTGTCACGGTCCCAGACGTCAGCATTTCTCCTAAAGATAAACTCAAGATGGCTGCTCACTATGTGTGCTCCGTTACTGTAAATGTGTTAATTACAACTCCTAGGCAGCTCCACTTTTGTTCCCAAGTTGCCTGAAGGAATATTTTCATCGGCACGTTCTTAAGGCGCCTCTTTGAGTGTTAGCCGCTTTAATTACATATTACTAAAATAAGGAGCCTGTAAATAAAAGCCTGATCTGAGTGCTTGAATCGCAGTCATGGACCGAATGTGGTGCTCAGGTAGGCGGCCTTGGCAAGTGGTCTGGGACACCTGGTGGAGACTAAGGGGAGTGCATTTAGGACTGAAGGAACCTAAAGAGCTGCAGGAATCTGGGGAAAAAAAACAAAGTCCTGAAGTCAAGGAGAAAACATTGAGAACTTTTATAAAGTATCTGACTGAGACAACAACATAGCTAACTGAAAGAGTGTGATGGACTCAATGGCCGCCTCATGGTCATCAAAACTCTTCTGTTCTTATGAAAACTGACTGTAAACAGCCTTTGTCATAAAGCTCCAAATTGAGCTCAGGTGCCTCCTGTTTCCCCTGATCATCCTTGAGATGTTTCTGCAGCTTCATTGGAGTCCACTTGTGGTAAATTCAGTTGACTGGACATGATTTGGAAAGGCACACACCTGTCTATATAAGGTCCCACAGTTGACAGTTCATGTCAGAGCACAACCAAGCATGAAGTCAAAGGAATTGTCTGTAGACCTCCGAGACAGGATTGTCTCCAGGCACAAATCTGGGAAGGTTACAGAAACATTTCTGCTGCTTTGAAGGTCCCAATGAGCACAGTGGCCTCCATCATCCGTAAGTGGAGGAAGTTTGAAACCACCAGGACTCTTCCTAGAGCTGGCCGGCCATCTAAACTGAGCGATCGGGGGAGAAGGGCCTTAGTCAGGGAGGTGACCAAGAACTTGATGGTCACGAGGTCCTCTGTGGAGAGAGGAGAACCTTCCAGAAGGACAACCATCTGCAGCAATCCACCAATCAGGCCTGTATGGTAGAGTGGCCAGACGGAAGCCACTGCTTAGTAAAAGGCACATGGCAGCCCACCTGGAGTTTGCCAAAAGGCACCTGAAGGTCTCTCAGACCATGAGAAAGAAAATTCTCTGGTCTGAGGAGACAAAGATTGAACTCTTTGGTGTGAATGCCAGGCGTCACGTTTGGAGGAAACCAGGCACCGCTCATGACCAGGCCAATACCATCCCTACAGTGAAGCATGGTGGTGGCAGCATCATGCTGTGGGGAACTGGGAGACTAGTCAGGATAAAGGGAAAGGTGACTGCAGCAATGTACAGAGACATCCTGGATGAAAACCTGCTCCAGAGCGCTCTTGACCTCAGACTGGGGCGACGGTTCATCTTTCAGCAGGACAACGACCCTAAGCACACAGCCAAGATCTCAAAGGAGTGGCTTCAGGACAACTCTGTGAATGTCCTTGAGTGGCCCAGCCAGAGCCCAGACTTGAATCCGATTGACCATCTCTGGAGAGATCTTAAAATGGCTGTGCACCGACGCTTTAAACTTTTTTCATGTTGTCATTATGGGGTGTTGTGTGTAGAATTCTGAGGAAAAAAATGAATTTAATCCATTTTGGAATAAGGCTGTAACATAACAAAATGTGGAACAAGTGATGCACTGTGAATACTTTCTGGATGCACTCCATCTACCTATCTAGATGCTTCAACTTTGTTATTCTAGAATCATGTTGTACAGAAACCCGAGAATCCCCAATAACATAATTAGATTTTTGTTTTATAATAATATGGCCAAGTTGTATATATTTAACGTTATGCTGCGACATTCTCTTTGTTTCGTCATGGACGGCGTCATTTTAGAGTTAGACATCCATTGTTTCCAAGGCAGTGTTTCTCAGAATTAACTGCAATGTGTGCCATGCGTGATGTCATCAAAGTGACAGGGTAAAGGTGGTCCTGACATCCCATCACTACCTGTGACTGACGGATATCCACTGGGTAGTGTGCAAACTCAAACCCTTGGTCGTTAAAGAACGGTAGCGTTTGTTACGAGTCTTTGAGTGTTGGCTAATCAGTTTTGATAACACGTAAGTTTGACTCCTGCAATTGAACTTGATTTGTTTCTGACCGCGTTCATCATTCAAATGGCATACTGTGTCCACACAGACCTGATCTGAACCTGGGACGCTGGACTGGTGAAGTTCATTTGATTTTAATGAGTCAATGTGGCTTCTTATCAAGTGTGCTTGTGCTGCAAACAGCACAGCAGCCATAATTGTGACCTTCACCAGGGAACTGTGAAGTGAAAATGAATGAAAACATTCAGCGCTGTCTTGCCATGTAACTTGGGGTCTTATCGTTGTGCTTTTGTCTCATTGCTTTTTCTTTTCTGTTTCCCCAGGTTAATGGAGACGGCAAGAGAAATGACCCGGGAGTCTCTGCCCATTAAATGCCTCGAGGCGGTGGTCCTTGGAATGTATCCTTTCCACAGGAGGGTGGTCTCTCCTTTTTGTTTTGGATGTGTTGAACCTTTACCATAGTGGCTTAGCCTGAATTCTTATCTGTATATTCCAAGATCATCTATTTTTAAACATCGGCAAGTAGTAAGGTGCCATGCAGACAGACGCTAAGCCTAATTAGCTTATGCTGACTTTTCAGATCCTTGTCATCTGGTTTGTGCAAACTGTTTGAAGAATTTTTGGAGAGAACAGGATACAGAGGGTTGGATAACGGATAGATGTTTGTTTTTAAAATGACATATAGTGCTTGAAAAAAAGTATTCAGCCCCTAAAAGTCTTCATGTGTTACTATCTCAGATTCTAAACGTACAATTTGTTAAAGTAAGAGCTGATCTATAAAACGTCCAAATCAAAAGAAAAATCGTCAAAAAAGAAAAATCCAAACCTGCATGATCTCCAAAGTCTTCGTCCCCTTTGTCAGTCTCGGGCTTTCTTTGTTCAGTGCCGTGTATTACCTGACCAGGGCCCTCAGTTTCTTGGTGGTCTTCACCCGCTGGGTCACCTGTTCTCAACTCCACCACTCTGTTGCTAAGGTCCAAAAGTAGGATGGAAAATATTAAAATATCTGGAGAAAGGGGTAAGACCACCTCAAAGGCACTGGACAGACCTCCCAGTCAGTACAGTCCAGCATACAGAACTGGAGGAAAAAGACCAGAAACTACTGCCAAGTCAGGCCACCCCTGAAGTGTGGCACGTGTCACAGAAGCTATCGTGATGACAGTGGTCAGTCAGTCAAGCCAGTGACTGTGTGTAAAGAGGACGTTCACAAATCGACAATCGCCAAGGCGTTGCTCACAGATGGTCATATTGGTGAGGGTTCTTGTAGTAAATCATTTGCAAAACATCACTTGGAAGATCCTGCAAAGATGCGGCAAAAAGGTCTTGCAGCCCAAGGAGACGAATGTAGAAGTTTTTGGCTTGAAAAGTAAGTAGTATGTGTGGCGCAAATCTAACATGGCACATCACCCAGGTAACGTTGTGGGACTGGCTGTCTGCTCAGGACCAGTTAGAAGAGGAATGCTGCCCAGTCCAGACAAATCCTGGAGGGACACCTGCGGTCTTTGGTCAGAAAGCTTAAACTGAGGAGAATGTTTAACTCTGAACAGGACAACCTGTTAGAGAACAATGAAGGAACTCAACATGAAGAAGAAGTAGATGGATGTCCTTATGTGGCCCAGTCAGAGTCCTGGCATCAACCCCACATGTGACGAGACCTCAAAGTTGTCGCCTACTGGCACTGCACAGCTAATCTGGCACAGCCTGAGGGATTCTGAAAGGTGAACGGGCAAACTCTGCTCCGTTGTATTCAAGAAGATGACGACTGCGACTAATTCAGAAAGACAACTTGCAGCCAGAGCTGTGCAAGGTGAGGGGGGAAAAATGGAGTTGTTTAATGGGTTTTTTGGGGCGGGGGGCAGCACTGGCAATAAGTGATTTATAAATAAAAAATTCCCACCTAAATGTCAAAATCCAAGGTGGTGGCAATCATTTATGTAAAAAATCGGACGGCTGGGGGCTGAATGCTTTTTCAAGGCACCGTAAATAACGAGCTGTTTGATGTGAGGATTTCAGACGGGTGTAGAGAAAGCCGTCAGGATACGTTGGCAGAGCTGAGACTGACCCATGTTATGCCTTTTTAATCGTCTCTTTATAGAATGTGTGACGTCTTACAGTTTTTTCTGAATTAATATTATCAACATATCTAATCAGGATGGCAAGTGTCAAATTGAAATGAAATTCATGTCTGGGTACCGGGCTTTGGCTGTTGGCATTGCCGCATTATTTGCGTGATGGTTTGTCTTTAAACAACTGGGTGACATGGAAGTGCACAATGGTCTGCTGTACTCCTGGTAGTAGTCGTATTGTCACGTGTCCGACCCACGTGCCTTCAGTTAAGGTGACGGTTAAATGCACATTGCTGGTTTTTCCACCCCATTTCAATGAGGTCCCAGGGTTATCATGGAGATAAGTGGGTTATGATAGTGAAGGTAGTCTGGTTGAAAAAGGAGCGGACAGGTCACAATAAGGCCTCTATAAGAACGGTTCTGCTGCAATTTTAAAAAAGCAAGTCACAAAAATCAGAAGAGAAAAGGGTCATAAGACGGAACACCAAAGCCAAACACGCTGAGCAAGACTCAAAGTCCAAGTACACACACACAAGTCGTGACTCCCTGAAATGACTTGTATGAGGCTACTGTGGATTAGCATTGTAACAACGTAGAGGGTGGCGGAACTGGACAATCACGTGGACACTGATGGCGGTAGGCAGGCCCCCAGCACCAAAACCACCATATCCTTCACCCACCACGGCTCATTCCACTCTTCTGCTTCACTCACACGTGGTCTGCACTTCACTTTCCCCCAACTCTGTGAGCCGATCCAAGACAGGATCCTTTACTGAGATCGCAGGTGGCCTGTACTCAGCTCGACAGATTTAAGTAGAGGAGCACATCTCCTGTCCCAGCCCCTTGAGCCACGCGTCTCCACATGACGTGAACAGCCTCTCTGTCTGAGCTCCGGCCTGCAGATCATTTTAATAATAATAAATCTTTGCATTTCTATTGTGCTTTTCTCACTATTCGAAGCACTCAGCAATTGCAGGTTAAGGGCCCAACAGAGCAGAGTCCCTATTGGCATTTTACGGGATTCGAACCATCAACCTTCTGCTTGCCAGTGCAGATCCCCAGCCTCAGAGCCACCACTCCGCTATGCTGCTATTTGTGTAGCAAAGGATTTGAAAGTTTGTTGTTATTTGAACCTTTGAAGTGAAACGTGAACACTGAAGGAGTAGAAAACGTTTCACGTGGATTAAGTTCTAAAAGGAGAGTCTCCATAGCTGTCATGGTAGCCTGATGTCTCCTGGCTTATCCTGTGGCTTCTGACAGGCCATCTGGTTGCTAAGCTACTGAGCCAAGCGACATCTGTGTGTTGGAGGCCTTCACGCTACAATGATCAACTGTGGCAGGTTACCGGGACGTCCTTTAAAGCTAACAAGCTGTGACGTTTACCCCACCGGCTCCACACGTTGATTTTTTTCATTTTTGCTCTCCGGGTTCTGTGTTTTTACACATTTAAGAAAGCGGACACTCTAGTGGATTCTCTACTGGATTGACGGCCATTTTCTAGGTTTACTCAGGATGGCCGATATTCGAGCAGAGCCTTTTTACAGCTGGATGCGCTCCTCCTTTAGTTGCCTTTTGTTAAACTCGGGGGGACAGTGAGTTTATCTTAACTCCAGGCCAAAGAAAGGTTTGAAAACTGAAACTGGGTGTGAATAATAGAAAAGGAAAACTATTTATGTGTGTGTGAATGAGCAGAGTGGTCAGTCCAGTACTGCGTAATTCACAGGGAAAAGGACCTGAGGTCGGGTGTCCTGCTCTCTGACTAATTCACCCCTCCGCCTGTCCATTTGAGAACCGATTCTGGTTGGTAATCCCCGTGTCTTTATGTGTAACCTGACGTTGTGTCACTTTCTGGTGTCCTCGCAGCTGCTTTGTTCCTGTACAAAGATCTGAGAGCAGCCTGCTTTACTGTATACACCAAGTAACCGGATCCTTCCTCTCCACATCGAGTCCCCCAGATAATGAAAAGGCGTTCTGTTTACCGATGGCCTTCCCTTGCATCTCGTTACTTTGTACACTTAGTGTAGCTGGCAGTGTGTCTCGGACATAAAACTTGTGACCTACTTGTGATCCTTTGAACGCTCGCACCCATGGGCCTGGCTGTGCCGCCATCCAACAAAAGCCTGCATTCATACAGGACAGTCGGCTGGCTCAGGATCACAGGCCACTTTTGGAGTCGAGTATCAATTCGGGCAAAGTAAACGCAAACCCAACACCCCCGGGGGCTTTCACGACCCGTCTTCATGAGCCTGCTGTAGTGCTACCCTTGCTCCATTTCCCAGGGAACAGTTTGGATTGCGACTGCCACTGTACCTCGAGTTTTTAAAATGCAACTGTGTTGAGAAAACACGTTTGAAAGAGCCCTACAGGTGCAGTCTGCTGCAGAAAGGTTTTATTGTTTTAATGTTTCGTAAATTGCAAGTCAATTGGGAAAACGGTTTGAAAAATCGTGATGTCCATCCATTAGCCGCACCAGAGCTCTCTACAACTCCATCAGCCATCGGCGCTGTTGCTTAGATGTTGGTATCCATGCCTGCACACCAATTCAAGAATTAAAGATACGTCTACTATATCATAAAACAGCGTGTGCGTGTGTGTGTGTGTGTGTGTGCGCGCCTCGTCTCTGAGTAAGCTGATTGGCTTTGGTGGCTCAGTGGTATGGCTGAAGGCAGCACCATACTTGAGGTGTGCAGAGTTCAATTCCTAACTGTTACAATTTTATATTTTAATCAAGGAGTTAAAATGGACAACAAAACACGTTAAGTTACTGAGTGACATAAAGGTCACTAAATAATAACGAGGTGCAATCCGACAAGAAGTATTCTCAAGAACGCAGATATTGTTTTCACAGCAGGTAATGGGGGGGCCCTTCTGTCATTGATGGCAGTCAAAAGAAGATGCTTCAACAATGAAGAGTCTGGGAAGTGGGCTTCAGGGGAGCACTGGGCAAAATAGGCCGAGACATGCGGTACAAGGGTACGTAAGGCATGAGGTACGAGTATTATTACATTTATTCTGTTACCTGCCTGTGACAGGTAAGCACAGCGAGTAAATAAACACAATTTTATATAATGCCTTGAAAAAGTATTCAGGCTACTTCAACATAAATGATTCTTTAAAGGTAGGATTTTGATCAGAATTATCTAGAAATCCAACTCTTTCACAGCACTATCCCCCCAGCCCCGAGACAATTATCACCTATAAAAATATTACATTTCAAAAACTGCGATGTCTACATCTTCATCTCCCCTCCCCTCTTGCAGCTCTGCCAGTCTTTGTGGGTCGGTCTCCATTCATTTTACACAAAGTGATAGAGCAGGATTCGCCATTTCTCTCTTCACAATTGCTCATGCTATGCCAGTTTAGCAGTGGAGCGGCGCTGGACATCAATCTGGAGGTCTTGTCGCCTGTGAGGTTGAGGTTTGGACTCTTGACTGGACTACTGAAGCACATCTTTTTCTTTTTCTCGTCATGTAAAGCCACTCCATTGTTCCTCTAGCAGATTGTCCTGTGGAACGCCAATATTCCTCTGCGGTTGAATCTTTGTAGATTGTGCAGCATTCATCTTCCCAACAATCGTGACCAGGTCACCAGTTACAACACAACATGCTGCTGCTACTGTGGTGAAGGAGACACCTGATTCATGCGTTATGTTAGATTTCCACCACAAACACACCTTGGTCTTCGTCGGACAACGAGGCTTCTGGCATATATTTGCGAGATCTTCCAAGTGACATTTTGCAAACTCTTCATGGCCAAGGACAGGTTTCTCCATTAAGGCCGTTTTAACACAGTGCCTTGTTGATCGTTTAGCCGTGAACGTCCCTCCGTAACCATTGGCATCACAGTAGCCTCTCTGACAAGTGCCACTCTTGAGGGGCAGCCTAACCTTGGCAGTGTTCTCTACTTTTTTCACTTCTGTATGATGGACTGCATTGAGCTCTGAGATGTGTTCGGGGGCCATTGAGGTGGTCTTGCTGTCTTTTCCAGATCTGTGCTTCTCTATAACCTTACCCTGACTTGTCTTCAGTGCTATTTTGTGTTCATTTTAGTTTGGCTTTCAGCAACAGAGGAGAGATTGAGGAAGGTGAGCCACCAGGTAGAGACCACCAACAAGCTGGGGGAGTTGGTCAGGTGATACACAGCATGGACAATAGGAGTCTGAGAGGGACATCTCACCATTTTCATTTTTTACTTTCTTACCAAATTAACAGATTTTCAGGTTCTGGCATGATGTCCACTCTTTTATACTGTTTCATTTGGGGGAAAAAAAATCCTACTTTAATACAGCTTAGACGCTGAGACAACAAAATGTGAAGATTGTAGTGGGGTGAATACTTTTTCAGGACACTGCGTTATCAGTGGAAGTGTACAGCATAAAAATAAATCGAATGCGCCAGCACCACCATCCCGCCGGGCAGCAGAACATCGATCTGTGCTGCCGTTCTCTGATAAGCTGCTTTCCGCTCTGTATTATCTCGAGGCCACAGCTACGCCGTCTCATTTTGTGTCAGGTCTGTTTTCCTTGATAGACGTGAGTGTTAAGTTTTGAAAAGAAGCGGCTTTTTGTGTGAAAGTGTCAACATCATGCTTTATATTTGTGTATTTAGGTCAGCCATTAGGAATATTGCTTTTGGTGGAGTTTACTGTTTATTGATACTGTAAGTAAGCTAAGCTGGTATGGTGTTCATCGTGAAGTTGGCAGTGTTTCATACATTGGCGTTATGTAATCGGAGCTTTACAAGTACAGAGATCTCATGCGGTTGTCACCATGTAACTTTCTGAGCAAGAAAAGCGATGTCCCCAGGGCCACTCCGGAAGTCACAAGGGGGCTTGAACTTGCACCCTACTGGTGTAAGGTGCCCTACCTAAACATTTAGGCTGCATTGCATACTGCTGCATGAACATCTGGAAATGGGGGGTCTGTTGGTGCTTAAATGAAACGTATCCAATGCATCCTTGCAGAATCAAGTACCACGAGCCTACTTCTTGGTGCCTGGTTCCTATTTTTGCTTTTATTTTAGACAACACTTCGTAAACCCAGCAGGAAAATTCCTCAACTTTGACTTGCAGATATCTGACCAATGGGCTGACTTCCTTGGAACGATTTCCAATCAGCTTCAAAACACAGTTCTCGGGGAACTTCTTTCACCACGTCGTCCTGGGCGTTTACTGCAACGGGCGCTATGGCTCTCTGGGAATGAGCAGAAGGCCCGACCTCATGGACAAGCCCCTCAGCTTTCGGACTCTGAGTGAGCTGATTTTTGAATTTGAGGACTCTTACCAGAAATACCTTCACATTGTCAAAAAAGTGAAAATTGGACTCTATGTGCCCCATGACCCCCATGTCTTCCAACCCATTGAATGGAAGTATCTAGTGTTGAACTGCAGCAAGATGAGTCGGGGAGAGATGCGAAAGGATTTGGAGAAGCACGCGCGGGACATGAGAATGAAGGTGAGCAATTGGCTATTCTTGCTCAATTCGGCCACTGATGATACACTGGGTTAACAACCTACAGCTTTTCTGTGGCAATCAAAGTTATTGAAAGTCACCGCAGACAATTCCTGCAGGTGTCCGCACTTGTGTTGATTACTTACAAAGTACTGTGTGTGTGTATCAAAGCAGCGTTGGATCAAACTGTGTTACTATACCCTCTGAAACATTATATGGATGATATCACACTGTATGTTGGTGAGAAAAAGGCAAATCGCAAACTGGGACAGGCCAACCATTATAACCCTTGAAAGTGTAGGTCTTTACTTTTAAGAAATTGCAAAGAAAGCAAAGGGCTCTGTGAGTAGAGCGTCCTACAGAGGACGAAAAAAAAAAAAAAAACGTTTAAGAGGGGGCTTCGGAGGAGCAACTGCATCTCCTTGGGGTGCGTTCAGACCCCCTCTTCACAACACGAGTGGCAGAGACATGAAGTGGCTGGCATGTAGCACAAGCTGGGGAGGGGGTCTGGCGAGTAGAGGGTGAACCCCCTAGTAGTAATTCATTCATTCATTCATTCATTCTCTCTCTCTCTATTTATTTATTAATTAATTTTATAATATATATAAAAATCTATAGACAAAGATAAGTATTGTGATGGTGTAAGAATGGGAAGTCCTACATCCATTTCTGTCATGATACCTCTCTCTCTCTCTCTCTCTATTATATACAGTATGTATGTACTGTATGTATGTATAATAATCTCTCTCTCTGCCCATGTGTACATTGCTTCATGTACACCTCTGGCACACATAACTTGTCAACATCCAGGTGACCTTGGTTAAATGGCACTCATGTCAATTCTGAAATGCTAGATCTCTACCAGCTTTGTAAAAATCCGCTCACAAATCCTGAAGTAACCTTAATTCTCTTTTTTGAAAGAAATGTTTCAAGGAAGTGTCGTAGAAAATGAAGAGATCTAAACTAAATGGTCGGTCAAATTTTTCAGTAGTCTAAAAAACGGTTGCAGACATTTTCTTATGTAAAATAGAAAATGAACATTACAATTTTAAACATGAGCTATCTGTTCAAAAATATTCTGTGCAATGAGGCATTTATAAAAGCCAGCCGGTTCTGTCTTTAGAGCAAGCCCAGGTACTTCTTTTAGGTTTGACTGTTATTTATTTTTTAGCCAACAGGAATGTCTGTAGTTTTCAGACAGTACAGCTTGCCTGCACATTTTTTCCCATTTATTAAGCCGTTTTTAACTGACTTAGGCTGGTGTAACGTTGATTCTTTTCTCTTTTGACAGATTTTAAAATCCTCTTCTGCTCAGTCCCCTGTTAAAGAACGGGCGAGAGGAAAATCCCTGTCACCTCGTCGCGGGCAAGCAAGTCCTCAGAGACGGCATCTTCAGAAGAGAGACAAATCGTAAGTCTTTTAAACATGTAGTTTTATAGGATTGTAATGTTCTATAAATATTATCAATCATTTAAACTGCAGACACCTCCACCGCTTGAACTATTGAATGTTTCATCCATAAATCACAAGACATTTCAAAAACGCGCAATAAGCTGTAAGTACAGTACTGATTCAGAAATTGGTGTTGATTACAGAAAGGAAGAAGTGAGTGAGCGCTCAGCTACAGGACATATTGTCCTTGTGGAGAGGCCTGCACTTCAGACAGTGTGTCCGTATTCTCGTTTTTCTTCAAAGGAAGTGTAACGTTATACACCAAGTGCTCCACAGATCCAGTCAGCACCCACACATAACTGGGGAGATTAAAGGACAGCCACTGCTGCAGTGATTTTTGTTGTTAACTGTGGGAGTGGTGGTCGATTTTAAATTTGAATGGTCACTGTAGTACTTTTGTACATTTTATCAGGGTCGTTACTGTCACATGTACAAGGAAATTCTTGCTTACATGTGTTAATCAACATGTAACACACATTACATTCCTGCAGTGAAAAATAGTTTAATATGTAAGATTATTTCAATTAAAAAGGTTACAAAAATTGTTTAAAATGTAATTTTGACTGATCTGAAGTGATTTTGCAATGTTTTGGGAATTTCTAATAATAAGTTAACATTAAAAATAAACCACATTTCTGTTACAGAATTTTCGTATCCATCCATCCATCCATCGTCTCCCGCTTATCCGAGGTCGGGTCGCGGGGGCAGCAGCTTGAGCAGAGATGCCCAGACTTCCCTCTCCCCGGCCACTTCTTCTAGCTCTTCCGGTAGAATCCCAAGGCGTTCCCAGGCCAGCCGAGAGACATAGTCCCTCCAGCATGTCCTGGGTCTTCCCCGGGGCCTCCTCCCGGTTGGACGTGCCCGGAACACCTCACCAGGGAGGCAACCAGGAGGCATCCTGATCAGATGCCCGAGCCACCTCATCTGACTCCTCTCGATGCGGAGGAGCAGCGGCTCTACTCTGAGGCCCTCCCGGATGACTGAGCTTCTCACCCTACCTTTAAGGGAGAGCCCAGACACCCTGCGGACGAAACTCATTTCAGCCGCTTGTATTCGTGATCTCGTTCTTTCGGTCACTACCCATAGCTCATGACCATAGGTGAGGGTAGGAACATAGATCGACTGGTAAATTGAGAGCTTCGCCTTGCGGCTCAGCTCCTTTTTCACCACGACAGACCGATGCAGAGCCCGCATTACTGCGGATACCGCACCGAACCGCCTGTCGATCTCACGCTCCATTCTTCCCTCACTCGTGAACAAGACCCCGAGATACTTGAACTCCTCCACTTGGGGCAGGATCTCGCTACCAACCCTGAGAGGGCACTCCACCCTTTTCCGGATGAGGACCATGGTCTCGGATTTGGAGGTGCTAATTCTCATCCCAGCCGCTTCACACTCGGCTGTGAACCGATCCAGAGAGAGCTGAAGAACACGGCCTGATGAAGCAAACAGGACAACATCATCTGCAAAAAGCAGTGACCCAATCCTGAGCCCACCAAACCGGACCCCCTCAACGCCCTGGCTGCGCCTAGAAATTCTGTCCATAAAAGTTATGAACAGAATCGGTGACAAAGGGCAGCCCTGGCAGAGTCCAACTCTCACTGGAAACGGGTTCGACTTACTGCCGGCAGTGCGGACCAAGCTCTGACACCGGTTGTACAGGGACCGAACAGCCCTTATCAGGGGGGCCGGTACCCCATACTCTCGGAGTACCCCCCACAGGATTCCCCGAGGGACACGGTCGAATGCCTTTTCCAAGTTCACAAAACACATGTAGACTGGTTGGGCAAACTCCCATGCACCCTCCAGGACCCTGCTAAGGGTATAGAGCTGGTCCACTGTTCCGCGACCAGGACGAAAACCACACTGTTCCTCCTGAATCCGAGGCTCGACTATCCGACGGACCCTCCTCTCCAGAACCCCTGAATAGACTTTTCCAGGGAGGCTGAGGAGTGTGATCCCTCTGTAGTTGGAACACACCCTCCGGTCCCCCTTCTTAAAGTGGGGGACCACCACCCCGGTCTGCCAATCCAGAGGCACTGTCCCTGATGTCCATGCGATGTTGCAGAGGCGTGTCAGCCAAGACAGCCCTACAACATCCAGAGCCTTGAGGAACTCCGGGCGTATCTCATCCACCCCCGGGGCCCTGCCACCAAGGAGTTTTTTGACCACCTCGGTGACCTCAGTCCCAGAGATGGGGGAGCCCACCTCCGAGTCCCCAGGCTCTGCTTCCTCATTGGAAGGCATGTTAATGGGATTGAGGAGGTCTTCGAAGTATTCCCCCCACCGACCCACAACGTCCCGAGTCGAGGTCAGCAGCGCACCATCCCCACCATATACAGTGTTGACACTGCACTGCTTCCCCTTCCTGAGACGCCGGACGGTGGACCAGAATCTCCTCGAAGCCGTCCGAAAGTCGTTCTCCATGGCCTCCCCAAACTCCTCCCACACCTGAGTTTTTGCCTCAGCAACCACCAAAGCCGCATTCCGCTTGGCCTGCCGGTACCTATCAGCTGCCTCCGGGGTCCCACAGGACAAAAGGGTCCTCCTTCTTCAGCTTGACGGCATCCTTCACCGCCGGTGTCCACCAACGGGTTCGGGGATTGCCGCCACGACAGGCACCGACCACCTTACGGCCACAGCTCCGGTCAGCTGCCTCAACAATAGATGCACGGAACATGGCCCATTCGGACTCAATGTCCCCCACCTCCCTCGGGACATGGTCGAAGTTCTGCCGGAGGTGGGAGTTGAAGCTACTTCTGACAGGGGGCTGTGCCAGATGTTCCCAGCAGACCCTCACAACACGTTTGGGCCTACCAGGCCTGACCGGCATCCTCCCCCACCATCGAAGCCAACTCACCACCAGGTGGTGATCAGTTGACAGCTCCGCCCCTCTCTTCACCCGTATCATGAAGCCAAAATCGCAATATGATTTTTACTGTGGGTTGAGTGTATTATATCAAGACTATTTATTAGTGTACATTTTGTCTGATGGCCTACACAATTAGGCTATAATATAATTGTCTATTACTTTTACATTTGGAGCTTAGGTAGTGAGTCGGATGTGAGAACTGAACCGACAGCCTTGGCATTTTATTCTCCAATACACTATGCCACACTGACTGACCTGTAGGCTTCACACAGATCTGCTAGGCCGAAATCTTGGTCTGTACTGAAAATGGTCACTGAGCCTTACCAGATGGTCGTATTTAGCCAAGCAAGCTGCCGTGCACATCCTATAAAGCACTGACACAACTTTCTGAATCTGAGAGGCTAGAGGACCTTAGCAGCTGCCAGGGCAGACCTGAGCTCAAACTCTAATTTGGGAAGCGCATTAGCAAGCAGCTGCCACTGCAGTTGACACGATCAGATAGCAGGCTCGCTTTGCCACACTCCTTTCTTGACACTGTGCGTTTTGTTGGAGGGTTACTCAGTCCTTGTATTCAATTCAAAGACTAAAGATTATTCTTTAAAAAGGCTGAACAATATGCAGTTCACTTTAAATTTTGAATGATCAGGGCAATAATAAAAATGGTCCAGAGCTTTACCTCCCTTGCAGTGACATTCATGTCTCTGGTGACTCTTCCTATGAAGTCAGTAGATGGATTGGGAGAGCATGGGGTGTTATGAGGTCGCTATAAAGGGGTGTGTGGCGCTCCCGATATCTATGCAAAAGGATGGAGGTCCACGTCTTTAGAGTCCTGGTGCTTCCTGTCTTGCTATATGTTGCGAGACATGGACGCTATCCAGTGACCTGAAACGAAGGCTGGACTCCTTTGATACTGTGTCTCTCTGGGAAATCCCTGGGTACCGTTGGCTTGACTTTGTATCAAATTAGCTCATGGAGTCCCGAATGAAGCACATTACCTGCATTGTGAGGGAGCGTCAGTTACGACACTATGGCAATGTGGCGCGTTTCCCCGAGGGTGATCCAGCTCATAAGATCCTCATTATTGGGGACTCAAGTGGCTGGACCAGGCCAAGGGGTCGCCCACGTAACACCTGGCTGTGGCAGATAGAGGGTCATTTCCGGAGGGTGGCGACTGGATCGCGTGTCTGCCTGGGGGGTTGCCAACCGGGATCTCGAGTTGTTTCGTCATGTAGTGGGTGCGGCAACGTACTGTACCAGTGCAGGCTCCCCAACTTGACTCGATGGCAATAATATTCACAATATGATGCACATTCCTTTATATGTGTGTGTATATATATATGAGGGGGGACCCAAAAATAACCGGAATTTTGTTGTTGTTAGGTTATTTATTTATTTCCGGTTATTTTTGGGTCCCCCCTCGTGTGTGTGTGTGTGTGTGTGTATATATATATATATATATATATATATATATAATAGAGTTTGTAGGTATATACTGAATATAGTTACAAAACTAATAACTCATACACACCCACATTTAAAAAAAAAAAAAAAAATTGTTCTTTTAATCACACACATCTTGTGTAAAACTGATTAAAATGAACTCTGACAAGATCCAACCTACAGTGCATCTGGAAAGTATTCCCAGCGCTTCATCACTTTTTCCACATTTTGTTATGTCACAGCCTTATTCCAAAATGGATTAAATTCAGTTTTTTCCTCAGAATTCTACACACAACACCTCATAATGACAACGTGAAAAAAGTTTGAGATTTTTGCAAATTTATTAAAAATAAAAAACTTGATAAAGCACATGTCCATAAGTATTCACAGCCTTTGCCATGAAGCTCCAAATTGAGCTCAGGTGCCTCCAGTTTCCGCTGATCATCCTTGAGATGTTTCTGCAGCTTCATTGGAGTCCACCTGTGGTAAATTCAGTTGACTGGACATGATTTGGAAAGGCACACACCTGTCTATAGAAGGTCCCACAGTTGACAGTTCATGTCAGAGCACAAACCAAGCATGAAGTCAAAGGAATTGTCTGTAGACCTCCGAGACAGGATTGTCTCGAGGCACAAATCTGGGGAAGGTTACAGAAAAATGTCTGCTGCTTTGAAGGTCCCAATGAGCACAGTGGCCTCCATCATCCGTAAGTGGAAGAAGTTCAAAACCACCAGGACTCTTCCTAGAGCTGGCCGGCCATCTAAACTGAGCGATCGGGGGAGAAGGACCTTAGTCAGGGAGGTGACCAAGAACTCGATGGTCACTCTGTCAGAGCTCCAGAGGTCCTCTGTGGAGAGAGGAGAACCTTCCAGAAGGACAACCATCTCTGCAGCAATCCACCAATCAGGCCTGTATGGTAGAGTGGCCAGACGGAAGCCACTCCTTAGTAAAAGGCACATGGCAGCCCACCTGGTGTTTGCCAAAAGGCACCTGAAGGACTCTCAGACCATGAGAAAGAAAATTCTCTGGTCTGATGAGACAAAGATTGAACTCTTTGGTGTGAATGCCAGGCGTCACGTTTTGGAGGAAACCAGGCACTGCTCATCACCAGGCCAATACCATCCCTACAGTGAAGCATGGTGGTGGCAGCATCATGCTGTGGGGAACTGGGAGACTAGTCAGGATAAAGGGAAAGATGACTGCAGCAATGTACAGAGACATCCTGGATGAAAACCTGCTCCAGAGTGCTCATGACCTCAGACTGGGGCGACGGTTCATCTTTCAGCAGGACAACGACCCTAAGCACACAGCCAAGATATCAAAGGAGTGGCTTCAGGACAACTCTGTGAATGTCCTTGAGTGGCCCAGCCAGAGCCCAGACTTGAATCTGATTGAACATCTCTGGAGAGATCTTAAAATGGCTGTGCACCGACGCTTCCCATCCAACCTGATGGAGCTTGAGAGGTGCTGCAAAGAGGAATGGGCGAAACTGGCCAAGGATAGGTGTTTCAAGCTTGTGGCATTGTATTTAACAAGACTTGAGGCTGGAATTGCTGCCAAAGGGGCATCGACAAAGTATTGAGCAAAGGCTGTGAATACTTATGGACATGGGATTTCTCAGTTTTTTTATTTTTAATAAATTTGCAAAAACCTCAAGTAAACTTTTTCACGTTGTCATTATGGGGTGTTGTGTGTAGAATTCTGAGGAAAAAATGAATTTAATCCATTTTGGAATAAGGCTGTAACATAAGAAAATGTGGAGAAAGTGATGCGCTGTGAATACTTTCCAGATGCACTGTACATCTGCATTGCTAAGCCATACATTGTTTTTGGAATGAACTCACTTTCCCCGATTTGGAGGAAAACGTTTTATACATCTCTCGCTCTTTGGATTTAAAATCACTCCTAACACCCTGACGGTGATAACAATTTGCTATGAAAAATTGGGTTTGATGTTTGACACCACCTGACTTGTACAAAGACTGGAAGAATCCCAATTCCACCATTCTATATAATTCAGTAGGAAAAGCATTGTTCTGTAATATCTCAAGCTGGGCTGGTTTGATGTGAACTTTTTGTTATCAGGATCTGTTTGGAGCTTTTGCTTGGCAAGAACTCAAAAGTAATCCTAAGTCAACATGTTGGGCCTGTACTCAACCGGTTTATTTCACGTGCTGCAAAATACATTTACTGCTCTCTTCGACAGCCTCTACATGGCTAAAGACGAGGCTTAAATAGTCTCCTCCATAACATACTTAAAATATAATAATAAATAAAACAAATAGCTCAAATCAATAAAATTCAAATGGATGTATCAGGTACACACACACAAACTGCAATATTCAACACAAATTGTGATTAACTTGAATGCAGACCTTAAAATACAAATGCTACATACCCCATGACGTCCCTGTGCATGTGACTGGCCTGCTGTTCAACCACAAGCCTATAAAACTGAAGAGATGAAAAATGGCAAACCATAAAACAAAGGTAGCAATACTTCTGTTTTAACATACAACAATGGTTTAATACGTATTTTGTTTTCTCAGTGGGATTTTAACATCAAAGTAAAACCACACTTGAACGTCCAATGTCACTCCATTTGCACCTTTTCTTCCTACTGTATGTTAAATTCTCATATAAACTCAACAAGAACTATAAACAGTAACAATCCTCCTCAAATTATATTCACAGCAGTTCTTGTGAGATCTGCTCTTGGCCTTCTGCTCCTGCATTCAATGAAAAGCACAATACCAAATGAAATGGAAACTGAATTGAGTTCTTGTTTGTTCACACGTAGATGTCGGTCTCGGCCATTTTTCACTTTTTCCTCATTCACATGCGACCATTCAGTTGTTTTCCTCAGCTTGTGTCTATTTAGTATATTTGTTTCACTTTTTTTCACTGGCCTTCAGCACACTGCTCAGTCATACTTGTTTTGTAACATTTGCTCATTTCATATTGTGCACTTATCTCAAAATAAAAATCAAAATGACTGGCATCACTGATAACTAAAAAGGAAAGAGCAAAAAAACATGCATCAAGTCGCAGCAAGCCCTTTTTAGTACTCATCACTTGCAGCACAGTGCTATCTTCTGTTTAAGATGCCCACTTTGTGAAGGTGGCATTCTTGCTCGGCTTTGGCTTTTGGACATTTTAAATACCCCGTGATAGTCGCACAGTTTGCTCATGACTCTTTTTTGGTGCAGTAGGCCACACAGCGTGGGTACGTAGGCCCAAGGTCAAGTAATGTACTGTAGGATGTGTTCAGACAGCCATGCACTGCGTAGTCTTGAGGTCGCCGAGTGCTCGTCTCGTCTTCTGGTTGCACACCAGAGGTACTTGCAGTTGGTCTGCTTCACACTGAAGAAGTGTGCGTACAAGATTGGAGTCGGCCCGCTGTGCGCTAAACGTTGTGCATGCCAGCTTAATTACTAGTTAATGGAGAGCCGCAGAACGGCAGGTTTTGATGCCACTTTGCTTTGTGACAGTATACAGTGGTAACATGGCAGCTTGTATGATGAAGCGCTCTTCTGTTGACAGTCAAATTAATGGGTGAATGCAGCAGGGATCCCTGTAATGCTGCCTTAATTGCAGCTCAGGGGATGGCCACGTGATCTCTGCCTTGCCTAACCACCCATTCTGTATTTATTTTTAGACAGCTTAGCATTTGCTGGAAAAGCGAGCTTCTTCAGCTGTACAGAAAGGCAGGTGCTGGGCGTTTTGGTCATTTTTGGGAGTCTGGCATAAGAACATTTCTCTCCGAGGAGCGTCGGCAGCACAATGCACCTACTGTACCTCTTGGTCTACAGAGTGGATACAAGGCCTGTGTGGTTTTTAGTAAACACTTGTTTGTATGCATGTTAAAATTATTTTATATTTTGTACTGCAGTTTATTTTTATAAAAACGTGCAAAATCTGAGACAATTGGCTTAATAATGGAAGCAATAACACAAGGACTTGTTAGTCTGCTGTACTCGTTCCATTGACCTTATTTTTTTGTGTAATACTTATGTTGATGGCTGCTTTGGTGTCTGTATTAAACTGTACAGAATTGTATTTAATGTATTTATTTATCATGTTTCAGGCCTGCGATGTTGGACAAGAAGCCTGCAGAACTCAGCACTTTGAATGACGTTGGTTACCAAATCCGGATCTAGAAATGGACAGAAACTGCAATCTCTGATGGTGCTCATACTTGCACTTTACATTTAGGTTGAATGCCTAATTGCTGAGGATTGTGTGCTCGTGCACAATAAGATGCGTGTCAGGCAGGCCCTGTGCAGTTGTGAGTGGGACTGATGGTCTGTTTTGGTTACTGTACTAGTCCGCTTTCTACAGTGCCTATTGTCCCCATCAAGCCCTGGACTGAATGCCTTATTCAACCCCACTTTATAGAAGCAGTTGGAGCAAAACCGGTTTTTTAAATGTAACAAAGACAGCACAACACCTCCTTTATTCTCTATAATGTGTCTTTCCTAGCAGTGGCAGATTTTAAAAAGCACCCTTTAGTGTAATTTACCACTTAACAAAAAAGACACAATATGGTCAGAATAAGAACATGTCAAAGAATCTACTTTATCTCCCACACTCCTTTCAATCCTCTTCTTTTCCCCTGTAGATGTGTTTTCCATGCTGTCTCAGGAGAACAGTCATAATGAGCAAAACAGCAGGATACCTGGCCTAAATAAAGGGAACACTAGGAGAGTTTGTCTGCAGTAAGTACTCTGAAGAGACAGGCCATTTGAGTTTATTTGCCAGAATACGGCAGCTGATTTGAGATTCGTCAGCACTCCGGGTGCCGCAGCCGTGTCTCTCGAGTCGTTTTAAATGTGACCGAAGTACTACATCAAACTTGATCCCATGTATTAATCGGATCAGCAGTAAATGTCACTCTGTTGTTACAGTAGACTTTGTATTGCAGACGATGTGTGAACAGGCTATGGTAGGACACTTTGTTGCCTTTTTGAAATGCCGAGCCTCCTGGCAATTTAGCAATAGCCTCATTTTCAGGGCCACGTCGTTAAAATGGAGTGCATATCCATGTATAATGTCTTTCAGTATTCACTTAAAAATCCAGGACTAAGATAATGTAATGCAACGGAAGGAAAGGTGCAGCAGACGGCTACCATTTCTTTTACCAGTCTCGGATGGTGAGGGCAGTCGTAAGCACTGGGTGTTACAAAGATCATGAAGGTGTTTTGATGATCGGGTGGGGTAGGAGGTGTGGTCGTGGGTGCAGATTTTTAAATGTTTAAAAGGAAAATGCAATTTTGTATTTTTAGACTTTTTTTTTTTTAAACGATCAAACCTCAAGACGTTTTCTATTAACTGCTCAAGTCCTTAATCAGATTCAGTGCATGGTGTTGAGGTTTTTTGGTGAGGTCTAGTTACATTTTTTATGAAAAAGGACAATGATTTTATTATTTTTTCTTCCAATAATGTATGAGATGTGAGTGAGAACTACTCTTAAACAGTGTTGGCATGTTCCTGGTGCAGCTGTGCTGTATAAAGGACTGTGAGCGCCACTGGCACCGTATTGACGTGATCTGTGGTATTGTAACACTAACATGCCTGCTGTATGTGCACAGTGTGGCCCCCTGCTGGTGTTTCTCACTGCCAAGTAGTTCATCTTCTCTGTTTTAGGTGACTTTTGGTCTTTGCCTTTAGAGCAGTTGAGATGCAAGCCATGCCAAACCATGTAAACACTTGTCATGTGTTCAGAAATGCAAATCATTGTGTGCTAATGTAATAGTTTTAAAAGGGAAGCCACACTTGGGAGTGTATCAGGATTGCTAGGATCTTGGAAAGAAAGTTCAGAAAATCTCCAAGTGTTTTGGGAAATTTCATGTTACATTCTAGAAAGAAAAGTTCGATACTTCAGTAGTTATCCATGATTTTTAAATCTAATTACCAAAGGTAAGTACAGTTGGTTCAGTGACATTTTGTTCAGTGTTCATTAGTGTGCTCAGTACCAGATGTGGCATAAGCAGATTTCAAATCATGTGAAGTTGCTTAACCGCTCTCAATTAAAGATGTTCATTATTGTTCTGCGCCATATCCGCTTGACCATTTGCTGCTTTTCAGTGAGGAATGATTTGAGTTGCTTTACTGTCATGTATTTGACAACAAACCTTGATGTGTTTCGATAAACCAATGCTTTAAATGAGTATCTGTTCACCTGCAATAAAGAGAACCAAATTCCAGGTGTATTCAGACTCTGAGAGCAGGCCTGATTCCAGGTGTCAAAGTGTACACGTTTTAAAATGGAAAACCAAATTGTGTATACGGTGTGGCGTGATAACACACATGCTACACGCATGTATGCATTTCTATAGTAACACATCCCCCTAAGATAAATACATATTCTTACAATCTGAAGAATTTATTATACATCTAAGATGATTCATTTCTGTACACACCTGGCCTAAGGTCTGTCCTCAAGTTGTCTTAGAATTTTATGATGTGCTTTAGACGTTTTTATAATTATGTGCATTTTTTATACAATGATAATGCAGACCTTTTACAGAGGCACCTCTTTTAAAAACTATTGTTCTTATGTCTTTGAATGACCCGAAGCTATGCACTGCTAGTAATGTGTTTTTTATCTGGCATGGTGTGTTTTAATAAAGAGGTTTTGAATAAAATTCTTTTCCTTGCACTTTTTGCTTAGGTCGCCAGTAAAGGCTTTTGCTTTATAAAGTAAATGTGAGAGCCCTGCAGTGTTCGCGGTGGGTCCTGACATTGTGTAGTGAACTCTGAACTTGATTAGCCTAAGCCTTTGTATTTAGGAGACTCGACTGGAAGTTAAACGGTAAGAATGTTAAAAAGACACTTACTGAATGAAAAGGGAAGACAGCAGCTGAAAACTGACCAGTGTTAACGTCCACATCCCATTTACTTTGAAATTCAGAGGAATTGTGCCCACTGGTATGGTAGAGATGTACACTTTGTAACCCCATTTAATCGATTGGTAATCAGATGCTTTGCTTGTTAATCCAAAACCTCCAACTATCAATTTGTTTTAGTATTAAGTGTAAACATATCACACACCTTTTCTTTACAATACTAAAGTGTTTTATGCATCTTAGTTGAGGATATGATCACTTTTTATTAATAGGCCACTATTTTTGGAGTTCTGGACAAAATTATGAAAAAATAATTAAGAAAATTTGGAGTTGTGGACAAGAAAATCTCATGGTTTTAAGGAGGATGAAAATTAAAGTTACAGGTACCACAAGAGTCCACGGACACCAACGCTGAACACCAGCAAGCAGTATCAAAGCATCCATGAAACAATCTGATTACTCGTCCATCCCTCAGCTGTCCACTTGTATGCTCCAGCCATTCAGTTCAGCTATTCCTCCATCTTCCAAACCCACCTATCCTCAGCAGGCTCAGGTGCAAAGTGGAGTCTCTTAGCAAGCACCAGACACAAGGCAGGAACAATCAGTGGCTGGGACACCAGTTCATCCCAGGGTGAACACACTCCCACTCGGCCCCATTTAGCATCACCAGTCCACCTAACTTGCATGGCTTTGGACTGAGGAAGGAAACCCAAATGGACACTGGGAGAATATGCAAATCCCACACTGCGAGTCCCCCCAGTTGATACATGAACTCTGGTTGGGTTGTGATATAGCAACACAACTCCTTAAATAAGCCAGTTCTGAAAAACATCCTCAAACTCAACAGGAGGGCATTTAAAATGCTTCTGCATTGAAGACCTGCCTCTCTCCATGTTCAGTGGCCATTAATCCACACCCATTCAGACGTTCTGGGTTTTTCATTGGTCATTTGTGAAACTGCAGTGGTGAGTTAAACAGATCAGATATGCATAACCAGGAGGCTCACTTGCCAAGTTTTCACTCACTTTTTCTTCATTTTTTTATCTCTCAGACCCTACTCCACAATTTTGATAGCCCTTGAAGCAGATGGTAGCCAATAAATGAGCTGTCAATGGGTAGGACTGATCATCAGGAAAAGGGAGCAGGGTGGTCTATGGAGGAAGACTATGGGTCTTCGATTCAAAAGGAACCTTTAAAGAGCATTAACAACAAGAATTGATTTCTAATGAAGAAACTGGTTATAATTTGGTGCTGCATTTAGCACAGAGTGGAACTGGGAAGTCATAACTGTGTCATTTGAACCCTCTGCACTACCCAAGTGATGCCCCCATGACAGCAACAAACACTAAGTGTTGTATAGTCTGGATCTAGGAAGAAAATGAGCAGCAAGAAAAGTGCAAATAGCATGTTGTCATGTCTAGAAATGACTTTTATGCTCTTGGCAATGATAAATAATACTTTCTGCTTAAAATCTAGAATAAAAAAAAAAACTGCATCAAGTAACCACGATGTACAAACAGTAACTCATTATCAAGCTATCATTGGTTAGTCCATTACCGTTTGTTCTGGTAATGTTAACATTTACCTTTTCAATATTCAGTATTTTGGATTGAGGCAAGTTGCTTAAAATAAATGCTTCTAATAAACCTATAAAGTGGTACTGTACTTGCTCTTCATGGTGTACACTGCCATTTTGGATTGACGTCAGACATTCCCGGGCTTTAGATACCAATCTCGAGTTTCAGTTATGTTTTCTTTACGATTTCTGAGTCAGGTCAGAAACTGCCAGTTACGAGTTTTAATTGAAGCAGCATGAGGACCCGAATTTAACTGGTCAGTGTTCGTGTGCTACAAAATTTCAGCTTTGCCTTACCGCTAGTTAAGAAAAAAATAAACAATTAAGAGGCCCGAGTCTTAAAAGGAAATTACTTAAAATACTGAAAGTCTCTTCAGCTACCAGCAGTTATTGGTCTCTAATTAAGAACGTGACTGAATGGCCCTCCAGGCCTGGACCTTGACACACGTGCCTCAAGTCTTGTCAGTTTCTTTGGCACTTAAGTTCTCTTGTCAACATTAGGGATTAGTCTTAAAATACGGGTTCATTTTGGTGATATCTCAATCTAGGAAAATATACTATACCAGTACCACAAAGATTTGTGACCTTTGCTTCAGGCAGGGGGTTAATGAAGCAAGTCACTGCTGCTTCTTACAAGCCGCATTAAACTTTACTCTCCGAGAGGACATAGGAGGCCTGAACGGCAGAGATGTACCTATAAAGTTCTCATTTCTATATTCTCCCTTAACTGGTCATGTTCTTCAAGCTTTTTATGCAAAAGTGATTAGAACCTTCAAGGTGTTAGACTGGTTTAGCATGACTGAACTTTCTACACTAATTGGGCTTCTTTTGTTAGCAGCAAAAACTGGGCCTTTACCCAGTCTTACCATGAAGAAGTCAAAGCACCGCCCAGAGTACAAGATGTTACGTTATTCTAAGCAAAATGGATGAAGAATTAGCTTGCCTTACACCAGCTAACCGTGTGGCTACTTTTCCAATAGAAAGTTAGCCAGGACCCTACTGTTTGAATCAAGTCGTCCATTTGCTGCCTTCTCTCTCTCCTGGCAATTTTCTGTTGTTCCAAGTTGCATATCACCATACACAGGGTGTCACCCCTCCTTGATTTCATATTGTTATGCAAACCAGGGGCATCCACGTTAGCATTCTGTAGCTTATCCTGTTCAGCAACAGGAGAACTTTGTCAGGCTTCAGCTTCTAAGTGGACGGCTCTCTTCGCCTCCATTGTGCTTGATCCTCCCAAGTCAGCTGAGCCATTCCCTCTGGGAGACCGCAGCAGCAGGATATGAACTCGGGACTTTTAGATAACACAGAAGCCTTCTTTGCCACTGTGCCAAAGGGAGCTGTCAATTAGCTCAGCAGCTGAAAGGCTGATGTGCAATCCAGCAGAACAAGTTTTAGCTCCATTTTTGTGGTGGTCTCGGGCTTGACAGCTGGCTCTGAGGAAACAGAGGGGTGGGACCCAAAGTACAGGGCCAAGTGAGTACTGTGATTGCCTCCTGATTATAGTTATAGACCCAGTAGCTTACCTGCGCAAACAGAGTCTTATATCTTATCCAGAGAAGCTATGGCTTACTGACGCGGAGGCCCCGAGTTCACATTCAGGCTAGTCTTCTGTGAAAGTGAAATGCGTAGTGGTGAAACTCAAAGCTCAGTAAACGCACAGCAACCTAAAGCTGTTAGAATCGTCAATACTACCCTGTACTACTGCACAGTGATTGTTGGCGTCAGATGTGGTCTCACATTTCTTTTTTTATATACGGTGTATATACAGTATATATATACATATATATATACATACATATATCTATACTAATAAAAGGCAAAGCAAGCACTCACTCACTCACTCATCACTGCTTCTCCAACTTCCAGTGTAGGTGGAAGGCTGAAATTTGGCAGGCTCGTTCCTTACAGCTTACTTACAAAAGTTAGGCAGGTTTCATTTCGAAATTGTACACGTAATGGTCATAACTGGAACCTCTTTTTTGTCCATATACTGTAATGGAGAGCAGCTCGATGGCCGTGGGAGGCGGAGTCGCGTATCGCGTCATCACACCTCCTACGTAATCACGTGAACTGAAAACAAGGAACAGCCACAAAGAGCGCTGAAGAAAACATTCATTACACAATTGAGAAGGCAGCGAAACAATAAGCAGCGAGCGAGTGACGCATATGTAAACCGTAAGTTTAAATTAAGTTTATAGAAACGCTCACCCTGCCGTTTGCAATACCATATTCGCGAGATACAAGTTTAATGAGAAGACACAAGGTATAAACGAGACTTTGGATCACTTTGAAACAGAGTTAAAATTGCTGTAGCAAGAAACTTTTAAGTGCTGGGTCTTAGGTAACATTAAATAAAGCCGTGGACATCGCAACATCACACAAGAGAGCGGCTCACATGAACTGACTGAACAATTGAGAAGGCAGCGAAACAATAAGAAGCGAGCGAGTGACGCATATGTAAACCATAAGTTTAAATTAAGTTTATAGAAACGCTCCCCCTGTCGTTTGCAATACCATATTCGCGAGATACAAGTTTAATGAGAAGACACGAGGTATAAACGTTGCATTCTCAACAGTAAGCTTCCACGGCTTGGTCATATTCCAACCGGAGTGCTCAACTGACAACGTGGTCTACAAAGACAACTATAACAATCGTAATAAACGAACAATGAAACAACGGAGAACCAGTGCATTAAATAAAAAGGCTGCTTCCTTGGCAGAGCAAGGAAAAAGGATGGCCTTATATGGCGTTCATTTATAAAAACAATCGTAATAGACGAACAATAAACCACTACAGAACCGCGAAGCAAGCAGAAAGTACGGACTTGTATGGCGTTCGTTTATAAAACAGCGGAGAAGCTGTGTAAAGACAGCTTCACAAAAAAACAGATCCTTAACAAACTGTTATTGGTATATTTTCCCTCAGTTTAAAAAGGTTTTCTTTTCTTCTTAATAAAAATTTAAAAGCAGTACTTTGCCGCTGCAAAGCGCGGGGATTTTGAAATATTATATTTTATTATATACTAGCAAAATACCCGCGCTTCGCAGCGGAGAAGTAGTGTGTTAAAGAGGTTATGAAAAAGTAAAGGAAACATTTTAAAAATAACGTAACATGATTGTCAATGTAATTGTGTTGTCATTGTTATGAGTGTTGCTGTCATATATATATATATATATATATATATATATATATATATATATATATACACATACATATACACATATATTATATAGCAAAATACCCGCGCTTCGCAGCGTTGTCATTGTTATGAGTGTTGCTGTGTTTTATATATATAAAATACACACACACACATATATAAACATATATATATACATATACATATACACATATATATACATATCTACATATATATATACATATACACATCCACATATCAACATATATATATACACATATATACACACACACACGCTTTATGGGTGATGATTGTTTTACTCTTTTTATCTTTATTTTATTTTATTGTAGAATCAACTCGTATCTGCGCACAGCAGGGCAGCCGTGGGCGGATGCGTATGGTGTATTCACTCCATGTTATCGTGCATTGCGCTGTCAGTGGTATTTTGATAAAAGAATTTGAACAACATATAAGAAGTGTATAAATTATTAAACAGTAAAACATTAACATTTAAGAAGTAAAGTTACATTGAGTACTACTGCAGTGCCTTCGGGTATACCTAATTTTTTCTTTGCCCATTACATGCTTAAATGTATACATTTTTTGGTGCACCAACCCGAGAACACGTGACATAGAACCGAGCGTGGGAGAAGCATGGATTTTAAACACGCGTTCAGTTCATCTGCTGGTCTCCCTCGTGGAATAACTGGTAATGTTTGACTAAAATCTATAGCGAGTAAAACGACATTACCTCCTATTTTTTTTTTTACGATCTCTGAGATCTTGCTTTTTTCGGTTCAAGGCTTCATAAGCTCTTTTATGTTGTATGGTGTACTTATCCCAAACCATCATCTTTGAATGTTGCAAGACTTTCGCCTTGTATGTAGATCGGGGTAATTACATTCATTGCATTCCTAGTCTGAATCACAATGTGATTGTATGGGTGCTTACCTGCCACTGTAGGGTTGCCACCCGTCCTTTAAAATACGGAATTGTGCCGCGTTTGAGAATGAAATTGCGCGTCCCGTTTTGAATCAATACTGGACGGGATTTATCCCGTATTTTTTTTATCATTTTTTTTTTTAAAGCAGCGTCTCATGCAAATCATCCGACACGTATTTTATGAAGATGCCTCCTTTCCTACTTTTGATTGGGTAATACTTGATGTCATCCTTAGTTTGATTGGTGTTTTTAACTGTCCAGTGAGGAGGGCGTGTCTTTTAAGTAGAGTGTGCAAAGTGTTGGCACTGAGATGTGGCGTCAGCGCCATAGTTGAAGCCCCTAACGTTGCGGTCAGCAAGTCGGCTAACATCCGCCATGTGCCGTCTTTCAGTTGCGAGAAGCAGATCATAGAATGGTTGAAACTGTTGCCCCTAACGTTGCGCCACGGCGTGTGGTTCGTTTATACCTCGTGTCTTCTCATTAAACTTTAATCTCGCGAATATGTTATTGCAATCCGCAGCGGGAGCGTTTCTATAAACTTAATTTAAACTTACGTTTTACACCGTGCTTTGTTTCCCTTATGAACATGCTTGTATGCTTAACTCGCTCCGTTCTCAATTGTTTAATTAATTTTTTGCTCTTCGCTGTTTGCGGGTCTTCCTCCATTTCCCCCTACTTCGTTCTTTTATCTCGCGAATATGTTATTGCAATCCTTAACGGGAGCGTTTCAATAAACTGATTGAAAATAGTTTTGCATTTACCTTTTTAGTAAAAGGCGAGCTTTTAAGCCTGAGAAATCACCCCGTAAATGCACACGTTTAATTGGACATGTGTTAATATGTATGGTTACACAGTATTAAAAGACAGTGAACAACGTCAGTTACCTTTGTTCCCGCGTTTGATAAAAGGTGAGCTTTTAAGCCTGAGAAATCACCCCGTAAATGCACACGTTTAATTGCACATGTGTTAATATGTATGCTTACACAGTATTAAAAGACAGTCAAAAATTAACGTCATTTACCTTCGTTCCCGCGTGTGACTCGTGCTGTAAATGTCTTCCTTGTTTTTAGTTCACGTGATTACGTAGGAGGCGTGATGACGCGATACGTGACTCCGCCTCCTCTATTACAGTGTATGGACAAAAAATATGTTCCAGTTATGACCATTACGCTTTGAATTTCGAAATGAAACCTGCCTAACTTTTGTAAGTAAGCTGTAAGGAATGAGCCTGCCAAATTTCAGCCTTCTACCTACACGGGAAGTTGGAGAATTAGTGATGAGTGAGTCAGTGAGTGAGTGAGTCAGTCAGTCAGTGAGGGCTTTGCCTTTTATTAGTATAGATTATATATATATATGTAAGTATATATATATATATATATATATATGTATGTGTGTGTATGTGTGTATATGTATGTGTATATATATATATATATATATATATATGTATATGTAGATATGTGTATATGTGTATATATATGTTTATGTGTATCTGTGTATGTATATATATATGACAGCAAAACTCATAACAATGACAACACAATTACATTGACAATCATGTTATGTTATTTTTAAAATGTTTCCTTTTCTTTTTCATAACCTCTTTAACACTCCTCTGCTGCGAAGCGCGGGTAGTTTGCCAGTATATATATATATATATATATATATATATATATATATACACACACACACACACACACTATATTATATATATCCACTTCTATAATCTCTAGAGTTTCAGAAAATGAAGTGATAAAAAATACCCACTGAAAGGTAGAGAATGGTAAAACTCTTTTCAAGCTAAAAGAAAAATACAAGAGATACTGAAATAACAGATTTTTCCAAGTGGTGTGCAGAACAGCATCTCTGAACCCAACACATTAGACCTTGAAGTAGATGAGGTACAGCAGCAGACCACCATTCTGGGTTGCTAAACTGGTCCATGATGTTGCGAGCATGTGATCATCAAAATTGGACAACTGAAAACTGGAGAAATGTGGCCTGGGCTGAGGCAGATGCTAGGATCAGAAGGTGGCATGAACAATACGAGTCTGTGGATCCGTCCTAGCTGGGATCATCAACAGCACACACAGCTGGTGGCAGTGTTATGGTATGGGGCATGTTAAATTGGCATAGTAGGTCTCTTAATACCGACCGAGTGTCACCTGAATTATTGTTGCTGACCATCTCCATCCCTTTCTCAAAAAGCTAATACTCCACAAAGCACACATCATCTCAAGCTGGCGCTGTGAACAGGACAATGACTTTAGTTTACATCAGTGGCCTGCACAGTTTACAAGTCAGCCAAATCAACTGGGCCTTTTTGATGAGGTGAAATGGGATTTTTCATAACTGAAAAATCTGAAGGAACTGTGCGATGCTTTTAAGACAACATGGAACAAAATCCCTAAAGACAGATTTTAGCACCTTGCTGGCTCCATGCCTGGAAAAACGCAGGCTATTCTCGAAGCAGAAGTGGTCCTAGCTGGTATTTGATAAACGAGCCTTAAAATAGTCACTTAATATACACATTCGGCAAAGTAAGAATTTTTAAAAACAAGTAATCAAATTTAAAACTATACATCTCTATTTATATGGATTAATAACATGCTTTGGCGTGAACTGTAAGCACAACCTACTGTAAGTTAAGTTTTTACTGATCTATTTTGTCAAGTTACAATTATTTAATACCACTTAGTTATTGCACATGAATTTTTGGTACATAAAGTATGAAATTGTGATCATAGAGATCATTTGAACAAATCACATTACCTTGTTGAAAATTCAAAAACCATAACACTTACACCTGAAAGCCTCTCTGATTAACTTAGGCCACATATTTTTGTCCTCCATTTAGAGTGTCAAAAGCGCAGCTTCACCACATCTGCATTAGAAAACACACTCTCATTAAAACAAATATTGTTCATGTGCATAGTACTCTAGACAGTATATTTATAACATAAAGTAAAGAAATAAACCCAACCTTGAATAATGTGCTGTAAAGTCAACAAATGTAACAAGGCAAAAAATCCCAGATGTCAGGTGCACAGCAAGAAAACTTGATCATGAAAGGCAATCGGCCACTCCACAAACACTTTGATGTTGGTCCCTGTTTTGGGGGAGATAATAATGCCACATGGCAGTCAACTGGCAAACCAAAGTGGTAGTACAGATGCTAATAACAGGAATAATAAGAGTCGAGACTAGGCCAGGTAAAAATGCTAGGATTTTTTTTATTGTCCATAACAAAAAAAAAAAAAAAAAAAAAAACACAACGAAAAATAAATTAACAAAAACTCACAAAGCTGGGGAAATAAAAAAACAATTATCAAAACATTAGGTAAGGCAAAATTGAAAAGAATGACAAAAGTCTAAGAAAAGCATACCATACAACATAAAATGGATTTCAAAAATGTTAGAAAAGACGCAGCAGAAATGAATAGTGACTGGACTTGTTTCTGTTAAGCCTTCCATCACTTGACTGCAGTATGACCAGTGCAGCCAAGCAACAGAGCCCAAGGGTCAACCCATCAAAAGACAAACCAGGAATGTCACAACACTGGCCGTCTGTCACTAAAGAGTCACGCTCAGTAAGACAGAGTCGGTTAATGCCAGCAGATCACATGCAGAGAATGCAGGAAAATGTCAGCATGCCACGTGGGTTTGGAGAAATCACATTGTGTAGGCTGTGAACAAACAATACATTTTTGTGTGAGATCTTTACCAAGGCTTAACGTCTTTCAAAAAACTATATAGTAAAGAAATGATACATACAGTATAGACAGTAAAACAAACAGCACAGAGGATCTATACAACATAAAACGCTACATAAGACCTGGAACGTGGCAGGCAGTCCAACTCAGGACTGGCACTCCTTGAGCTTGAAGCAGCTGTCTCTGTCAGTGAGGCACTGTGGCTCTGGAACGTACAGCAGCCAGCAGACTCCTTCAGCTGAGAAACGGGCAGAAAGCTCTTGATAACTGCCATTTTCATTAATGCTGATACTGGTTAGCATTTTTACCAAAGGATGACCAAGAGCTGTTTTATATAATGGTGCCTAAGGCCAGAGAATTGCAGCAAGGGAGCACAATGTCAAGAGGGTCACCCTCACCCCACATTTTGTCAAAGATCTTCTGTCAAGAAGGTTAATATCATTATTGACCATTAAAAAAATGAAATCTGCAGTATAACCAAAACAAGGATGCAGCACTGGCAGATACGATACCAGTAACACTTGCAAACAATTAACAGGTTCAGAGAATATCACACCGTGGAAACTGAAATGTCAAAACAAGACGTAAAAGGAGTAGAGATACTGGGAGATGGCACAGCTTAGCTGTTAACTAAACAAACAAGCTTGATGGGCTGAAGGGACTCCTCTCATTTGTCACGTTTCCTATATTACTTATGAAATAAGTTTCCCTAGATTTATCAAATGTGAATTTTATCTGGTCTTTCTGCTTTGTGCCAAATCAATTAAATGTTGGTTATTCAACTACATTACTGCATTATTTGCTGTAAACATTGAGCCTATTAAACAGCCATTTTGATCAGTGTTCACCAAAGTGATTCACGTTGTTCAGTTACATTACGTTACACTATCAAGACCTCAATCATTAATTTGTTAATTATCTGTATTAAATTCTCACCTCTGCGCACTTTGTTACCAGGAAGGAATAGAAAAGCATTGGGATCAAATGGTGGTATTACTTCACCCCGGGATGAACTGGTGCCTGACCCAAAACTGGTTGCTGTGTAGCGCCTGATGTTACCTAAACACAGTAGACTCCAATCCCCTCTAACTCCAAATTGATTACATACTGCACTACAGTGCAAACATCCTTTTGTACAAATGGCAGCCATATAGTATACCACATAAGGTAGAACTGTTGGCAATTGATTTTTCTCTGTTGCTTATAAAAGAAAGAGGCTCACCCTAACAATTATAAATCTTTAATGCTCTTATTATGCAACCAAGGGATCTTTTTGTTTTAATACTAAACCTAAGATTTATAGAGAAGAGCAAATTAAAATGGTTTAAAATTAAGTACAATGGGAACAAAAACCTGATTTCAAATAATACATTTCCTGGAAAATTCAGTGAACTTGTACTCCTGTACATATTTTATCTAAAATTTTACAAACAAGAGGAAATTTTTTATTTCCTGTTATCAGTTGTTAACAAAAAATAGATTTAATCCTGATTTTGTTTAAGAATTTGCATCTATGAAATATGAAAATAAAAACACACCAGGACATGCCAATACACACATTAAAAACCCAGATAGATAGAAACATATAAATTGAATTATTGAGTAATTAAAATTTGTTTCCACAAATCTTCAGTTTTTAAAATATACAAAAAGGGAAGGTATCAGATTTGCAAGACAGTGTGAACAATCCATATAAAGGTATTACAAAAATAAACCTGTGTCTGGCATTAGTCTTGCGTTAGTATTCCAGTCTGAACTTGGCAAGTAAAGGCAGGTGGTCAGACGAGTTGTGTTCATTAGGCAGCCCATTCACAGACCACAAGTCTCTTTCACGAAGAAGAGAAAGTCTGGCGAGTAATTTCAACATTCCATCATAACTTGAATTCTTTCCTAATAATAGATAAAAAGAAGGAGCAAATCAAAGAGATTTCACATAAGAAAGCCCACTGTGCTCTCTGACTTGCAGTCAGCAATGGGGTTATCCAAACACCTCATCAGTGTAACAGGATTTGTGCTTCATCAATTGAACTTGGTAGTTTGTTTTAGATTTCTACTACACGGACAAATTATTCCTGGTTTCCTACCTGAACCCATTTCCCAGATTTTCCATGAGTGTCTTTGTACAGTATGTGACATTTCATTAATTGGATTAAAAAAATGAGATCCCCATATTTGTCAAAAACCTTATGTTCTGGCTGTTGAGACGCTAATTCACTATCTTATTGGTTTAGTAACAATTACTGTATTTAGTAAGTCACCATCAACACATACACCATTATGTGTAACCCTCCACCCAGCAGAACCATTTCACACTTGGTGACAAGAGGAATTAGAGATTTGGCAATGGCAGAGATTGGAGTTTTTCTTGGCGTTCATGAAGCCACTCTTTAAACTTTTTAACTCTGCTGTGTGTAAAGAGAAATTATAATCCAGGAACAGGCAAAAATCACGAGGGAACTATACAGTGGTGTGAAAAACTATTTGCCCCCTTCCTGATTTCTTATTCTTTTGCATGTTTGTCACACAAAATGTTTCTGATCATCAAACACATTTAACCATTAGTCAAATATAACACAAGTAAACACAAAATGCAGTTTTTAAATGATGGTTTTTATTATTTAGGGAGAAAAAAAATCCAACCCTACATGGCCCTGTGTGAAAAAGTAATTGCCCCCTTGTTAAAAAATAACCTAACTGTGGTGTATCACACCTGAGTTCAATTTCCGTAGCCACTCCCAGGCCTGATTACTGCCACACCTGTTTCAATCAAGAAATCACGTAAATAGGAGCTGCCTGACACAGAGAAGTAGACCAAAAGCACCTCAAAAGCTAGACATCATGCCAAGATCCAAAGAAATTCAGGAACAAATGAGAACAGAAGTAATTGAGATCTATCAGTCTGGTAAAGGTTATAAAGCCATTTCTAAAGCTTTGGGACTCCAGCGAACCACAGTGAGAGCCATTATCCACAAATGGCAAAAACATGGAACAGTGGTGAACCTTCCCAGGAGTGGCTGGCCGACCAAAATTACCCCAAGAGCGCAGAGACGACTCATCCGAGAGGTCACAAAAGACCCCAGGACAACGTCTAAAGAACTGCAGGCCTCACTTGCCTCAATTAAGGTCAGTGTTCACGACTCCACCATAAGAAAGAGACTGGGCAAAAACGGCCTGCATGGCAGATGTCCAAGACGCAAACCACTGTTAAGCAAAAAGAACATTATGGCTCGTCTCAATTCTGCTAAGCAACATCTCAATGATTGCCAAGACTTTTGGGAAAATACCTTGTGGACTGATGAGACAAAAGTTGAACTTTTTGGAAGGCAAATGTCCCGTTACATCTGGCGTAAAAGGAACACAGCATTTCAGAAAAAGAACATCATACCAACAGTAAAATATGGTGGTGGTAGTGTGATGGTCTGGGGTTGTTTTGCTGCTTCAGGACCTGGAAGGCTTGCTGTGATAGATGGAACCATGAATTCTAATGTCTACCAAAAAATCCTGAAGGAGAATGTCCGGCCATCTGTTCGTCAACTCAAGCTGAAGCGATCTTGGGTGCTGCGACAGGACAATGACCCAAAACACACCAGCAAATCCACCTCTGAATGGCTGAAGAAAAACAAAATGAAGACTTTGGAGTGGCCTAGTCAAAGTCCTGACCTGAATCCAATTGAGATGCTATGGCATGACCTTAAAAAGGCGGTTCATGCTAGAAAACCCTCAAATAAAGCTGAATTACAACAATTTTGCAAAGATGAGTGGGCCAAAATTCCTCCAGAGTGCTGTAAAAGACTCATTGCAAGTTATCGCAAACGCTTGATTGCAGTTATTGCTGCTAAGGGTGGCCCAACCAGTTATTAGGTTCAGGGGGCAATTACTTTTTCACACAGGGCCATGTAGGTTTGGATTTTTTTTTCTCCCTAAATAATAAAAACCACCATTTACAAACTGCATTTTGTGTTTACTTGTGTTATATTTGACTAATGGTTAAATGTGTTTGATGATCAGAAACATTTTGTGTGACAAACATGCAAAAGAGTAAGAAATCAGGAAGGGGGCAAATAGTTTTTCACACCACTGTATATTTTTTTTTTTGTTCTTTATTTCGCCTTCTACAATTTCTTGTATTAGGAATTTGTCAGTTTTCGCATACCCCTTGGGGTCAGAGCGCAGGGTCAGCCATTGTACAGCACCCCTGGAGCAATTACAGGCTAAGAGTCTTGCTCAAGGGCCCAGCAGAGTAGGATCTCTTTTGGCAGTGACGGGGATTCAAACCGGCAACCTTCGGGATACCAGCGCAGATCCTAAGCCTCAGAGCCACCACTCCGCCCTATTTACACAACAGGATGTTTCTAGTCTGTTAATTTGGCATTTTTTTCCCTTGGCCCTTGTATGACTATGCAGAACAATCATCAAACCTAATGACTCCTATGAGAAGGATGCCCATAACATTGCCAATTCTCCACCACATTCAATAGTTGGTAAAATACATTGGGAGGGAAGGCAGCCTTTCGTCTCATCCAAAAGTAAACCTACCCAGATGTACTATGCTGTACCAAGACATTTTTAATGGTAAATTTTACCATTGATCCAAGGCGAAAGATTTATGCTCCTTACACCTGTATACATCTTTGTGAATGATCCTGGCAGCCCTGCCATAAATTCCAGTTTTCTGTAGCTCATAAGATACATTTTCTGTTGAGACTTGGTCCTGGAGGTGCCAATTCAATTCTGTGGTCATTTTGAGAAAGTACTTTACCTGGCATTTACCAACTATCTGATGATATAGGTGTCTATCCAAGCTGAACTTTAACTTTGCAACCAGGCAGTTTATCAATGTTTGGCATGTGCTGTCAATGGCTTTTAGTCTGTGGCCCGTGATGCAGTAAATAATGTTGCAGTTTTTGTGACCGATGCACCAGCCATCCAGGCACTAACCATACGGAGACTGAACTCTGTCAGTTGCCTCATGTAGCTTTGAAAACCCATATGTGAAAGTGCTAATGTTATACAATACAAATTTATTTTTGTATAGCCCAAAAATCACAAAAGAAGTGCCGCAATGGGCTTTAACAGGCCCTGTATATTGACAGCCCCCCAGCCTTGACTCTCTAAGAAGACAAGGAAAAACTCCCAAAAAAACCCTTGTAGGGAAAAAAATGGAAGAAACATTGAGAAAGGCAGTCAAAGAGAGCCACCTTTCCAGGTAGGGTGGGCGTGAAATGGGTATCAAAAAAGAAGGAGGTCAATACAATACAATACACAAATCCTCAATACATAGTATATAGTGCACTCATAACTGCTCAATAGCAATCAGCTGTATATGATGGCTAATTTAATGTTGATCTTACTGCACTGCTTTCACCTTCAGCAAGAACGTAAAGTACATTTGATCATTTTCAGGAAGTCTTATTAATGAGATGTACCTGGTAGTACAGAGATAGCTTCTTTTGCTGCAGAATAAAATATGTAATCCACAGTGAGAGCTGTCCTGGAATGACATGTTGTGATTTCTGGACTCCCATCATCTGATAAATAATGTGAATAAGCAGAAGTCAGACTGAACTGATGCTCAATACAGGCTTCTTTTCTAAAATAAAAAAAGAAGTACACTCTTAGTTTGAAGTAACGTTTCAAGTTTGCAATGATTATGATGTCAAGAAATTAAACCGATGATCTTGCCCTGCTTTTATATTTATTATACACACACACATACACTGTAGCCATGATTTAAAATATTTAGATCTGTTTATATATTACATACACTTAGAGATGTTACAACTTAGTCTGACACGCCCCAATATGATCCCTCTATGATGGGTTAAGTTATTTTCTTCTGCCAGGCACTCCAATTTTTTTTTTTTTTTAACTTTCCTTATTTATAAATACAGCACATGTAGGAAGACACAGAAAGAGGGAAAAAAAGCATCGTGGTGTGGTAAAAACTTTGACTTTCAATGGACTGACATCTTCGTACACATCCCTGAACTTGATTTTGAGTGAAGTCTATGTACAGCAGGACAAGTGTCTGAACACACTAACTCAAAATGAGTTACTCAACCAAATGAAACTTGGCTCTGTAGATGTTAGAATCCTATTGATTTTGAGCAAAACTGCACCAGTAGATTTTGCTTTGTGCAGATAATGACCTTGAATTTTCTGTGCACAGTGTCCTACAATGTTTAAATGGCAAAAATCACAGCTTTATGCAACGGGGGAAAAATACATGCTCTCTTGTTATTTTCCTAATGGTGACACATGTGTGGACTGTATAAAGCCCAGATGGAGTTGGGGGGTCTTTTGTCCTTAGAAACTCTGAGGGTTTATTTTCCCCAGCATCCAACCAATTGGAGTTTTTATGCTCCTTTCCTCCGTGGCATCTGATCAGTTTTTGTTATTAAGCTAGAAATGTTGCTTGTCCACTGCTCTTTAGTTTTCACTTTCTTCCCATACTCTGTTTAGCCATTACTACTGTAAAGTACTTCTAGCTACTTTTAATGTATGAAAATGTGCAATTGTAATAAAATATTGTTCTTGTTGACCCCATCAAATCCATAGCTAATGAATAATACAATGCTCTCAATCATGATTGTCTACTAACTGAGGATTCCTAATAGTTCTACCATGAAGATGCTGCTCCAATTACAACAATAACATCTAATAAGATTCTTACATTCAACCAGCTTAGTGATGCTGAATGTAGGTGCTTCTAGCTGGCGGGGAATGCCCGACTGCAGCTAAGGTAGTGTATAATATTTTGTCCTGGCTGTCACACTAGACTTTCTCATTGCACGTCCTTCTGACTTATGTGACCTGAAAGCCTCAGTACAAGTTATAAACGTTCTTCAACAATCCTTTCCCTTCAACTCTTTCTTTTTGCAAAATACCTGTCAAAATCTTTCACTGCTTATGAATCCAAGTGTCACTTTATTTTTCTCTTGCCTCAGCCTATCAGAAAAGCTTCCTCTATACACCCGTTTTGCCTGTTTAGTAAAACAAAATTTAGGGTCATGTGGAGTCAGTCAGGACTTATCCTAGCACTGTCAGGTAAAAAATATGAAACAAGTATAGGTCAGGGCTATAGCCAATCACAGAACACAGCCAAATCTGCAGCTGCCAATTAATCTAATATGCACGTATTTGAGAATTTGAAGGAAAACTGAAGATCTCATAAAAATTACCATGCAAAATGCAGGAAGAACGTACACACAATACAGCGGCCAATCCAGTATTCCTTATTCTAAACAGATGCTGTGAGTATTACTGGATGTTGTGTTGCTACAGCTTCATCATCTTATACTATGTATGCACAACAATACTACTATAGCTAAAAATAACAAGAATAAACACCACTACCAGCAAACACTGAAATAATCTACACACTCACTGGTTGGTCGGTAAGCAAGGCTGAGTAGCCTTATGACAAAAAAAAAAAGTCCCTGAATCTAGTGGACAAAGTGGCTAATGGTCCTGAACGAAGGAAAGAAGTGACCGTGCAGGATTGCAGAAACCTTTATAAATACCGTTTTCCTTTCTAAACGAGCATGTGTTGTACATATTTGAAATAGAATGGAGCTGTGTGCCAGTAATCCTTTGATCTAACTTTACTATCTTCTGTACACCAAGTCTTTCTTCAGATATCAGATGAAGTAAATGTGTTGGTGAACCTTCTTGATAGCTGAGAGATTGTGTGCCCTTTCAGGTAGCTTAAGGTAGAGGTAGCTGTAAAGATCACATTTATTTCAGACTTGTTACAATTGTCATTTACCATTAATTTATCAGTAGTGTACATACCGCTTCACCTCTGGTTCAAATGAAGACTCATTAGATTTGTCACCAGTTTCACTTCCTTCCAAAAGTAAAATAAAAAACAGAAATCCTTAATTGTGGAAAACACAGGCAATTCTCAAAACAAAACTGCATTATAGTGTTTTATATCTGTTTAAAATTCTTCAATGTAGCACGTAACAGCTTAGCCACAGTGACAATAAGAATAAAATCCAAAAACTGGAGAGTGACGCAGTAGTACTTATGAAGTCCTGAATGCATGAGAACAAGTCTAATAATCTGAGAGTTGATATAAAAAGAGTTTTCTCTCCTCATTCATAATTAAATTTAAAGTGAAGCTAATTTATGACAAGAAGCAGTTCTCAGGGGGTCTTACAAACGGCAAATGGGATGCAAGATTACTTCATTCAGCAAGTTTACATATTTAGCACAACTGGGCATGACAATGTACAGTGCATCCGGAAAGTATTCCCAGCGCTTCATCACTTTTTCCAAATTTTGTTATGTTGCAGCCTTATTCCAAAATGGATTAAATTCATTTTTTTCCTCAGAATTCTACACACAACACCCCATCATGACAACGTGAAGAAAGTTTACTTGAGATTTTTGCAAATTTATTAAAAATAAAAAAATTGAGAAAGCACATGTACATAAGTATTCACAGCCTTTGCCATGAAGCTCAAAATTGAGCTCAGGTGCATCCTGTTTCCCCTGATCATCCTTGAGATGTTTCTGCAGCTTAATTGGAGTCCACCTGTGGTAAATTCAGTTGATTGGACATGATTTGGAAAGCAACACACCTGCCTATAGAAGGTCCCACAGTTGACAGTTCATGTCAGAGCACAAACCAAGCATGAAGTCAAAGGAATTGTCTGTAGACCTCCGAGACAGGATTGTCTCCAGGCACAAATCTGGGGAAGGCTACAGAAAAATTTCTGCTGCTTTGAAGGTCCCAATGAGCACAGTGGCCTCCATCATCCGTAAGTGGAAGAAGTTTGAAACCACAAGGACTCTTCCTAGAGCTGGCTGGCCATCTAAACTGAGCGATCGGGGGAGAAGGGCCTTAGTCAGGGAGGTGACCAAGAACCCGATGGTCACTCTGTCAGAGCTCCAGAGGTCCTCTGTGGAGAGAGAAGAACCTTCCAGAAGGACAACCATCTCTGCAGCAATCCACCAATTAGGCCTGTATGGTAGAGTGGCCAGACGGAAGCCACTCCTTAGTAAAAGGCACATGGCAGCCCGCCTGGAGTTTGCCAAAAGACACCTGAAGGACTCTCAGACCATGAGAAAGAAAATTCTCTGGTCTGATGAGACAAAGATTGAACTCTTTGGTGTGAATGCCAGGTGTCACGTTTGGAGGAAACCAGGCACCACTCATCACCAGGCCAATACCATCCCTACAGTGAAGCATGGTGGTGGCAGCATCATGCTGTGGGGATGTTTTTCAGCGGCAGGGATTGGGAGACTAGTCAGGATAAAGGGAAAGATGACTGCAGCAATGTACAGAGACATCCTGGATGAAAACCTGCTCCAGAGCTCTCTTGACCTCAGACTGGGGTGACGGTTCATCTTTCAGCAGGACAACGACCCTAAGCACACAGCCAAGATATCAAAGGAGTGGCTTCAGGACAACTCTTGAATCTGATTGAACATCTCTGGAGAGATCTTAAAATGGCTGTGCACCGACGCTCCCCATCCAACCTGATGGAGCTTGAGAGATGCTGCAAAGAGGAATGGGCGAAACTGGCCAAGGATAGGTGTGCCAAGCTTGTGGCATCATATTCAAAAAGACTTGAGGCTGGAATTGCTGCCAAAGGGGCATCGACAAAGTATTGAGCAAAGGCTGTGAATACTTATGGACATGGGATTTCTCCATTTTTTTATTTTTAATAAATTTGCAAAAACCTCAAGTAAACATTTTTCACGTTGTCATTATGGGGTGTTGTGTGTAGAATTCTGAGGAAAAAAATGAATTTAATCAATTTTGGAATATGGCTGTAACATAACAAAATGTGGAAAAAGTGATGTGTTGTGAATACTTTCCGGATGCACTGTATCTTATAAAACATGGACAGACAAGTAGGTCTATTGTTACTTACAAAATTGTATAATCGTCCCCTGGAGCAGATAAACAGTCACATAAAAAAAGGCTTTTTAGAAAAGAATTTAAAAGGAATAGTGATGAAAAGGACACATAAGGACTTTGAACAAACAACCAAAAATCAAATGAATAAATAATGGTAGGTTTCTTCCATCTTAAAAACATAAGAGTACCCATAACTACTATTTTTCTCACTAGAAATTTAATGAACTTCTGAGAAAAAGGGATTTGAAAAAACACAAATCCTATATGACCCTAATTCATCCGATTCCACTAAAATTACCTTCATCTTTTTGGTACTTGGCTTCATATTGACAACGGTGAGAAATCCCAAGGCTCTCTGGCCATATAGGAACAGACAGCATCTTCTGCCCCCTTGGAGTCTGCTCCTGACCAGAAACCTACGCAAAGAGAAAAAAAACAACATCTTGAGTCACTAATGGCTAGAGGTGCAGGTAAACTCAGAGCACTGGGAAATTGTTCACACCCGTGTATCATGGATATGCTGACAAAAAACTTTTTTTTTTTTTTTGGCATCTCTAATTTATTGCCATCTGTTGTTCTGTATCTAAATGTAGAGGCAACTCATTTAACTGGTACTTGTACTCTAGGATGCATTGTCTTTTCATACAAATTACTAAGGATGGCATACCATTCTGAACTCTTTGATACTTAAATACTAGTAACTGCTGCCAATTACCTTTTTGTTTTGGAGTTTAGTTTTTTTTCCCCCCACACACATTTGTTGCAGTTCAGGCCACATTTACACTGCACAGAGAACTTTAGCCAAACAGGATCAGGGCAAACAAAGCTTGTGTGAACACACAGTGAAATCTGAAGACTGTACAAAAAAAAAAAAAAAAAAAAAAAAAACCCAGCAGATTGGAGCTTGTACCCTAAAGAATGTACACTGGCAGAAATGAAACTACTGGGCATCAGGTGAAAGGATGTGTGTCATGAATTCTACATGCTTTACTAAATTGAATCCTGAGCTAGGAAAGGCACAAGTACAGGTGCCACACCTAGCATCTACCCAAAAAATAAAAAGAAATAAATAACTAAATCAGTGAGGCGGGATAGACTGTCAATTCTATATTAGACGTGTAGGCATGTGGTTGTGTGTATAAGCAGGTCCTATGATGGGCTGGCACACCATCCAGACCCAGTGCAGCCAGGATAGTTTCCAGCCCCCACAAACTCAAATGGGACTAAATAATGTACAGAATGTTAGGTTTCAATGTACATTATTTAACAGTAATTATCCCAATAGCTCCTTTAATTATTATGCACCAGTAGCTTTCTTTTTAAGCACCTAAGGGTTTGGGGCATGTAAGCAATCCCTAGCAGAAGTGAACTTCTGCACTGCATGGAGATCAAGAAGGATAAGGTCTGTTTACCTTGCCAATGGACAGTCCCTGATAGTTCAGTCTTCCATCCTTGATGAAACTGTAGAGGGGTGAGCCCGGAACCGAGTTAAAGTCGCCACAGAGTATGATGGGACTTCGACGCCCATTCTCTTCCAGAGACACTGCACTGATTTCTGCCAACAGCATGGCTAACTGTGTTAACTTGATGTCTCCTCTTCTGGGGTTATACAGGAGATGAGTATTGGCAACACATACGTTAGAAGATGATGACCGGTGTACAGTGGGTTTTAGTAAAACAACTAGGCCCACATTATCTCTGTCCAAGAGAGGAATGCCATGACGGAAAAACTCCACTGGATGGGAAGAAACGAGCGAGAACCTGGATCGCTTGAAGCCTATGGCACAGCCATCTGGTTTTCTCCCTGTTCGCATCTTATATTCACATTGATAACCTGCAAGTAAAGGGAAAAAATATTTTTTCTCCTTCTTTCAACAAAATAAGCACACAAAAAGCAATACTGCCAAACATAATCTAGTTCGTTACAATGATTTTAGCCAATCTGTTTTGCACTACACTGCGGAGTAAATAATTCCATATTCCCTTTTGTTTTTTTTTTTTTAATGAGATTTTCTATTAGATTTTTAAAATTGACTGGTATCCGGGATTTATCAGGTTTATTTATTCATTCATGACTACTCCGTTATGACTCCAGTCATTTACTAAAGGGGTTAGGTCCTCCTTGCTTTGTCCCAACAAGCTGCCCAAGAAGTACATTACACCATTTAAGCAGACCGTCTACACAATTACGAGCATACATTTGTTTCTGTTATTGAGTAAAAACATTACCACCAAATCAAAATAACATAAAAAATTCAAACAGCTAAAAACTAACATAAATAGAAATAGACAAAAGAGAAATAAATGAAATAGACAAAGGAATGCATTTACATTAAACATGATAATGGAGTGACAGACAAAAACAAAATAGTATTTTGTGGAATTAAGTAAAGTACATAAATGAATAGTTCATGTATTTTATAAAGCTCTACCATTACAGTATAATGACAAGTAGTCAAGATTCATCTGACAGCCTGATTAAAAAAGTTAAAGTACTGATATACTAAACACGCAAGACTGACAGATAACAACTTACATCCCATTCTTAAAGCAGTGTGAATTGTTACAGATTTCAGTTAATTAAAACAAAAATGAGATGAAACAGAAATCTTTGTGACTTTTATTTAAAAGTATAGGGATATTAGGACAATTTAGCTTTAAGATTAGCGATCAAGAAATGAAAAGCAGATTACTGCTTGCTGCTCTTCTTTGGTGCAAATGGAGAGGCCATGTTTACCGGAAAACAACAACTGACTCGGACTGATTGGGGTCAAAAGTTTACCGCTGTGGCCACAGACACACCACATACTACAAGTGTGTCTGAAACAAAATGATCACCGAAGTGTGGATAAGAATCGATTTTCCCTCATAAAATCAGTACCTTGCTGTGGTCTGTGAACCTAATTGAATATCCCCAAAGTTACTGAGGTGTGAATATGTATGCTATACGTATATATACACAAGCACGTATGGTTAGCTATTTTCTATACCTAAAAGTATTACAAACTTAAACAAACAGAAGGCATGTATTAAATAAATAGGTAAATCTTGGACAGTAGTTTCTGGAATTTTCTAAGAGGTTAAAGGTAATGTGCAAGATGGGGTTGTTAATCGCTTGGCTCTAGCATGATAAGGGGATTAGAGAGCAAATGTTAGCTTGAGTTGAATGCAACTGCTTGTAAACATGTGTCTTCATTTCACTGAGACATCTAGGAACAAAGACAAGCCCAAGATTATAAAAGAGCAGGCAAAACCTCTGTGTAATTTTAAACTGGGAAGAAACACCTTTGTTCTGAAGTTAGAACAAGTTGGGATCACACTTTGTTTGCACTAGGTTTCCCTTCACTTGTTGTTTAGGAGTTAAAGATGAACATACAAGCCAGGAAGACCCTTCCTTCAGTGTTTTATGTCGTGTCTCTGCTGTGAGCAGGGGTGCAGCAGGGCTGCAGTTTGAAATGAATAGCCATCACAGGAAGTGTGTGCCCCCTGGTTTATTCAAAGGAGTGAATATATAAATGATCTAGCAAACATAATAAGCCATGCACATAAAGGGTAACACTAGATTAAAGGTTAGCTTAGTTCTATACATGCCCCTCAAATGCCTGCTGGTAGTAAGTCAGAGCAAAGGTTCTTCTAAAGCAGGGGTTCCCAAACTTTTCAGCTCACGACCCCCAAAATAACCGTGCCAGTGACTCGTGACCCCCACTATCCTCGGAAGTGGTTAAAATATACAAATGTTGCGCGCAACGGTGCACATGCGCCAATAGGCCTATCCAAACATGAGCATGACAACACGAAAGAACACAATGGTCTAACAACCATATAATTTTTTTTAATAGTAATTTACTCATTTGTTTAATTTCAACAAAATATCCTATCCAAACAAGAGCATGACAACAAAAAAGAACATAACGCTCTAACAACCATATAACTTTTTAAAAAATTGTTATTTACTCATTCGTTTAATTTCAACAAAACACCTCACCTAATGAGATGGGTGGATTAATTAATTTCTAAAAAGTTTTAAAAAAGTATTTGATTTCTTGGAAATCATCTCACGACCCCCCCCCCCCCCCCAATGTCTCACGACCCCCCAGAGGGTCGCGACCCCTACTTTGGGAACCACTGTTCTAAAGGAACAAGTTGTTTAGCGGAGGAATTTTAAAACACAGCAGTGCCCTCTTGTGGCTTCAGTAATTTTCAACACACAAGCACATACAGTTTTCTCAATGAGCACAAATGACATTTTATTTTATTTACCCCTTTATAATCCCAGGTTACAGTCCAACTGCTTACATTTTTCCCTTGAGCTGGAGCACAGACAATTTAAGTGGGCTGCTCAGGGTCACAGGGGAAGTCAAGGCAGAAACTTAAACCAGTAACCTCGAGGTCTACTATCACGTTTCTCAGCCACTTTGCCATACTGCCTACTACACTGATGAAACTATACAAAGATAGAATAATTCAAGAAGGAGGACCTATATTAATAAGGCATCCAGCAAAGTTATCTTAGCTAGCACCAAAATGCTTTGAATTCTATTTAAACACTGGGCTGTATGTGTAAATAAAAGCTATAAATTTCAAAGCAATAGTTTGACTTAATGTCATATACGCCAAATATTAAAATTCACAACATATTCTAAAACTGAAATGCTGTTATTATTTATATTATTTAAAAGCATGGGAATAAAATGAAAATGTCTTTGATACCTAAAGATTCAAGACTTGGCTTGATCTGAGCGTTGTAGTGGTCCTCTTGCACCTCCTGCAGACACAGTATCTAAGAAACAAAAATTTACAAGTGTTGCAAATGGTGGTGGTGGTGGTGGGTCAAAATAGAGAATGACCTCCGGTATTAGAGGCTTCATGGCCTGAGCTGCAATTACTTCAATATGTAAATGTAGCTATTTTCTTAAATTCAGATTTAAAAAGTGCTAAAACAGATTTCATTCCTAAATATTCATAAATGGTAGAAAACCAAAAGTACAATAAATATAAAAAGCACTGTCAACACATTGAATTGCCCTGGGTACAGTAAAATTCTTACTTGCATGTGCCAAATCAACATGTAACACACCACTACTCTCTAATGCCTCGATGACCGAGTAGAGCCGCTTAACCTCAAAACGTCCGTCTTTATTGCCTGAAAAATTCCAGAATACACTTTACAGGCCTGCTTTGGTGAAAAGCACACTTTCAGATTACCTCTACATGGAGTGACATTTTTTTTCCCCAAAAGCCAATCGCAACAAAGTCCTTTCCACCTTCGTTTAAGTGGGACGTTTGGCTCGATTATACATTCGACAGGTCATATTTCTGCAGATACTGTATGGCTGCCAATTCTTTCAATCTGACATACACCTACGGCCTGCCACAGCAGACCACTCACTATTACCACTGGTTCAGGGATGCTGTCATCTACCAAAGTGTCATCTGGTGTCACAAAGTATTTTTTTTCCTTTTCAGTAGGTTATGTTTATTTATTTTAAACACATTTAGATGTTAATCAGGGGTCTTTTTCTGGATATACTTCAACCACAGATAGTTTATCCATTGTAGCCACAGGTTATTGGTCAGACAATATTGACAACAGCACTACTACTCCGTTGATTAAATCACCACTCCTACTCTGAGCTCCACTTTAATGAGGCGTTGTATTGATTTATAGTAGATATGTCACACTCAGTGAATCACTCTAAGTGAAAGACTATCAAATTATCCCTGACAGAGATAATGACTTTTAGTACGCTAGAATGTGTTTTCATTACTGCACTTAAAAACAGATTTTCTCTTCCAAAATACTAACCATTAAAAGGAGTTATTACAGCAGCCACTTGGCCCTTGAACAACTTTTTGCTTTCAAATAAATAATCTTACTGGGTTACCATTGACATTCTTTATAAACAAAGATTCTACTTACATCTGCATCAAGGTCTTTAAACTCCTGCAGGATATTTGGAAACCGGTGATCCCACTTCAGAATGGGCCGTGGGCAATGCTTGTATAGATGGGCATTATCTTCCAACAAATACTGTGACAGGATGTTGTACGACATCACTGTGAAATCATACGTTTCTTTCCTCAGGTCTTCCTCAATGCAACTGCCTGGATGCTTGTTTGCTTCTTTGTAGTAATGCGAGGACAAATCTTCCCAGAACCTATGTATTCTTCCTAGGGGACATCAAAACCATCATTTATTAGTTACACTTTTTTTTCTATTCTACAGTAAATGTGCCAACAAAAGGCACTATACAAACTACAAAGAAAACAATGAAAAAACGAAAAGCAGATCTAAAATACAGTAAACAAATAAACTTCTAGGCATGATCTGAATGTTTTAAATCATTGAGGAAAAACACAGGCCAATGGAACACATCCACACAGAAGTAGCCTGCCATGAAACTCCCATTGGTTGAATTACTATTGTTTGGACACCACATTTAGAACTCCGAGAAAACCCGACAGATACCTTACACATCGCACAGTATCTCCATCAAACATATAAAAACTACGTCTATGCAAATATCTTCAAACTTCAGCTTCACACTCATGAAGGAGAGACACAATACAGTATATCACTCTTCCTTTAAAAAGTATTTTTGAAAAGTACTTGACTATTTGACATTTACAATCTTTACAGTTCATTATAAGCCATCACTTTTACAAACTTCACTAAGACTTCTGGAATTCTGGAAGCAGGAGCAACAACTTGTAGTAAGGCCAAGCACTTGCACAAACTTAAAAACTTACTCTGTCTTGTCTGCTCAGGTTCATCCTGACTTCCTTCTGATTGAAATGATTCATTAGACGTTGTTATAGTAGCTGGCACATCCCTGGTCTTGCAAGGTGACGACCTCCTTCTTTCATACCTAGTAGTCACCCCACTCCTATCTTGAAGTTTCCTCCTTTTTACATCTGGTTCATCGTCTACAGTCTCCATTAATGTACTTGACGTGTGAAAAGCTGTCTGACAAAAATTATCAAACAGGCTCAGCCTTAGGACACAGTTAATGCGGGGCTTGTGGAAAAGGGTGAAAGGCCGAACATACAGCGGATTCAGTGCTTTGTAACAGGATGGATAATGTTGACACACAGACGTTATAAATGAGATCTCTCTCTGAGCAAACCAGCTCCTGCCAAGGGTGGTCAAGTTACGTGGAAACATGGGGCAACTGTAGTAAAAGAAACAAAAGAATCAAGCAACACACGTTTTGAAAATCATATAATCTTCACACCACTTAAACATATTTTACAACAGTTTTGAATAAATCAATATGAGCTTACATAAAATAGATGTATCATTAGTAGAAAGGCAGAGTCCTTATAAGTAGTGCCATAGTCAAATGTTTCTATAAACGAATATGATGATAAAATCATATATACCTCATTTACACCCTGATGGTAGTGATGGGTATATTGAGCCACTTCACCCAGGAGCATGGCATATGTCACTTGTCACAATTATGTTTTATGTGTTGTAATGATTACATTGAGTAAGACTAGATCTTCATCACTAGTAGTATTTAACTCTAATTTGGGATTGGTAATATGATGAATTCTGTACCAACCGGTTTATAATAAATGTGTCTACAATGTGAGTGGCGCTATTCGGATTTCCAATATCCTCTATTTAACACTGATTTATTAAGAATTTGTCTTTTCTTGATTTAAACAACGCTACACTGCGCAGAGGGATCATCCCACCGTTGGTTGATGTCAGGTCCGTACTTTGACACTTGGACTAACTCATTCCAGCAGGTGTCAGTTCAGTTCTGAATACTCCACGTTTGACGGTCTGTATTCGAATCTCCGCGCCCTGCACGCCGCTGGTTGTCATCCCGGTTTGGAAGATGGACGGAGGGAGGGGACCACTGGCGCTACAGCCACAAACAGGCGGTGGCCACGTGTCTGTAGAAGTCAAACCCGCGACTGTCCACTTTTCAATGCGCGTACAAAGCACACGGAAATGCGTTAAGAAACCAACTCGAGTGGCTCGGGTGAAATGAAAGCCACGACACTGTGCGACACTCAGACGGAGGATCGTGGCCGCGGCAGCCGCCACCACAGAGACACGAGCCGGCTTGCCAAACGTGCAGCACCTGCCACAGCGGAAGGGTTGGAACAGAAACGTTCGGCCGAATTCACAGACTCTCTAAGCAAAGAAGAAACTCCCAGACAGAAGGAACGAAAACGGTGAAGACTGAAGAACGAACGCCGTCTCCGCTTACAAGTCGGTCCCAATGCCAGTAGCAGCCACGTGTTAAAGGGTCTCAATCCTCCTTGTTGTGGAGAGGCAGTGAATTTGGAGGACAGAAACGTGGTGATACTTCAACAAAATATAAATAAACCTCTGCTTAAAACGGCGAAAAACACCTCGGATTTCGACCTCTAAAACTTAAACAGGACAAGTTTCATGAGGGCAGCTAGAGTGTAATACAACAGCTTTTAAACAGTGTCTCTTCTTTGTTCGATACGTGCCTCCATTAAATCGTACATAACCATTTCCTACCCGGCTCCTCCATAATGTAAAACGGCTTTACTCCATTCCGTCGGCCGGCTGCACGATACCGCCAAAAAAAAAAAAAATCAGGCTATGTGCGCAAGGGACGCTGGGAGAAGTAGTTTTTAAGAAGACAACAAGACAGCTGACATCAGCGCGCGGATTCTGAAGAACTACAACCCACGATCGTCCAATAGTAATGACGTATGATAACAAAGGCGAAATCAAAAATCAAGACAGTTGGAGTGTGTGCGCTGTGACGGAAGCACAGATTTGTGGATGGCAGGGCGATTCTCAGACAAAATGAATCCGAACCAGTCAGTCTTTAAATGTATGAATCACAGGCGTCTTAACTGCATGCGTATGTACTGAAGGTTTGCACATTACGTATTTCATTCTTTTTTGCAGATGGACTACAGTGTAATTCAGTTGTTATTTAAAAGGCATGATTTGTGTTTAGGTTACATTACATGTTTCAGTACATACACACGATCACAATTACTGATGGCCGTCTCATGTTACTGTCCAATAGTCCGTTCAGCTGACCCGTCTTATACAATACTAAAAAGCTGAAAATAAAACTAGGTGCATTTAAAGCGATCGGCTAAACGCAATTAAATTACGTACTGTTTATACATAATATGATACATGCTGTAGACTTCCATTTTGTTAATAAATTTAAAATAAAAGAACAACAAATAACAGCACAGAGCAGCTCACCCAGTGTCCGTACGGTCTCCACGAGCGAGGCACAGTGCGCATGTCCGTACTGGAGCCGTTATTAGGGTTTTCGTTTATTTCCATCGAGTCACGGCGAGCATTACAATTTTCATCTCACATACTCCTTAGAAACAGAATTCCACATCTACTGTATATATACAGTAATACGGGATATGTCAAACTTCAGCTAGTGACACCATATCCTTCTAAAAATTAAAGATTGGTGAAAATCACCTAGAGCTGTACTTTATCCCATTGTGATACCCACTTCTTTAACGGAGTTACCCAATTTTCACGTTTCTTGTCGCTGTGCCGAGAATTATTGATATTCATTTAATTTATTTATTTTCTGAATTTGGGACTTTTTTGTTATTATCATCAAAATATCCGACTGTTTCAGGATTATCTATGATCTTCTTGAGTAATTTATATCTACTTAAAGTTAACATTTTGTGTCAGACCAGAATAAGACAAAATCATTTCTTATACTGATGATCTGTCCATTTTAAAACCTGCTTATCCAGAGTAGAAACTGGAGCCTCTCCCATCAAGCATCAGGCACAGGGCGAACACACACACACACACACACACACCACACACACACATTTAAGGAACGTCAATTCACCTAACCTGCATGACGGTGGGAGGCAACCCATGAGGACTTGGGGAGATCATTCAAACTCCTTGCGTGGCATCTGCATGTTAATGTAATTATTATTTGCTTATTTGGCCAACACCTTTATCTGAGGCGACTTACAACATCTGAGCTGCAATCGGTTCCATTTCTTTTGTTTTTCCAGTTTACAGACAGGTGAAGTGACTTGCTAATGGTCACTAGTGGGATTTGAACCCACAAACCTCAGGGTTTGAACTCCAACCCTTATCTAACACGCCACACTGTCTGCTTATGTTTTCCCTATGTCCTAGTGGGTTCCCCCAGGTCCAAAAAAAGCTAAAATTGTCCCTACTGCGCGTGTGTGTTCATACTGTAGCAGACTGGCATCATTTCTGCCTTGTGCATCATGATTGCTGGGATAAGCTGCCCCCTGGTCTTTCCCAAGATAAATGGGTTTAGAAAATGCATGGATATTTCAATTCAAGGTCAGAGGGTGCTGTAACATGTCCCTGCAGTATTGGGCACAAGGCAGAAACCAACCCCGGACAGGATAGCAGTCTGTCAAATGACAACCACTGCCCTAATTTAGTGTTGTCAATTCACCTGATCTGCAAATCTCTGCAAACACATGCAGAAATGGGAAAAATGTGCAGACTCCACAGAGCCAATGACTGGGTACAAGATTTGATGTTCTCCCCAAATCTGAGTTCCAGTTTCTGTTCCCAGTCTGGTGAGCTGGTGTTATTAACTGGCATCTTCAAACTGGTCCAAGGTTGGGAGCGTGGGGTTCCTGTACTGGCCAGGCCCAAACATACTTAGCTTCAGGTGGATTACCTGTTCTGAAGTGCAGACGATGTGGCTGCTGGTGATGTTGTCCAGACAGCTCTTTTATCTGTCATGGTGCACTGCTACTAAATAACGCTTGGTAGACTACAGCTATCTACACGTTATGATACAGTGACACCTAGTGGTTTTTTGTGATAATACACAAGCCTATTTTCCAATATATTTTATGATATACCTGTCTTCACAATTCTTATGAAGCTATCAAATTCTCACAACGATTATAAACCCAAATGTTCAAAATGAAATGATATGTTAGACAATGCATCAACATGTGAAAGAAGTCTGTCATAAGCAACACTATCATACAATTAAATCGGGAGGGTAACAGAAATGTCACCACGTTACACGTGAGACAGAGCAGCACTTGAAGAGGTGAACAGGAGAGCAACCAGGCGCACCCCAGGACTTAAGGTCATGTCCTACTGGGACAGACGCAGAGGATTAAATCTGTTTAGGCTCGAGCAGAGGAGATGGCTGCAGGGACCCCAATCCAGGTCTTCAAAATCCTCAAAGGCATTAATAAAGCAGACTGGCAGAATTCTTTCTTCTTAATGGTGAGTCCCGTACTCGAGGATACCAGTGGAAATTAGGGAAAGGGAATTTAGGACCGAGGTCAGGAAGCACTTCATTATGCAAAGAATTGTGGAGCTCTGAAACAAACTACAGTACCAAGAGATGGAGTTGAAGCAGAAACCTTGAGATCAGCACAAGCTATTGTGACAGGTTAGCAATGACCTAAATGAACGAGCAACAAATGGACTGAATAGTCAGATTTCTTATGCCCTGTGACCCTGCTATGGATAAGCAGGTTGGACGAGGGGTGGATGTTTTATAGGATAGCTGCCAACTCTAAATTTGCTGCATGTGTGTGTGAGTGGATGCTGAAATGGACAAATGCCTGTTCAGGATTGGCTCCTGTTTTTCACTCCGCACAGCTGGCATAGACTTCAGAAATCACCACCCCACCAACACCGACCACCATCCGCGATTGAATTCAGTCATTTTGACAGTGTTACACCATGTTATATTAAGAGAAATAAGGTTGGGTACCCCATGCAGAGAGGTGCCATCTTTACAAGCTGCTTGGTGCTGTTCAGGCCTTCTAACCCTGTGCTCTCCTCCTGGATATTTGCAAATAACTGCCACCCAACTTTGGCTTTGTTTGAGTGTCGGTGTTCATCATAGCTTTATTTCAACTGTAGTGAAACTGTCCGTGTGTCTTGTGTTGTTTGTCGGAGGTCAACTTTTTTAACAGAAGACAAGCATTTATAATGATTTGGTTTTTAAGTCACCTAGGACAGCCTTGTGTAATAAATACTGTAAGTTGTGCTTAAACTTTAAATCATCAGAATAAACTTTATTAAAAAGTACGCCTTCACTGACTTCTTCTTTTCTCTATGAAGTTGATGAGGTTAGAAACTCCTCCTGTTATCCATGATTAACGTTAAAAACAACAATAGCTCCTGTATTGTGAGAATTAATACCACATATGCACCATTATTATTACAAATATAATACGATTAATGGCATAAGAGTATTGGATATTGATCCTTGCAGATGGATTTGTTTTCTGTATATAATTTTGTTGTTTTAGTCATTTGTGGAATCCATTTTCACAGTTATATAAGTCAATGTATGTATGTATGTATGTATGTGGTGGCTCTGAGGCTAGGGATCTGCACTGGCAATCGGAAGGTTGCTGGTTTGAATCCCGTAAATGCCAATAGGGACTCTGCTCTGTTGGGCCCTTGAGCAAGGCCCTTAACCTGCAATTGCTGAGTGCTTTGAGTAGTGAGAAAAGCGCTATAGAAATGCAAAGAATTATTAAATTATTATTATTATTATGTATGTATGTTCCAGCATCACTTCTGAATGGCTGGAGCGATTTTCATGAAACTTGGTACACATGTTTCTCATTGGTCGACTAAAAGTACTGTAGGGTGAAACCAATCCTAACCGGTGGGGGATGATCTTGCAGTCTTGTATGCATGTTATCATCCAGTTGACACTTGGAATGACCACCAGAGGGCGAACTGGAGGTGACTGCCAGCATTCTTTATGTTTGAGCTCCACTGAGCGCCTGTTGCTTTTGAAATTAAATCGAGTTGGTTAGTTCCGAGCATCAACTGGATGATAACATACATACAAGACTGCAAGACAAGCACATTAGTGAGTCTTCATTGTTTGTTAATTTATTTTTAAAGTTGTGTTTTTTTTTGTTTAATTATATTTTTCTCAAACAAATAAAAAAAAAAAAAAAAAAAAAAAAAAAAAATACTATTTCCCTCCAGGGCAACGCCGGGTACTTCATTTCAGTTTGTTACTTATCATTGTCAATCATTTTCAAACACTGGTGTGGGCGTTCAGGTGTTCATCTTTTAGCCTGTCAAACACGGAGCTGCTCTCATCAGTTATCCACAACTAGCATGACAAGACCAGGAACAACCAAATGAAAGGAACCTGGAAACAGGAAGAAGGAGAGACGCCCAAGTGAGGACCACTGAGGTAGTCCATCATTCTGAATGCCTCACATAGAGACTCTACACATGTTCCAGCTTGTCTGACATTTTCTATGGACACTGTGAGAACATAGAATTTAGCGATTTACAAAATGTGTAAAACGGAAAAGTAAATTTAAAGAGTCAGATGGGGAAAGTAAACTATAAGCCCAAGACATTCCACCTTGGGCTTGGACAGGAACTTGCGATGTATTTTTTTTGGGATGTAATAAGAAGTCCATTGTTTGAAGAAAAAAAAAAAAAAAAAAAAAAAAAAAAAAGACATGCTTTGATTGGAAAGAGCAAATTATGAACCAAAAGGCACATCTAACACATCTAACCATAAAATGTTCAAATGAGGAACTGAAAATGCAAGTTGAGACAAAAGTAGGAATGATTCAATCCTTGAAAAAAATGGTGTAATAAATACACGGGTGTCTTGTGGGTATTTCTTTCTCCGTTTAACATTCATCCATTTCCTATTCAGAGAAGGATTGTGGGGAAGCTGGAGCCTATCCCAGCAGGCACCAGGTAGGTGCAAGACAGAAACATTTGCTGAAGAGGGCACATGCCCATTGCAGGATTTTGTCTATTTTAGTTTCATAAAAAGGATGCATATTGTCACAATTTCTCTTTATTATTTACATAAAAAAATGATACAAGAATCAAAATTGGATAAAATAGAGGGGATAAAAATAAATGGGTCATTTCTAAACAATACTAGGGGGCTTCGCTCGCCAACCCCCATGTTTGGTTTTCTGGATACACACTTTTAAGATTTTTTTTCTTTGAATAGTTGCTGTTTCATTAGTTTCACTTTTATTTCAGAACTTCTGTAAAAACAATATTTGTAATCTTGCGAGTCCCAATATGCTGAATCTTTTTAATGAGATCAGGATAGGTTTCTCTGTTTGGAATTTCGGCACAGACAAAACGATCTTCATCATCAGCAGTTAATAATTTTTTTTTTTACAAAGTAATAAAGTAAGTAGAGTTCCAAAAGTACATGGGGTTACCAAGGTGATACCCCAGCTTTTGTCTAGGTTTTTGTACAAGGGCTAGACAGAACATTTTTGACTCCTCGGGTAAATGTAGCTTTTTAAATAAGCAGACAGATAAATACGTATATATACATGAATAAAGTAACCAATGAATGCATGTGCGGTAAACTCCGTTTTTGAAATGCTCAAGATTCTTTATTTGTCACATGCATAGTTATACAGGACAACACGCAGTGAAATGCATCCTGATCTGCTTATCAAAAACTGTGCAAAGTTAGAAGAATATCAGTTAAATTTACAAAAAGTCATAGATTGAAATATAACAGTATAGTAGAACATAATAAATAAGTAAAATTATGTGAATAAAGTAGAATTAAGTGTTAAGGTGCAATAGTGTAGTAATTATTGTGCAAAACCAAAGTTAGACTGGTGCAGAGTTAAATGAGGCAGTTTGTTTGTTTGCGCTACTGCGATCTTTACTTTCTTTTTTTATATTTTCTAATTTTCCTACTTTCATATCCTTTAACTTTCTCCACATGTGTATAGCACCGTTTTTGGGTTTTTTTTGAGCCTTTCTAATTTCCCTGGTTTCATTGTCTCTAACCTGCTCTGCGTGTATTTAGCGCCAACGTTTGTAAACGTCTTTATGAAGTTCTACTTTGTCATTTTACTCATTGTCTTTTAATTCTGAGCCATACAGTACAATACATGGAACAGAATAAATCCTCAATACAGTATAAAAATAAAAATTCTGGAAGTACAGAGTAGAATTTTACATTAGATGATATCACATAATATGATTTGGATTTGTTTTAAGTCCTGGAGACCTCATTCATCAAGCTGCCTCCCCCATTTTGCCATTCCACATCTGAAATGGCACTAATCTGATGAAAGGACCCCACATTCCCACGTCCCCATTCATCAATGATGACTTTACCTTAGGGATATGCCTTTGATAGATAGATAGATAGATAGATAGATAGATAGATAGATAGATAGATAGATAGATAGCGTAGCTGGCAGGATTAGATAGATAGATAGATAGATAGATAGATAGATAGATAGATAGATACTTTATTAATCTCAAGGGGAAATTCACATACACACAATTCACACTTTGGATCATTTGCTGTCTTTTTGCTGCTTGCTAGCTGCCTCTTCTGCCTGTCGCATGTCGTCGTTTTAAGAGCTGGGAACACATGATGCTTGCCTGCCAAAAGCAATCCAACAACTGCTAGCTTAAAGGTCTGTTGACTTGTTTTAAATGATGGCTCACTGCCTGGTCTCGTGTGACGTTGTAAAAGCAATACCTGTCTTTTATTTCTGGCCATGGGCGTGGTTGAATTCTTTCTTGCAGGATGTATAACGCTGCTCGCGTTCGGTTGGGGCAGCTGCTGTCACAGCTTTCTCCACACGTGTATAACGCCGTTTTTTTTTTTTTTTTGAGCCTTTCTAATTTCACTGGTTTCATTGTCTCTAACCTGCTCTGCATGTGTTTAGCGTCAACGTTTGTAAACGTCTTTATGAAGTTCTACTTTCTTTTACTCATTGTCTTTTAATTCTAAGCCGGATTGGACATGCTTTTTTTTCAATTCCACTTGTTCCGGGCTTATCATCATGTTCCTTATTTTCTAAATTTGCACCTCGATTATTCTTTTTTGCTCTTTTTTCTCCCCATCGCTTTTGGGTCTCTTTTCTCCGCGCTTTTCTTTCTTCTTCATTTAATCGTCGACGTTTCATTTCTACCCTATTCATTTCTACTGTATTGACCTTATACACTTTATATGCACTGAGAGCCCTGGAGGTGTGTGTGCTGCATGACTGCCTTAACAGTACTGATTTGTTTTTTTGATATTGCTTGTAAGTAGGGTGTGTCTTGCAAGACTCTCGTTCTATGTTCCCGTGAGACACACCGTGGCAGGTCTCTTTCGTCTCGCGGGTCATTACATTATCTTCCGAGAAGATCACGTATCGTAGACTATCAGGACAGGGGACAGGATTTCTTTTTATAATAGAGAGATAAGATACACAGACGACACAGCACTGTTAGCCAGTACAGAATTAGAGCTACAAGATCTGTTGGACACAATGGCAGATGCAAGTACTACACTGGGTCTAAATTTGAATGTGAAGAAAACAAACATCATGATCGTAAGTTAAAACAGGGTTAATATTATACGACGCTAGCTGTGCCCCACGGCTCTGCCTGCATAGAAGTGAAACAAGACAGTGAGGAGGATCCTGCCTGGCTCCCTACTCCTGACGTCACACTTCCCCCTCCCCTCGGCTTGCAGCCTCTGTCTCGGATTAGTGCGAATATATCACTCCTGCAAGTGAACTATGATTCTCAGCTCGATAACAGAAGTCGCAAAATCAACCAGAATGTTCAAACAAATTCTAGAAAAAAAGCCCAATCTAAATCTGTGAAGTAGTTCTCTCGTTCGCTAGCTAAGTGGATGTAAGGTATGTTCTGAGACTGGTGCGTGAGTGAGGAGGGCCCCGCCCCCATCCCCTCCCCTGGGCCCTCAAGCCTCTCTCTCGGATTCGCGCAAATAAAATCGGTACTGTAAGCGAACTCTGATACTTATCGCAATGAGAGAGATTGCAAAATCAACAGGAATGTTCAAGCAAACTCCAGAAAAGCCTGAACTAAATCCGTTAAGTAGTTCTCTCGTGAAAGGCAGACAGACATACATTGGATTTTATACATATATACATACATACACATATTATATATATATATATATATATATATATATATATATATATATATATATATATATATATATATATATATATATATATATATATACACACACACACATACACACAGACAGACAGACAGCTAGCGTAGTTGGCAGGATTAGATAGATAGATATTATAAGGGACAGCACTCAAATCAAACAGCTTCAAAAATATAAATACCTGAGAGGAATGGTTGATGACCACTTTGACACTACAGTGGACTTTCATATGCTCTTCTTTGCCAAAAGAATTAATTCCATTACAGTTCATATATTGCCCCAGCAGATTCAGAGAGAATGCCATCACCTTGATCCTACATACAGTATTGGCCCACCTGGACAACAGGAGAGAGAATTATGTGTGAATTGTACAGTATGTATGGACTGTAGTCCTGCATTTAACACAAGAATCCCCTCTAAGCTCACAACTATGCTCAAGAACCTGGTTTGAGCACTTTATTGCACAGATGGGTTTTTAACTTTCAGACAGGCAGACCCCAGGTGGGTCACACAAGTGGTGACACCTCACCATCCCTCACTTTCAACACAGGTACTCCACAGGGTTGTGTTTTGAGCCCTCTATTGTACTCCCCCTACACATATAACTGCATGGCTTCAAATGCCTCTAACATCATTGCCAAGTTAGGTTTGGTAGGCACTACAGATGCAAAGCTCATTCAAGTGGACTGGTCGGGTGCAAGAAAGTCACTACCAGGACAACAGAATAGGCTGATAAAAATAATTATCTTATTTTTAGACCCTTCTTTGCTACTTTTTTATGATTTTTTGAACCTTCTTCTACATGTTTAGTTTATTTTAAAATTTTATGTACCTGATAGCTTTCTGTCACCTTTTCCTCTTCGGATAGAGACATCCGTTTTTGTGACCACACTTATTGTTGAAGTATTTTGCTGAAAAAGTGCAGTGGTGGTCACTATCACATTTGCCTGGTTTAGCGACTAACCTAGTCATGCTGGGGCTTTGGTTTCCCAACATGCACTTAAATTTATTGTTATTTTTACATCATCCATTGTCCACCACAGGATGGTATCAGTAATTAGCATTACAACTATAAACCTTTGTTCCAGTGGCCTGAGCGGGTGCAAGAAAGTTCAGACCACACTGCTGTTGCTGGTGTATAATGCTGGACAACAGAATAGGCCAATAAGACAAATGCTCTTATTTATAGACTGTTATTATTTTATTATCATATTTGAATATTTAACCCTTCTTTTACATGTGTAAAAAAAAAAAAAAAAAAAAAAAAAAAGTTAAACATTTTCTTCCTAACTATAGCTACCAGATAGACACACAGACACTTGTCCATTAATTAAGGTAGATTGTACAGTGTGTATAATTGTATGTGACAAATAAAATTTGACCTGATTTGAAGTATGAGCTAGAATAGAATAAGCATGTTCTGCATTTATAAAAATGAGAAATATCCTCTGTAGTAGACAATTAAATTTAAACTTGAAGCTCTGGATTCTAAAATGTTATGTTTGCTCAACTCCTTTTTTACGGTTGTGAGTTGTGGACGCTTAAATCAGACACCCTAACACATTCGAGATGTTGACGTACAAGTGAATTCAACATATACTGTACACTGGACAGGGGTGCTGCACAAATGAAATAGGTTTAGGTCTAGGTCGTTTTTTATTGTGATATGCACAGTGTACAGTGAAATTCTTACTTGTGTAATGGTCCTTGCAAACACAGTAATCAACATATAAATCATCAGGAAGAGAAAATTTTCAAACTTAATACTACTACTAATAATAATGACATTAAATAACACCAAGCTTAAATGACATACACAATAATCACAGACGATGTGGTACTTAATTGACTCAGTTGATTACAGTTTAATATTAGGTGGATTGGCGATTCTAAATTGGCCCTAGTGTGTGCTTGGTGTGTGGGTGTGTTTGTGTGTGTCCTGCGGTGGGTTGGCACCCTGCCCAGGATTGTTTCCTGCCTTGTGCCCTGCGTTGGCTGGGATTGGCTCCAGAAGACCCCCGTGACCCTGTGTTTGGATTCAGCGGGTTAGAAAATGGATGGATGGACAATTGAATAAAACCCATGGACTCGGAGAAAGACACAAAAACTGCAAGACACTAAGATGCATTATAGAAAGACCCTGCGCTGCCCCCCCAAAGGTGATGCGAAAAGACAATATTGGCAAAAACTAAGAGACTTAAGAAAAACGTGCAAGAGGACAGAGAAGAACATCCTGGATGAGAAATGGAAGAGCCCGGCCAGGTCGTAAACGAGAACAAGTGGTACACCCCTCGAGAGACAGGCGGAGATACGCCAAGCTATTGGCCCCCCTCAGTCTCCGAGACGGCACCGACAGACAGAGAAGTGAAGTTTTGTTTAGCCCCGCTATGATTCCTGCCGGACGATGAAGAGGCAAAGCAGGAATGAAACAAATAAGAGTGAGTATTATGCGTGGGCACGAGTTCACGCACACATACATGCATACACACACACACATACACACACACACACACACACACACACACACACACACACACACACACACACTCTACACTAATATTATCCAAGTGTCCCGGTTTGGAGCTTAGAAAATGTGGTCACCGTAATTTGAATGGCTAAATATTATCGTAATAAATTACTTTTAGAATTAACGACGAACAACCTTAATACCAGTAATAACTAAATCACATCACTACCCAAACAATACATAAAATGGCACATTAGAACCATCCCACCTTCTTATCAAGTTGTCATTGTTAACTTACTCAGTGTACGTAGAGTAGAACGCTTTACTACGTTCTGCTTAATTTCTGGTTAACCCATCTTACTCCACGCGTGTCCTGCTGCTGAAGAAAAACTCACATAAAGTACTTGACATTCGCTGATTATTTAAATGCACGATTAGGCTTCACGCCGGGACTAGCGAGCGACGTGTTTACTATTAGGGCGGTACTTCCTTCACGTCTTTTTGTGATCCACCAATAACCAGAAAGTATGAAAGCAGGATTTCTTTTTTTCCGGAAGGGGGCCGGCGGATAGTCCGGAAGTGGATGCTCTGCTCCGGACTGCCGCCGCCGCTACCACCACCAACACAGCTTATAGGAGGATGCACTGGCACAGCTGGGTGCAGAATGATATCCCAGCGTGATAAAGGAGAATTTGCCCGATTCTACACTGTGAGCGATCCAAAGAAACACCAGAAAGGATACACCGTGTACAAAGTAACTGCCAGGGTAAGTCGCGAGTGTTTTTTTTTGGCTTCTGTTTGCCAGCTTGCCTTAAGTGAATGTAGTGCCTTACATCTGTAATTTGCTACACTTTTTTTTAAAAAACCGGGATACATTTGTTCCTTATTTTCTCCAAGTGTTTCAAGAAGTGTCGTGCGTCATAGCTTTCGGGATAGTTTCGCTTTGGTGAGGCTTTGATTCGCTGGCGTTTCGTTCGTTATTGATCTTGAATGGGTTTGTGCTGTTTCGGTTTGTTATGATGGTCTGTACTGCCCTGGGAGTGATAGGGCAGCGTCAGTTTAGCTGCCGCGGACATTCTGACGCTTGTCGTTACTTTTGCTGCTGATATTTTTGCGTGATTACAATTGTCTATTTCTGCCATTTGCGGATTAGTGAGTACACACTGTGTATTGTGCGTATCCATCTGTTTGGGAGCAGATCTCATTCCTGTATGCTTTTTTGGAATCGTCTGTTTTACAACTGATCATTCATTTCGGTCAGTTTTGTTTGATTTAAGTGGTTGAATTCTTTACATATTTTGGAGCAGCCAACACCTTCATATTTACGGCTTTCATTGCGGTTTTCTTCGATCCTGGTACAAGCAATTATGTACAGAATAGAAACTTCTGGTATTCCTGATGTTTTTGAAATAATTTTGCACTTTTTTTTAAAAAATGCTTGCTTTGTGGGCATAGCTGATACCCGTTTACACAGCCGGTATGAACCATAATGTGTGTGCAGAGCTGGACATCTGATAAATCCTGTTCGAATTGTTGGAAAAATGCAATGTTTACCATTTTACATCTCCCTTTAAAATATATACAGTATATTAAATTCTAAACAATTTAATTTTTTTTTATGTCCAACGCCTCCTGAATAATTAATACGAGAAACCCCCTCTTATGACACGTCTTCATGTCTCGTTAGGCAGGACCTCGAGCTTTTTGGGGTCCCCCAAATTTTAGGGTATTTTTGGACCGAATTTTGCACAACAATATGACAGACTTATGATAACGAGTCAATCAATTGGGGCCTTCAGCAAAAATGACCAGAAGGACTTGAATTTCCCCTTGGGATTAATAAAGTATCCATCTATCTATCTATCTATCTATCTATCTATCTATCTATCTATCTATCTATCTATCTATCTATCTATCTATCTATCTATCTATCTATCTATCTATCTAAAGCTGTGCAGGTCTTATCACCTGACCCTCTAGTTGGATACGAGGGGTCGAATTTACTCCTTTTTACAAAACTCTGGAAAAAATGGGCCTGGGTAACGTAGGCACGTGGAATGTCGCTTTCGATCTTTTGGGGTTTCAAATCCTGATTATGATAATATTTTTGATATTTTTATAACTGGTGGTCCTAGCCCTCTAAGAGCCTCTCCTAGAAGGTTACAAATGCTAAATTTCACACCTAAGTGTGTGGGGTTTTGTTTTAGACTATTTCAAGTTCATTATTTTTGATCCTTTACTAGTTTTCTATGAGCCTCAATCAGAGTGAAAAATAACAAATTTCAGTTACAGTCGAGGATATTTAAACTTTAAACATTTTAAACCAAAGCACACATTTTAATATTTCAAATATTTGATACAACTATTTGTGTTTATTATGAACTTCTGTGCCATGAAGTAAACCATTATGTTTCAACTCCACTTAGAATGGCTTAGTCTAATTTTGACTTTTTTTTTAATTTGCATTCATGAACACAATAAAAAAATAATTGTAAAGTTTCCATTATGTCATATTTAAGTACAAAATATAATTAAATATTTTTAAATTGCACAATTTATGTATGCAGTATTGTTCTCAATTAATTTAACTTGGAAGTATTCAGTCCATCTTATATTATGAAACACGTGTAAAGAAAGCAACAAAAATACTCCTTGGCGTCCACGTAACTTCTCTAGTTTTTGTCACTTCTTAGCTTTTTCATTTGCGTTTTTCCCCTTTTTGTGGTGTGTCCCTATGAGTTGTCTATTAGTAGTCCACCATCATGTCGATGTTCCTGCTACCTTCTGTCCTTGTCCTTGATATCCTAATTGAATCTCTCACCCTGCTTGGTGAAATGCTTCAAGTGCAATTCCAAAAACGTGCCTTTGAGACTTGCATTACAACCCCATTCCTTAAAACAAATGCATTTTTCTCTTTACAGTTTTATCTGTATTTTCCTCAAAACTTCATTGAATGATAACCCAGGCCTCGTTTCACATTGTTAATCGCACCATCGAATTCTGCATCAGAAATCCATTTTCTGACAAACCTAGAAACATTTGGCACAAATGCATAAAACGGGCTCCTTCTTTTCATAGGGCTTTGACAAACTCCTTCATGACTCCAAGCTTAACATGACGCGGTGGTAGCAGAGCTTGATGTGGCTCCACCAAAGCAGGTCTGGGGATGTTTTTGGCAGCGAGCTGTGGCTTTCTCTTTTCTTTCTGTCCCCGGTGTCGATTCCTGGCTCTGCTGCCCCACTCGCACGTTGGAGTTTTGTAGGCCTCGATGGCTGACACAGTAAGAAACGATGAACCTTCAGCTCCACAACATATGAACCAACGGTGTTCATTTCAATTAATAACTGTTTGGCTATAAATATAGATTTAACTATTATTAAATGAAAACAAATTATCATTAAAATAAAATAGTGTTTTTTAATTACAGTGAGAAAACAATAAAAGAAAACTATAATGGACCATTAAAAATGTGTCTTGTGGAAAAAAATGTTACATGATTGAATTAAATGGCTTTCATTTTTTTTTTATTTACTGCTCAAAAGTGCATAAAATCACCTGAAACACTAACACGGGTAAACACTGAAATAATTTGTTTCTACTTTTTAATAAATCAATTTGGATTTTAACTGCCACTTTGGGAAACTTGATGCTTTCGGGGCTGCTCCTTCTCTTTGATCTCCTCTCCCAATTTAAAAGATTAAAAAGAAATGCTATAGGTGGGACAGGCCCCAGTTGCAGGAGTCCTAATCTTGTGTCCCGTCAGGCTCATCTGAAGCAAGTCCAAACACGTGAGTGTAGTTGAGCCCTGCAGCTGCTTGGGTGACAGCTCCTGATGATGATTACTTCTCGCACTTGTCTGCCCAGTTTATCGTTATTGGTACGCCTGTAACATCTGCTGATTTCACTTTACCTTGGTTCCTTTCATGGCTATTTCAGCTTGTGAATAACTGACATCTTGTAGCTTTGGCACACACCGTGGTAGATGGGTGAGGTGGTATCATTATCAATTGAGTCCCGAGCTGGACCAGTGCTGTCATTTAACGTGTTGGCTCCATGGACTTGCTGATCAGTTTGGTTTTGAAATGTCCAGAGGAGTACGAGTAGTCCGCTGATACCTGTGTGCCATTCTGTACTTGACATACACTCTTTGGCCAAAAGTATATAGACACCCTCTCCAAATTATTGGTATCCAGTATTACAGCCACACACACGAGCGCACATAGCTACGCAATCTCCATTGACAAACATGGGGTCGTACTGAAGGGCTCAGTAACTTTAAATGTGGCACTGTCATTGGATGGCATTTTGCCACAAGTCAGTACATGAAGTTTGTGCCCTGTTAGATGTGCTCTAGTCAACTGTGAGATCTATTATTGTGAAGTGGAAATGTCGAGGAGCAACAACAGCTCAGCCATGAAGTGACAGACTACATCACTTCACAGAGGCATAAAAATGGCCTCCCATCATTAGCATCTCTCTGTAAACTGCCTCCGGAAGCAACATCAGCACAAGAACTGTGCATCGGGAGCTTCTTGAAATGGGCTTCAATAGCCACAAATGTGCATTAGTTTTAGATTTGCATTTATATAAAGTGAAGAAGTACTTCTGTTTTGTCAGTTGTTCACCATTCTGTTTGTGGCTTTGCAAATGTATTCACTTTTTTGATTCATTTTGCACTGATGTAACATGTTCTCTAATACGACGTTTTCTCAGCATTTTTTGATGCCGTAACCCACTTTTTCACACATGCCTTCAAGACCCATGGGGTGGGGTCCCCACTTGGTGAACTGAAGACTAACATCAGAGTGGGAGCGGGACCTCTGATATGACTTGAGTGCGTCAGAGCTGAGAGTTGAAATGCATCGTATAGCAATGCTGATCGCTTAGGCAGCCCACTTCCATTATAAAGAATCTTTGATTGTGAAACTCCGCTCTGAAAAACAGCAAGCTTTTTGCAAAAATATTTAGAAATGGAAAGCTGAATTTGTTTAAAGTACTATCTTACGGCTGTGTGTGTGTGTGCATGTGTTTAAATTTGCAGGCAGTGTGTCGTTGTAGTTAAGGCTTTGGATTTTAAACTCTGAGGTTGCGGGTTCAAATCCCACTACTGTCATTGTGCGAATCACTTCACCTGCCTGTACCCAAACTGGAAAAACAAAAGAAATGATAGCAGTAGCGATTGGTGAAGTAACAGAGCAAATACACTGTATTCAATAGTGACCAAATATTTTCCAGTAACTTTGCATTGTGACTGGCTTACATTTTCAGTACATTTGACCCTTACACCCGTCATGTGTTTTTTTTAGTGGGGGGGGGGGGGGGGGGGGCCTTGTAGTAATTTCATTTGAGGGGTACATAAGGTGAAAATTATGGGTACTGCCATTGGCTATATAACACTGTTCTCTGTGGCTGGCAGCAGCACCGCATGGCTAATGTGAATACATAATTAGCCATGTGTTTGAGCTACAATTCAAAACAAGCCTTAAACGAGCTCACCTTCTCTCTTCCTCCCAAAGAAAGTGCACAGGACTGAAATAATAATGAAAGATTCATTTCTGTGTCCTTTAAGGAAGAAAAAAGTGCAAAGCATCTTCACAAAGATCGGAAACAAAAAAAAAAAGCCTTTCCCATTGTATCCAGTGCTTCACCTTCAAACAATGGGGTGATCCAGTCCTGTGCTGCTCCTTCATTTTACGGCTATGTGTGCTACAAGATTGGGACTCTGTGAGCGGAATAATATATTTATTTTTACTTATTGCTGGTTTGTGGCCATTTGCTGTATATTGTTTGTGGCTATTGTTCTGTCTGTGTTCTTTGTTTATTTGAGGCATGTTAGCGCAGTAGTTGGCACTGCCTGCTTACAGCTCAGGTCACATGTTTTACCACAATTAATCAATCAGCTTGGCTGGCATAGGCTTCCCTAGCTCTGAGGGACAACTCAAACACCATTGTACAATCATAAGCCACTCAAAACTAGTTTAGTTCCTCCTTCCCCATTAACTTCAATGCATTTCACAAAGTTCACAAACATTTCTGTGATTTCGCCAAACTCCCAGTGACGTGAGCTCTGTGAGGTTCGTTCATCACTGGTAACCAATTGAATAACTTGGAAAATGATGGAAGTTTCCTTTCCATTAAGGAAGTATTAATAATAATGTACTTTCCTCCATGTAGTGAAGGTCCACAAGGGTTAAGCAGACCTCACTCAGACATGGCAGTTCCGTACCGTAGTGTGAAGGGCACTCGCGGGCGGGCCGCAGTGTTCTCTGTGTCAGCACATCTGCAGCCGAGTGCAGCTCTTGAAGCCTTGTACTGGGTCTGCATTTTCAAGCAAGCTCATGATGCATATTCAAAGTAAAACTCTTGGTAGTTGGTATTTTTGGAAATTTTAGAATGCATGTTTTTGGGAATGAAGGAATATTTCTAGAAATGTTTGTTTATTTATATTTTGCAGCAGATTGTGCTGATTCATTGTTTCTTTTCAATTCCAGATTATCTCCAGAAAAAACCCTGAAGATGTTCAAGAGGTAAAGCATTCCTTAAAACACCAAAATCTAGCTGATTTAATTTACATTACATCATCAAAACCATGCAAAAAGAGTTAATAATATTTTAGAAAAAAAAATCATTAAACTTTACAATCTGCTTTTAGTAAGACGGTCCTTTTAAAGTGAAATGTGCATGTTTGCCATGTGTCTTTTTAAAAAGCCAACAAACAGTACAGTGCTTTGTGCTGAGAGACGTGGTTGCTGCCTGTCTGTGGCGTTTGCATGTTCTTCCCGTGTCCCTGTGTGCTTTCTGCACTGTCCAAAGTTATGCATGTGAGATAAACTGACGATTTCCAATTTTGCTTGAAACAGTAAGTATGGGCGCTTATAGGAGTGCGCACTGCCCAGCTTTGGTTTCTGGCATGAATGGATGTTTTTAATAATTTACAATTATAGAAGTGATGGTATAAATATGATAATGAGAAGAGCATGTGCATATGACAGTTGAACTGATATACCTGTTAAAAATAAAGAGTTTCTGTTTTAACTTAAGTGTAAAATTATAGTTTAAAAGGAGCATTATCAACATATCCATATTTCTTGTTGCTGGGCCCTGCAGAAGTCTCTTACTAAATGGATGATACGGATGTCCTCTGGCACGAAGAAGCTCTGTAATATCATCTCAGGGCACTTTTTAAATAATCATTATACCAAAGACCCTCCGTCATCTCTCTCTCTCTCTCTCTCTCTCTCTCTCTCTCTCTCTCTCTCTCTCTCTCTCTCTCTCTATTATATATATATATATATATATATATATATATATATATATGGATGGATGGATGAGAGAGACAGACACAGACAGACTAGGAGCTCTCTTCGCTTGCCAACCCCACCGTGACTGTGCTATGCACTAGCCTCTTTGCAATTCTGCTGCTCGTGTATGAGGATGTGGATGTACAATTTACAATTTTATATTACAGCAAGTAATTAACCATATTAAAAAAATAGTAAAATGTAATATTTTGAAAGTAAATTGTTTCATGATGCGTTAGTTATTTGTTGCATTATACAATTTTGTTCTGTTTGGCTTTGACATTAACACACAAAAACGTTTTAAACTTACACTTTTACTGTAAAACTTCAGTCAAAACAATTTTTTGAATTAAATTTTTGTGAATATCGCATTGAATTTTGATTCCGTGTTTGGACTTTCATCGTGACAACACAATGTACAGTATAACTTCCCGTGATTTGAATTTCATTTCTTTCTCTCTATTAAATAAAACAACTTTTTCGAATGTTTGACTCTGAGATTTGTAGATTGTCTTTACAAAAGCTATTCTAACGGGAAACTGTAAACGTTTTAATACGAATGGCATATCGAGATCTCCTTTGGTGTCTCATGTTATCCCGTGAAGATGTACTACATTACCTTTCTTAGATACAGCCTTCTTTCTACAGTAATTCGTACTAGAGGAAGACTGGACGGTGTTAATGGTTGTAGATATTCTTCGGAATATTGTAAGTTGATGTTTTCATCTTCCGCACGTTCGCCACCATCTGTTTCAGCGTAGTCTCTTGATATGCATTTAACCAATTTGCCGTGTAACCGATCAACATTTTTGCCATTAATTTGTTTGACTTCATCACTACACTATTGGCACGCAGACGTATTTTGTTAAGCTGGAAGAATCCTAACTCTCGTCTTTTAAGTCCGTTGGTAACTGATGTTTTATATTATTTGAAATTGTAAAAAATCAAATTCTCACTTAGAGGATCTGTGCAGAACGTCTTCAAAACCTGGCAGGATCTAATTAATAATATTTTAGAATAGGCTCTTAAAGCACTGAGGAAGTAGATTCTCTCCCTATTTCTTTGTCTTCTCCATTTATCTGAATCCGCCTATGAAACTCTTCAGTTTATTTATTTTTACTATTTTTAAGTTTTAGTCCGTTGGCCATGCTCTCTTTCTCAGGGGTGGAGGTGGATTTGTTTTCAATCTGTTTTTTTTTTTTTTTTTTTTGTAAAAATTGATCTATTTGTACGGAATGATTACAATAAAAATGTGAATTTCCCCTTGGTATGTATGTATGTATGTATGTATGTATCTATCTCTCTCTCTATCTCTCTCTCTATCTATCTCTCTCTCTATCTATCTATCTATCTATCTATCTATCTATCTATCTATCTATCTATCTATCTATCTATCTATCTATCTATCTATCTATCTATCTATCTATCTATCTATATATATCTCTATCTATCTATCTACAATATCTATATATATCTCTATCTATCTATCTACAATATCTATATACATCTCTATCTATCTATCTACAATATCTATATATATCTCTATCTCTGTCTCTATCTCTGTCTATCTAAAATAAAAAAAGAAACTTTTAAACTGTTAAAACAAGTTGTAATGAATGAGGTTATGAACAATCATACATTATAAAATGTACCTTTTCTAATCGGGTTGAACAATGACTGACTGACCTTTTCTTCACTTTCTAAAAACAATTGTCCATACTGAAGGTGATAGATGGCATACTTTCTTTCTTTCCATGGAAGGTCAAGAACAGAGAGACGGTGAAGATGCTTTTCACAAATAAGAAGGTTACAAAGAGAGGGTCCTCGGATCCCAGATAGTCGTATTTGACCGACTGCAGTCTTTAACTACATGATGTTTTGCAGTCATCAGTAGCATTTATCTTGGGTAAACACAGGGTCCTCCTTTCAAAAGTAGATGTTTTCTGTTGTCTTTTAATCATTCAGACGTTTAATCTTCCTTAAATAAGTAATGAACAAGACCCTTGGCCATACTGGACATTAATGATTGGCTGGTGTAAACATGACTACACTCTAGCCTTAATATGACCTTTTTTGCCACTAACATAAACATTGAATTTCAGTTTGAGCTAATGCCTGAGGCAGGTTCACATTTAATATTCTTACAGTTAAATAGCAGTAGTGTGCGCTTAGCTGTGCAACGCAAGACCAAGCAGGATCAGATTACTATATATTAGTGCTTATGCACATATTTTGAGCAGTAAAGCTTTTGGATCATCTCAGTTTAAGTAGGGGCAAAAAGTCTCCAATAAAGAGGGGTTTCTAGTTGAAAGATAAATAAATAAATAAATAAATAAGTAAAGTGGAGTTGATCGCATCCTTAATCTATTTAAGGTCTTGGAATGCCAGCTTGCTGTTTTTGGGTTAAATGGAATTTTTGAAGAAGTACTTCTCCTTGTTTGTCCATTTGCTGAGTTCCTGATGATGTCACCAGATTATGTGGTGTTATAGCAATGATGCCTTTTTTTTTTTTTTGGAAGATTTCTGATGTTTTCTAACCATTAACTAAAAGTACTTTAAAATCCAAAGAAGGCAGAAGGCTATGTTTAGTCAGATTTATGATCCGTTTATTCCTTTTGATTAAGTTATGGTTTGCTGCGTTATATCATTTTCTTTGTTTTCACAGATGTGCATTTTTTTAACTGAATTATTATACTTGGGTGAAAAATGCAGAGTCCTTTTTAAGGTGCAATTCCCTAAAATTCTACATGAATTGACCTTAATAAAAGGACAAGTGTCTGTCCGGTTGGTGTGTCTCCATTATATGCCATTCAGTGTGGGATTTGTAAACGCAGTGCTAATGTTTGTCTGCCATCTATTGGAAAGAAAACTGCAATGCAATTTATTGCAACACACATTACAAAATATATTCCAATAAGTAGGGCATCTCAAATGTTAATGTTGAACGCGTCCAATGGAGAGTACGTGAATTCATCAGTTAATCTGTTTGTATTTTTTATTTCAGGTAATTGTCTGGAAAAGGTACAGTGACTTTAGGAAGTTGCACAAGGAGCTTTGGCAGATCCATAAAAATCTCCATAGGCAGCCTGAACTGTTTCCACCATTTGCCAAAGCAAAAGTTTTTGGTAAGACACACATACTTGACTTGACATTTACCTGATTCAACAGTTACACAATAATCAGTCAATGAATTTATTGATTTATGTGATGATGCTATGATGCCAGTCACAAAAGAATTGGGGAAAGTGATTCTTTATAATAGAGCCACTTATGGGCTTGTGATGTGTACAACACATTGGGGGGGCTTTATATTTATTGAACACTACCCATCATAAGTGAGTAACAGCAGTCACCTTTTGAAAGCTTTTTTATATTTTACAAGTTACTTGAAAGCTGCTACATTGTGTCCTCACATTGTACACCAGGTTGAGCTTAAATCAGAAAAATATGTTTAGTGGAATGTGTGAGCATCCTTTGTTTTTAATATAAATTGCTATTAAAATACCGCAGAAATTGCAACTGATGCCCTGGTAGTGTATTTCAAGACATGAGGATCACAATGACAGGGGCGCAGAGCACAGAGATTTTAAAAGCTTGTCCACCATTCGGATTTTTTTTTCTGAAAAATCTTCAAGCTTGGGCCTCATGAATACATGTGCTGGAATGCAGTTGTAAATTCCCTATACAAAGATAAAAGTTCAGCGTTTTTGACTGGACCTTCTTTTGCCGGTCATGTGCTATACCTGTTTATTACAGCCAACATTTATTGTAGGAGGCTTTGCACATATTTAGTTGGTGAAGTCCGTTCAGGACACGTGTGACACACTGTGAAAGACTATGGCTGTCCTGTACAGTCGCATCTCGCACTGAGATTCATAGATTTAGAGGCATAGGATTACACGACAGCTTCTCCATGCTGGTAACTTTCTGACTGTTTGTAATATTTGTTCTGTGATGTTACATTAAACTTCTGTGGATAGTCTGTGGGTGACATAGAAGTAAGAATGTCATTGCACGCATAATATTAAATTTGACATCCACTTAACTGTCGCATGCTGGGATTAGACATGAAATCTCATGTACTAAGTGTATGTACAATATTATTGAATAATTTAACCTCAAATTGAAAATAATGTTCGGTTCCTTCCATTTTGAGTGCTGCCTTCATTGCAACACGGACCACAGCTGATACATTTAGGTTTTGTTTCAGAAAAATAAGATATCATGAGCCATCCATTCATTTTGTGTTCACTCATCACAATGCAAGGTTGTAGCATCGGGTATAAGGAAAGAAACTAAACTGGAAGTCGGCCCATCGAAAGCCCACTCAGGCACATTCATAAGGCTGAGGCACACTGTGTCTTTAGGCTGAGGGCAGAAAGCTCGATTTATTTAGAGGAAGACTGAAGGTTTAAGGTTTCTTTATTTAGTCCTGTTTACACAAGAAAACATGAAATTTGCCTTCTCAGTTGCATCTAATAACAGACAGAATAAAATCAAACACACTAATAGAACAAGGCAGGTTAAGGTAAGGCAGTTAGATAATGCATATTTACACCAAAAAAAAAAAAATGGTTACAGGATATATATCAAAACTTTAATCATTATCTCCGATATTTTTTATTGAAAAGTTGTATGGCATAAGGAATAGGGGAATTTCTGGAGCGATTTATGTGGGTTTTCAAAGCGATTCTCCTTCCTGATTTACTGAAGTTTAGTTCTATATGTCATGGATGTCTGTCATCAGTTGAGATGATTTCCAGTTTCTTTAACATTGCCCTCTGACACACACTTGTCACATCATCTACATCAGCCCCAATCACTTTAGCTGCATACTTGGTAATCTGCTGGAGCTTTTTTGAGTTTTGGTTTGTCAGGCAATGAAACTGAAAGTGACAGACTGGATCAGACTTCGATGAAATGACAACATGAGGTCCTTGTCTACTTTATGTAGTTTGAGTTTATGGAGGAGAAATAAGCGCTGGTTGCATTTAGAGAATATATTTTTTTTTTGTTAAGATTGTTATCTAGGTTCGTTCCTAAGTATTTATATTCAGTCACTATTTCTACCTCCTCCCCTAGAACTACAATGGGTGAACATACAGATTTCTGTCTCTTAACATCAAATACGTGTGTTTGTTTATTTAAGTATTAGTTTTTTTTGTTTTTTTTGGCGACTTATGCACATTGTTTTTTGACACTACAGGTCGCTTTGATGAAGTTGTAATTGAAGAGCGGCGGCAGTGCTCAGAGGATCTTCTACAGTTTTCGGCAAATATTCCAGCTCTCTTCAACAGCGAACATTTTGATGACTTTTTCAAGGTATGAGATGAGGAGGAAACCAAATTAAAAAGTACACATAATGCGATCTTTGTAAATGAAATAATGGGTATTGGTTATAAATTCTTGATGGGTTATAATCTGCAATATAATTTCCTCCAGGAATACATACATTTATAGGTCACTCTATAGGTCTTTCTTATGTCTAGTTCCTCATGAGTATCCTATATTTTTATCTGTGGTGACTGGACATATAAATACATTTTAGACTCATTCATCCAAAGAATATCTATCAGAAAATCAGATTTTTCAGACGGTCAAGCAAGTAGTGAGGAGAGAAATATTTTCTGCTTTCCTCCTATGAATACCTGAGCAGTTCAGCTTATGTTGTATTTCTGAAATATGAACTTGGACGTCAGCCATAGCACAATACATCTCGGAGATCTTTGTATGTGGTTCTGGTGTTCTTTTGGTCATCTTGAATGAATTTTATTGTTGCTGTGGGGAGAACATCCACATCTACGTAGAACAGTGGTGTCTTTAAAATCTCTCTCTTTGTGGATTATTTGTTTTGCATTAGGCTCATGAATTGCAAAACATTTTGCTGTAGCCAATTTCCGATTCACTGAAGCCTACCCACCACTACATTACGGCACCATGCAGCCTCTGTTCTATTAGACTGTCCCCGAGTAATCCTCCGGTTTTCATGAAAATCCGTACAGCCATTTGTGAGCGTTGCCAGAACGGATAGAAACAAACAGACACCAACTTGGTTTTATTTATGTAGTTACAGCTGCATTTCCCACTTTTGCCTGGGAGTCTTTTAAAAAGCCCACTGTAAATTTAAAATGCTGGAAAAATTGTTTTGATTAAATGCGGACCCCCATTTGTTATAATATTTGACTCTGCTGTGGGTCAGTGATTACGGTTTAGCAGAATGCAGCCTCGGATAGAACACAGAAACCGTGCAAGGCAGGTGGTTGTGCTGCCGCAGTGGTGAGAGATTATGCATGCAATCTCAAACTGCAGTAAATAACTCTGGACTCTATATAGCACTGCCCAGGCTGGATTGAGACCATCAGAAAAATCATGAGGGGAAATGCTAGTTCAAAGAAGGGGAAAAAAAAAAAAATAGTGTCATGGCCAAGAATCGAAATTGAGTTCCCCACTTAAATGCAAGGGTGCTAATTCTTACATTACCATTGCAATCTGCACAGCGCCATTTCTCTGCTGTTTGATCACACTTTTGAATTTCAAAGTGCTCATTCCAGGCCCCCGCCAGCGCAAGGCTAAAAACTCTGTTAATGAAAATGACTTTTGGTGAGATGTACCTGTGTGCCATTTTCATGACAGTAACTTCAAACTCAAAGCTATGTCTAAAGAAGAAATGGACAGAAATTGTGCTTTAAATATGGTGATGCAGATAATAGCCATGCCGTCTCGTGGATCTGATGTTAATGGTTTGAGTCGTACATCTTGCAACTGAAGCACAGATGCATGGAATTAATTATCAAGTAGTGCGGTAGAAAGTAGGACGTTCTTGATTTTGTTATTTTTGAGAATAGAAGTGAATAGGACTGGTGAGCTTGTTGCTCTGAATGGTCCTTTCTTATCAAAAATTGTTCTAAAAGTTCTATCTGTTTTGGAGTTTATACATTCTCTTTGATTATGCAGGCTTTTTTCCCAGCAGTTTTCCTCCCACATCTCAAAGACGGCTGTTTGAGAGTGCCCTGCCTTTTGCTACCCTTTGGCCTGTCGACTCAAAAGTCGATTAAGCAAGCTTTAAAATATTATAATGGCAAAACCACCATGCAATATACACTGTGCAGAGAAAGGAAGAAAGTGTATATATATGTGTGTGTGTATAATATAAAGACTTTTATTTAGGTTCTTGTAACTACCGTATATACTTGTGTATAAGTTAGGTCTTGAAACCCGAAAAATTGATCATAAAATCAGACCCCGACACAAAAATGTGACAATTAAATTTTTTTTTAATATATATCTTCTTGCCTCCTCCAATCTCGCACCATTTTTTCCGACGCATCAAATTTTGTTGCAGCAGCACAGTTACCAATTTTGTTCGCTACCAATGACGTTTAATTTATAGCCAGTTTCATATTTTCTTCTGATCAAACGCTCCATCGTAGATAAGAGATGCTCTGACGATAAAGGTGTATGAAGGTGTGAGATACAAAAAACACAAATCAGTGCAAAAGTTGCTTCAGAATAGTTCGGGGCTTTACTGTGTGGTCACGTAGCCACAATAGAGAGAGAGGTTAGGAGCACACGCTGATGCAGCGCACTGCCACACCCACATAGAACAAACAGGCCGTGTACTCTGTGGTTACTCTCTCAGGTGGGCGTTAACATATCATAATCCCTTGTACCAATAGCGTGAGTTTTCCGCATTCGACTTATATGACCGACATTATAAAATATCAGAAATTATACAGTAAAATCAAGTACCGACTTACCTGTGGGAGAACTTACCCGCGAGTATATACGGTATATATTATATTAATGCTATGTCTCTGTTTGTATTTCAGGGTGGAGAGGTGCATGATGGCTCTGAACTGATTGGTCCAGCTGAACCGTTTTCCGACTTTCTTGCAGACAGTTTATCAGATTGCAGTTCTGAAGGTTTGTTTTCAGTTTTTAAGTATGACACTTTTTATGCTTAAAGGTAATATTGTTTAAGCTTGCAATGAAAACGAAAATTGTAGCAGTTCAGCTTTGTAGCCTCTTTAGGGTTATGTTTACCCCTGGAAAATAAGTCAAAAATTTGAATTATTTTTAAGAAGGAAAAAAATGTTATTAAATGTAACGGAAACAAATCAACATCAATACAGCAGGAAAGGCGTGTCTAGCATCCACTGCTGTACTGATGCAGATTTTGAACACAACCTTTATGTGACATGTTTTGAAATAGTCACCAAAACACAGCCGGGCATTGCATGTTTCTTTGTCCACATTTGTTAGAATATTTTTTCTCTTGCTTGTGTGTGAGAGGGTAGAATGGCACTACTTAATCTGCACAATCAATGGGCCCCTTGTGTTATTGTAGGCTACTACAAGGCAAGGCTTAGTGACTTCCGTATTTCCTCTGACATGAACATTGGAAGTTACTGAATTATGTAGGGGGACTAATGTACTTCCACATGATCATAATCATTTTGTCTTTTTGCTACACATCTATTTGCACCACATTGAACCTTCAGGAGACTGAATTCACCAGGCATATAACTGCAGTTTGGTTGTTCAGTGCCATATGCATCGGTTTCATTATCCATGTCAACGTCAAATGACCAGTTCACATCGTCATCACTATCGTTTGATTTAACAAATGGTTCAGTTTAAGTTTGTTTTAAAACTGTCTTTGTAGCTTCTTGTTTACACACCAATGTGCTTTGGTTGAAGGCTGTGCCTCATCCATGGATATTGTTCCATTGCCAGAGTGGCAGAATGCATAAAAATATTCATGATTTTTTGCCACATAATGTTATTTTACAGTAGAATACTGTACTGAGAGTTACTAAACCTTAACACTGCAAAGCGGATCATTACACGTCACCCTGAGTCTGACTTGGGTTTAACCGTAATTACAATAGAATTTTGAGCCCAAGTCATGCTTGTGGTTAATGCAATGAAGGGTTAATTGTTCTAGCCATTTCAAAAATTTAAAATTGATACATTATTTCAAACTAGACTTTTATTTTAATAGCATTTTTCTTTTTTAAAAGGCATTTTTTCCAAATATCTTGTGGAAATGCATTTCAGAAAGTTTCAGGTTTAAAACGTGTGTGTTTGTGCTGGAGTGGCACGGTGGCATAATGTTAAGTGCTGCTGTCCATGGACTCTGTGTTTACATGTTCTACCACAGTGTACAGTATGTTCCCCTGCTGGACACTCCAGCTCTCCACCCAAATCCAAAAGATAAACAGGAACACGTTAGCAGTCCCAGTGTTTTGGGTGAGGCGATGGCCTCAGGCAGCAGTTTGGTCAGCTTGGTATTATCATATGAGAGACTTTTTAATTAATTATTTAAACATTACAAGACAGTAACAATAAATATTAAGTGGCAGATTTGTATACTGCATTTTAAAAACTGTAAAAAAAAAAAAAAAAAAAAAAAAAAAAAAAGTTTTCATTTGAAAAGTTTTGGATTTCTCAGAACTGCAATGTGCACTTCTTCAGCGTACTGTGAGCTTCTGAGCATCGGAATTTCAAAGCTGTATGTCCGTAACTGATATTGTGGTTAATGTTCCGGATTTTTTTTTTGCATATAGCATTGTGATTTTCATTTTTGTCAAATTTTGTTCATTTCTGGAATGTTACTAAGGTGTCAGTCACATGTTAAATGTCTGTGAAAAGTTACAAGCTTGCTCTGTGCGTGTTTTAGTTAGACAGGGCAGGTGCCTTTTAGCTTATAGGAGTGAGTTTTGAAAGAGCCCCGCTATTTAGGGAATCTTTAAAGAAGAGCGACACAGTCAAGTTTCATTTCACATTCAATTTTGCCATCTCAAAACTCAGTAAAAGTACCTGTTTTGCTGAAAGTGAAGTGGTGAAGGATTTATACATTTGTATTGGTTTTAACTGCCTGTTTCATGTGTTTGTTTGATTTCTTTTTTTTTTTTTTTTTAATAATACTAATATTTATTATTTTGCCTGTTGCATGTAGGATGTTCTGTAACTTTAGGTGTATTTTTTTTTTTTTTATTCTGATTTGATATCCTTTATTAATCCCTGAGAGGAAATTGTCTTTTCACATGACCTTTATGAAACGCGTATCACAATGCATATTGTTTATAAATTAATTGTATCATCTCATGCCTTTCCTTTGGCGGCATAATTGAATGCACAGGCCCTGTATGTTAGGTTAGAAGGTGTGTGTGTGTGTGTGTGTGTGTGGGGGGGTGTCCTGACACAAACTGGCTGTCCATCCATGGTCAGTTCCCTTCTTGCACTCTGTGATATGAAGATGGAACCTGACCCAGTATGGGTGGATTTGAAAATTTTAATGAATGTTCATTTAAATGGTGTTGGCAGGTACGTTTAATATTAGCAAAGCTGTGAATGTATAAATTGGCTGTGACAGGATTATTTTACTTAATTTCAAGGTTTTGGTTTCTAAAAAATGTTCTTTAGAACAAGAGTGCTCTGTTTAAATTAATTTAGTAAATCGCTCTATAGAATGGATTTTTCTGTAGGGAAAGACAAAGCAGCAATCGTAGTACTCTGTCCATAGAATCGGACAAATTCAAGCACTAATTAAAAGGATGTTTTTTCCTGACATTTCTGAGAGGTTAAGCAGAATGGATGGTCTCTTTTGTTTGTCACATTAAACGTCTGATGGGATAAAAATATCGAACAATGTGCTTTGAAAACCATCATCAAAGGTACCACTTCTGTCTTTCAGATTCTAATGAATACACATTATCTCTGCAAACCTCATAAAGATGTGATTTGTAGGTTTATGTGGGTGTATATCTGTTCATTTTTAGGCTATGCTATCACTGTGTGTTACTGTAAAGGAATGAAAAAAATGTCCTCCATAATCGCTACTATCCCCCTGTCATATAAAAAAGCTGGAGTGCCAGGAACAACGGTGTGCTGTCTGCTCCTCATCTTAGCCTTCTTAATTTATATGAGGAACATCAACTTATGGCAAGAGCAGGCAGCTGGTTATAGCTGTAATTTATGGTTTTACCTGATAACTTTTTTATATTGTTTACTTTTACATAGTTTAGTTGACTTTTGAGTAGTGAGATCACCGTACCAAGTAGAATGACCCACTTCAGTCCTGTGACGTGCGGGGTGATTAGAGAAATAGGATCAAGAAATGAAAAGAGATTTATCAAGGAGAATGTTCAAACTCGCAGTTAAAGAGCCATGCAAGGGTCAAAAACCAGGAGATCAGTCAGATCAGTAAACCGAGCCGAAGGGAAAAGTGAAAAAAATTAGCAAAAGTTGGTAACCAGACTAACAAACTGACCCAAGAAACAAAAACAAAATGTGTACGCCAAGGATTATTGTGAACAGTCAAGAAAACTTGGAGATGCAAAATGAGTAACAGTGAAGTGAGGACAGGCAAAAGATCAGAACCAGGAAACTGATATTAACTGTCGACCAAAAGTAAAGGGCAAGACGAGAAGCGCATGTCAAAACCAAAAGAGAAGTTGGAACCAAACCTGGAGCAAGGGCCTACATGTAATTCTGTCTAACTCCACCAAAGATCCTTATCAATGAGTTATTATCTACCAAGGGATAAATAAAGCATATTGAAGATGCTGCCAATATTTATATTGTCATATCTTTGACATCAGAAACATGAAGATCAAGAGACACATTCCAAAAGTGTCTCATAAAAAGTGAAAAATAGGATGGGAAAGAATTCAAACTTTTTACAGAAAAAAAAAAAAACTGAAACTAAACTTAAAGTTCAGAAACACAAGTCTAATAATAGCAGGTTGTGTGGCACAGGGATTAAGGCTTTATATTGTGGGTTCTAATCCTGCTAGTGACACTGTGTGACCATGAGCAAGTCCCCTCACTTACCTGTTCTACGATGGTAGAAAAAAAAAAACAAATTACCAAAGAAATGTAAGCTATTGTATCTACTGTATCTGATGCAAGTCACTTTGGATAAAGGCATCGACCAAATAAGAAATAATATTAATAATGATAAAGAAAAGAATTGGCACAGAGACAAAAAAAATAACATACATCTCAGTGCCAGGGTACTGGGGCTTTGACGTTGCCATCTTAATTACATTACATGTCATGATGTCACACACACACGCACAGTGACGCTAGTCACAAGGGGAAAAAACCAACCTGGTTTTACCTGTGACCACTGTGACGATGCAAGAAGCCAAGCCACAAAATGGAGGCCAAATGGTGACCCATCCATCCATTTTCCAACCCACTGAATCCGAACACAGGCAAATGGTGACCCTGAAAAGGGGGGACGGGACATAGAACTTTATTTGTTCCCAGGAGGATATTTGGCATTTTGCAGAAGCTCTTTAAATAAGTACATAAACAGATATACAGAGTCATTCAAAAAGATTAATCTAATTTCAAAATGATTTATTTCACTTGTAAATCATTGCAGAACAATGCAGTAAATTGTAAATGGTTTAGGTGAGCATAAAGTTTATTCTGTAATTTTACAAGTGATCAATATGGCCTCCTCCAGCTGTACGGACAAAATCAATGTGTGATAATCAGTTAGGACAGATTCAGTCTTATCGAAGAGGAGAACGCAAAACTCTTTCTGCTCAGGGGTTGCCATCTCTTGGCAGACTGAAGGAAGCCATCTTCCGGTGACAGTTATGACCACCTCTTTCAATTGGTATGGGATTGGGTCCTAGGTGCCACATGATTGTGTAACTATGGTACTTTGAAATCGGATTAAACTTTTTGAACCACTCTGTGTGTGTGTGTGTGTGTATATGTATATATGTATGTGTGTATATATAATATATACACACACACACAATGAGATGATTAATTGAATTAGTGCTAAAATGCCCCTCAATACTTTCATTCACCTGTACTGTCTGTCAAGTATCTCATATTAGAGAAGAGCTTCTCCAACTTGTGGTTGGAACTCCATGGAAGACCACCCGGTTTGACAGCGACACCACGCACCAATATCTAATTATAATAATGTGATAATAGATAGATACTTTATTAATCCCAATGGGAAATTCACATTCTTCAGCAGCAGCATACTGATACAATAAATAATATTAAATTAAAGAATGATAATAATACAGGTGAAAAAAACAGACAATAACTATGTATAATGTTAAATATTAACGTTTACCCCCCCTGGTGGAATTAAAGAGTCGCATTGAGGAACGATCTCCTCAGTCTGTCTGTGGAGCAGGACAGTGACAGCAGTCTGTCGCTGAAGCTGCTCTTCTGTCTGGAGATGACATTATTTATTTAGTGGATGCAGTGGATTCTCCATAATTGATAGGAGCCTGCTGAGCGCCCTTCGCTCTGCCACAGATGTTAAACTGTCCAGCTCCATGCCAACAATAGAGCCTGCCTTCCTCACCAGTTTGTCCAGGCGTGAGGCGTCTTTCCTCTTAATGCTGCCTCCCCAGCACACCACTGCGTAGAAGAGGGCGCTCGCCACAACTGTTTGATAGAACATCTGCAGCATCTTATTGCAGATGTTGAAGGACGCCAGCCTTCTAAGGAAGTATAGTCGGCTCTGTCCTCTCTTACACAGAGCATCAGTATTGTGTGTTGCATGCTTTTATTTTGAGTGCTTGGTACCCAAGAGATTGACAGATTTAAGTCCTAAATGTCTGGTGGAAGTTCCTGCCATATCGAGTGCTTGTGACAAATCAACTCTTGAATAAAGATTTAAATATATTGAAGAGGAAGGAAAAAAGAGCAGGCTGCCTCTTTGGTGGTAGTGCACTTTCTAGTGAGAGTCGAGCAAAACAACCTGAAAAACCCTGTAGAGGTGGTCAGCATTCACAAAGAACTTTAGCCAGAAACCATTTTTTTTTTTTTTTCGTTTTAATTTTAAAACTAATGAGAGGAAATCAAAGTCCTTCTTCATATTAACAAGTTCAGTGTCTCGGAAAGCTTTGTCTGCGGCCGTGTTTAAATTTGTTGATAAAAACCAAGACAAAAAATACTCGCCAGCGACATTTTTTGTAACGAAAACTGAGCAGAAACTAAATACAAATGCTCCGTTAATGGCGAATGCTTTTAAAAGGCATTATCGACGAAAACTAAACAAAACGAAAATGTTACAAACGTACACCTGGAGCAGTTTGCGCGTCTCCCTTGCACGTGGCGTGGTCTGCCAACAAATAACGAGCAAGAATGCAGCGTTGCGATTTTATAAACATGTATGCACGCTTATAATTGGCTGGCACTCGTTTGGGCGCCATCAGGGAATGATTACGTCAGCAGGAGTCTCGCTCCACTTCGCCGCGCTATGTCCGCTAACGTGATTCTCGAGCGAGAGAAACGGTCAGACATCAGAACTAACTTTAATTACAGCCTGACGAAAGTAAAACCCGGCGTAAACCATGTACGGTGAAGCGCACAAGCCTGAAGAGAAGTCTAGAGGCGCCCCTTCCTGACATTCATGCCAAGGTAGGTAACGTTATCTAGGTGGCGACTTACCCGACGCCAATACCTGTCGGCTTATTTTACTTGTGCTGCTGACATCGATAGTAAGGTCGTGACCGTAAATATACGAATACCTTCGGATGGCACAATGATATGTGAGGAAGTCGTGAGTAAAAACTACATGTGGAAAAGGCTGAGCGGGGGTGATAACACGCACAAACACGTCGGAAAGAAGGACTACAGAAGTCCAGGCTGGCAACGCCGTGTGTTCGAGAATATCAACATGCGATTGGGGGAAACTTGTTTATTAATGGGAGAGGAAAAAGTCCACACACAGACACAAGGTTTTTAATTGCCAGTTTTACCCTTTTACGAGTTACTTCATAAACGAATTCGTGCAGCTTTGAGAGCGCAGTCAGAAGCGCCCAGTATCCGAGGTGTAATGTAACTGTTTATAGACTGTAGTGTCACGTATCTGTTACTGCAAATTAAATGGCGTCGGGGGGGATGAATTTCTTTTAACACAGCGTCCTACACCGGCCCGATGAAGGAACGGAAGCGTAGCATGATTATAATGAGCACATCGACATCCCCTTTGTATCTGATGGGTGAGTTCTGGGTGGCAGCTGAAGCCTCCTCGCTCCTCTACTTACACATGACGGGGAAAGTGGCAGTGACGGCAACAATTAAACCTCGAGGCAAGTTTCAGACGAAGCGGCGATTTGCTTTGTTACCGTCATCGCTGAATTGAGCGCTTCATTTGTTAATCCAAACATATAAAATGTATTTAGGATTTCAGTGCTTGTAGCGCATCTCCCAGTCAATACGATATGTGCACTTACGGTACGGCTTCACTGCCGAATACGAATATGCCAACACTAAATTTGTGTTATTCGTTTGGAGGGCAAACTAATGTTTATGAACATCACCACTAAAATGTGAAGTATGTAGTAAATGCACTTATGACATGCATTTTTTTTTTTGGTAAAATCTTAGAGCAACAGAACTAAGGCATGTTGAGGGCCAGAAAGCTGTGACGACAGAGCAGAGCTGCCATTGTCTGACCAAGAGCTTTTGGAGTAAATCCTTCCTTTCTACACCTGCTCTTTATTTTATGTTCAGTAGTCACTACATGTGGTTTAACGCATTCGTGTACATGTTAGTAGAATAGTTTAGAGGTACAGTATATTATTTGCATGTTCAAATGTGAAATAAGATATCCACCTCCTTTTGAAAAACTGACTTACTTTTTCTCCACAAAAATTAAAAATAATTAAATGACTAAAATGTGACTAAAACTGTAAAATGCAATTTAGTCAGAAGACTAAAACTAAATCAAAACGTATTGTCAAAATTAACACCGGTCAATGATACACCATCATGGAGCTGCACACTGTGTGCTGAGGGTCTGATCTTGCTGTCTGATATGATGTGATGCAAACAAACTTCAGTTCACAGCTAAAATAAAACCATGAAATGTAAAGCTGATGCTACTGTGCTCAAGCCAGAGGAGACATGTTAAATTTGCTGCAGAGTTGCACTAAAGGAAACTTGTAGTGTGTTGTTCAGCATTTGGAGCAAAAGTCTAACATGTTTGTTGCCTTTGGGTTATGACTGTGGCTACTTCGCTATATGGATACACTTCACTGTATGCCATGACTAATTGGTGGCAAGGGTGCTGCAACAGGGAGCTGTGGATGGATTGCATCAGTTGTCGTTTATAAAATAGCCCAATTATTTCACTGAATAAATACAAATTCAACAAATGATGCAGACATATTAGCTTTTTCACACAGACACTAAAAGGATGGATTTTTTGAAGGATAACGTGGATCAAAATAAGGCACGACTGAACATCTTCTATGAACCCAATACCTGGTCTCGTACTTCACCAAGGTGGATATGTCCAAATTTAACTAGAAGTGCAGTCCATGTTGTTATCACTCTGTCTTCAGGGTTGTCGCTCACCCATTTCAAATGTATTTATAGCATATTGTCACTTGTACACACTACAGTGAGATTCTTACTTGCATGTGCTAATCAACATGTTGCCAGAAACGTGCTGTCCATGTTATTGCCGCTCTGTCTGCACTTAAAGGTGATTTTCCAGAAGAAATGTTGCCAGTAATATGGCCGCAGTGCTCAGCACAGTTTCACAGAGTAAGCCAATGCCCACCTTTATCAATCAGTACTGGAGTGTATCTGTTAAGTTTGTTGCCTCATTGTTAATGCTTTCCTTCCTACTGTTTATTTGTTTTCCTTGTTGTATCTGTTCTTTTTGTGTTGGATTTGTGGGGTATGGGGTAGAATGTGGGTTATGTAAAGATCCAGAGCACAATGATGATGGCGTGTCCTTTACTGGAAGTGTAACATCGGGATGGACTGACTGTACATATCAGTGGCCCTTATTATTGTGAATAACCGCATCAACCCACTGTCCAAATACCAGTCTAGTCAGTGTCTGGGCTCACTTCTGTATGTTCCACCCATGTCTTTGTATGTTTTTTCTTTAGTTACTCCAGTTTTCTTAGGTTCACAGGAGATTCTGCACTTTCTGTTATTGTGTGGGTTGTGTTCCCTACAGTTTTCTGGAATGCCATCCAGGGTTAATTCCCATCTTCTACCTTGATGCTGCTAGGATTTGCTCTAACTTCATGCCACTATACAATTTGATTTAGCCGATTCAGAAAATAGATGAAAAGCAAGGTGATAAAAGGGCATATAACATGAACCAATGTGCATATTAAAAGTCCAACGGAAGCGGTGCTATGGGAAGCGTCTTGACTCAGCATTTGGTATTGTGTTGTCAAAGATTCAGATGGCAGGATTTAAATCCTGCGTGTATTGAGTGTGCAGATTCTCTCTTATCTGCTTGTGTGTTATAGGTTAATGTAAACCTGTCCAGGCCTGTGTCATCCATTGGGCTCCGTGCCACAGGGCAGCCCAGGTCTCCAGATGAATGTTAAAAATGAAGGCATTAGCTTTATAGTAAAGAGGCTTGTCTGACAAATACAGACCAAAGAATGTGCTGTCTGTCTGAGCGGCAGTGGGAATACTCCACACTAGGAGTCTATGCATTCTACAAAGTGCTGATTACAGATCTGGGCTGCTATGGTTAGGCCTGCGCCCCTCTTGCCATAACAGTATATGGAGTAGATAGTAAGTAATTCCGATGCAAGGCTGATAGTCAATATGCACTTTAAATTTCAATGTGAAGAGTGTTTGTGATGTTGGTAATTATAGGTGTTCCATAAAGGCACATTTTATGTTGTGTATTTACTGGACATGTCCTCCTGTTAACAATTACATTTATTATTAAAACAACATTTGCTGGGACTTTCATGGTCATTTAGAGATGGAAGGTCAACAAAGTCATCTCTCGAAGGAGAAGTGAAAGAATTGCCTGTCCACATCTAAAATTATATTTTTAAGTTAAATGTGTTTTTTTTAGATAGGAATCCCCACTTTCTGAACCAGTTTCTGCACCCTACAATAAACAAACACAGGGTGCACTTTTCATATACCCAGTAGCTCCATTCTTTATCCATCAGTGTAGCAGCATATCATTGGATTGTTGTACACCCTGAACATAAATATACATATTCTCAAAGACGCTTTATCCAATTGAATATAATGGAGGGCCAGAGCTTGTGTTAGCAGCACTTGGTGCAAGGTGGAAAATAATCAACAGGGCATTGGTCATTTGGAGCTCCCTGGACTCGAACCACTTTTGTTAAATAACAACACTTTGGTGTTTAATTGATTGCAGGTATTAACTTCCACAGTGTGACTGGAGGTAAGAATTCTATGTAATTAGGGTTAAGCCTGAGTCAGACCTGTAATGATCAACTTCACAGTGTTGAGCCCAAATAATTTTTGTGACAGTATTTTGCTTCGTATTAGTTGGTGAAATAACATTGTGCTGCAAAAAAAAAAAAAAATATGAATGCGAGTTTTTTTTCTCCCCCATTTGATTAATTAATAGAATTCATTAGTTGAATGGAGCCTTCAACCAAAACATAGTGGCCTATAAGCAAGAAGCTGTAAAGCCAGTTTTAGAAGAAAGTGAAATTGAATCATTTGTTGAATCAAGCAATAGTAATGACAATGCAAATTGGTCATCAGATGATGCATACGGCACTGTATGGCCAAACCACTGTGGTATGCCTGGCGAATTCGATCACCTGAAGGGTCGTCATGATTCATGTAGATGCCTGGCAAAATGATTACAATCAAGTATAAGACAAGAAAGATGTTCACCCACTAAGCATTGTTCACAATGCAGCAACAGTCATTCGTGTCGGTGGGGGAAATGTGGAAGTCACTAAGCATTGCTTCAGTACTTGTGGTAGCCTACAATAACACAAGGGGTGTGCAGGTCAGGCACTGACATTCTAGCCTTTTTTGCAGCA